>NC_091750.1:46644588-47244588 GCF_043380555.1 Nothobranchius furzeri | reverse complement strand
AACGCTGCACAACGAGAAGAGGTGACCGGACCCTGAGGAAGATTGTGGAGAAGGACCGATTCCAGACCTTGGGGGACCTGCGAAAGCAGTGGACTGAGTCTGGAGTAGGAACATCCAGAGCCACCGTGTGCAGGCGTGTGCAGGAAATGGGCTACAGGTGCCGCATTCCCCAGGTCAAGCCACTTTTGAACCAGAAAGAGCACCAGAAGCGCCTGACCTGGGCTACAGAGAAGCAGCACTGGACTGTTGCTCAGTGATCCAAAGTACTTTTTTCAGATGAAAGCTAATCTTGCATGTCATTCGGAAATCAGGTGCCAGAGTCTGGAGTAGGACTGGGCAGAGGGAAATGCCAAAATGCCTGAAGTCCAGTGTCAAGTACCCACAGTCAGTGATGGTCTGGGTTGCCATGTCAGCTGCTGGTGTTGGTCCACTGTGTTTTATCAAGGGCAGGGCCAATGCGGCTAGCTATCAGGAGATTTTGGAGCACTTCATGCTTCCATCTGCTGAAAAGCTTTATGGAGATGAAGATTTCATTTTTCAGCACGACCTGGCACCTGCTCACAGTGCCAAAACCACTGGTAAATGGCTTACTGACCATGGCATTACTGTGCTCAATTGGCCTGCCAACTCTCCTGACCTGAACCCCATAGAGAATCTGTGGGATATTGCGAAGAGGAAGTTGAGAGACGCAAGACCCAACACTCTGGATGAGCTTAAGGCAGCTATCGAAGCATCCTGGGCCTCCATAATACCTCAGCAGTGCCACAGGCTGATTGCCTCCATGCCACGCCCCACTGAAGCAGTCATTTCTGCAAAAGGATTCCCGACCAAGTATTGAGTGCATAACTGAACATAATTATTTAAAGGTTGTCTTTTTTGTATTAAAAACACTTTTCTTTTATTGGTCGGATGAAAAATGCTCATTTTTTGAGATAGGAATTTTGGGTTTTCATGAGCTGTATGCCAAAATCATCAATATTAGAAACAATAAAAGGCTTGAACTACTTCAGTTGTGTGTAATGAATCTAATATATATGAAAGTCTAATGTTTATCAGTACATTACAGAAAGTAATGAACTTTATCACAAAATGCAAATTTTTTGAGAAGGACCTGTATATGAAAATATTTAGTCTGGCTACGAATCATTGTTGGCTTTCAGTCATGGGGCGGGATCCACTGTTGTCTTTCAAACTGTCTCTGGAGGCTATTGGACAAAAAAACAACATGACGTACTCACCGCTACGGATGTCAGTCAATGGGGCAGTCAGTCAAACACCATAGAAGAAGACACAAACACATCCTTTTTCTAAATAAGGGACTTAGGTACCTCTGCTGATGTATCAAAGAAAAGCCCAAATCTAAATAGTCTAAAGTTGATTCCAAAGTCGTTTCAAACGAGCCGACACCATCTCAGCTTCGCTCAGTCACAGTACCATCCCGCTCACTTAACCATTAGAGCACTGTGATTGGTCAGACACCAGACTGGCCAGGGCTGTGGAGGTTCCAGTGGAGCAAGGCTAGACCGACAGGCAGAGCAAAATCCTTTTGCTTCGACAACTGTGGGTCTAGATTTCTAGGCTACAAATATCAGGAAATAAGACAAAATCCTGTCGTCTGAAGCTACCTGCTCCTCTGGCTGAACTCTCCGTGCTGAAACAGGCGCATCTGAGCTTGTTTCCCTCAGAGTAGGACTTACAAGCATGGACGTAGCTTTTCTTTTGGGGGGTGCCCCCACTTTTTCCCAAGCCAATTTTTGTCCCCTGCACTTTGTACTGTCCAAAAACAATAGTACGCTATATAGACACTGGTTGAGCACTAGGACCAAGTTTGAAAACAACCTGTGTTGAAGCCTGTTTCCCATTACATATTACATATTTTTTCTATATTTACTGTAAAGACCCCCCACCCCCATGTCTGAAGTCAAAACTACATCCATGCTTACAAGGCATTCATTCCTACTATATTGTATTAAAGATATAAGTGTAAGAACTTTTTAATCTATATTGAAATAAAGAACTACATTTTGTTTTATTTCCACAGCTTTGCAGCGGTTTTGCTAACGAGTCATGTCAGTCAGTGATAAATCAGTGTCCTGCCCTACGTGCCGTAAACGTTTTATGTTAAACATTAAACGTGACGAACACCAGGGCAGTGCTTCAGGCTTCTTCCACTTGTTGTTTTATTTGCCTGGAAGACATTACCCAGATAACGCCTGCTCTACGGTAACTGCAAATAGTTGTGTGTACTCCTGAGGACGTTGTCAAGAACTGACAGGGTAGATTATTATTTTAGATTATTTAATCTCTTGCTCAAGTCTGGAAGATCTCTATATGACAGGGAGCATGTCCTTAAAACAAGAAGTCCTGCTTGTGTTTGGCTTTGTCTCTTTTGCTCTTTTGAATCAGAAAACACACCAAGAAGAGACCATTTGATCCTAAATGTAATGAAAAATATGCCATGTCTATCTTTATTGAGGTTTCTCTTGTTTAAATTACAAAAATGTGTGAATTTTACAAAGATAAATCCAGATGTGTGTGTTCTGATGCATCTAGCTACTAAAACTCCACTGGTTTGAGTAGTTAGACACTATGCAACTTTTTCATATTTTTAAATATTTTTCTTGAGCTAGTATGTGCTAAAATGACCCTTTACAAGATTAATAAAAGGTCACCCAGTCCCTATCGCCCCCTGTGGGCAGAATTATCCACTTGCAACTTCAGAGGGGTCTGTTGGACTTAAAAAAATGAAGCTGCCATACCTGGCGCTGCAGTCTGGTTCCAGCATGTTTTAAGTCTGATTTGTTTAATTTGGTGATGAACCGCTACTGTAGACGCTAATGAAGGCTGGGGAGACATTTCAGCTGTTAGATTAATGTGTTTAAAAGACAAACGCAGAGAGACCAAGATAGGTTTTGGTTTCGGTTCTAGAAATGGACACTAGGGGGTGCTAAAAGCAAACCAAAACTGCCTCATCTCCCTTTCACAAAAACAGTCCACACTGGATAAGTTGTTAGGATGGACATTTTTTGAGCATTTAACCAGCATTTAAGTTACTTAATGTACACTGTATTTTTATATTTATCTGCTAAATCAACAACAGTCGTTGCAAATAAAACCTGGGGTCTATTTCAATCCAACTACTGATCCAACCAAAACCTGCTGATTGAAGCCAAAAGGGTAAACAGTCTCCCCTGGTGGCTGGTTGCAGAGGAAGCTCTTTCGCCAGATTGTGCCTTTTGGTTTGTTTGTGCTAATAGAGGATTTATATTGTGGCTGAGTAAAGTTTGTATGACATGCTTTTTTTTAAATTAACTATTTTGAGTTGGGATTTGCAGGTTAGCTAAAAGCTTTTTCAAAAATTGTGTTAATAGTGATTGTATTCAGCCAAAAACAATTACCGTGAGCTATTACGCAGTTAAACTCCAACATTTTTTAAATGTGACAGGGAACCAGGGATATATTGTTTACACTATTAGTTTCTTCGAAGGCTTTACAGACCAAATCCTGACTGGTGGCTAGCAGCCACATATGCTTAGAGTTCCTAAGAGGGTTTTAAGGTCTGGGTAATTTATTTCTATAAACCCTGACTTTGGCCTCTATCATGCACCAAACAGTTCTTGGGCAGTTGTGAGGAGTTCCTCTTGGAGGATATCTCAGTACCATTCTTTATTCACGTTTTTGTTCTAAAATGGTGATGTTTGGCTGAGAAGCAACCCCACACACAATTGGTCTCCTTTACTGTTTTATTGTGGCAAGGTGGAGAAGCAAGGGACAAGCTGGGATTCGATCCCCAGACTCTTGGGAGAGAGTCATGCACGCTTACCAGTCAGCCAAAGGGACATCCCCTTGGCCAAGTAACCAGGGTGCAAGATCAATTGGGACACTGTGACAAGACGCTCACACTGCCACATTATTTTTGATGCCCCAAACGTTCAGATTCTGAGTCTTCACCTCGCTGTACTGCAGACACCTTCACACTTGCCCGCTGCTATTCCTGCGGAAGCTCTTCACAACAATCGACAACCATAAAAAAGTAGTTCTCAAAGTTATGGCCCGCAGATGTGTTGTGGTGTGTGTTTGAGGTCTGTGGATCTAACCTCTTGGCACAAGGAGCGCGCCAGGGGTCTGTCGCCCTCTGCTGGCCGCGGGATGAACAGCACCGAGAGCAGACTGAAGGAACACGGTGCTCAGAACAAACCGCCTCCTGTTGCTGCATCTCACCGTGAGCTCTGCCGTCGACCTTTCCGAGTTCACACATGAACGCAGAAACCTTTTACTACGACTCTTTCCGCCATGAGCGACCAGCGCGGTCGGAGTAGTTTCCCACAGCGGCTGCGCCTGCCCTGACTCTGAAGGGGAAAACCGGGCTTATCGGTGCGGGGATTTCAGATCCAACTTGTGGAGAAGTCGCTCCTTGCTGCTGCTGCTCTCCTCGCTGCTCCCGGAGGAGGAGGCGGTGTGTTCGGAGAAAGTGTCAAACAAGTGCCAAGAAAGAGAGCAACATATGTTTTTTGTGGACATGAAGTCGGCGGAGGAATGAAAACGGCAGCGAGGCACCGGCGACCCTTCCAGCGGTTCTGCTGCTGTGGAGTCGTGCTGTTCGCCGTCATCTGGCTCTCTCAGGTCATCCAGGCTCCAGGTGAGACCTGCGCGCGCGCGCGTCTGTCAGGACACTAAAATCTATTAATCAGTTTAAATTTAACCAGGAAAGCAGATTTTACATAAATTTTAAAAGGGAATACATTTTAATAAATGCTATAATTTATATATTATGATAGAAGCGCCTGTACCCAAATCGTGGAATAATGAATATTTGAAAATTATACAAGTTCACAGCATCCAACAACGAAATGCATTTTAATTTATGATTGTTCACCAAATTTTAAACAAACACATTTCATTGTGGTCACACTCCATCTGGCTAAAATGGCAGAGGGAACTTTAAGCATCATGTCATTTTTTTTTATTTAATTAAAGCATCAAAGGAACAACTGGTTCTCCTTGGAGGCTTCAGCCTTTCCCTCCGCCTGATTGACTTGGTTTACCCTGCAGGGAGGTGACAGATTGTTGATCATACAAAGCAGGCACAAACTGTGGCATGTAGAATCCAATCACTGTTGGCGAGTGTGATGACTGGGTTGGTTGGGTATTACAGTCATCTCAGGGAACACACATGTATATCACTGGACACACAAAAGCCAGGCTATTTTTTGGACATGTTTGCATAAATTATATATTTTTTGGGTGGTTGTTATTTTATTGCACAGAAATAAGAAGAATGGCTTTAATATTTTCTGACTGATGCCATGAATAATTTCTTTGCAGCACTTGAGTGAAACACACTTCAGAGATGTGAGTGAAACGAAAGGCATTATGTAAGGAAGGGAATGATATTCAAATACGATTTGTGATGTGCGAAAATCTCGGGATGTAAGAAAACATTGATACTTTCAAATATTGAAATGTTTTGCAAAATTTAAATTGTTTTTTCTATAAATTTGCAGTGGTCTTCAATGAATGCCTTGTGGGACATTTTCTGTGGGAAAACGCTCCGGCGCTCTATTTCTGGAAGGTGCAAAAAAAAAAAAAAAAAAAAAAGAAGTCAGGATTTGGAGACTTACTCATTATTATTCATGATATTCTAACATCTTATCTCTGATTGGCTAATAGCAATGCAACTCTTTGGCTGCCTACATTCACTCTGCAGTGTTGATGTTTTACCTCCACAAATAACACACGTGCTGCCTTGTAGTGGAGTTGCTAATGCTAATGGTTAGCTTCTATTAGCTGAAAAATGCCCTGCTCTCTACTGGCTGCAAAATCAACAACAGCTTTCATTGGTCGCGAGCCAAAATGAGTGATTCCATGAATGGAAATGTTCAGCGTGACACAGATCTGACTGGCTTCTTCTGACCGAGAATTTCCCAGTGTGTGTTCCTTCGGCGGCTAATACAGAAAACACGGGCAGAAGACTATTTTCATGTTGTGAAACTCACAACAACTGATCATATTTCAAAAATAACAAGTTTGTCATTTAACCTACTCTTTAAAAGCAGTGTATCCATTTTTTTCATTGAGAATTCACATGCAAACATTTACTGTATTTCATTTGTGTGGAGCAATTCAAACTCCCAACTGCTAGGTGGCAGTAGCTTGTACTGCCTTCACACTGATGGGACAAGATCTTATGATAACACTGGATGTGTCTTGAAAGTGTTTGGTCTGAGTATTCCATTTAAATTCAGTCCTAAAAATTGCAAATATTGTTTACCATACCATACCATGTTTATTTATATAGCAAGTTTAAAAACAGCATGACAGCTGACCAAAGCGCTGTACAGTAAAAAGGACAAACCCCAAGATAAAAACAAATAAAAGTCATATAAGAGGTAAGAGGTAATATCTAAAAATTGTAAAACAATAAAAAACAGAGTCACAATAAAACGTAAAAACACTGAAAGCTAGATCATTGAATAAAAGCTAAATGATAGAAGAAGGACTTCAGTACCGACTTAAATGACCCAGTTCTGGGGCTTGTCGAACACTACGGGGGAAAGCATTCCAGAGTTTAGGAGCAGGGAACGCAAAGGCCCGCTCTCCACGAGATTTATACCTCATTATCGGGACGCACAAGCCAAATGATCTGCAGATCTCAGGTTTCTGGTTGGAGCATAAGGCATGAGCAGTTCTGAAAGATAAGCCGGGGCTTGACCATTCAGAATGCTGTAGACAAAGGTCAAAACCTTAAATTGGATGCGGTAATTAACAGGCAGCCAGTGCAAGCGTGCAAGGACTGGTGAAATGTGACAGCGTCTCGAGGTGTTTGTCAGGAACCTAGCCACCGCATTTTGCACTCTCTGTAGATGCTCGATTGCTGAGACGCTGACACCAACAAGTAGTGAGTTGGCATAGTCTAAACATGTGGTTACAAAGGCTTGAATAACAGACTCCAGCTGAGGTCGTTTGACTATTGACTTTAAGCGTGAGATGCGATGTAGCTGAAAAAAGCAGGACCGGACCGTAGAGTTAATTTTTGAACTCATTAACAGATCAGAGTCAAGTTTCACTCCCAGACTGGATACACAGGATTTAAGATTTAAAAACGGTAGAGGGTAGTCACCAGATGCATGCTTTGGATTTATTGGATTAAAAAGAATGGCGTCGGTCTTGTTTTCGTTAAGGCAAAGGAAGTTCTCCGATAGCCAGCCTTTAACTGCAGTAATACAGTCGACAAGGAGGTGTGTTGAGTCAGGTTTATTTAAAGCCAGATACATCTGGCAATCGTCCACGTAAAGGTGATAACTTATTCCAAGGTTTGTCAGAATCATCCCCAATGGCAATAAGTAAATCGAGAATAGGAGTGGCCCTAGAATCGAACCCTGAGGCACACCCCAGCAAAGTGGAATAGATGGAGAGGAAAAGCTGTCAATGTGAACACTAAATTGTCTATCTGACAAATATGATCTGAACCAATGAAGTGGGATCCCTGTTACCCCCAACCTCATCTCCAACCTCTTAAGTAGGATGTCTTGGTCCACTGTGTCGAAGGCAGTAGAAGGTCCAGGAGTAACAGAAGGACATGGTTTGTCTTTTACTATAGCAATATATCTTGTGGTCTCCTGTATTGTGATATCTATATCGTATCACCACGGTCTTGCCAATACACTCCCCTATGCAAAACCAGGTGTGGAAACATGCTATAAAGAAAAATACCAATTCAGTAGTTTCATGACCTCTGCGTTATAAACAACTTTATTTCTTCTCATTACAAAGTTTTAGAAGAACCTAGCAGACAGGTCAGATCTCCTTATGTGTTCCCAGACACACTGGATAATAGTGAGATCAGGGCTCTTCATGGGTCATGCAGGACTTCTTCTTGTTCTTTATGACAAAGATGGATTACTCGTTGTCCTGTTGCAGAAAATCTGGCAACCAGGTAGAAACTCGTCAATCCAGACCGATTCCTCTGTTTGATAAGTTGCTTAACTTAATTTCTCATCCAGAGATGAAGGTTTCCAGCCATAAATATCTGTTAAAGACCGTTTTGGTGCACCTGGGTCAGCTGACAACATTTAACAACGTTTAACTCGATAACAATCTAGAAACCTTTACCCTTTTCCTGCAAATGGTGCTCACCTCATATTTATTTTGCTGCTTGCACGCACGCACGCACGCACGCACGCACGCACACACACACACACACACACACACACACACACACACCGTCAAACCCCCTCTGCACCATTTTCCTCCTCAGCCCTGTGTGGAGTGTGAGGATTTGAAAAGGTAAACTCCTCTGTGAGGAGCTCTTGATTTACATTTGGGTTTCATCCTGTTTTTGCATGCCGGCCTTTATGGAGAAGTGTCCTGTTGAATGAGCCTCGTCATTAATATGTATGCTTCACCTTTAGATTATGAGTGCACCATCCACCTGGAGAGGCTTTCTGCACAGGGGACCAAGGCCACTCGGCTTGGACCATTTCAAATCATCTGGCAAAGCTTGTGGTCTGCTGTTTGTAACGGTGACAGCAACCGTTTGCTAACAATGGTTGGGAAACGTCACACGTTCTGTTGCATCCTGAAGTCTTTCACAACCTTTTATGGATATCCATGTCTTCAGAGTTGTCATCGGGAAGTGAATTATTGCTGGAAAACAGAATTTGGTTGCATATTTAATGGTAAAACATGCATCTAGGGCTTAGTTTCCAGGTAATCTAGCATGCACCATTTATCCAAATGACACGTGGGGTGGCCACGACAGACTAGAAACCAATTCGCCATACAGACTGGGAGGTTTTTCTGAATCATATTCTGAAAATATGAATCATCTTCAGATTTGTTTTTCAGCCTTAGATCAGTTTGGTTCATGTTTGTTTACACACAAATGTGATGACCTGGTTTCACATCATGTGACGTTCCTGTCGGTACCTGATGAGTCAGTGGGTTTTCTTTTTGTGGTTTGAGACCCAAACAGCTTTAGTTTTATCTTTTGTTTCTATGGTAGCATTATAGCTGTTCTTCACAATCCTATTCGTGGAAGAGAGCTCAGATTCAGGCCGACCATATTTAACTCTCAGATGTTTACCTCCATCAGCTGCAGCCTTTCCTGCATTGAGGCAGCTGGACTGTCCAGTTGACGTGTGACTGGATTAAATGTCAGGTAGAAGATGTTTTTCTGGAGCATTTTTTGCCATACTGGTTGAAATTCACATACCGATGGCAACCAATAAAATTTAAATGTAATCGCCCTGAAATGTCAAACCTTAGAAGAACCTCGTTCAATTATTGTAAACATCCCGTTTTTAATGATTGGATCCTGGTCCATTCATCCACTTTAATACTTGTTGTGGATAAACTATTTTATAGGAGGACTTTTTTACACCCTTGTAGATGTAATCAAGGTGTTTTTGTTTCAAATCCCTGCTGACAAAGCCAGCATAGACCCGCATATGTTTTGTTTTGGTGCTGGTTTAGCATCCCACCACCAGCATCTCATGTTGGTGGTGGGATGCTGGACCAGCATCTCATGCTGGTACACCAGCTAAACCAGAATCCTACCCTGGACCAGCATTGTATTGGGGTCCATGATGGGATGCTGGTGATTGGATGCTGATTCACCAGCTAAACCAGCACAAAAACACAACATTAGCTGGTTTTTCCAGCAGGGATGGCTACGTTCTGTCAATAATATCAGACTTCATTATTCACTATTATGAATTTCCAGTTTCCAACTCCTACCCTACAGTAAACGATTTGTCGTAAGAAGGAGGCAGCGATAGTTCAGTCTTTGGTCTAATAGGATTTGCAGAACATGATGCATGTTCTGCAAATCCTTCCGGCTCTTGGAGAGTACAGACGCTTTTTTCCTCCTCTCCTCCCTATCTTATCCCCAAGGTTCTTTGTCTGTCCTTGGGTGGACGGCGCTTCTACATATTTTCTGGAAACTGGAAATTATTAAAAATGGACCTGGTCAGCTGGTCTCTCAACGCGACTGACAAAATTTTCTGCGACAGATCCAGTTGGGCATATCAAGGACTCCTGGAAACAGTGGAACCTGATCTGCTTATCTCAACTGTCTGTAGAGGATTCTGAATATATTTGGATATTCGTGGTGTTGGTGTCAGGTTTCCTGCTTTTTGGCCTGGGAGGTCACCTGGCTTACCGGAAAATTAACCAGCTCTTCGAGGAATATTGGCTCTTTCCCGGAGCTCAGGGATGGATTACACCGCGCTGTGAATGGACAGACTCATATAATTATCGAGATGAGTCGTGATATTCATGCTTTGGCACAAACGATGGATGCGATCAAGAAGCGAGTGGACAAATCAGCACGGTTTGGGATAGATTAATTTATGCCATTATTGGATTTTGAGAGGTGGAGGACCAACGGAACTTTAAGACAGAGAAGAAATAATCTTTGTCTGGCCCCAAAGCAATTTCTTATCTGGTGCCCTTGAGCCTGTGAGGCTGAAACAAATACCCCACCC
This sequence comes from Nothobranchius furzeri, assembly GCF_043380555.1. Lineage (NCBI taxonomy): Eukaryota > Metazoa > Chordata > Actinopteri > Cyprinodontiformes > Nothobranchiidae > Nothobranchius > Nothobranchius furzeri. The sequence continues at coordinate 47,234,101 of NC_091750.1, read as the reverse complement.
CACCCCCACCCCCCCGCGCCTGAAGAAATGTGGAATGCTGTCATCGCCATGGCAACTCTGTCTTCCTATCCCAGCCTGGGTGGGACTGCGAGCTGTGAAGGCCGCTGGATCGTTCCAGGAGTCACTGTGCCCTCCAAACTCCTCCCCCTGTCCAGACTGAGGTGACGAGCGCTGCTTATCGCGGCTGCATTCACTGACGTATTGAGAGTCCCCAGCCCTACCACCCCACCTAGTGGACACTTATGTTGTGTAATGTCTGAAGTCTGTTGCATTTCTGTCTGAGGTGTTTTTTTGCATAGCAAAGCTGCCCTCCCTGTGGAGGGTAACTCTGAAGTGCCTTTTTTTCCTCCACCTGACTCAATCCTCATATAAACCCTCTGATGTCTATTAAGGTAGCGCAACTCGGGTTGCGAATAACCACAGTCACCAATTCTTGTCATGTGTCTATGCCTATGTATGTCTGTCTGATCTCAGAATTGTGTGTACTGAAACTCTAATTTCCCTCTGGGATTAATAAAGTATCTTTGAATTTGGACTGAATTGAATTTGAATGAAGAAAAGACTTTCTCTGTTTTATTATGTGGTTCATTAATCAATTTTTTAAAATTTAACAACACATTTGATATTTTTTGTGAAGTCGAGTAATATTTAATGATTTGCATCAGTTTTTTCTAGTGTTAGCTTTTGCCACAATAGTCTTTTCTGCTTTTAAAGAGGTCCTTCACTCATACTTGTAATACATTTGCAGTGGTCTCTAGTAGGAATGAATACCTTTTAAGTCGTATTCTGGGGGGAAGGCTCCGCTGCGCCTGTTCCAGCATGGAGTATTCAACCAGAGGAGAAAGTAGCTTCACACGCATTTGGCCTCTGATTGGCTATGAGCAACACGACTCAACCACCAACTCTGTTTGCTCGTCAATACTGATGATTTCCCTCCACAAACACCACAAGCTGGAGGAGCTTCTGCTGTGTGGTGGAGTTGCTAATGCTAATGGTTACCTTCTACTAGCCGATACGTGCTCTGCCGTTTCCTGGAAGCTAAACCAACAAACAGCCTTCCCCGTCGTGAGTCAAGATGGGCAAGTCCATGAATGTTAAGTGACAGTGTGACGTAGATCTGTCAGGCTTGTCTAATCCTAGAGTTCCTCGTCTATTTTCTATCAGAAGCTAATGCAGGAAATAGGTGTAGGAGACTATTTTCATGTTCAGCCAGCATGAAAAACTCAGACTGATTATAATAAGACATAATCATTAAAATGGGTTTTCAGTGATGAACCTCTTCAAACTAATTGATAAATGACACATTTCTGCTAGCAACACTGATAGAATGAGTTGAGTTACAGTCCATTATCATAATTTTTCCACCTTCTGGCTTCGTTTTAGTGTTTACATTCAGGAACATGGCTGCAGGATTATGTTATTTCCACACAAACACGACAGTTTGAGTTCCATTACTGATGGTTCTGTAACCGCTCACCTGTATTTAAATGTTACAGCCTCATTTTTATATGCACCAACAATCAATGTAATTACATTTGCCGACACCATGAAACCGTAACTTCCAGGTCAAAGGTCAGTGTCAGAGGAATAATTAGGATGTTTTTGTTTAGTTTCTTTAACTCTTTTTTTTAATCAGTCAACATTGTTTATTTGGTTATTTTAAAGATAAGAAAAGGAAAAAAACACAATAATACAAGGATTACAAGTAGAATAAAAGGTGTGGGCTGAAGCCTGGTTTTTTTTTGCCTACGCTATTTCAAAATCAATTTTATACTTTGAATGAATTAAAATAATTAAATTTGTAATAATAATAATAATAATAATAATAATAATAATAATAATAATAATGAATGACAGCAAAAATAAATCAGCAAAAAATCTAATAAAATTAATATAAAAAACACCAGTAATCTTAACATGACTCAATTAATTATATTAATATAAACAGATGGTTTCTATGAATATAAATACTTTCAAGTGTATATAAAACATAACATTTTAATTCACATCTCTGAAATACACTGGATCACATACAGTCATAATAATTAGACATCATCTTTTTGATGCACATTTTATTTTCACATGTAGGTTCTGTCTCGGTTTGTAGTTAAAATGTTCCTTTTTTTTTGAATAATTAGGAAACAAAATGAGGCTAATTATATATTTGGCAAAGCAGAATTAATAAAATAAGTAATCCGTCAGCTCGTAAAAGATTTCCTGATGAGAGGAACTTTACCGCTGTAGATAAGGCGTTCCTAGACGGAAACCCTGTTTAGTGTTTACTCTCACCAACACACTCAACCCTACTAAAATGTGCTGTTTTATAAAGGTGTGTCTTACAGTTTGGTATCCTTTTACGTTCTCACTTCTGCTGGATGGACACAAGTACAAAGACCTCCTAATGAAGAGATACGCTGTAACATTATGACTCAAACTGTGACAGATCTTGTGGAGTGTGCTGTGGCAGGAAGGGTTTCCTGTACCAGTCGCTACAACAGAGAGCTGTAGCAGAACAAGGTGCTCTGCTGTTCATAGTGAGTGTGTGATCTCGCTCCAGCGGTTTACACTCAGTGTGTGTGTGTGTGTGTGTGTGTGTGTGTGTGTGTGTTGTGGTTCTGTCGCTCCCATTTGGCTGAATATTAACTGTGGTGGCCATCATGAACTGGGTTGACTTTAAAATTTGCAGATGAGAGCGGATCGTTAAGATCCTTTCTCTGGTTTGTGAGATGTTTAGTTCACAGATGCAGGCAAAAACATTATGACTAGTCTAGATGTTTGTTCTCCTCTCAGGATTCAGATTATTGGATACAATCAGAATCTAGAGTAGAATAAGCACCTTGGTTTGTTGTTTTTTATCTTCTATGAGACAAGATGATTGTCCTGGTGACTTGATCCAGTTAGAAGTGTGAAAACGCTGCAGAGCCATCTGTGGCACAAACATATTTGAATTTCATATGAAGTCGAACTCCTCTTGATGCCTCGACATGAAAGCCCTCACGTCTCTTCTCAGCCACGACCGCTGCCCTAGCGAAATGGGCTCAATGAGCTGCGAGGTACAAAGAGACACTACAGCGGCCGGCGATGCAAAATGCATCAGACAGACGGCGAGCTGCCTCATAATAACACCACACCTTGTAGTAGAGAGCTGCGTAAACACCACTCTGAACCCTGATGGTCTGTCTCAGAGCTCAGAGGTGAAATGGAGCTCATGATATTTTGGCTTCATTTAAACTTCATAGAAATGCATTTTTAATCCATCATTTAGGATAAAATCCAACAAATCTGAGCGCCGTCATCTGTTTGGAACAATTTACTGACTGGATAAATAAAGTTTTCCACATGCAGTTGAAGTCTGTCTTCACCTCCACCCTGAATCCAAGCACATGTTGGGGTTTGTTGTGAAATGACTGGTTTTTGTTTTGTAACAGAGACGGTGTCCTCTGGGCTGCAGCCAGGCGTGAATGGCGGGCTGCTGCGACGGACGCGCAGGTTGATGCAAGAGAAATCTGACAACCAGAGCTGGGATGAGCCCCGAGCAGGTGAGTCACTCTTCTTCTGCTTCACCTGGATAGATGCCATCTGTTCCCCCGGGACGCAGCAGCAAACTCCTCCAGACCGGGTGCAGCGAGCGCTGTCTGATCATGCATCTGTGAGTTGGGACACATGGATCATGCGGCATCATCTGTCATCTGTTCCTGAAACTTCCTGTGGTGTTCAGGATGACCTCTAGACCTACAGACTGAACAGGAATCTTTAAAGTGATCCAGTCCATTGATTTAACTGAACTGTGACGCATAGATAACAAAAACAGTGGAGAATTAGGACATCTCAAACATTCTGATCATTAATTTAAATTTCTTTAAGCATTGAGAGAAAAAAATGGATTTGTTTTCAGAACCTTCAGGGTTGAATGCTGCAGTGCATCGGTTGTTCTAGGGGTGGGGCCACGGGGGCGTTGGTCCCTGCTGAAATCTGATTGGCCCCCCTGTCCTGTCCTCTGCATTATGATCAGATTATCGATGGGTACAATTCCAAGTCCGAACACTGGTGGCGCTAATGAGTCAAATAGGAATTTGGATGCTGGACTAATACTTGGCCCCTCTAAAAATACTGTGACCTGCTGATGGCGTCAAACACTCCTGCTGTGAAGGGTTTTCTCTAGAGTAAGAACAAAACTGTCTGAAAGAGCTGGAATGATCCGTCCATTCTCTAGAGCAGGGGTGTCCAAGGACGAGGCCCAAAATAAGCAGGTTTAAAGTGACAGTTTCCTGCCGCCAGGGGTCAGTACATACATTTCAGGGTGGTTTTACACCACATCTTCCTGACTGTCACTAGTTTAAAAAACATTACGGTAAATGTTACCTGTGGAGCACACAGATCTCGGCGCGACTCCGCGGACTTTCATGGTTCTTCAGTTAATTCCATCAAGAGATTGAATTGCTGATTGTAGTTTTCTGGTGCTGTAGTTTACAGATCTAGTCAGGGTCTTGCGTCTGTCGATGATGTCATCATACATACGGCAATACCGCATGGCCAAAACATATTGCGTCTCTTATTCGATTCTGTTCTTTCACAGATGTTTTGGAAATAATTTAGCAGTTTTGTTATTAAATTCATGTTACTGCCTAAATGTTTTTGAACATGGCAACGTAACTTCTGTAAGTCGTACGTCCAGCCAGCCAATCATCTAGTGTGATGTCATCGACAGGCACCGGACCCTGAGCAAGCCAGAAGGAAGCATGCCGTCTAATATGGCATCCCCCAATGTACTTTAGACCTGGTTTTTATGGTTAGCCAATATTTTTCAATGACTGGACATCATTTTATTAATTTTTAACGTTTCAATGAATATTTCCAGAGTTTAAAGTTAAAAACTACACATTGTCTCTTTAAAATGTTTGTGGGCCACAAAAATGCATTTTCTCAATTAAAACATTTTTTTAATAGTGATTTCACTTGTTTGTACTCCTCAAAATAGGCATATTAGCAAATATGTAAAAATGATAGAAAGTGTTGCTTTATACCAACAGCTAGGGCTGGGCGACATGGCCTAAAATTGATATCACGATATATTGACGATTTCACCTCGATCACGATAAATGGACGATAACTACAGGTATGCGCAGAAACAAAAGTTGTCCACTAGATGGGGCTGTCACGTGTATCGCGTTGAGTCACATTTTTACGTGCCAACCTACACACATCTTTTCATTTTTTATTATCAACTTTATTGAAATGGGAAAAATCATCACGATATGAGTCAGAAAATTCGATTACGATAAATTTTCGATTTATTGCCCAGTCCTACCAACAGCCTACAGGACAAAGACAAAATTCATCATTCTGGAAATTCAAGTAGGGACCATACAAAACAGCACTAAATCCCTCATAAAAAGACTAAAGCGGGATGTAAAATCTGCCCGACGTGCATCTTATTGCTGTGTTATCCTTATGAACACAGAGAATAGCTGAGCGAAAGGATTTTTCCTCCTTGACACTCATGCATAAATTTGCATTCTGTATGCAGGTAAAAAAAATAAACCTGCCTAAAATGTTGGTCTGACGCCTGCCTCTTCCCTGCAGGTGAACTGGAAGGTTATGCAGACTTCACTTTGTGTCTGTTTGTCAAACTGGGGCTCTGCAGAAGTCAGATAGAGGAGATGAGGAGGAGTGAAAGTCAGACAGGAACCTTTTAACTGATACTTAGTTACTTTCCTCCTGAGTTCTGACGCTCTCAGAATAGTTAGGATGGATTCATGAAGCTCCTAAAAGAATCATGCCTGAGACATGCAGTCCAAACGGACCTCTGCTCCGCAGGCTGATTACACGGCTGCCCGACACGTGCTGCATTCATCACAGCAGACAGCTTCATCATTAAAAATGCAGATGGAAGAAGGAGCCTTGCCATCGTTGAATGAGGCGAATCGCACTGATGCACCACCAGCTCACAATAAAATCTGTTGCATTACTAAAATAATCTAATTTTGTATTCAAACATTTGCATTTTACTTCCCAGTGTGGCTATTTTTAGCCTGTCAGTCACAACGCTGTAGTGTGTGTGAACTGCACAGGTATTGTTGAAGCCTGACAGCACAATGCCAGGCTTCTCCTTACAGTAGCGAATGCAAATGCAGTGGAGCTAAAAATAGAGGTGGGAATGGTTTGCTCAGATCCCTCTTCACCTTCATCCCACTGCCTGCAGAAGGTGTGAAGCCAGAGAAACAGTAAAAAACGTCAGTCTGCATCACGCTTCATTCAGGTGAAACATTATTCTTTGGTGCAACATGCTGGTGAGTTGGTGTGTTTGCAAAGCATACAAGCTCACATGTCACAAAGAAGCCAGAATCGGGACTCCAGTAGAAAACTTTAATGTTTAATGATCAGCAGAGAAACTTCAACATCAGGCAGAAATAACCAGAGTAAATACCCAATGGTAGTTTTCAAATTAAAAAGCTGCCCGAACCAACCTGGTCCTATGTGGAAAAGGGATTGACACCATAAACTTAACTGGTTGGAACTGGCAATGAGTCTAGCAGTTTTGTTTTAATTCAGCAGCCACATTTGGAGGCTTTTCCAGCCTGAAGGGTCTGTTCAGGGTCAAAGGTCAGACATTTTGCCTCAGGATTTATGATTTCATCAGTTACAGCAAGTGGTCCAGGTCCTGCAGAAGCAGAGCACCCCCAGACCACCACACCACCACCACCGTGTCTGACTGTTGATATGTTTTAGTCCAGATGGGTTCTCTGATGTGGTTGTCGGACAGGTTCTACGTCATCCTGCCGGTCTGCTTGGCTGTTACCTTATGACTGAACGAGGCGAGCCAGGCTGGTTTGAATAGATTTTATTTTAGTTGATTCATGAAAACATTTGAAAACTGCAAATTATATTCACCCCAATCATCTTTGTCTGAGCGGGATCTGAGGTAGCTATCTTTGGGACTGAGTTGCTGATCTGAAACAATAAAGTGTAACAAAAAGAGGCAGAAGCAGGAGGGACGCATGAGGGGTCAAATACTTTTGTGCAGCTCTGTAAATGTGTGACGGATCAACACTTTACTCAGAGGTCACACAGAGACAGCCACGTTCCGATTCAAACCAAATTACTGTTTAACTCCAGCTTAGACGGGCGCTGCGGAGTCAAAACACACTGGATTCTTTACTCCTCACGTTTATCTCAATAGTTCAGTCGCATCAGAGTAAAAACAATGATTGCTTAAAAGAGGCGACTGACCTCACAGTTTAAATGTTAAAGGCTGCTTCACATCTTCCTCTGTGGTATTGCACCAGAGGTGCTTTTTCTCCCCGCCCTTTCAATGGCAAATAGTGAGCCTCGGCACATCGCTGCTCCTTTTGCGCCGTGCATCCGTTTGTATTCTGCTCCTAGATAGCACTTAACCTTTATTGAGTTCCTGGTTGCCAACAGATCTCCCTCATTATCCCTTACAAAGACTCTAGCGCGGCGCGGGGAGATACTTCATCGTGGTAATAAACCGGAGGAGAACAAAAGCCCAGACAGGTAGTATTAGAAACAGCAGTGAGCGCGGCTCCAGCCTCAGGTTGCCGTCCTCTTCCTCAGCGGGCCATCTGACAGCGATTGTGTAATCTGGAGTGTGATTAAAAAGCCATCCCCGGACCTTTGGGGATATTATCTTAGGGATTGCACTGCAACGTCCAGCCTCAAACTCTTTCTCTCTCTTCATCTCTCCGCTGCTTAACAAGACTGAGACAGCGTGATCTGGCCCCAGCTGACAAGCCTCCGAGACTGCTGTTGCTAGGCAACTGAATGCTAAATTTTGAAACCCAGACAATTCTGTCTTTCAAGCATTAAAAGTGCAAAGCAAAGAGCCAAAAATAGAGCAGCGGTTTGGGGTCGGGGGGGTTGAAGGAATCTAAACCATGTAAATGAAGTAAAGGGCTCGAGTAGCGAGTTGTTGTTGAGGTTTGTTATGTTGTTTACTTTGGCAGGCGGCAGTCAGCTGAGAATAGTCTTTTTCCACTGTCGTATTTCTGGGAGAAAGTTTTGAGAAAGAAACTGGCAGGAAGCACAGATCGTCTCGAACCGCGCACTAACGTTTATCAGTTCAGTCGGTGCGCTTAGGAAAATCTGAAACAAACATGCGTGGCTCTTACGCCGTCCTCTAGTGAAGTTCTCGCAGGGAGGTTGGTCTTTTAAAAGTTGTGACTGCCTTTGATTTCCTCCGAGTTTACGTCTTTGCCAGCCAAAGCTTTTGTGATGGGGTACTTTTTATGTGCCGTCGGCTCGTCGGTCTTGTATTCAAATCACCTCAAAGCAAAGGGAATCAAAGAACAAACGATGCATGATTGAATTTACATTACACACCTGGATGAAACATTCATTTTTTGATTCCTCATGAAAAATGCAGAGGTGTGTGTGTGTGTGTGTGTGTGTGTGTGTGTGTGTGTGTGTGTGTGTGTGTGTGTGTGTGTGTGTGTGTGTGTGTGTGTGTGTGACATGCCACTGCTTGTGTGGCAGTCAGTGACACCAGCATGTCCTGCAGACTCAGGTCGATAGCATTATCCCGTACCTCCCACCAGCCGTCATTCAGCTCCATCCTGGCCTCGGAGAGCTCTGCCTCTCACAGCGGCTGTGTGTTTTCACTCTTTAATGCCCAGTGAAGAATCTGCTTTCACTCAAGCTCTAATCTTCAGCAGCAGCTTCATTTATCTGGAGCAATCTGCAGCAGGTGTTAATAAAGCAACACTAAAGCAGACAGACAGGTTATGACAAATGTTTTATAAATATTAACGTTTAGTAACTGGAACATTTCTGAAGGGTAGCTGAGCAGCTACTGTCTGAAATTACCGTCAGGCCAAAAGAAATGACCTACATTTAGAACAACACCAAGGAGAAATGTTAAAACTGCTGCCAGTCGCTCACAAAGATCTCCATGGTAACCACGCAACAGCGCTTACTAGAGGCACTTTATTACAGTGCCTTTTGATGTTTAATTAGCATTTTGTTTTTCCGAGCTGCTGGGTGTGAAAGCAGAGGCCAAACTACAGAGTAGTGGTCAGAATTACTGACACCTTGCAGAAATCCTTCAGGAAGCAGCGCGACTTTTCACAGCAACTCTGAGAAACTGAGCTCAGACTAGCACTCAGATTATCTAATCTGACTTTTTTCTTGTCTGCATATTTGCTATAAATAGACATAATGATTCATCCTTTAGCTATGTGTTTCTAACTAAACGCACCAAAGATTCAAGTGTTGTATACATCATGGGCTGCTTAGTTCTCCAGCCTCCAGATTCATAATCCCCAAAGTTACGGCTGCACAATTCTGGTTAAAATAAGAATCATCAATTTTTTGTTTAGAATTTAGTTCACGATGTTTTTCCAAAATAAGTATTTATTGCACTTATTACCTGCACATCAACTTCGGTCACTGAACATGAAAACAGTAAATGTCTCTCGTCGTCTCTAACGTACACAACTTCAGAATAATTTAAACGATAACAATTTTGAACAGTGTTCTCTCTGCTTGTAAGGTGATGAGAGAGGTAGGTAATAGGTATGTTTCTTAAAATATAAACCACAATTATTAACAAAATATAACATTTAACATGACAACATGATTGCTGACTGTGGCAGGACCACAACAGAGAACATAGTCCTTTTCTTATCTAGCCAGCTGCTTAAAATCGTTATCATTTGGAAATGAGATTGCATACAAGTATGAATTGAGATCACAATTTTTGTACGATTTATTGTGCAGCCCTACCCAAAGTCCACAGAGAAGCAAAAGCTGTGTTTCCTCTACAGGAGTTCTGGAAACACGCTGACTCTGTCCCTTCCAGGACTTTTCTAAGACGTCAGCATATCACAATTGCTTTGGCATCGAGTGATGTCACTGACCAGCGCCAAAAGGCGTCCCCGGACATCAGTGATGTTAAAAGTTTTATTGTGTTCAGGGGATAGGAACAGCGGATGGGTAACGTAAAAAGTGGCAATGATCAGAAGAAGTGCTCTGTAGGAGACCACAAAGCGCTGTGTGTGTGTGTGTGTGTCTCATTTTTCAGCGTCAGGAGTCTAGAAATGGCTTGCTGAAAGCATTATCACTCCTTATATTCTTCTTGTCCTTCCTTTCCACTTCACCAACAAATCTTCCAGTTTTTCCATATGCCGGTTGTTTGTTGACGCCTGATGATGTCATTTCCTACCGAGTTACACACCCTATTGGGCGCAGAAGAGCATATCAGCGTCGCCACCATATTGGATGGGTCTCCTCACTCCAAAGCCAATGAAGAGTGAGCAACTACGTCTGTTTTTGTGCAGCCTACGGTTGCAAAAACCGGCGATAAAAACAGATCATGTTGGATTACTGACTTTTTTAGCCTACCTGATTATATTTTTATTTATTTAATTTCAATATATTAATATTTTAATCATCATGCCATACCTTGTGTCTGGTTTTGTGAAAAAGCTTGATAAAAATTTTTTATTTGGGTAAGCACCTTCCTCAGTACAAAGGAATGCACTGGGGTGAATGGAGACCCATCCAAGATGGCGGCTGGCCACTACAGCAGCACCAGTCCAAGGGGAGTCTACGTGTAAATGTCTGTGAGTGACTACTGGGCCTTTCCCAGTACTTAACCCAGGTACTCTGCTGATTCCTGAAACGGCACTACAGAAAACGCTGAAATGAAGACACACGCATGCCGCTAAAATTACCCGGAGGTTAAGGGGGCCGGTATCCAGCACGTTTCAGTTTCAGCTGTTTCTACACCCCTGATTTCAGTCAGCAGGGGATTAGCAGGCTTCTGGAGAGCTTGATGAGCTGCTACAGGTCATTCAACCACTGAATCAAGTGTTGTGGAGCAGAGAAACAACTAAAACATGCTGGATAGCGGCCCTCCAGTCCTAGATCTGTGCCTCATAGCCGTTCGCTGGCCTGTGAGTGTTCATGTGATAATGAAAAGGTGCTGCACAGCCTGAGGCTGTAAAAACTAAGCATTTATTTATGAATGCACGTCTGAATGAGGCTTGTAAAAGTGCAAAAGCCTTCTGAGTGCTCACCTTTATCAGTCCATCAAAACGTATCTGACAATAACCCACCGAGCATCCTGCCTTGCTTTTGTGCTTTGTTCTCCCTGAAAGGCTCATCTGGACACGTTCTCTGAGCATTCAGACTTATTTAATGGGACCGACATGAACTCTCCTGAAGCCCAAACAATAATCCACTTCAGATACCCCCCACCCCCCTCAGGAGCAGCATATCATTTCATCACACCACAGCCGTGCCGTTGTTCTTCCTTCGAGGAGGTCCTCCCTGCAGTACGAGCAGCTATCACTGCTGCTTTGTCACTGTCATGGCCACCACTACAGCTAAATCTGAAGTAATACACAAAATCTTCCCAGGATGCACCTCGGCCCGGCTCGTGTGGGGGTGAGGCGACATGTGAGCCGCTGTAATGAAGGATCAGAGGTGAACGACTTGTGTAAATATCTTGTGAGACAAAGCGCCGCTGGGCCGGAGGAAGGTTTTTAGTTTTGATGTTCTGATTCGAGCTGCATCTTTAGCTCCCGAGCTTCCAGTGGTGGGCTTGTTCTCAGCAGAACCCCCTCTTGCTCGGTAACCTTCAGTAAACCAGCCAACTGTCTGTGTTGTCCCTCCCTCCCTCTCTCAGTCCTCTCCTGGGGGTTTGTAAGGAAAAATAAATATTTTTAGACCTTACAATCCAGAGCTGCTGCCACTTGTACTTTTTTTTTTTTCATTTTATAAACCCCACCATGGGAAAAACATCCACCTCCCCTTTTCTCACTATTGACGCAATCCCTTAGCCTTTGGCGTCCTACTGCCACCCATCAAGTAAAAATAAAGAAAGCTACCCCAAGGGAAAAGGTCACCATAGCAACTACCTTCATCAGAGCAACCCCTCAAAATGTCCATCTGAAGCCAGTCCTGCGATTTCACTGTCTGCAGAAGCCAGAAGTTTATGTGTCGGGGCAGAAAGGGTTCTGGGAGGCCTCCAGAACGCTGAGACAAAGGTGGTACAAAGCAAGCCTCGAAGCGAGCGCAGATGTCCAGCAGCTGATCAGCCCCACACACATCCCAGCTCTGGCATTTCTGCAATAAGATGACAGAAAGTTAGCTTGCTAAGCCTGGATGAATCATCGGGACAAGCTCTGCCATGCAACAACAGCTGGCACACGGCGAAAATAGGTTCCCCCCCTCAGTTCTTAAGAAAGCAGCAAGCAGGGACACCGCCACTCCCCACAAACTCATTTCAACTCTTAAGTCTTAGAAATGATCCACGAGCAGCGTTTCCATTTTCCATCTGAACATGAGCAAATTAAAGTCCTCTCCTCGGGACCATATGGCCTCCCGCTCCCGTTCTGAGCTGCTGCCGTGTCAAAGAGCAGATCTCATATCCCAGATCACAAGGGACCCACTCTTAATCCACGCAGTCTCCATGCAGCGCCGCAGCTACACTGTGCTTATTGTGTGCATGTCGACCCATTGTTGTGTCACACAGCAGCGGAGCTATTTATAGCCTTGGTCTCAGCTGTATTTTACATTCAGCCAGCTCAGCTCAGAGTTGTGAAGTGGAGCTGGTCCACTCTCTCCAGGCGTTTTCTGCCTTTTTCTAAGCTCTGCCAGGAGACCCGAGGGCATCGGAGGAGTCGTTGCATAGTTGGGTTTTCATTGTCTTACTTTTGCACTCCAAGGAGGACAGGAAGCAGCTGCCAGTTTCACTTCAACCTCACTTCCTGTGTCATTCTAACGTGAAATGAAGCCTGTTCCTGTTGAGTGTTTGCTGGTTTATAAATCCTACATTTAAAGGGTAAATAGGAGGATTAAAACCCATTTATTCACACTGGGGGGTTGTTTATTATCTGTTTCTCCCACAGCCATCCACGAGTTTCCAGAGGACATTTTCACTAAGGAGCAGAGGAAGCACGGGGCTGTGCTTCTGCATGCACTCTGCGTGAGTCTTCCTTAGAATAAAATCTGCATTTTGTCTATTTTTGTGCATGTTTGACTCATCGTTTCAACAGATGACACAATTACAGCATAAACAGCTCACCAGCTGATGTATTTATAGAAAAATAACACAGTTTCTGCTCACTTCCCAGGCCATCTACATGTTCTACGCCCTGGCCATCATCTGTGACGACTACTTTGTTCCTTCACTGGAGAAGATATCTGAGGTGAGGAGCAGCAGCCCACGCCTGCCTCCAGATGTAATGTTCTCGCCCTAAGAGGTCTCTGTTGGGCATTTCGTTGGCTGTTCTTTTTTGAATCTTTCAGAACCTGCAGCTGAGCGAGGATGTGGCCGGGGCAACGTTCATGGCCGCAGGAAGCTCCGCCCCCGAGCTTTTCACTTCTCTTATCGGTTCGTAGCCTCAGCCAATCTAAACCCAGCTCATTTAGAGGGAGCTCGTCAGGGTTGGTGCTGCTCCAATCTTAAAACTTAGAGAAGTTTAAGTTAGTCTGCCGTGTTCTGCACTTCCAGGAAGAGCCAGCAGATGTCAGCAGACAGGAGTTAAGGGAATTCTGCTGAAATGTAAATAATCTAATCTAGATTGATGCTTTATTTAAATAAAGTTGTGCGGCACTTTAGGTCACTTTAATCAATCGGTTTACGAGACATCAGTTTCAGATAAAACCCACTGCGACAACCCTAAACGTGTCTTCAGGTGTCTTCATCACTAAAGGCGACGTTGGGGTTGGAACAATCGTGGGTTCGGCTGTCTTCAACATCCTGGTCATCATCGGGCTGAGTGGAATCTTTGCAGGACAGGTTGGACAAACCTTTGAGACTTTTATCAGCGTGATCTGTCTGAAGTAGCCATTTTTTTAGTATTATAATCTGGGTTTTATGAAACAAAAGCAATTTAAAGTGAAATATCCACAACATTATTCCCTTCATGAAAGTAAAGACTAATCTGTGTAGCGTTCCTCTCCAGACGGTGGCTCTGACATGGTGGTCTCTGTTCAGAGACTCATGTTACTACATCCTGGCTGTCCTAGCACTCATCGTGGTGAGATTTCCTTTTTCAGGAACACGTTCCTTCTCTGGTGTTCTCCCTCCATCTAACTGCACTTTAACGACCGTTTTGTCTCTAGGTTATCTATGATGACAGAGTGTGCTGGTGAGTTATTTCTGTTCATTTGTTAAATTTACAAACAGCTCAGCTCTTCTTTTAGTGTGCAAAATAACGATTTCAGTCACTGCTTTTGTGTCACATTACCTCAAGTTTTCCTCTAAGAATGGTGTCAAACAGCGGTTGTTAAAGCCAAGTCACTGGCTGGGTGGTCAGCTCCCACAAGCCTGTTCAATCGATTGGGTTCAGGATTTATCCTCAACAAATAACCCCGTAGAAACCCGTCTGATCCTGTCAGAGCTCGCCGAGGAGTCCACACATGTGACGAGTTCAAAGTCAGCTGTGAAATTGGTTAGGATTTATTTGAATTTGTGTGGCAGCCGCTGATGCTGCTCATCTGCGTTTGATGCCTTCAGAAGCTTCGCATTACTCAACCTAATAACTTTTGTTTACAATAGTTCATGAATACATTTAAAAATGGATTTATTTGAGTAGCGAAAGCCTCTTTTATCTGTGGACTCCCGAGAGATGAACAGCCAGTTGTTTGAGTCACACGGTGTTCAACCTGTTGTAATTCATGGCACAACACAGGACGCCGTAGTCCACTTGCACCTGAAAGACAAGCGACACGCTTGGAAGATGATAAAGTACACAGTCTGGACAGACAGATGGTTTGAGAGAGGAGAAAAAAAGCTATTTATGTCAAAAGGGAAAGGCCGACATTAAACAGAGGAAGAGGACTCGGGTTTCATCTTTCCAGCACCTATAGTGCAGCTTTAAACCGAATTCCAAAACAGTTTCAGTCCAGGCCACACCCTCATGTGTCTAATCAAAACAACCATTCTAACACAATAAGACAAAACAACATCAATGACTCTTTGGGGGGTAGGGAGGGGGGTATTCATATGTAGTTTCTGCTCATTGAGCAACAACCGAGAGCTACGGTTTATAAGCTTGTCAGAACTGACTACGTTCCTCAGATAAGAAGCTAGCCTTTGGATTACCATGACCTGGATGACGGAGAACCTTCACCAGCACACTGCTGTAATTCCCACCGCTCTTACCCAGAGTCTGTCCATGTGTGTGGTGTTTCTGCAACTTAATGTGCAAAGAATTTGCACCAGTTCACCCAAAAAAAAAATTGGAAAAGAAATTCTAATTATTGTAAAATGCACCATCAACACCTGGGAGGAACAAAGAGTAAATAAACATCAACAGAAATTTTTAAAGGCACACAATTTTTTTAGAGTTGGATGAAAGGATGCTCAGTTGCATGCTACCCAGATGTGCTGCTCTGTGTGCAGGTGGGAGTCCCTGGTCCTCATGACCATGTATGGGATCTACATCATCATCATGAAGTAGGTTTCCTAAACGCTAAACCTCCTGATCCTTCTCTTGGTCTTCATTCGACGACTAACCTTGTGGGATCTGTGCGGTTGCAGGTTCAACTCTCAGATTTCAGTGTTTGTGATGCGTCAGGTTCAGAGCAGCGGGCCGTGCTGCCGGGGATCCGAGGGAAGCCAGGAAAACAAGACGGGGGAAGAGGCTGCAGCTTGTAACACCTCTATGGTGCTTCTCAACAAAGGTTGGTGAACTTGGATGAAACCCATCGGTGCAGCTTTTAAAGGATTTAAACGGGGTCCTGTGTCTGTGTGGTACTGTCAACAACCACAGGGCAAAGCCACGGTGAGGACAACCCTCCAGTCATCATGGTGGATGAGCTGCTCATCCTCAACCCCCACAAGCTGTCCTTCTCAGAGGCCGGCCTGCGCATCATGATCACCCCCCACTTCTCGCCCCGCACCCGGCTCTCCATGGCAGGACGCATGGTCATCAGTGAGGTATTTACTACACACCTGAAACTTATTGGCTCACAAACACAACCACCTTACCTACTTTCCCTCTTCATCAGAGACAGAGGCTGATCAGAACGTCCAAACACCAGCGGGATGGTGACGCCGCCTCAGGCTCAAGAAAGGGGTCCTCTAGTAACAGCTTAAAGAGGACGGGCTCCTGCGGTCTGGAGAATGGAGGTGGAAGACCCAGGATTAGAGACGCCGAGTCGGGAAACAAGCCTGGGGTCGAAGCGAGCAGGCCAGAGGAAGAAGAGGATGATGAAGATCGGATTTTTAGTCCAGTGCGCATGCCAGGTAAAGACCGAGGCATTGGTAGCCTTGTTTTCCCCCACGGTTTTATCAAAAGATGCATATTTGATTAAAACTATAAAACCCTGCGTCACAGGCAGCTGCTGTGCACGGGTGAAGTGGGTGATCACCTGGCCTCTGGGCCTCCTGCTCTACTGCACTGTGCCTAACTGCATCCTGCCTCGCTGGCACCGCTGGTTCATGGTCACCTTTGTGGCCTCCACCCTGTGGATCGCTGTCTTCTCCTACCTCATGGTGTGGATGGTAAGAAAACACAACCCCATGCTGTCTAGTGGATTTATTTGATCTCACACCCGTGTGTTTAAACAGGTCACTATCATCAGCTTTACACTAGACATCCCAGACTACATCATGGGTATAACCTTCCTGGCAGCAGGAACCAGTGTGCCAGACTGCATGGCTAGCCTGATCGTAGCTAGACAAGGTAAGGAGAGAACGCGTTGTACTTTTTAACTGCATCAGGATTTTTTCCTGTCCCAATCGGATGCAGGGTTGTAAGTCAGCCTGTATTTATTCCAGGCATGGGGGACATGGCCGTGTCCAACTCCATAGGCAGCAATATCTTTGACATCCTGCTGGGTTTGGGCTTTCCTTGGGCTCTGCGGACCCTCGTGGTGGATCGTGGATATGATGTATGCGTTTACTTTCATTACTTATATTGCATTACATCATTTAACCATTCTGATTGTGTGTTTAAGTACAGAGTGATTTTGAGTGATTTTCTTCCCCCCACAGGTGCACATAAATAATAAAGGACTTGTATACTCCGTTGTCCTCCTGCTGGCGTCGGTGTTTCTGACTGTGAGTAAATGCAAAACACCAGATTTATGTACGCTGCGTGAGCTTGGATTCATTTTAGGTTTTAAACATTGCTCAATTTGCAATAGAATAGAGAATAAAATCTCAATAAATGCATCAAGTATTTCTGATGTCTAAGGCCCTGTACACAGGTAGCGGAGTCCCACAAAACCATTACACTTCTCTTTGGTCCGTCATCCACACAAAGGTGAAGATACTCGGAACAAAAATGGATTTGTACAAACACCTCTGGCAAAGGTGGAGATTTACAAATTCTCCGTTGTCAGCATTTGCTGCATTTTGCATCAGTAACCAGGGTGTTAGGTTTTGCATCGTCACTGCGACAAAAATGCTGATGTGCGACTTGAGTTTACATTTACTTGCTCATTTTTACCAGCTCAATTCTTGCTCTATGTAGAAGATCAAAGGCAATGGACGACATTATGTACATTACTCCTCACCACCTAGTTATTCCAGGACCGAGAAATATTTTTTGGCAAAGATGGCAACAATTTTGGGAACTACTGCCACCTACAGGCTCTATATGCCTATGAATATGTTTTTTTGTTGTTGCTGGAAACGAGGTGGTGGACCCATGTTTTTTTCCTAGGTGGGTAGGGGAGTATATTTCATTTTACAGAAACCCAGCGTCTCTGCTTTTTGCGGATGATGTGGTCCTCCTAGCTTCATCCAGCTCTGACCTTCAGCTCTTGCTGGGTAGGTTCGCGGCCGAATGTGAAGCGGCTGGGATGAGGATCAGCACCTCCAAATCTGAGACCATGGTTCTCGACCGGAAAAGGGTGGCTTGCCACCTCCGGGTCGGGGGAGAGGTCCTACCTCAAGTGGAGGAGTTTAAGTATCTCGGGGTCTTGTTCACGAGTAAGGGTAGGAGGGATCGGGAGATCGACAGGCGGATTGGTTCGGTGTCTGCAGTGATGCGGACGCTGAGCCGATCTGTCGTGGGGAAGAGGGAGCTGAGCCAGAAAGCCAGGCTCTCGATTTACCGGTCGATCTACGTCCCAATCCTCACCTATGGTCATGAGCTTTGGGTAATGACCAAAAGAACGAGATCGCGGATACAAGCGGCCGAAATGAGTTTCCTCCGTAGGGTGGCCGGGCTCAGCCTTAGAGATAGGGTGAGGAGCTCGGACATTCGGGAGGGACTCGGAGTAGAACCGCTGCTCCTCCGGATCGAAAGGAGCCAGTTGAGGTGGTTTGGGCATCTGGTCAGGATGCCTCCTGGACGCCTCCCCGGGGAGGTGTTTCGGGCATGTCCTGCCGGCAGAAGGCCCCCGGGTCGACCCAGGACACGTTGGAGAGGTTACATCTCCAATCTGGTCCGGGAACGCCTTGGGGTCCTGCCGGAGGAGCTGGTGGACAAGGCCGGGGAGAGGACGGCCTGGAGCTCCCTAATTGGGATGCTGCCCCCGCGACCCGGACCCGGATAAGCGGAGGAAGACGAAGACGAAGACAAAGAAACCCAGCTACGTGTGAACATGGCCTGGATTGTATTAAAGGGATACTTTGCAACTTTATGTTTTTGAATAATTTCCTTGAGCCAGTATGTGCTAAAATGATCCTTTAGGGTTAATGAAATGTCACTCAGACCCCTACTGCCTTCTGTGGCCAGAATACTGCATTTGCAATTTCAAAGTGCCGAAACGATCCCTGTTAGACTTAAAAAAAAGAATTGAGCTTATATATCTAGCACTGCATTCTGCTTCCAGCACATTTCCTGCATGTTTTAGATCATGAACACAGCTGATTTGTTTGATTTAGTGATGAATCACCCCTGATGAAGGAAGGCTGGGGAGACAATTCAGCTGTTAGATTAAGGTGTAAAAAGACAAATGCACAGCGAGGGGATAAGTTTCACTTTTTCTTTGACCACAGATAATTAATCAAGGACACTAGGGGGTGCTAAAAGCTAGCAAAACTGCCCAGTATCCTTTTAAAATGAATAAAACGAATGTGTGTTCCCTTGCAGGTGATGAGCGTTCATCTGAACCACTGGAAGCTGGACCGCCGGCTGGGTCTGGGTCTGATATTTCTTTATGCTATTTTCCTGCTCTGCTCCATCCTTTTTGGACAAATGTAAAGACCTTAAAAGGTCTGCCTCATAGGCAATGCGTCAAAAAGCTCCACTTCTACCACACATCGTTTTACCTGAAGCTGACAAAGCAACAAAAACACCCTGAAAAAGGCATTGTTGTGTTCCAGTTGGGACATTTTAGCCCCTCTGTATGTATCGATGTATGACCGCACAAACACATGTTCTTTAAGAAGGTTTTAGTTCTTTTGTGTACAGCGCAGTGATTGGTATCAGAAATTTCACTGCAAAAAATAACTTAAATTAACAAAAAGCTGCAGAGAAATTAAGCCTTTATTAGAGGTTTAAAAAGGACTCCGACAATCATTTAAAACAAGTTTTCCAATTTTTCACTTTTCAAATTTCTTTAGGCCTTTTCAGTTAGCGTGCTTCATTTATCACTAAATCTCCATGCTAGCTTACCAGCTAGCTGTCAAACTGAATCGCTTATTATTTTCTGTCAGTATTTTGATAAAACAGCCAGTAGGTGTTCAGATTCACAGTGATTTTACATGATTTACTATTTATTTATATTATGTTGTATTGAGTCTGACTGTTGCTACAGCTGAGCTACGTCATAGCCGTTGTTCCAACAGAAATCCTACCCATACAGATGTACTACTTTGTGCTGTTGCTAATGCGCAAAAAGATAGCTAGTTAGCGCAACATTACTAACTTTTACATGTTGATGGGGTCTCTGGTGCAGTTTGTTTTTTTTTAAATGGCAGCACTTATTAAAAAGCAGGTTTTGCACACAGTCGCAAACTGCAGTTGAGAAAAAAAGTGTTAACCCAACAGCTAAGTTGTCTTCAAAATTAATCTAGAGGTTAAGGCAACGGTAATAGTAGTAATACGGAGCCCAAGTCACGCCCACCTACTTCCACACCACGGGTCCCCGGAAGAACAAAAAAATGAATGCAAGTCAACGGGGCTAAAAACGCTATTTTCTAACTCAGCTTGTTTTGTGCCATGGATTTCACATATGATGTCCGTGAACTTTAAAGACACATTTTGATACCAAGAACACGCTTATTTTCGAACGGGGGAAACGCTATTTTAGGTTTCGTGTGAAAATAAGTCCAGGACTACAAATGCGCTTCACGAAAGTGACGTCATCGAACCAGACACGGAGAAAACTGAGGAAAAAAGGCTGCAAGTTCAGCAAACTTCCCACAGGAGGAAAGAACCACCATAAATCTGGTCATTTGGTTAGTAGCAGCTACTTTGGGGAGAGGAGACCATGTGGTGATGTCACATATACGACGTGCCGATTTTTGTTGTGTAGTAATGCTAATTACAAACTTTTACAAGCTGATGAATCTCAAAGTACCTGACTGAAGTGGTTGAAACACCCACCATTACTTTTCATTTAAATTGCAGTACAACATGTGTGTGATCCAGGGCGTAAGGCTAAGCAGATTAGAAAATAGCGTTTTTAGCGCCGTTGGCTTGCATTCATTTTTCGTTCTTCCGGGGACCCGTGAGCCGACCCCCAAAGGGAGGAGACTTAGGCTCCCTGTGCTGTTTTCTTTGAGACTACTTCCGGATGTTTGAATGTACACCCTTACATTAGTGTGAAAAATAGACTTTTAGAATAATCAATGTTAAAATGCATTCTTTTTGATGACTTTGAGCCAACAGGTGCGTAAAGAGATAAATGTAGTATCAAAGTATTTTTAAAAGGCTTATTACTATAGAATCTAATATTTTATAAACTTTATGATCATCATAAACCTTTGGTGCAGGTTGGTAGTATGGGTAGACCAATATTTCGGTCTGGTATTTACCGTTTTTACCGCTCTTAGTAAAGCCAATTCCTCAGGCAGCCCATGCTGTTGCAGATTTTAATTGTACTTTTATGATCACTAATAACATCAACATAATCAATACTCTAAATTAACTTTATTTGGGTGTCTGACTTTAACACTGAGCAGATTTAATAGATAAATTCAGAGTTCAAAAACGGATTCAGCTTCAGAAATTTTGTGCATCAACTGATGTTATTAGTGGCATTTTAGCATGAAAATAAGGCGGAAAACGTCTAGACGTCGGCCACAGGCTGACCATGTCTCCTTGCCATCAGCAATAGAAAAACCAATATGGGTTGACCTCTAGTTGGTAGTAGACTTAATGTTTAGGTACGACAATGAAAGTGAAGTTTCTTGTACATTTTATAGGGTCATTAAAAAAATAGAGAGATTTGGCCAAACAGAACAACACACATTTACAGCATGTGTGTTTGATAGTTAATAATGCTGCATTTCACTTGCTCCTGTTAGCAGCCATTTAAACAATGTGGGCACATACTATAGTTTTACTTTTAGAGTATTTTTGAAGAGTAGAGCCGTGAACTCTACATGTTTCATCAAAGGGATCCTGGGTTTCTTGTCTTCTTCCAGGTGGCCGTATAATTATCTACTTGACAATGCTTTTTGTTTATAATTGTTAAATAACTTACAAAGTTTTACAAGAATGATTGTTCTCTAGACTTGTTTTGTGGTATTTTGATATTTTTTAAAACATGTATGTGAATTATTGTAACATGATGAATGCTTATCGGTAAATGCTCAGTAGGCTATGAAAGCTTTAAGTCAGACTAGCACTAGTTTGCCCTTCAGCGTTAGGATTTTCAGTTATTCGATTTTAAAAATCACTGTAAATGTTAGCCTGGCAAGTCATCCTGTACATGCCACAAGCAGAGCAACGTCATTTTGCCATGGAAACAGACGGTGAGGGTTTCGTGAAAATGTGGTTTAAAAATGGTAAATTCCAAGTTTTAGACGTCTTCTGTTAATGGCAGCGAGCCAAGTCAGTCATCAAATTAAAGCTGCAGGATTCTCTTATTTTATTCAAGTTCGTGAATAGTCGTCAAGATCACACCATTAAAATAACCAAACATGACTTCCCCTTTTATGTTTGAATGTTCAATTAGAGAGAAGCGAGTAATGGAAGGATTCACTTCCTATTTATTGTTGTGTGATAATGTGTTTTTAGCCTTACCTGAGGCACAAATTGCCATTTTCCATCCTCCAAATCTCCATCCTTGTTTTTGCCAGCAGATGATTCACCAGTGTGACATTAACATCCTCTTTTTCCACTCAGCTGTCAGCAGCTTCTGTCATCATAGTAATAATCCAAACAGCTGAGCTCCATCCTCTCATGAATATTTTTATTCTGCTGTGATGTTGGGTGTAGACAATCTTAAGAGTAAAAATGTACTGCCTTAGAGATTGTATTGATCCATAGAAGACTGTTGTATCTTGAGTGCAATAAAAAAGTGCAATAACTGATCTTTTTAACTATTTGTTTCCTGTTGGATGCAGAGAAGTCTTGGTTGGTTAATAAGGAAGGCAGACGAGCTGATCATAGTGCCTGGTATTTTATTTTCCTGAAGACATTTTTATACAATAGTCTATTACAATCCACCCAAATAGTATCCACCTACCATGTAAACCTATAATCTTGATTTGAATATGTAACAAATCTCTCCCAATCTATAATTAAGCAATAATTACACACCAGAACCAGATATGACTTTGTTATCGAGCCTGGATGATTAAACTTCTCGTTGTGTTTAGAGCTTTGCATGAAGGCTCAGCTGAGACCTGATGACAGGATTAACTAGAAAAAAAACTTCCACCTAATCCCCAAATGTCCCACGCATCAGGTATGCAAACGTTTACTGCCGAATACAAAAAAGCTACAATATTCTCTAGATGAAGCAGTAGGGCTACACAGTA
The DNA here is from genome assembly GCF_043380555.1 of Nothobranchius furzeri. NCBI lineage: Eukaryota > Metazoa > Chordata > Actinopteri > Cyprinodontiformes > Nothobranchiidae > Nothobranchius > Nothobranchius furzeri. The sequence continues at coordinate 47,211,240 of NC_091750.1, read as the reverse complement.
AGAAGAAAAGAAGCCGAGTGAATTTCATGTAACGCTTTAGCATTGGTTAGTTGGCTACTGAGACATGATAGCATGGTTAAGTTATATTACACCCCCTGCCTACACACACACACACACACACACACACACACACACACCTCTGTAGGATATGAGAGCGCTTAGTGAACATGCAGCTGTTTTACTAGAGTTAGTGAAGCAGACGCTGCAGCTGTCATCACCTTTCCTCCTGAAGTTGTCTCGTCTCTATGCAGCACAGTTAAACGCTGTTTCATCTCTGAGGTAAAGTTGGTGCTTCAGCAGCTCAGTCAGACTTTTTAAGATCAGCCACAGAAGGAAATGACTGCATGAAAACAGTCAAAGTGACTAAAACAGCACTCTCCTCAGGACTAAATCTCTGCTCCTCTCTGGTGCATCTCTCACACACCATCTGTCAGCAGAGTCTGAACAGACCGCTGCTCTTCCCGGCATCACCCAGGAGCTTGTGTATTGCTTTTCTAAACCGACTCCGAACAACCTAAAAGGTGAGGATTGATAATCAAACTGCTACAACACAGCAGAATTCCCTTTAGTCGAACACCGATGCAGACGAGATCAACGAGAATCACGTATGTGGATCAGACGGGTGGGTGGGCGTGTCGTCCAGTTCCGACGTCATGTCTGCGATAGACTGTTCTGTCAAAATAAAAGCCTCAAAGCCTGAAAGGAAATATGAGTCCCAACACAAAAGATCTGACTGAGATAAAAGTCCAACCTGCCATCTTTGAAGTTCTGCAACCTTTGGAGCCACTTTGACAGACGTGTGAGGGATTCTATCAATAATTCCTTTTTTTTTTTTACTTTGTGTGTGTGTGTGTGTATTAGATGATAAATCGCTGCACAGCCTCAGCAAATGCCTCTGACTGCATCTGATTGATTACAGAAGAACCTCACTGTTGTGGACTTTTCCCACCATGTTAAGGTGTATTTTAATAATAAACGTGACAAATAATTTATTTTAAATTCTTTAAATACTCACCAATATATCATAGAAATGTATAAATATTATAAAATATATATTTTTTAACCACCATGAGCAAGCTAGGGGATGCTGTTTGAGTTTAATGAGCTCCAGTTCTGCTGTTTTCATAAAAATCAAAACACTTTAGCAACTCTGAGTAGAAAAGCCCAACAGAAGGTAATGGTTTGGCTGTTTATGCTGCCTATGTGGGTTAGGGTCTGAGGTTGGAACAGTGTAACAGTCGGGCTTACTGGGGCTAGTCTGGATAAGACACGCTTCCCTTTTCACTGTTCTTCCAGAACAAACTTCCTTGGGAGGTCAGCTTGACAGGGAAGCTCCTGGAGCATCTTCAGGGACAAACCATGCTGCTGCAGGACGGCCGGGCTGGCCATCACGATGTAGGTGGGTTCTGGTTCTGATAGATAGAAGCCTTGTCCTTTAGTAGGTCCAGACATAGATGGCAGCTCCAGCTCCCTGTACCGACGTCACAGAGAAAACCGTGTTGGGAAAAGGCTGATTCTTGTCGTGTGTTAGCTAATCGGTGTGTTCAGTAACAAACTAGCTAAAAACAAACAAACATGGTGCCATCGTTTAGCATTTTCTAGTGAATGCGTCAAACGGATGTAGGGACCAGTGTTGGGAATGTTACTTTAAAAAGTATTTAGTTACAGTTACTATTTACTTTATCAAAAAGTGAGTTACAAGTTAATAAAAGTAACAAATTTACAGGGAAAATAAAGAATTTGGTACTTTTTTTTGCAAGAAAAATGGAATTCCATCTTATTATTATTACTTATTTCATTAACTATAAATTACAACACTACTAGAAAATAAATGACTAAATAGACTGGATCTTAGTAAAACCTATGTCCAATTGCTTATTATAAAACTGAATAACAGAAATAAATGGACTTTTGCATGATATTCTAACTTCCTCGAGTTTTAATTGCACGTATAATTCTTTTTTAGCATTTCTACTACTCATAATCTAGTAAAAGCATATCTATGAATAAATCCTTGGGTCAGACCCAAATATGGAAATGCTGAAGCTGGGTGGTAAAGACTTGTATGGCTGCAGACCCGCAGGTTCGCTGCTGCAGGTGTGAATCTGCTGGTCTTCAGGTCTGCAGACTGGTCACGTTGTCCTCGTTGCTCACTGGCTGTGGGGCGCTTGGATGTAAACATCCGCCCCTTTAGCTCCAGATCGGCTGATGACCTTCTAAACGCACCTTGCTGCCGACTTTTAGTTAACACATGCATTTATCAGTAATGGGAACGGCCTTATGATGTAATTAATTAGAAAGCACGCTACTGAAGAAGCAAACTTTTGATAGTAACGCTGCTGTTTTAAATGCCATTATGGCATTGCAATGGTTTGGCCCACTAGAACCAACACCAGTTCTTCCTGATATTTAAATGTAATGATTTATAGGAGTCTGACCTAAAATCCTGAAGACTCTTTGTAAATTTTAGGCTTGATAGAGATCAGCAGGCAACAACAATGATAACTGATCATACAGGGCTTAAAAGGAAAACATCTTGTGGTATTTTTCACCTAAACCACACGGTACCGGTACCACATCACTGTTTTCACTACAGGAGTTCCAGGAAATTTCTGGAAGGGGAGGAAGTGGTGGGGAAAATATGCTGGACCGGTCCTTAATCATCCCTTTATGAACTTTGCATGGACATCAGCTTACCGTGACTACTTCATCAGTGAATGATGTCACTGATCAGCAAGAAAAGGACATTAATAACATCGTATGTTATAACTTAATCCACTAAGGTGATGGGGAGAGCAGCTACGCAATTTGAAAAGTGGCATTCAAAGATCAGAAGAAGTGTTGTTTTTTACAGTTATCTGTAGGAGACCACCGTAGATTCCAGCGCTGGGTAGGAGGGGTTTAAATGGCAACCTAAAGGCAACGCCAACACTGCAAATGTTCTTTTTTCAGTCTGCTTCACCAGCAACACTTCCAGTTTTACTAATGCCGGTTGTTTGGGGACGTCTGCTGATGTCCTTTCCTACTGAGTTACAACCAATCAGAAAGAGTTACCTACAAGTCCCACCCAAGCCCCCACAATGCGGGTGAAAAATTGAGGCCAACGAGGAAGTGACAAAAATTGCAGTTCCACCCTCATCCACTGGGGGCTGGTGTCAGAAGCGAGCAAATCCTCATCGACTCCCATGTTAAAAATACCAATTTCACAGCAGAAATAAACATGTTTACAGCCTGGTACCAAAACATGTTTTTGGTTTAAATGATCTAGTTTACACTCATGACAACTCTGAGGGGGGTGGATTTTTGTCACTCTTTTGTTTAAGTGTATTAAAAGCCTAAACTTCTGCATAATTAATGAGCATCAGACCCACCTGACCACAGAGCTAGCTCCGTGGAAAGGCCTCAGTAGAGCCTCGGTCTGGCCTGGAAACTGTTCCGGGATTTTGAGTGTCTGTGTTTGTGTATTGTGCTTTGAATATTATTTGTGCAATTGTTGGACAAAATGACTTGCTGTGGCATTAATTGCACTAATAGAGCGTCCAAGGAGTCTCCACTTCATTTTTTTCGGTAAGTAAAATTATATTTATGTATTTTAGGTCACTGCCGAGCTGAGCTTAGATTTTAACATGTACTGTTTAACCATGAAATTTAAATGTAATAGGGTAAAACCCAGTGCGTTTAACATAATGCTGCATTTTAGAAAATGGGTTGAAATATAACATGTTGGTGGAGCTCTCGGGAGACCGATGTTTTCCACCCGATTCTCCCGTCCCCGCAGCTCGGCGCATCTCTGTCTGATCGCGGCTCCTGACTGCTGCGCGGGCTGCCGGCTTGTGGAGCTCTGGGATGGAAACCTTTCCACCCGGTTCTCCCCAGCGGCAGCTCTGCGCATCTCAGATCGCAGCGGCGCTTGTCTGCTGTGCGGCTGCCGGCTTGTGGAGCTCTCGGAGACCTCTGTGTTCCACCCGGTTTTCCCCAGCGGTCAGCCCGGCGTATCTCTGACTCAGAAGCTCTGGTGTTGTGCAGTTAACCCCGGTTGTAGCTAGGTTGCTACCTCCGTTAGCTTAGCTCCCACCTCCGCATTAGCTTCAGGTTAGCTTGTAGCTAGTTCGACCAGGTGTCATCAGTTGATCCCAGCCTTACAGCCCCACCCTCAGCTCCTCCTCTCTTCCCTTTTGTGGAATTGTCTGGGCTTGACGGAACCTGTGACACGGTCAAAATGGCGGTGGTGGCCACCTCCCATTTATCTTCAAAAATGTGTTATTGGAGCCTATGGAAACCCATTGTCCAATATTTATATGTCGATTGTCCCACCCAAGACTCCACTGGGCCTTTTCAGAGTACAAACCCCACCTCAGGTACTTGAAACGGCCCAGAAACGAAGACACGCTGTGAAGGACTGGTAGTTACCCAGAGGCTCCCACAGCGGAAACAGGCCTACTCTATTTGACAACAAAGGTTTACACCATTTACCTTCTGGAGGCTCGGACATGGGCGGGTTGAGACAGTACATGTGATAACCTCGATCACAGTCGTCACAGAACAGAAGCTGATCCTAAAAGAAACAACAAAAAGCTCAGATTTAACACTTGCTTCCCCTTCTGGCTCAACTTTGTTGATTTGCTGATTCCAGTTAACTTTTGAACAACACTTTCCAACCTTTTCTCTTCAGGACCTTTTTTTTAATCAGAGACATTTTTACAAACTACATTCCTGCTCAAATGTGGATCTCTTCAGCTAACTCACATCATTCTCTGAAGTGCCACACATGTTGCAGCACTTGCACTCGATGCACTGCCAGCGATACGTCTTCACGGCAGCCATCATCACGGGCGTGAACTGCAGGCAGGAGGGGTGACCTGCACAAACATAAACTGTCAGCTACAAGTGGACTCGCCCATAAACACGTATGTGATGCGGTCATCATCCGTGACGCTGAACGTGCCTGAGCGTCCACAGTCAGAGCAGGACACCAGCTCTTCTGATTGGCCCGTCTTGTGGTTGGTTTTGGAGTCTCCCAAGCAGAAATCGCAGTAGTTATTAGGCAACGCGAGACCATCTGGGCCCTTTTTGGGAGCTGGTCAGGAAAAAAAACACATTCAATAATCTCAGGTTTGTCCTCGTTGACCTTTGGGGCTTATTGCTCACTTTTTGGCTCATCCGGCAGCGTCAAGGCCGGCTCGCTGAGGTCCACGTCGTCCTTCTCCTCCCCCTCCTCCTCTGCCAGGTGGGAGTGGGCGTAGTGGTAACTCAGGCCGGGGCGGTTTTTGTAGCGTTTCCCACAAACTGCCACCAAAATCAGACAAAATAAATTCATCATTGCATAAAATCATAAAATATTACTGTAATAAAGAAAGTCCTGCTTCAGAAACCTAATTATGTAGGTTAATGTATTCCTTATGAAGCTTTATTTGTAACTAAAAATGAAGGCACGTATTCAGCCTCAGTCCCACCATCAGAAATGTCTTAAATGTTTCAGATCAAAGAAATTCAGACAATCAAGCCGGAGTAAAGACAAAATAAACTTTTCTATTGATTAATTCATTTATTAGAGAATAAAAGCTAATTCTAAACTCATTAACGGTGATCAAGTTTCAGACGTCACACCCAGACCTGACTAGTGATGTTTAAATAAAATGCTCACGCCTGATTTACAAACACGTCTGAGGGTAAACCTCACCAAAAACACTAAACTAACCAACAGGATAAGAGAAGCTACTGACGTTAAAAAGCACAGAGACAGCACTGTGTGAATCTGTTGTCACAGGGTGTGTGTGTGTGTGTGTGTGTGTGTGTGTGTGTGTGTGTGTGTGTGTGTGTGTGTGTGTGTGTGTGTGTGTGTGTGTGTGTGTGTGACGTTTGTCATGAGACAGCACTTCTCCTTTCATTGCCACACCAGCTCTGCTTTTCATTTCCTCAAAATTCTAACGGTTCTGTTTCATCATCATCTAGCGGGCTGTTGGAGAAGCACCTCTGGAAAGTGGCTACAGACACAAACCAGCACATCAAGCAGAGTCACGCAGACATCAAACAGACTCCAAATCAAAGCAGAGGCCTTTAGAAGAAATGGAATGTGGAATGATGGCTACAGGGAGCAGAGGCGAAGAGGAAGGCGATGGGTGGACAAAAGCACGGACTCAGATGACACGAGGAAGCTCTAGCTTATCTTCATCTGTTCGAGGAGAAACATGACTCATGAAGTCGGCTTGTGTGACTCATCTCAGACCACAGCTTCAGGCCAACTTCATTATCTTAAAAAGTTGCATATAATTAGTCGGCTGAAAAACTGTCGCCTTATGTTAGCTTAAAAAAGCATTTAGCCGTCATGAGTTAGCACCAACATGGCCTCACGTGTACGGACCACTGCATCTGAAACATTATGGGGTTCTACGCGAGCCGTGAAGAAAACCTGAACACCTGGACCTCCTCTGGAGGAGGAGGAGGAGTCCGATTTGAGGCCCAGGCCTTCGAACTGCGGGTCTGTGATAAGAAGGTCAAAATGAAAATCTACAGAGAATAAAGACTGGGTTTTGGGCTAGGCACCGAGGCTCATTAGTACCAGCCAAACACTGGTACTGGTCTGCTGCTGCGTGTCACATGACCCAGGTCTCACTCACACACAGCTCCACCTCTCCTTTACAACACTTGTGCTAAAAAGTTCAACGTTTTAGATGTTCAGTGGAAGTAAGCAGCAACAGAGCCAAACACAACATCTGTGATGCTATTTGTGTCTAAATATGAAATTTAATAAAGCAACTCGTCTTTTTTTACTTTCGTCTCCTAAAATTACACAAACATACGTACCAAAGACAGAAATTCTGTTTGTAGTTTTAAATCTCTTCTAAAGACACACTTTTTACTCTCTCTTTTAATTGATCTAAACCTTGATTTATATGTAATTTTCCTCTTTTTGTTGTGTTGTTGCCGTTTTTGTTTGATCGTTGTTTGCTGATGAACAGCATTTGGGTAATCTTTGTATTGTATTTAAATATGCTTTATAAATAAACTTGACATCGACAAAGATCACATGTCCATGAAGTCCGGGGCCCTCGTTTATTAAGCGTAGAAATCGCAGAAACTATCTTATATTCCTTCCTATGAAACTTAGAATGTGTGTACGAACGGTCAAAATGCTGATTCATGAAACATGCGGTGGCCTCTCGTACGGACGTTCCTCCGCAACCGTCGGATTATAAATCCCACCTGTGTGAGCCCAGGTGCTTGTGTCGTTCTTAGTAATTTACATAGAGGAACGCCCTCAATTAACCTTATTTGGTCACGCTACATCCTCAGCAAAAAAAACTTTATTGACAACGAGATTGAGACACTGGCTGCCAAAGTGTAAAGGAACGAAACAAGTTGCAGAGGTTATAAACGCGGTTGGGACAGATGAGAGGTTCCCGTCAGGAATAAATATTGAATCTGATAAATCGTTGAGTAATGGGTTGTCATTGTTATCTGTTTGGAGTTAGTTTTATTTGGAAATGTCTGAGAGTGCAGCCTCTTCTGAGCTGTCACTCGGTCAGGTTACCTTGACAACAGTATGATCGGGGAGCAGAGGAGGTTCTGTGGGGTTCTCGTAGTTGTAAAATAAAATCTGAACTGGAATGGGATCCGTGCGGTTTATCTGTTGCTCCACAATGGGTCCCGAATCACGGCACAGATCCAGAAGGATCTCCTTCGGGGAGATAAGAGCACTCACAGAGGACGCGTTCCCTCCTGAGAGCACGCTCTGCTGAATCCTCTGACACAGGACAGCCATGATATAATGTCAGATTCCCGTCAGTCACACGTGTCTTTTATTGGTTTTTGCACTAATTATGCAAAAAAGCTGTTTTTCCACCAACATAATTATTTATTGGAGTAAAATACTTTATAGATGGGGAACGTGTGAATGTCTGAAAGTACTGCAGTTTCCCGTTCAACCACTAGATGGTGTTTGTATGGATGGTCACAGCTGTTCTGACACTTAGGCACATTTCTATGCACAAGTACAAATTGGTAAATACCACACAATGCGTAAAATCATTCCTACGTACGAAGTACACACAGATCTGTTCATGAGTACGGTTAATAAATGAGCCCTGGTGAAGAAGATGATGTCTGAAGACAAAATTGGCTCAAAGATCTTGGCTTCCAGCATGTTGGAGAGAAATCCAGAAGCTCAAAACTGTAAATGTGTTTATGCATAATAAGCTGCCAAAACGAGTGACCACGACTAAACACTTGGTCTGTTGTTGACTGAAACCTTTTAGGTTCAAAGAAAATGTGAAACGGTTTCTCCTACTCTAGCTGAAATCTACAGAAAGCACACCTAACTGGCAACACGGACAAAAGCAGAAACAGTGGAGACAAAATAAGAGATTAGGGGTAATGAAGAGAAAAATACCTCTTTCAGAAGGTTTTGAAAAATGCTTTTGTTTGATAGAGTCTGAAAAAGAGAAGAAGAGGACAGACAGGAGCACAGAGAGACGGATTCAGGATCAGTCTGCAACGTTCCGCTGCTGGAAGTGAAACTGAGAGGAAAAAAACATCAAGCAGAACAGTCAGAAAACTCAAAGTCCCACCGACCCACGGAAACATGTCAGAGTTGGATCATCATGTCACAAAACCCAGCAGAGATGAAACAAGCATCACCGTCAGGAGGACCTGGACCATTAAACCACAAACGTGTTTAAACCACAAACGTGTCCATGAGGACTCACTGTCACAGGCGTAGGGCTTGTCTCTGTCCTCCAGAGCTGCTGTGTCCAGCTTCTTCCTGCTGCTGCCCACTCCTCGGCCCTGTGGACATCACCAGAGTCAGGCAGGCTGGGAGGACAGTCCCTCCCACCCACTGGGAGCTCTCCTCACCTTCCCTTTCCCTTTGCCTCTTCTTTTAGGCGTGTCCTCCTCGTAGTCTTCATCATCAAGGTCATCCAAGAAGTCGTCTGGCTCGAGGATTCTCTGTGGATGAGAAAACTGATTGAGTCAAGGCACCTCAGCCCAAACGTCCCGATATTCAACAATAAAGCTCATGAGACAGAAACCTTTCGATTGCGGGCAGCAGGGTTCAGACTTCCGGTGTAATCACTCTGGTTTGAGTCCTCCTCTGACCCCCGGGGTTCTGTGGAGGTCCGCTTGTCCAAGGACTCTCCCTTCAGCAGAGCCTCCAGGCTGCTGCCATCTGATGACAACAGTCCATCCTTCTTCAGGCCTAAATCCAGCTCTGTGGGGACAAAAAGCATCAAAACGAGAAAAGATGAAGGCTAAACTCAACAGAAACGAGTCCTCGGTTTCTGTCTGGCACATGAATATACAAGCAAACAAATGAGGATTTATCTGGGCTTCTTTCTAATTTAAAACTGAAACATTCAGCATTCTTTCATGGAAAACACAAAAAGCTCTGGCCTGGCTTCATCTCTGGGCTGGAAACAGACCGAGCAGAGCTTGTTAGTGAGCTACCTGACTTGACAGGAGGAAAAATGAGCCGTGGATCCTCTGGAGGATGAGATCTCCGTTTCTTCCTCCACCTCCTGGAGGGGTAGGTGTAGAGCTGCCCTGGAGCCATGCCTGAAGAGCAGCAGAGCACATCCGTCTGCATAACACCCACTTAAACCAGTTCAAACCAGTATGCACTAGCCAGACCGATGGGAGAATAAAGTTACAAAGACAAAAGTTTTTCCTTGTTTCTGTGATCACCTGGTCCCCGGTGTCTCTTCTCCATCCAGATGTAGCAGTTGCTTTGAGCCACGCCGGTCTGAGAGTCCAGGAAGGGCATCCGTACACTCCGCTCGGCGCAGAGCCTGGCGTTGTAGTTGTGACACTGCTCCAAGGCATCTCGGTAGTACTGCTCTCCCAACCTAACAGAACACGGCCACAGGGAGACTGGGTCACAGGACAAAAACTTACAAGTTTCTGTGTTTTCAAAATAAAAGGATCATTCAAAGCTGCTTGATGCTCCGATTTTCAACATTAACTTATAACAATAAAACGGAAGCCAACTAACTCATGACAAACATCTGAGTGCATGTTTGAATCGTTAGATCCCAGGAAAAAAGGAGCAGACAATTAAAATAAACAGTCTTTTATTATGCAGCAGCTGAGGCTGTGGAGATGCCCTGGAGCACTTTCCACAGTCTCATCTATGATAGAGACAACGTCACAGTTATGACATTTCTGTTCCTTTTGAAGCCTTGCAGTGGTAACGGAAACAAAAGTCAGCTTTAACATCTGCAACAGGCCTCGCTCTCAGTCTTCGCGAAAGAACATAGCACATTTACACTCAGAAAACTAGTTCAAAAGTAAGATTATAAACAAATAAATCATAAATAAGCATTGATCGTAAAGAACAAATTCATTTATTTAAAGATATGACATATTTGCAATATTAGCATTATTAAATAGAAACATTTGAGTTTTGATGAAATCCCAAAAAGATCTAACTAAATAAACATCCTCATCTAAACTTGTTGACCTCTCTCCCGGTAGTACGTGAGATCAAAATCATGAAAGGTGAGTCAAGGTTAATAAATTAAAAATAAACAATTGGGCTTCAAAATAGATGTTAAAAACCTAAAATAAAGTTGAGAAATGCCAATAATACACCGATCTACTCAGATGAAAGAAAAATCAGACTGAGAGCATTATATATCATGTTGCCAGAAACCTGCAAACTTTTCAAAGGGCCAAGATCACAGAGGTCAGGGACCTCATTCAGCTCAACAACTTCGTATTAATCTAGTTCAGGAGTTGCTTTATAGGCCTAGGATGAGGCAAAAGTGTAAATAAATGCTTTCACTGACAGGGCCTGATAGGAGAAAGGGGTACTGAGGCAAAAGTTAAGAAACAGACACAAAAAGGGCTTAAAGTTTTAAATTTACTTTAATGTTTTATTGTTTCTAAAGGGAAACATTGCTGAAAATGTCTGTAAAGTACTAAGTACATACTCCCACACGTTCTCATAGTGTTCATCACTTAAGTGACAGTATTTAGGTGCTAAACTGACTCGTTTTGAGTGTAATTTATACTCTCAAGTTGTCTCGCAAGTGTTTAGGGTGTTACATGTTGCCGCTCTTTTAAAGCGTGCACCATTAGCCAGGATTTGGACTGCACCACCACACACCGTGAGAGAAAACGGAAGTAGGTTTGAGCTCCTTCTGTTGATCAAAGCACCAACGTGTCTGAGCAGAGTTGACTCCGACATGCAGTCATGCTGCTGGGGCTAGACTCTCGGAGCAGAAAAGACATGTCCAACCTCAGCTTTTCATTCATCAATGCCAGTCGCCGTAAACAGACTCTTTAGCTCGTTAGCGAGCGACCCCCTTTAATCACCCAAGGCTTAAAAACACGATAACATCTCACCACAGAGACAACAACTTACTACGGTAGCACCATCATTAGCTCACACACGTTTCTCCTCACTACTGGTGACTTGGGAAGGTTAGCTACGTGTCTGCTAACTTACACTTCCTTTCCAGGATGTGAGCACACAAACACGACGGATAGCCCGATAACTCAGCTGGACTAGTAACTAGCTTGCCGACGAGGGAGTCGGTGAGTGTGAGTAACCGCACAACCGTTGTGTCGCGAGCTCGTTGTGTGTCACCTGCTCAGGTGTGTGTGGTATGTAGAAAAGTCCAGTAGCTACTTACAGTTTGACAACATTCTCAACAACAGCTGCCATCTTGCTTTTAAAAAACGGTTAAAGTGGCTGTTGGGTAATGAGTGCCCGCTGTCTGGACTTGTAGGCGGAAAGAACATGAACCCAAGCGCCCCCTGCTGGTGGCCACGCGCTTCTGTCATGGTTTTTGTTAGACACAAAACTTTTTCCCCATATTTGTTTTCTCTTGTTTGTATGGAAGCCCATTCCCGCTGCTCTGATAAAAATATGTCTCATTATTATGACTTAGCTATCTTTATTCTGAGGTTGTATCTTATCATTATGACACTATATCCTTATTATGATTTACCATCTCACAATAGAGATACCTATATCATAATAAGGAGACAGTGTCTCATAATGATAAGGTACTCAGAATATAGACAGCTAGTCAAGTGAATGGCTGCAATATAACAAAATGAAAAACTGATGGGGGTCTGAACACTTTCCGTACCCACTGTATGTACGGCTGTTTACGCTGCGTTGATATTCATTTTTAATTCAGTTAATTTTAAGATTTCTTGTGTTAGAAAAAACAAAACATGTGAAAACCTGACTATTTTGTTCAGAACTCTGATGAGCTGTGTAGGTCTAAAGTGAGCTCTAAAACTGATCAATGCACTTTAAATACGTTTCAGTTAATTGTATGTTAAAGGGGACACTGAAATGATGGAACTTGTCTTTTCTTTTTGGTTATAAAACCCCTAAACGTTAAACAGTCTAACCACATTTTACTACATGTGAAACTCGAAAAACTTAGAATATTATAGAAGTTTATTTATTTCAGTAACTCAAACTAGAAGGTGAAACTAACATATGCGATAAATGTATTACATGCAAAGCCAGATACTTCAGCCTTTATTTGTTACAATTGTGATGATTACAGCTTATTTAAACCCCACATTCATAATCTCAATTAAAATATTGTGAAAAGGTTCAATATTCTAGACTCTAATCAGCTAATTAATCCAGAACACAAGCAAAGGGTTCCTGGGCCTTTAGATGGTCTCTCAGTCTAAATTGGATTAATGTAATAAATTGACTTTTGCACCATATTCAAAATCTTTGAGTTTCACCAGTATATCACTGGGAAAGGTCCACAGACAAAATATGTTGTCAATAGACCTGGAGGAAAGGTAAAAAATGCAAAAATATTTGAAGTTGGTTTGAGAAAACTGCTGATTTTAATCGCTCAGGTTCATGTTGTTTGTTTAAAAGTCAGGAGGAGCTGAGAGGCTCTCGCATTACTACAGAACACACAGAAAAGAAACTCGATTTAGATCTGAAAGTGCAGTTATGTAAGGACCGACGTTTTTACAGAGGTAAAGAATAAGTCAGACAAGGATGTTATTCTACAGCTTTGCATCAAGAAAATGATCGACAAACTTCTAGAAAAAAGTGGAACGGTGTTCAGTTGTTTTTTGTTAAATACTTACTGACTTGCTGTAAAAATTTAAATACCAGCATGCTGTTGCCTTGCAAGACCACCACTGAAACTTTCCGCTTGTTTATTGTTGTGTAAGTAAGTTACATGTATTTATATAGCACTTATCACAGGTAGAATCACAAAGTGCTTCAAAAAAAAAACAAAGTCATAAAATCATAATGATCTCAAAACCGAAATAGGTTAACATCAGAAAAAATAGTCATAAAATTATAAAATTTCATAAACAGATGAAAGATTACAAATTTGAGTTAAAAATAAAGATTTTTTTGAAAGCAGCTTTAAATAAAAGGGTCTTTAGCTGTTAAATTTGAAAGTGTCCAGACTGTCAATGCTACGTAAGGATAAAGGAAGATCATTCCAAAGTCGGGGTGAAACAGTCTGGAAGGAGCAATCACCTCGACTTTTGAATCTGGTCTTTGGAACTTCTAGAAGGTTCTGGTGTGTGGACCTGAGGGCTGGGTTGGAGCATAAGGCTTTAACAGTTCAGTAATATAGGGAGGATCTTGACCATGTAGAGCATTGAAACTTGTAGTCAGGATTCTAAAATGATCTCTTAAGTGAACGGGTAACCAATGCAGAGACATCAGGAGTGATGTGAGCTCTTCTGTTTGCTCCAGTTAGGAGCCTCGCTGCAGAGTTCTGGACCAACTGAAGGCGGTCAAGGGCTTTTTTGTTAAAACATGTGAAGAGTGTGTTACAGTAATCTAGACGGGAGGAGATAAAGGCATGGATAACCATTCAAGTTCATGTTTTGACACCAACCTTCGCAGTTTGGAGATATTTCTTAAATGATAAAAACAGTTTCAGACCAACGTTTTTGAGTGACCTTCAAGAGACATTGATTGGTCAAAAACAACAACCAAATTCCTTAAGTTTGTCTTGACAGCAGAGGATAAATGACCAAGTTTTAGACTAATCAGGGGAACCATGCTCTCAGGGGCAACACACAGACATTCAGTCTTTTCAGAATTTAACTGAAGGAAGTTATCTTCTAGCCAGCTGGTGGCTGAAAGACACTAGTAATTCAGACAGTTTATAGAACTTAGAATCCCTAAAGAGGCAGTACAGCTGAATATCATCAGCATATAGGTGATAAGAGTCAATTATCTGTCCAAGAGGGTGTATGTACAGTAGAAACAACAGTGGACCCAAAACAGAGCCTTGGGGTACCCCACAGAACAGATTGGTAGAATCTGACATGATCTGGTTTATACAGACACTGTAACTTCTGTTAGAAAGGTACAATCTAAACCAGTCTAGAACAGTTCCAGAGGTCCCCACCGAGTCACCAAGTCTGTAAAGGTGCTGTGATCAACAGTGTCAAAAGCTGCAGAAAGATCTAACAATACTAACACCGAGTTCCCCATTGTCTGCAGCCATCATGTCACTGGAAACTTTAAGCAAAGCTGTTTCTGTTGAATGCATTTTACCAAAACCAGACTGGAATTTATCAAAACTGTTGTGTAGTTCCAGAAGAGTAATCAGTTGATCTGCCACATTTTCCCATATTTTAGAGATGAAAGGTAATTTAGAAATGAGTCTGTGACTTTTAGGCTGAGATGAGTCCAAACTTTGTTTCTTAAGGATGGGTTCAACAACTGCATGTTTGAAAACAGGTGGTACAGAGCCAGATTGCAGGGATTAATTTTAAAAATCTACAATGCATGGGCCAATTTGGTCAAACATCCTGATAAACAAGGCAGTAAGAATGAAATCAGCAGGGCATGAGGTTGGTTTCATGTGTTTCTGAATGAGACAAATGTCCTGGAAATCTACAGGAGTAAAGACAGACCATGATTGGGAGGAAGGTAGTTGGATGGTGGGGTAGGAAGTAGATGGGGGTGAAAAACTTGCCCTGATATTTCTGATTTTATTCTCAAAGAATGATAGAAAGTAGTTACAGTCAGACCTTGAGTAAACTGGCATAAGAGGGACGTGATGTGAAACAATCTGGTTTATGGTGTCAAACAGGACTTTAGAGGTATTTTTGTTGTGCTTCAACACATATTAGTGCCAACTTCTTAAAAGTAAAATAAGCCCAAACAACACATTATTGGTTAAACCATGTTTTATTCCTAATAATTAGATGTAGATACACAAGTCAACAAACAGTATTTTTGATTGGTAATGAAAATGCTCCACAGCACACTGACATCGTGTGGAAGGGTCTGGCATTACAGACACGTACCTGAAAATGGACAGCAGTTGTAATTTTTGCAATAGGTTGCATTAGTAACAATAGTAGTAACAGTAACAACAGTAGCAATAATGATCATCATAGCAATAATAATAATAATAATAATAATAATAATAATAATAATAATAATAGTTGAAGTAGTGGTATTAACAACTCTGATTTACAGAGGAAAGAACAGACATTTGTCAAAAGTACCGAGAAATGAAGATAAAGGAGGAAAGGCTCATCAAAAATGCTGCAAGACAAAACCGCTGGATTAAAAAAGAAAACTACACAAGCTCCCACTGGACAGCAAATCTTCAGGCTTCTTGTAACAAGAGGAAGCTCAAACTATCACCAGTATGTATTCACTCATATCTATTAACACGTAAAAGCTGTTTCCTTCTTCATTAAGTATAGAGTTATCAGTATCGCTTAAAAACCCAAAAGCTGTCCGACATCTATAATGCACACTTCTCATGCTCTGGTCGTAGATCAGCTACTTTAGGAGGATGCAAATTCAAATCCCAGCCAAGCTGAGGACACCGTTCCAGGCCTGGGTGACCTGGGATGCTGTGGTGTGCGCTAGAGCACGTCTGACTTACGTCACATGACCAGCTCGGCCTTTTCACATTCAGATGAGCCGATTTGGAAATACACACCGAAAGACGTCCGAGCTGAAACTAGGTGCTGTTAGATGATGCAAGCAAGTAGCAGTAGGGGGGGGGTCCCTCCATTTAAAACTGTGCCAATCACTTTGGCTCACTTATGTATGCTGTGTGGTTCCTATGCTGTAGAGGATCTAACACACACGGGATCTCACGTTTAGACCGGAGCGTTCAGTGTCGGTCTGGAAGTTTAGGAATTTCCTCTTAAATTTGGGGAAAAAAAAACTCTTTGTAGAAGAAAAAAATTAAGTTGTTTAAACTTCCAGCTGGTGGTACCATCGCAGCACTTGGGTGTAACATTCATCTGATTACTAATTAGTGCCTACATTCACAAGATCTTACGTGTCCAAATAATGATGAAACCGTTGAACTAGAAGGGAGACGATCTGACTCGGACCAGGAAATGAGCTGCAGTCCGGACCTGAAAGACGAAGTCCTCAGAGCACGTTAAGACAAGAGATGGCCATGATGCATGTACAAATATAAACCTACACAAGATCATGCCATTCGCCTAAGAGTAAAAAAAAGCTCTTCAAAAAAGACTTTCCGTAGCACGTTCTCCCTCGTCGATGTCGCTGATGTAGCTTACAGCAGAGCTGAGTTTATAATCCACTGACATACATCAGGTCATTGCTACAGGGCACAGTTTTAACTTTTTTTTTTAAACTTCCCATAAGACTGTTTGAACGGAGGGCTGTTAATAAAAAAAACGCTCAAAGTAAACCTAAAGCTCAGACTCGTCTTACTGTTGGAAAGATCGTATTTTCTCACTGCCCATCTTACTTCACCTCCACACCCCTCACTAATGTCCATCCGTCCTGCGGGCATCCCTGCAGGCTGCCACTAGACTTCAGCATCTCGTCTACAAACGGCCCTCATGTCTTCGCGCAAGTGGATAGCAGGAACAGAAAGGGTTTAAAAGGCGGAAACTAAAAAGTATCTAGAGGAATGTTAATATCAGCTTACACAAACTTTAAACCAAGAAGGAAGAGAAATGATGCCAGGATTATTCATCTGTGTTTGTCTGGTTTACATCTGCATTAGAACACCAAAACGCAGCATCCATCTCTCTAGGTTTAATCAGAAACAAGAAAACATGCTAAATCCACAGCACCACAATGCTCTCTCTCTCTCTCTCTCTCACACACACACACACACACACACACACACACACACACACACACACACACACTAGAAAACTAATCTCTCAGCTTTGTACAGAAAATAAAAATAAGATTTAAAATCAAGCAGAAAAGATCACTCAAAAGAAAAATCAAATATAGGCAAAAATTAGAGGTTAACTAAAATGAAAACACTTATTAAATATATTTATCACTTCCCCCTGGAACCTGTGATCACTGACAGCACATGGCTAAAACTGGAGCTTTGTTTTTGTCGCTTGTGTTCCTTAAAAAAAGCAAAACCAAATAAATTCGAGGGCTAGCTCGATGCACTCTACTAGCAGAACCAAGTGTGTTTCTTTCCACAACATTAATCAGAATAATGAACTAAATTCTGTTTGTCAAACCAACAATTGCAAAAGATAAATAGAAATAATAATATTATCAATAATATCGATCAGGTTAATACCATCAACACCAGGAACATAAAAAGAGACGTAGAGAGTTTAACGGAGGGGAATTTAAACCGTAGTCCAGCTGAGTGGAGAGTCGTAGTTTTACCGGCATCACGGCAGCTCCCTTTAACGGCTCATCCACGTTAAAATAGTCCTACTGAGGAGCCGAACCTGGAACAGACTCGTCCGACTCCGGATGAGTGAAGCTAAATGTGAACTCCAAACTGGGTGAACAGAAAGTCAATAACATAAAACCAAAGTCAGAGAGGAAGTGACGTGTTTTCTGTAAGCTGTCGACAAATTCCTGGGAGCCCGTGCTGAGAGCAGTGTGTTTGCATGACCTGTGTGTACCTTCTGTTCTATCTGCCACAGTTTGTTGAATTATTGATTCCCATCCATTATTGTATGAATGTTCTATTTCTTCTTGCCAAAGAAGCTGAATCTCTTCTCACGATCCTTCTCTTTTCCATCCTTGCTGCGCATGGTGACGCCATCCCCCGAGCTTGGGGAGATCGGAGGCATCGTCATGGCACGGCTGAGGGGCCGGGGACCTAGGGGGGAGTCCTTTGATCCGGCTGGAATGGAGTTCAGGATGGAACGGATCCAGGAGCTCATTTCCGCCTTAAAATAAACATCAGTTTAATACGCTTCATTGTTCATTCACTGCACAAACTGTGTGTGTGTGTCTCACCTCATCCTTGGCTTGGAACAGATACTCCTTCCCATCTCCTAGCCTGCAGAAAGGTGTGAGAAGAATGAACTACAGGATAGAGTTGCCAATTCTGCGACTTTGTCACTGTTCCTAACGACTTTTTGACCCCCCTCAACAACTTTTTTTCCAAAAAGCACCTAGCGACAAACTTAGCGACATTTCTCAGGACCCGTTGCTACTTTCTGTAGAACTTTCATGTAGATATTCCCCACAGATAAGCAACAAAGAAACCATTTGCACTCTGAACCGTTCTTCTGGGAGTAAGGAAAGAGAACGATAATCTGCACATGTGCACGAGGACTGACCAATCATAAACCGTTTTCGGACGGTCTGATTCGCTGAAGACAAAGTACAGCTGCAGAGCTGGAGACCGCCGATTTACGTCTGCTGCTTTCATATTGCTGCAGGCTCACGCTTCTACTAGAGACGGCGCGGGCGTCAACCTGCCATCTCTGGTTCTGCAGCCGTCAGACACTTTGGCTTTTCCTGCATTTGGCAAATAAAGTCATCGGGAGTTTCAACTACCGTCCCGTTTACACACGCAGCTCTGTGGCTCATCTGAATTTCCTTCAGAGACACAGGGATGGTTATACTATGAGACAGCCGCACCCTTTTGCTCGGTGCGCCGTTATTATCACGATGGAGAGAATACACAACAGAGGAGTTGAGAAACTATGAGGTGTAAAAAAACAGCTTTTTAGGAGAATGTCTGTGAGAATGAGGAGAGCAGGAGCTCTGAGTTATATCCTACAACAGAACTGTTTGGATCACCACACCATATCTGTCTTAATGCCACTTTATTGGTAGTTTTGGAATTTATTGTACATTTCAAAGCAATTTGGGCCATTTTATTCATACTAATTAATAACTGTAACATATAACAGTTTTTATTTTCCTCCCTTTTAGTACTATTATATATATATATATATATATTAGATGCTATGGGGAAAACAAACGCTAATGTGGCGTGATGACGTCATCAATATGTAAATTAGCACGTGACGTCATCTGGTGACATCTAGTAACTTTTGGGGGGAACTTCAGCTACTTTCAGTCAAAAACAGTTGGCAACACTGCTACAGGACACAAACTATGCATTCACATTAACCCCAAAGAGGCGCCTCTTAGACGGGTCTTTCTTCTCACCTGAGCTTGAACACATTTTTCCTCTTTTTATAGTCGAGCGCTATTTCACAAACAGCGTCTTCCAGGTTGATGGGCATCTCTCCGTGATATGTAACACCACTACTGACAGTCTTGTTGTCCTTGTAGAAACCCAGTTGTCCTTTTTTAAGAACACAGTAAACATTGTGCCAGGATCTGTAGGTGAAAGTAATTAGATTAGAACACAATAAAACGTATGTAACAGGGGTGTTTTATCCATCTACTCTGATGGTCCAATCCTTCATAAGATGCTTTTAAAGTCAGCCATCCAAAATGAAAAGGACCTGAGCAGATACAATAACTGAGGTAGTTGTTCCAAGTCTTCCAAATGTAGCCCAGAAATCTAGACGGTGTCCCAGAACACACCAGCTGCGAAGCGGATCGCTCACGAAATTCACGCGCTGCCCGTTGCTCCTCTGTTCACATCAGGCGAGAATTTCCAACGAGCGCTTCTGCTCACACCTAATGTTTTCCAAACCCCCCCAACCCCGTACCTTTGCTGTGCGCATGTGTGTGTGTGTGTGTGTGTGTGTGTGTGTGTGTATAACCAGTTTGCCCTGCTTGTTGATATCGGAAACTGCGCTGATCCTGCTGCTGTTTATTTGTTTGTAA
The DNA here is from genome assembly GCF_043380555.1 of Nothobranchius furzeri. Classification (NCBI taxonomy): domain Eukaryota; kingdom Metazoa; phylum Chordata; class Actinopteri; order Cyprinodontiformes; family Nothobranchiidae; genus Nothobranchius; species Nothobranchius furzeri. Next base: position 47,191,244 of record NC_091750.1, on the reverse strand, counting down.
TCACATTTATTAAATCCATCTTTTGCTGTAAAAACTGCATTTAAAATTATGGAAACGCCGAGTGCGTTTGTTCATTTTCATCTCTCTAGTCTGTTTAGACACACAAAAATGATCACATTTATCAATCGCAGTGTTTTATTTTGAAAAATTTCTTTATTTAGTTTAATTTACCAGCCTGCCTCTCCTGTTTTAGTTTGACTTCCTGCCAGAGTTGACGCGGCTCATTCACGACTCGCGAAGAAATTAGAGCTCACGCCGAAACGATCGCTGCATGGCGTGAGCCTTCGTGGCGTTCGCCGCTGAAGTGACCGAGAGCGTAGGTTAACAAGGACGCCGATTAGATTGATTGATTTAATTTATTTAAGTGTCATACACCATAAAGGTGCCCAGCCCACACGGGCTTATTAGACACTACAACATTCAATAAATCATAACATGGCTGCGTGATACAGATTAATACACAACATTGCTAACAAACAACTATGACCACGTATTTCTCATATGGTGTATAGAATACTTTGGCGTCTATACCAAGCCTTTTCCACAAACTTAGCTACAACAAAAATATTATTTTCAAACAACCATTACATAATTTCAGCTTCCTGCTTCCAAAATAAATCGGGATTTTTCGACTGGATAAATTCAAATAAGGACTCTCTCAAATCACAATACAAGGAACAAGGAAAGACTAAATGGAATTCATTCTCAACCACATTGGAATCACAAAACTCGCATAGACGAGAATCCCAAGGTATTCCTTTAAATCGTCCCACTTCCACTGCCAAAGGGAGGGTGACCGCTCTTATTTGAGCACAGAGAGATCTTTGTCTTCTTGTTAATTTACATTTGAGATATAATTCTGTATTATAATCCCTTTTAAATTGTACATAATTTCTAAGTTTTGGTTTATTCCAAATATCCTTCTTCCATTGTTCCCTGTATTTTATAGCCAACTCATGTCTGACACAAGTAATGTCACATTTTAAGTTATTTTGAAGAATTATGCCCATGTCTTCATTTACTAAAATAACTGAAATATCTCTAAACCATGGATGAAAATGTGTTTTATCCCAGTTAAATATTTTCTTAGTTAACCTTTCCTCCGGAAGACTAACAAGACGGTTCCATAAACGCACCATTTCACAATTCTGTTTAACTACACAAGGAACCCATCCTGTGTCCCCCTCCACAGCTAACTCTGCTGCTAAGTTATGCACACCCAGAGAGCATCTTAATGCTCGGTGTTGAACAGAATGACATTCAAATGTTTCTTTGGAACCCCAAACTCCTGCAGCATAAAATAGAACTGGTCAACTAACGATTCGTAAAGTTGTGTAAAAATGGAAAAACCAAGATCTGGGCAAGATTTCATTTTGCTTAGCAAACCCCCTAGAGCTCTTCCCGCAGAATCTGCTAGTAATTTCTTTCCTTCCTGAAACATCATATTCTCATCCAAAACAAAACCTAAATATTTATAAGATGAGGTAAACTTTAAGGAATCATCACCAAAATTAAAGGTGTAACTACTCTGAGGAACCCTCTTCCTTCTAAAGTGAATAACCTGCTTTTTTTAATTATTAATAGCAAGGCGCAATTTTTTACACCAGAGATACATAGTTTCTATCATTTTCTGCAAATTATCAGGGTTTTCAGCCATCAACACAATATCATCTGCGTATAATAAACTACTTAAATTTAAGTTATCTACCGCAATACCCATTTCAGTTCGCTTCCTGGGCCAAATCATTTATATAGAGCAAATAAAGAAGGAGAAAGTAGATCTCCCCGTTTCACACCGAAGGGCGTCGCAAACCAGTCCGTTCTCATATTATTAATTAGAAGCGCTCGTCATTCCACGACGCTTTGCGGCGCATCGTCGCACTTCCGCGTCTTATGTGTTCCAGGCATAAACGTAGCAGCAGCTCTGCGGGTCGGGCTAGCCAATCTCCCGTTTAGCCTCAACAGGTATACCACTGGCACCAACAGCTTTAAGCCAGGCCAGTCACAGCAAGGCACGACTTAGCACGAGCGCGGCGGCAGAGAAAAACTAAAAATATGGCGTTGGTTCGTTTGAAACAGCCTTGCCATCAACTTTGGATGATTTTGACTTTGAGACATGAGCAGTTAGTTTCTAAAATAATTGTATTTGCTTCTTCTTCTATGGCACACTGCCTCGTTGACCAATTTCAGTAGCATTATGTTCGAAAGACAACCATAGATACCACCCTATGACCGAGCTATCTAGGGGTCGTGGCCAGACTATGGTGTTTACATACATAGGATGGCTATTCATTACAAATGGAATAAATAAATAAAAGACGAGAAAACGAGAAGAAAGATGGAAGAAATGATGTCCCAGGTCCGAGTCAGACCTGGACCTGGTGCAGCTAAAGACCCTGATGTGTGGAGCATTTCAATGAAAGCAAATTTTTGCTCGTTTCTAACCAGATCCTTACCTGGTAGCTGCCTTTTTGTTGTGGGACTCCATCTCCTGTTTTCGACAGAGAACCCCCTCCATGATGTCTGGCTCGGAGTCAGCACCACCTCTGCTGGGCAACGTGGCAGACGGCTCTAGGCGGGAAGACGCCAGCCCGCTGTCTCGGCCTGGTCCATTCACTGACTCGGACTCGGAGCCCTGTGGTTCAAACCAACACGTTAATGGTGGTGATGAGGTGGGAACAACGTTCAGAGTAGATGAATGTTAGGAATAGCAAAGCAGCCATTCACAGCCGTACATGAAAAGCCATAATGACGCTTGCTCTGATGGTTCTGGATAATCGGCCTAGAGCACATGACACTGACATCACAGGAGACTACAGCCACTTCTAAACGCCAGATGGCTTCATTACCTCACACAAGGAACACGTAACCAGCAGTAAACGTAAAATAAAAATATGAGCTTTGTTCAGTAAATGAATGCATCAACATGACCAGACGCCAGATATGAAGTTGAGATAAAAAAATACTAGTTAAAAACAAATCCCACAATTACTTAGTCAAATCTGAAAAGATTTAATCTTTAAAAATAAGACATCCACAGGCTCTCGGTGACAAAGTACACATCTGTGTTCATCTACTTGTCCTCCACAGACCTCAGGTACCACACACACATATGAAAAGACTAAAACACAGAATAACACCAAACAACTACATTTATCACCACATTTGCCCCACACCAACAGCGAATCCTGTCCTGGTCAATGCGAGCACATACACAGCTAAAGACGGATTTGATCCATGAAAATAGCGCGTTAATGAATCTGCTTCATGCCTTGTAAACAGCAATGAAGAAAGGCAGTAATGAGAGACCGTGTTGCTCATTAATTAAAGCAATGGTTGCATCGGTGAGGGAGAAGCGGGGCTTCTCAGCGGATGAGCGGGTGCTGCTGTTGACCAGGAGCTGAGCGGAGGCTGAAGGGGGTGAGGGGGAAGCCACAAAGCCGACCAGGGCTCGGTACTCACACGCTCCGGCTGTTTGGGCTTACACACACGCTTAGGCTCTGATTTCTTTCCCACTGACAACGACTGCGATAATGACTGCTGGTAAAAATGCAATGAGAGATTGTTAAGGAGTCTCTGTCAGTGGCAGGAACTCCAAACATCACACCTGACCAGGGATCCGTTCTGCTGCCATTGAGGAGGTTCAATGAGATTGTGTGACATGCATGGAAATGTATGTTTGTCCAACCCATATTCAAAAGTTACGCCTTAAAAGCTGTTTGGTCACATGAGGGCAGTTGGTCTGCATATTAACTACCACCATGGACTTGGACATAAAACATTTCTGGAATATCGTTTCCAAACACATGAATTAACGTTTCATAAACGATGCTTGATGTCAAACAAAAAACTGTTCATTCTAGTTGAACAGAAAAAAACAAGAGGTATGAAATTCACTGTTTGATTTTAAATGTCGCCATTTTTGACGGGCTTTTCAATCGTGCAATATTTAAAAAACTGAATTGATATAAACTGAACATAATTTGTAACTAACTTGAGGTTAAAAGATTAACAGTAGATGATGAGTTCAACCAACACAGAAAAGATGTAAAACCACTCCTCAGATACATAATCTGCCTCACCTGAGATGTGTCATTGTCACTGTGTACTCCGTTTACAGAGACGGACTGGTTTAGTGTGGTCTGGTCCAGACTTGTTCTGTTTTACAGACACAAGCATGTGTTTTTAGAGAAAAACAGTTTAGTTCTGTTGCACACAAACATCAATCTGCTCCTAGAGTCTCTTCAGGATTTACCTGGCTGCAGAATCATGTGCTTGGCTTTCTGCCTCAGTTCGCGCCACCTCTTCTGCTGGTGGTGGGGTCGAGGGTCGCCGTGCTCGCTCTTCTTCCTCTCGCCTCCTCTGCATCTCCTGCTCCTCTAGCTGATGAATGGAAAACAAAAGCGTGTAAACATAAAACCCAGTAAAGGTTGGTTTGTCGAAACAGTTGTCGGCTAAGAACTGATCAGATTGTTGTTTTCACCGTAGTCAGCTTCTCCAACTGCACAAAGCGCTCTTCCCAAGCTGCAGCGAGTTTCTCAAAGGCTTCGTGGCGTTTGATTAGACTCTCGACCTCGTCTACGTTCGTGCCCAGCTCTGCTGCTCGCACAAGAGGCTCTTGCCCTGCCAGCCACGACTCTGCCACAGATGCATCGCGTCCAAACTGCAGCACCTCCAGTACTGAGAACAGAAAAGCAAGTGGTGCAAGAGAGAGTGAGACCAAACGACAGAATGTGCATTCAGACCAGCAGCAGCACTGGGACAGAACACACAGACCCAGCCAACTGGCATCGACATCACCACAAATGCACCAGAAATAAACTCTAAATAAAAAACCAAGCTGTGCTGATGTTTTATTCACACCTCCGATGCATCAGTCAGGAACGTGCATGCACTCGTAACCTGTAGAACAGCGTTTGCCAAACATGACATCATTTAAAAACTGATGTAGAATAAAACTGTAATTATACTATTTGTGAAAATGATGAATTACTGCTTAATGTGTAACAGCTCTTCCAACTGGATGCAACAGTTTGGACATTTGCCTTTTACAAATTGTTGCAACTAGCTTTTTTGTGTCATTTCAAAATTAATTTATTATATTATTGTGACATGTTGTTCGGCACAATCTGGTTTTACTTGTTTCGTGACAAAACAAATAAAAACATTTAATCATTTTTGTCCTAATCTTCTCAGTCAGGATCAATTTGATCAACTTTCCTTTTTATGTTTACATTTATTTACATTTTTATGAATTAAAAACTGCAACAAAACATTTGTAGTTATTATTCAATAGTTTTTTAATAAAAGGCTTAAGATAACCTTACCAAACACACTGTTTAGTACGCATACCTATTTGTAAATGGTCCATCTTGTCCTGCCACTTCTTGTTGATCTTGTGTCTCTTTTCCTGGAGCTGAGCCATTTTCTCTCGGATCTGAGAATCAAAGAACATTACGTCAGCCGGGGATGAACAATAATTAAATGAAACACTGAGAACTGGTTCTTGAGTCGCTTTTGTGACGGTTCGCTGTAAAACACCTCATCGGTAGCGTAGTGATTGTTGTTAATGAGACACTTTCCCATCTCGGTACAGGCAGTAAAGCTGTCTGCTCTGGTCTCCATCTCTGATTTGATGTGCTGATGATTGGCAATGACCAACCCTGCAGAAGATACATCCCTAACAACCAAACACAAGAGAAGGTTAACACAGATCTTTATGAAACTGAGTATGGCAGCCGTAACAAAACAAACAAATTCACCGTGGGCTGTCGTGTGCATCGATCTGCAGGTTGACTCCATCCATCCAGAGCATGAGGTCTCTCACCATGTTGAAGAAGCGGAATTTCTCCACTGTGTCCAGCAGGAGGAGCCTGCGAGCCTGACAGGCCTGCAGCAGGCCCTCCCAGGCAGCCGTCACAGCATGTTCACTCCTTTGAATATCATCTGCTTTTTCACCAGCGTAGGCCTTCTGCAGCCGTGCTGCATCATCCTGCACCTGGTTCACCTTGGAGAGTAAAAAAGAAGGAGAGAAGGTCTGAGCCCTGTTTACATTCCACTTCTGAGATGCGTCTTTGGTGCGATAACTCACCTGTCCACTGAGGGCCTGGATGTCATTTTCAGAGGTGATGTGCAGTCTGTGTAGGTGCTGCACTGTGTTCAGGTCACGACCGAGGTCAGAGGCCAGAGCTTCCTTCTTCTCTTTTATACGTCCGAGCACTTCCGTGGCATCTTGATGGAATCTGTGCAGCTCGTACGAAGCCGCCAACATCTGCGTGCGTGTATCAATCAGCTCCAGGAGGTCGGCCCAGGCTTCATTTAAACCGTCCTTCCACTCGGCCACGCTGGCATTCTCAGGGTGACCTGACTCAATGAGGTCATCTGCTAACCCGTTTACACCATCTACACGCTCTTGGCCGATAGTGCTGGTGTCACGAGCAAACTCACGGAACTTGTCCCTCAACATCTGCAGAAGAAAAAAAAAAGGGGGGGGGGGACAATCAGGGCAGCATAATTATTCCAGCTAAATTTCCCAAAGCTTCCCGTGTGTAAAGCATGTGGCTGTGGCACAAACTCACTGTGACATGCTCATAGTCTTGTCCTAGTTCATGAGAGCCGGCGACCACCTCCCTCTCAGCGATCCACTGTTCCAGGTCATCCACCTCCCGCTTCAGCTGGGTCAGCCGCAGCCGTTCCTGAAGACGCCCTCTGCGCTCTTCTGCAAGGTCTTTCAGGCCTGCATACAGCTTGTCCACTTGGGCTTGTCGCAAGGTGATTCTTTCACTGTTGGAGAATGAGCGGCAGACAGATCAGTCGCCGTGGAGACCTAGTTTGATTAAAGGGGAGGTAATATTTAAAAGTACGCGCACCTTTCCGAGTGTTCACCGTTGACCATGAGGCGACTGCTGTTGGCCAGCTGGTGAATGGTCTGGGCGTAGTCTTCCAGTGCTTGTTCCAGGATCTGGTGCTTCTTCACCATAACTAGAGCGCTTTGCTCATCCTGGGACACAAACAGGAAACCATTGCACATCCCAAAACACACAATGTTAATGTTCTCTGCTAACATCCATTTTGTTTACCTACCTTTGCTTTTTCTTCTGACATCATGTGCAGCTCCTGTTCTCCCATCCAGGCCTCTGCCTCGGCTGCATCAGCATAGAACTGCTGGGCGCGATGGGCTTCCATTAGACGGGTGTGACGTTGGTCCGTCTCTGCTATCAGCTGGTCCCAGAGGTTCTTCAGCTCAACAAGACGCTCCTTTAGAAGCGACTGTCTCTCACCATCTACTTGGCTCTGATCCTCGCCGCGCCTGTGGATGTCATCGATTCGAGGCTGATGACCCTGGATCTCCTTCTGCAATGTCTGAGTCACAACCAGATGGGATGTACTTTTACTGGTAGGTTGGTAATTATTATAAATGAAAGCGTTAGACTATGTTAATGTCAGGTTTCTATTAGATGCTTCAATTTTCTTTGACAGTACCTGGTTCTTCTTGATCAGAAGCTGAACAGTGGGCAGGTCTTTTCCATGGTCTGTGGAAGCTGCCAGAGGCATCCTCTCCTTCACCCACAGCTGACAATAAAAATCAAGGATTTAAAATATGAGAATATTTCAAAACATGATGAAAAAATAACACACACTCTACAAAAACTTATAGAATCTATTCATCTGTCACTAGGCTCACAATTTCATCCTCCAGGTCTCTGTTGAACTGATGAGCTTCTTTGGAGGCCAGCAGCTGCTGTCTCCTTAGTCTGAGAGGCTCCTGAAGGTCGGAGAAGTTGTCAGTGACTCGTTGCTGCTGACCGTCTATCTCATTCAGTCCAGCCTCCTCCTGGGACAGAGCAACAGCCTGAGACTGCAGGCACTGCACCTCCTTCTCTCGAACCTCCATCTGATGCTCCAGCATCTACACAGGGGCAACAAAAAACAAGGTGAAACCTCCACAGAACTTCTGTTGCTTCTTCCTCCACCTCCATTCAGAGTAGCTACAGCTATGGTGGTTAATTTAAAGTGACTATGTGGAAGTTTAACATCCAATACATGTATAGAAATTTAAAATTCCTTCCTCATGCATTCTCCTGCAAGGCCCTGGTCCTGTAGAATGATTTCTGGCATTTTTACTGTGATTGCCTCTGTGTTCCTGTGAAATCACATAAAAAGAGCATGTTCGGCTTGAACAAGCCTGCTTCCCCAGTGCCTTCCAGAGGCAGCGTAATGCGTGATGATGTCATGCGCATTCACGGTCAGTCATAGCTGTTAGGGCTGCAACAACGAATCGATAAATTCGATGAAAATCGATTACTAAAAGCGTTGGCAAGGAATTGCGTCATCGATTCGTTGTGTCGCACAACTTTTCCAAAAGCACCCACCCCCCCTTCCCGCCCGCCGTTGCGCGCAGACCAGAGCAAGTCAGATCAGCGCGAGGGAGAGCCACAGATCAGCGCGAGGTAGAGCCACAGATCAGCGCTAGGGAGAGCCGGCAGATCAGCGCGAGGGAGAGCCGGCAGATCAGCGCGAGGGAGAGCCGGCAGACTTGCGCTGCTGCGAACCGGTTCCGCATTGTCGCGCAGCGATCCAGGCAGCTTCTTCCAGCGCATGGTCCATTCTCAAAGTGGCGCAACCAAAAAACTATAATTAGCACACGATCGTTCATGTCCACACATGTTCTCTATTTTCTGTCTTATTTGTGCCTGAAGCTTGCTACTGCGGAGCTCATCACCTGTGCTGTGGTGATGTCACCTCACGCAGCATCGAAAATGCGCTCTGCGCTTTTCGGTCAGGAGATCCCTTTGATCTGCTCAAAAGTAACTGATGAGGTGAAAAGGTAAGAATCCAGGCAACAGATTTTCTGGAGAATTAAGAGGAGATGCAGGAAGATGAGAGACAGACAGGACAGGAAAATAGTTAAATAAAAACAAGAAAACAAAACAAAGTGTTGAAAAGTCAAATGTAGGTAGATTTATCTCCACGACACGTTTTTACCAGTAAAAAACAAGTTATACACATGTAATATTTATACATCTGATACAATTCAGATCACCTTCAAAACTCAGTCACACACCCAGGGCCGTTTCAAGACATTTTGGGGGCCAAGGCAAAATGCCCCCCCCCCCCCCCCCCAATAACTGGGCTCCCCAGAAGCCTCTGTGTAATTCATGCCCTCTCCAGTAGTGTTAGTTATACGGTGTTTATAAAAGCCCCTCAGACATTACTGACATGTTCTAATATTATCAGATGAAAAACTAAATTATCAGACATGCTGTCTCATCTGCCTCTTTTATAAACTTGCAAAAAGTAACAAAACCATTTGAAAGCCACTATTTGTGGATTCTCTGAAAGTTTCCATGGAGTGTGTGACAACTTATTTTTTCATTGATCCTATCGTCTAATCTCACAGCTGAAACAAGCATCCTTAATAATCTGTGCACAGGAAGCTTACCGATGCTGTAGTAAAACAAAAGGTATAATAATTTATTATTAATAAAACCTTGTTGCAGCACTAAAGCAGAAAAATTAGATTTTGCATTAAATATGCAAAATATTTACATATGAATTGTTTTAGAGCCCTTTAATTGGCAGAATCTGATATTAATTTAGTTCTTACAAAAAATGGGTCCCAACATGGTTTGTGTGGCGTTGCCATAGTGTGACGTCATAGGCACAGATCCCCTGTCCTCTTGTTTGGAAATGGAAATATGGTCACCCTACATTAAACAAACTGTCCACCTGGGCTTTTGCACTGCACAGAGACGCTTCGCTGCCTACGACTGAACGTCAGTTGAGAGTCAGTCTCATGCAGACTGACCAATGAAGAGAAGGCCTCAAGTTAAGACCCTCTCCTCATTGGTCAGTCCACACGAGGTGGGTCAAAGGTTACTCTGGGCGGGTTACGTGTTGTCAGGCATTCAAGTATTGAGTATATTTACTGCATATTACAGTAAAATATTCTGTATGTGACCACATTATGGTGATCCTTGGGTCGTGATGATGGAGCCCTTGAATATTGTTGCCCAGGGTACAACAAAGTGTTAATCTGGCCCTGGTTCCGCCGTCACATTCCCGCAGAAACTGGTTGATCACACCGGGGCCAGACTACTAGCATGTGGTTTTACAACCACAATGTCCTCTGAAGCAAAAACGCTTTTAAAAGGGAGGGAGGAGTCCTAACTGTTGCTGCAGGCGTGTTGTGTGAGAGTGCAGTTATATACTGTTAATATATTTTTGGGTTCAGTTGCTTTCATGTGGCCTAATGTGAGTCTATTTGGGATCATTGGAATGATCAGCAGCATTTCTTGATGTGACTTTATGGCAGTTGCCCAGGGCATCATCGCAAGGAGGATGGCATTCATTTACTTTTGTTTTATTTGGTATTTTTTCAGTCATTTTTGGAAATAGTGATCAATTTTGATTAATTCACAGCCTACGTTTAATTACATTTAAAATAAATGTCAACAGATGAGATCAAACAAAACAGATGAGAATTGCCCTTAAGCTGTTTAACTTGGACCAAGCATTTTAGGTCACAGATAGATGTAGCTTAGGGTCTCTGTCTATACACCTTATAAGACAATTTAGGTGATGGCATGTTGTTTTTCTGCTATTGAACTGTTTTCTAATAATGTTGTGTTAAATAAAGTGAAGGAAGGAGAGAAATAACGTTTCCCAAGCAGTTTTTAAAAATTTCCCCATGTAATCCGATTAATCGATTAATCGTGTCGAGACCCCATCCGATTAATCGATTATCCAAATAATCGTTTGTTGCAGCCCTAATAGCTGTAGCGTTTGCCATCTGTAGCTTAGCAGCAGAGCGAGAGGTGTTGCCAACTCAGCGATCTTGTCGCTATTCCTAATGACTTTTCGACCCCCCTCAACAACTTTTCCTCGAAAAAACATCTAGCGACATTTCTGAGGACCCTTTGCTACTTTCTGTAGAACTTTCTAGTAGATATTCCCTGCAGATTAGCAACAAAGAAACCATTTGTGCTCTGAACTGTTCATCCAGGAGCAAAGAAAGAATGATAATCTGCGCACGTGCACGAGGACTGACCAATCATAAACCTTTCTCGGCCGGGCCGACAACAAAGGTACAGCTGCAGAGCTGGACACCGCAGATTTACGTCTGCTGCTGCTAAAGACTCACGCTTCTATTAGAGACAGCGCAGACATCAACATGCAGTCTGCAGCCATCGGGAACTTTGGCCCTTCCTGCATTTGGCAAATAAAGTCAGCGGGAGTTTGAACTACCGTCCCGTTAACACACGCAGCTCTGTGGCTCATCTGAATTCCCTTTAGTGACACAGGGATAGTTATATCATGAGATACCTGCTCCCAGTTGCTCGTTGCACTGGTGTGCACCGTTATTATCCCGATCTAGCAGTGAAAACACAACGTAGAAGTGGAGAAGAGGAAAAAGTCGCTGCTCAAAAAAATGCTGGTAGCACACAAATGTGACCGTCTGTGAGAACGAGGACAGCAGCAGGTCTGAGCTATGTCCTATAACAGAACCGTTTGGATCACCACACCAAATCTGCTTTAATGTCACTTTATTTATACTTTTAGAATTAATTTAACACATCAAAGCAATTTGGGCCATTTTAATTATACTAATTAATCATTTTAACTAATAAAATAGTAACTGGGGAAAGGGTTGATGCTTTCAAAGCAAGCCGGTTGCTTTCTGTATTTGATAGTAGGAACATTGTTAGGCTGCTTGTCTAGCGCGCGCGTCTACTTCAGAGAACATCGTTTGTCCAATTTATTAGAATTGTGTAGAACAGTCTAAAGCTGTAAAATGCATCGGTACGGGACTGACTCAGCTGTTGTTTTCGTTCAGGAGTGTGCACGTACAGCATGCGCACCTCATGCACGAGCTTACTATTGAAGCTACAGTTCCACGCTTGGCCTGAGGGGGCTATCGTGAGCATAAAAATGTTAAACTCTACATAGTCTCATTAAAAGCGGATGGTCTGTTCGGGCTGTACCTGGTGCTTTTTGAGGAGGATGTTGACGCTGGTCAAATCTTTTCCATAGTCATCGCTGTGCAGCTGGCTCTCGATGTTTTTCAGCCAATCATCTAGAGCTGAGCAGCTCTGTGTAAAGATCTCTGCCCGGTGGGCCTCAAACAGGCACTGGTCCTTGGTGCGGGTCCTCCCCTCTAGCTCCTCCCACTGGTGCTGGAGATCCTCTAAGGTCTTCTGGACCACAGGTTTCAGCTCAGGTTTTTCTGCCACCAGTGCCTGACCCTCCTTTTACAGACAAGACAAAACATTTTAAATTCAATAACCTTTCCTCTGCTGAGTGAAACTCTTCTAAAAATACAAAACTTTTCTGCACCGTGTCTATCTTGTCCAGCCAGTCCTTGTTGGAGGCCAGCTCTGCCATGAAAGCCTGGTGTTTCTGCCACTTGCTGTGAAGATTGCGAGCTTCATCGTAGGTCATGTCTTGTGCTGTCAGCATCTTCTCATTGATCCACAACGTGAGCTGCAGAAGAAGTTAGGAAATGGGTTTGTTAACTCATAATTTAAAAACACAACAATCACACATTCTTATCACTAAAAATTACGGATGCACAGAAATGAAAATTCTTGGCCGAAAGCCAAAAGAAATTATTGTTAATTATTGGAACCCTAGCATTTATGGCTACGGTGAGTACGAACCTCACTAAAATCATCAATAAGTCAATTACAAAACCATGAAAATATTAATTTAGCACAGACGTAACAATACAGTTTAAATTAAAACTCAAAATAAAATGTTTCACTTGACCCCACTCACGAGGACATTAAATAATAAATTATAAATGTACAAATTTAGTAGCTGTGGAGTGTAAAATCAACCCTTTATGCACCAAAGTCGAAACGTTGCATCATCGCTGGGTTTATTGAACCACAGCTGCAAATATAATCCCTCCTGAAGTTATTATTATAGTGGAGATGTGTATTTTCAGTCTTAGCAACACTTTTGGATGTTTCTATTGAAATTTTTGGAGTTTATAGAGTTTGAAAATTGCCCCTCGTCCAGAGGCTCCCGACTGAGGAAAGGAGGCGAGTGGAGCACACAGAGGGTGAACATTTTTATTTATTAGAGGAGAAACTCACAAAGCTGACAGGTCTGTTAATTGATGACGAAGCTCTTTGTCTGGCAATGGCTGACTCTGAAACCCTCTGATGAAGAAATTCACTTGTCCAGTGAGAAAAAGTGACGCAGCAGCAACAGAGAGTCTGTGTGCTTCATAAGAGTAAACACGCTTCGCACACATGATCCAAAGCTTACTTCACCGTGTTCAGGAAGTGGTGGGTGTAAAGAGGATGGTTAACACCGCTAATAGTAACAGACGTGGCAGGAATGTAAAAGAAGAAAAAAAGCCGGGCAGACGGAGTAGCCCCTGACTGCAGTACGCAGATCGGGGCGGGAAAACAGCTTTACTAAAAGAGAAAAACTTTACTTTTGAAATCCGTACAAATGGACTGTTTTTAAAGCAATGAGCAAGTTGCCACATGAGGGCGGAGCGAGATGAAACAAAAACGGGGTTCACCTGACGGCCTGTTTCGGCGATTTAGTTGTTTCATCAATAAAATGTAAATGCACTTTTGGGTCATTTTCGGTGCATCCCTCCTAAAAATGTCATTTCTGCCAACAGAGCTACGTTTCTTCTAAACCTGTAATGTGTTTATTATGAATGGTTACCTCCTGTCCGTCTTGGAGGAAGTGCTGAAGTTCACAGTTATCCTTTAGTTTGGTCAACAGCTCATTTGCAGCCTCCTTATTTTTACGATGCCTGAAGAAAACGAGTAGAAAGCAAACATGTCATCTTCAAACTTTAAAAACACATATTTCTGCTTCTGTCTGTTGCTTCTGCTCTGACCTTTCCTGGATTGAATCCACTTTTTCTTGAATCTTATCAGCGTTTGCATTGGAGTCATTAATGAGGCGCCGTCCAGCCTCCACCACGCCAGTTATCTTCTCCTCACTGGCCTCCGTGGTGGTGAGGAAATCCTCGTGCTTCTTAATGGCCTCCTCTGCTGCCTGTAGGCTGGTGGGCATCTCCGTGTGGGACAGGACGTACTCCTACAGAGGGAGAAAGAATGCTAACTGCTCTGTCTAGCCTGTTAAATCATGTTCCATCTGGGCAAGAAGAAACTTGTAAGTCGCTTTGGACAAAAGCGTCTGCTAAATACATAAACATAAACATAAACCATTAGCTCCTATTGTCCTGGACCCCTGCTGTGTCTCATATTGGTATGAAGATCTATACTGGTGCTAAATATACGCCTGAAGACTAGGGGTGTAACGGTACGCTAAAGACCTATTCGGTTCAGTTCAGCGTGTTGAAGGGCTCGGTTCAATAAATCTACGGTATATTATAATTATATTTATTTAAAATTAGAATGATAAATGACCCGCACTTGTATAGCGCCTCTCAGAGTAAGGACCCCAAAGCGCTTTACACTACAGTGTATCGTTCATCCATTCACACACTGATGGTGATGAGCTACGATGTAGCCACAGCTGCCCTGGGGCGCGCTGACAGAGGCGAGGCTCCTATAGTGAGCAGAACCAGGCAGGTGTCATTACAGGCTGCTGATCTAGCATGATGTCTTTAATTATTTCAATGAAAAGAAAAGAAAAAGAAAGAAAACAATCGTTTATATAGCACCTCTCAAGATAAAAATCACTAAAAATGTAATAAATAATATTGAAAAATGTAAATTATATTTCAAAAAATGATTAAAAATGTGTTAAAAATGAGAAATGAAAAAATAAAATTTGTGATAAGAAAAATGTAAAAAAAAAAAAAAAAAAAAAAGGCCGAGAGAAAATGAATGGGAAAGAGGGAAATCGATGGTGGATCACAGGTTATTTGCGCAGCTATGAGTGTCACGCTCACACACACCAGTGTTGTGTTTGACTGTTGATGCGCCGTGTTTTTACTTCTGCAACGAGCCTTAAAAACTCACCTCACACCGCCCAGAGCTTCTTATTTAAACTCCTATTAAATAACGAGCTTCCTCCACACCACATTTTTGGTTATGGGATGAAAACTTTACATCAATTGTCTCAGAGGGAAAAGTTCAGCAGAAAGTTTGTTTACATTTTTGCCGCTGCGAGCGTGCAGAGTGAGAGAAGGGAGGGAGGGAGGGGCGAAGCAACGCTCCGTTCAGCGTCTCTACAGGCTCCAGTAGCAGCGACGGCTAGCTGGTTTGATCCGCTCTGAAAGGCGTTGATCAGAATTGGCAGATCACGTTTTCTAAACGGAGATCGGGCGCGTGCAGCCATCATGCTTCACTCAATACGGCGTCCGTGCGGAAACTCGCCTAGGAACTTTTATCCGCTTCACATAACCCTCCCAATGTCCCATCGGGTGACCCCTCCAGGAAAGGTGACCACTGACCATGAGTTGATGGTTTATCCCTTGAGGTCAATGTGGGTGAGGAGTGAGCACCACCTCACGCAGATAAAAATTCATTATTTAACGGAAAAAATAAATCTAAATGGTACGCAAGTGGACGGAACCAAAACGGTTCAACACCCCTCCGTGAATCTTCTGGTTTAAATTATCCAAAGATCCATAAGATTGATTTCATATTTCCTATGGAATCTCACATTTTATGGTTCATTAAATAACATGTAAATTTAATTGTTACACATCCCCACTGAAGACCAGAGAAACTCGCTCATCAAAATCATGTATGTCCATGTAAACGATGCACAAACTGAAAGCTCACTGCATTTTTCTCTAACCTGGCTGTTGAGGAAGGCCTCGGCCTGCTTTGCATCTCTCAGGAACGTCTGGAAATCAAACGCTTGAGCCAGAAGACTGTGGCGGTTCTCCCACATGCGATGCAGCTCATGCCAGCCGGTGTCTAAGGCCTGGAGCCTCTGGGCCAGGAACATGTGCTGGGCATCTGTCTGACCCTGGGTCACTTCCTCACCAACATCCCGCATCTTCTCATAGTCCTCTTTGTAATTGTCGATCTCGTTCTTGATGCTCTCATGCTGGGCGAGCAGACTCTCAGCCTCAGGCAGAGAGGTGGGAATGTCCTCTGAGGCCACGGCAGTCTGCGTGCGGGACAGCCAGGACTGGAAATCATCCAGGTCCCTGAGGAATCCTTGAAGTTTGCTGGCTTCTCCTAGCGACTCCTCCCGTCTTTTCATGGTGGTGTTCAGCTCCTCCCACACCTCCTGAATTTCAGCCAAGCGACCTTGGATTTCTCCGGCCTGATCTGGGTGTTCGCGGGCCAGCTTTTCTGCCTCGTTCCTCAGGCCGTCTAATTTACCCTAAGAAAGGAACAAACCCATTTAGATGATCCGTATTAATGACACGTTCCCATCGCCCACACACCTAAATGACCCCCCCACCTGGATAGCCTCCAGATCCCTCTCCATGCCGGTGAGTTTGCGCTGAAGTGCCATCACTCCTGCCAGGTCGTTCCCCAGGCTCTGAGTCGATTCAATCACTTTGGTCTTCTCTTTCATCCAGGTCTGGCTCTCGTTACACTCCAGGTGGTAGTTCTGAATGTTGAGTGCCGACTCTAAGGCTTGTTTCTTTTGACCAGCCAGCTGCTTGAACTCTTCCCATCTAAGAGACAAAGTGACACGCTTAAGCAACTCAAGACTAAAACTGCAACATTAGGCCTTAAAACTTGACCTCTGACCTGTTGTTCAGCTGATCTTTAGTCTGATGGATTTGGTCCTTGCTGCAGTTATCTGAACTCAGCAGCTGCTCAGCCACCTGATTTACATCCGTGACCCGAGTTCCTACGTTGTTCATCTCCGGCTCCAGAGTGTCAAACCTGCATTCGTAAAGTAGATCAAACATTATTCCACTCATAATGAAATTTTGGTGCTTTATAAACTTCTCACGAACTAACCTCTGCTGCACCACCTCCAGGTCCTCCAGTTTAGTAGGAATCTCCATGCCATCTAACCACTGCTCCTTCTCCTCCACCCAGAGCTGGCAGGCATCAGCCTCACTGAACATGCGATAAAGGGCCAGGGCACCCTCCAGAGCCTGGCGCCGAGCTGCCGACAGAGACACCAGCTCTTCATAGCGTTGCTCGATCGCAGGCAGACGACCATCCACCTACAAGACAAGAAACAATAACATACTCTGAAGATCATGTCATCATGGATGGATTATGATAATCCAAGCTCACATACTTGAGGGAAACGGATGTAGGCCTGTGGCATTGCTTGGGTCTGCTCGTGCAGGGAGTCGATGAGGGGGCGGTGGCTTTGGATCTCCTCATCTATCTCTCTCTGCTTGCGAGCGAGAGTTTGGGTGGAGAACTCATCATGACCAACCTCTTGACTGGACACCTGTCTAAGGGTCTCCATGATCCATGCCTCCATGTCGTTGGCATCCGTTTGAAACTGGTGCAGGGCCACGGACTCCTTCAGGCTCTGCTCCCTGAGTTTAGTTGTCTGACGAGCGGAGAGAGAAAACCTTTTTCTTTTTAGAAAAGCTTAATTTGGACAAATATGATTACAGAGCATATCAGAACACTCACCTCTTCTAAGTGAGCCCACTGCCCATGGACATCTCGAATTCTTTCAGTGACTTCAGCGGCTCCAAAATGTCCCTCCTTCACCAAAGCTTCACCAGCAGCAATGCTGTTACTCAGGGGGCCGAAGCGGGCAGCCATCTCATCCCTGAACGCCTCGTGTTTACTCAGTAGATGACGGGCAGAAGTGAGGTCACGGCCACAGTCGCCAGTAGCCAAGATCTGTTCCTGTTCTCTGATCCAGGCAGCCTCCTCCCCGAGGTCCCACAGAAACTGCCACAGTCGTCGCGATTCCTCCAGACACTCCCGACGATTCCCAGCAAGTTGAATAAGTTCCTCATAGGCTTGGCCCAGCAGATCCACCTTATCAGCAACCAGCCCTGGCTCACACGGCTTGTAAGCTGATATTCAGAAAAGACAATTGTTCACAAAACACACAAATGTGTATTCATAAGAAAGCACCTAACACCAGGTTTAAAAACGTACCCTGTTCGTGGGAGGTGAAGCGATTGGCAGCTCCCTGCACTGCTTTTATCCTCTCGGCCTGAGCTGAAATGTCAGCTTCTACCAGATTGTGTTTTTGCAGCAGGTCTAAGACATCATGCAGATGTTTGCCACTGTCCTGAGACTGCAGACGTCCCTGAAAGAGGCAAGTGACAGTTTTGCTTCAAATACAACTTTCTTATCCTCAAAAACAAGATGCATTTAGGAACTAGGAGATGACACGTTAAGCATGTGCAACATTCCATATTTATACAAAATATCCACATTTATATTTAGACTTTAATTTTCACCTAAATGTTAAAACCATCTATTTAACAAGAGAATAAATATCCCAGTGTGTATAAATTAATTTAGTTCTGCAAACATCAAATGTTCACTTTAGCTGGAGTTGAAGTTCAAAAGCTGCAAACTGTGTAATATTATACATTTAAGGGTTTAAACAGGATGATTCTAGAGAGGATGGGGAGGAGGCGTGGCATTGCTGCTTAATGATCAGATGCATTTTCAACATTAACAGAATTAATGGTCAAAATCTGAATAACGGCTAGATTAATGCTTTGGAAAACGTATACGGAGGTACTGAGCTGTGAAGTTTCATTCATGCTGCCTCAACTCCACACTGTTCCGCCTCTGAAAAATGAGACTTATTAAAAATTAAACCAAGCACTGTGATCCTCCTTTACATGGAGGACAAACAGCAGGTGATGCACTCAAAAAAAGTAAAAAAAACATTTCTGCCATTCCTGAAATCCATTAAAAAGCACAAATGACATGAAAAATAAAACTAAAGCTGGAGAATATTTAAACCTCAAAATCTCTAAAAGTATCTCCGATACGTCTACCTCAGTCAACCTCCACCAGGAAAACAAAGACGCGCAACTCTAATCAGGCAAAGCCTGGTTAAAGCTTATCAGTCCAATTATGGACCGCGCTAAAGCCATCAGGAACAAACATGAAGGGGACTCATCTCAATCAGGAGGATCAGAAAACTCATTTTAGGTAACAAGAAACCAAAGAAACAGAAAGCAGGACTAAAAAGCTGCTTAATACCCTGTAAAAGTTACTCAGATGAGTTTTTGTATAAATGTTTACCTTCTCATCAGCCATCCAGTCCATAATATAACGCATCTCTTGAAATAGCCTCTGCAGGTCTCTGTGAGCATTCAGACGCTCTCTGCGTGCAGCCAGAAGCTCCTTTAGGTATTCCCAGAGTCGAAGCACATTATCCCTTCGTGCAAGAATCCGGCGCACATCATGATATCTCTCTGCCTCCAGCTCTTTGGCAACAGCCTCGACGGCAGCAACACGTTCCCAGTATGCACCAATGTCCGTCTCAATTGCTTCATGTTTCCTGGTAGCAGCTTCTACTGCTCCCAGATCAGTCCCAAAGTTATCCTTGTAAAGGAGGAACAGTCACATTTTAGGATTCGTTATTGTCGTCCAAGCCACTGATTCACTTTAAAAATCTGATTTCCTACCTGAGACACCAGCCTCTGGTTCTCGCTCAGCCACGTCTCCCTCATAGCTGCTTTTCTATCAAAACGGGCAGCCAGCATCTCCAGTTTCTCCTGGCGAATCAGCTCATTCCTCAGTGCCAGCTCACGCTCATGTTCGGCCTTTTCCAACCGTTCCCATGCCTGCACACAAATAAAAACACAGAGCCTGTGAGGCGCAGCAGATGGGAAACAAAATCTTTTTATAGATTGTTGATTATTTACGTCAGTCACAGCCATGCCTCAAGTATTCTTATTATGAATGAGCTGGCAGACGTAGGTGAGCTGTAGAACAGCCCGTACCTTATTGATGTCAGAGATGAGTTTGCCTTCTCTCGGCATGTAAACCTTCTGATTGTTTGCTCTCATCTTGCTTTGGATGGTAAAGAGAAGAACTTCCAAGTTCCCCTTCTCAGTAAATCTGTCAAAACAAAACACCTTTACCTAACAAGAAGTTTTGGGCCTTAATGAATAAAAAAAAACTTGATCAGACTCTTTCAGTGACTTCTATTATTCCAGCTAAATGCTCACTTAGGGGGTTTCTCCACAGTCCTGTAGGAGTTGAAAGCCTGGAGCTGGTTCTGCACGCCGCTTAGAGAGTTGGCCAGTTGCCGATCGTTAAGAGTCACTATGGTCTGCTCGATCCATTGCAACAGCTCTGATGCCAGCGTCTCGTACTTCTCTATTAGCTGGTCAGCTTCAATAGCGTAGTCAAGCACCTGCAGTCAAAGATGGGAGAGAATCAAGCCAACTGCATGTGCAGTTTCAATTACACACACACACGCACATGCACGCACGCACGCACGCACACACAAACCCCTAACCTTTCCAATTCGTTTTCCCTCCACGGCCAGCGCCTTCATCTTTGAGAAGTAATGATAGTAGGTTGCCACATAAGTGATGATGGACTTTTCATCTGGCTGATCAACATTTACATCTAGGGACAGAAATGGAAAGCATTATCCAACTCCATCATCCACCATCCTCTGCTTATCCTGGGTCGAGCCATAAGGACAGCAGCATGAGCAGGGAGGCCCAGACTTCCCTCTCCCCAGCCACTTGGGCCAGCTCCTCTGGGAGAATCCTAAGGCCTTTCCTGGCCAAATGACAGACATAGTCCCTCCAGAGTGTCCCGGGTCTTCCTCTAGCTCTCCTCCTGGTTGGACGTGCCTGGAAAACCTCATCAGGGAAGCATCCATGAAGCATCCTTACTAGATATCCTAGCCATCTCAACTGGCTCCTCATGTGGAGCAGCAGATCTGCTGAATGACTGAGCTTCTCACCTCATCTCTGAGGGAGAGCCCAGAAACCATGTGAAGAAAACTCATTTAGGCCGCTTGCCGTTTCAGCTGGAACATGGACTGAATAGTATAAAGAGAGCTTCACCTTCCAGCCCTGCTCTTTTTCACCACGACAGACCCGTACAGCGCCCACATCACTGCCAACGCACCACCAATCTGCCTATTGATCTCCTGATCCATCTTTCCCTCACTCACTTAAACACCTCCACTTAAGGCAGGACCTCATCCCTCATCTAAAAGCATTCTACACTCTTCCGGCTCATGACCATCTCCTCGGATTGGCTGATCTTCTTCCGGGCTGTTTCACCCTCAGGTGCAAACTGCTCCAGCACGGTCTGATGAAGCAGAGACTTGATCCTTAGGCTACCAAACGGATCCCCCAAAGCCTTGGTAGGTTCCTACTCTCACAGGAAACGAGACCGACTTACTGCCAGCGATGTGGACCAAGCTCTGACACCGGTCATACTAGGACCTATTAGTGAGTGTCATCCTGTATTATCCAGCTTTGTCCATATCATTACATCCACCTACATGGAAATGTAATCTGAATGAGGAAAGCAGTTAGAATTTTCTAGAGTCTTATTTCCAATCATGCTTTGGCAATGTTATTCTAGTTGTGTTATCTAATTATCAATCCCAACAACAATAAGGTAATGGATGTTTGAAGGCTGTATTCACTCACCTTCTGGGTCTAGCAGCTTGGTAAGTCCCAGTTCCTTCTCAGCCACATTGAATGCATTCTGCAGATTGTAATGAGCATTTGACCTTTTCAGGTTGTCAAACTCAATCAGGTCAGGCCTGCAGGAAATGGAGCAGAACTTTAGTCAATAACAGCTAAATATGTAATTAAATATCAATAAATATCTAAATGATGGCCCCATGGCTCAGACCAACAGCAACCGGCTGAGTGAAAGAGGCATGTCAGGTACCCTTCATCGTATCGTTCAGTTTAATTCATCATTATTTAAAGAGACTTTGTTCTGTTTAAGTCAAATGTTTCAGCTCAACTTTGTTGTTCAGTTAACATTTTAACTCTGCTGTTAGTCAGGGAAACTAATGGCTCTGATTCTGACACCAGCAGGGTGTGACTCGGACTCTTTATGGATGATAAGTAGGTTGTTATTTCTGTGATTTGGGTCATCTTACACCACATTTTATTAGCATCCTTTTAGTCACATTACAGACAGAAAAAGAGGTAACAGAAATTTGACATGTCATCCTTTTGTGGATTTACAGGAAAATAAAAACAATGGATAGCTGATCTTATTTTCTAAACAAGTTTTCACCATGTTACTGTAATGGCTGCAGGGGGCTGGAATCGACCTCTTAAAGGGACTTTACGGAGTTTTGAATTTTTATGCTCGTGATTGCCCCCTCAGGCTAAAAGCGGAACGGCAGCTTCAATAGTAGGCTTGTGCACGAGGCACGCATGCTGTACGTGCACACTCCTTAACGAAAAAACCAGCTGAGACAGTCCCGTGTGTGTGTGTGTGTGTGTGTGTGTGTGTGTGTGTGTGTGTGTGTGTGTGTGTGTGTGTGTGTGTGTGTGTGTGTGGCCCGGAGGACAGAGGACAGGAGAACACGCAGCTAGTTAATTAAATAATTTGGTTCTGTACCTTTCTCTTCAGCACAGCCGACAAAGGTTTATGATGGGTCAGTCCTCCTGCATGCTCAGATCATGCCCTCCCCTTGCTTTAAAAATTGTTCCAAAATGAAAGATGAACCCTCATCTTTTTTATCTGTGAATTCAATGCCGTTCGGCGAGTCTCAAATAAAAATTTGGGCATCTTACTGTAAAAAATAAACTCTAAATAAATTTTGTTTACATCTAGATTCGAACCCGGATTTTCCGCACGGGAGTCCGGCGCCTTACTGGATGAGCTAAACTGCCAGTGACATTTATCGTATCTGTAGCTTTTATATCCTTGATAACAGCTGACACAACATTCAAGGAACAGTTCGGAGCGAAAATGGCTATTTTGTTGTTAATTTGCAGGAAATATCTAAAAGAACCTCAGAAATGTAGCTAGGTTCATCACTAGGTGTTAGGAACAGCGAAAAAGTCGCTGAGTTGGCACTACCTCACTCTGCTGCTAAAGCTACTGATAGCAAACGCTACGGGCGATGCCTGAGCGTGAACGCGCATGAAGCAGCCTGCTCGACCCGAGCATCTCTCTTTTTCTGTGATTTTACAGAAAAACAGGCAATCACAGTAAAAATGCCAGGGCTCATTCTACAGGACCAGGGCATTGCAGGAGAATGTATGAAGAAATTTATTATTTCTATACATGTTTTGGCTGTCAAACTTCCATAATGCCCCTTTAACATAAATACCAGAAAATATTTTGTAAGTACGGAATAGCCATTTCAAGGATTTGAGGCCAACTGGGGCTGTTTTCATACAGGGGTCACTGACCTGTGTTTGTGCACAATGGCATTGAACGCCAGACCATCTCTCCAGCTGGTGGTGAAGTTGTGAATGTTGACATTAGGATATCTGTGGAGGCCAGGTTAGAAATTGTTAATCATTAGCTCTGCACAGCAAAACCCACTGATAACAGCTTCAGTAAAAACATGGAACGGAGAAATGATCTGATGAATATTAATAGTTTTTGTCCCAGTGTGATTAAACAGACTGCTTTTTAATACTGTGATTTTCTTACCCGGCGGTTTTCATTTGGCACCAAAGCAGCAGGGCATCTTTGGCTGATTTTTTCTCCTTGTTGTCTTCTGTCTCCACACTAATGTCCTGGATCTGTTAGCAGAGCATTCCTGAGTTATGCAAGTGTGTGTGTGTGTGTGTGTGTGTGTGTGTGTGTGTGTGTGTGTGTGTGTGTGTGCATAACTTGGCTTCATTTTACTCAAAAGCTGCATTAGCAAATCTGCAAAAAAAGCTAACTTTTGAACGCAAACACAGAACACTCTCCACTCCCCTCGGGTATCATCCCCGGGCTGTGTCCGTCGGGACTGTAACCCACAATACCACAGGAAACAAGACATTACTAAACACCAGTTGCCATTTTCTAGGTCCAAACGTCTTTTGTGGTCTGTGATTTCAAATGCTGTTGTTCTTTTTGAGACTCTGGTAGTTTGTCCTAAAATTGAAGTGGAAGCAGCCGGCTGTTTCTGCCTCTCTGATATTGAGCAGAGAACCTCTCACACCAGTGGTGATCTGCTGCAAAATGTGCATGTGCATAAATAATGGAGGACCCAGGGAAGTGCGGAGTTTCGGTGAGACAGACAACTGTATGGTCCAATACTTTCATTCGGTCTGAGTCGTGTTATTGACAGAGGTTTTTAGAGAAATGCGAGAATCACTTCATTACATTTTTCGTTTTTTTAACCCTCTCAGGCTCAAAATAAGTTTTGATAAAAGGACGAACAACTAAGTCCTTCGGGGCACTTCTGAGTTAAAAAATGCTCATGAAATACATATGTGGAGTAACCAGGTAGGTTTTAACTGTTGCAAATCAGCAACGCCTGCCTCCAGAGGGTTAAACTCCACAGTATATTTATACTATAATAGAACGTTGTTGAGAGGCATGAAAAAATGTTTTAAACCAATTTGTTTTGTAGATTTGCTATTGCAGCTTTAAATAAATGAGCTTTTAGTACAGTCTGAGGAACTGATGATACAGAAAGGTTGAACAACATGGCAGCTAGAAACCTGGACAGCCTTTTTATGTTACCTGGAAGCGAAGAATTATGGTCCATATGAGACCTAAGGTGAGACGGTGGTTCCCATCCACAATGTCATGTGATCCCATGTTTTCTAGATGGACCTTTTGCTCCTTGAGAAACTGCAGGGCTTTATCAACATTCTCAAGGCAGTGGATACGCATGCGGCCCTTTGTGGGTTTTGGCTGAAAGGAGCAGAGAAAGAAAAATATTTAGTTAGAAATTGCAATGTGCAAAAACAAGTAGAAGCTAAAGGAGAAAGGAGTCACTCTTAAGTAACAAATAAAGCACGTGATCTTTTCCTCCTCAGGACTGCAGGTGTGTGTCGAGGTTGATGCTACGGAGATTCTGGGTAATAGGACAGTGAAAAATGTTTTCATCCATATACTGACCAGCTGTTCTCCTGAGAGAACTTCGAGAAGGCGAATTAGCATGCGGCCATCCCGGAGGTCTGTATACAGGTCACCGATGCGGCAGGTCACTCGGCCCAAGTGGGAGTTCACCCATTTGGTAAAGGTCTTCTTCTGCACCGCTTCACGCTCATCTGGAAAAAGTAAAAAACTAAGTGAGAAATGGGCTCAAAATACTTTTATAATGCTGACACAGCCAGGCAAAATGCAGTTATTCTGGGATCACTTGGGCTTCGTTCACACTGCAGCGTTCCACTGTTCCAGGTCATCCATCTCCCGCTTCAGCTGTATTTTTGACTTCATCAAGTTATAGCCCTAAATCCTCCATGAAGCAGTCCCATACGGACTCACAACCAATCAGAGCAAAACACACGTTGGTTTCAGTCGCTCTTCTTGTTGTCTGATTACACCCGACTCTTCAGTTTGATGGTAATGATAAGTAAGACTCTTGCAAGGCCAAGAGGAAGACAGGAGACCTGCCCTACATTCTGCCCAAAGAAAAATGATATAATCTCAGAAAATGGAGATTCTCGTGCTACTGCAGGTATTAGTTACACTATTGTCAAGGAAACTAGTGGAATCCATTTTCTTAGGAAAAACTAAACAATGCATCACAGAGATGACAGTAAAGCATGAGTACCTAAGCTTTTTCCTTGTTCCATTCATCTCACAGATGAAGTTCTTCTGTTCAGTCTGCAGCTCGGTTAGAGGATTTCACTCTGATGAACTGAGTTACTAAAAGCTCTACACATGAGCACGTCTCTAATTATTGTACATGTAGATGAGTGAAGAGGCTGTTGAGATTCAAACTTGATTTTCACTTCAACTCAACAGTACTAAAACACTGCATTCAAATAATTTATTAACCGTTTTAGATATTTAAAAACCATACATCCACCCATTTTCATCCGCTTATCCGGAGTCGGGTCGCGGGGGCAGTAGCCTAAGGCGAGAGGCCCAGACTTCCCTGTCCCCAGCCACTTGGGTCAGCTTTTCCAGGGAATCCCAAGGCGTTCCCTGGCCAGGTGAGAGACATTGTCTCTCCAACATGTCCTGGGTCTACCTTTAGGCCTCCACCCAGTTGGACGTGACTGAAAAACCTCACCAGGGAGGCGTCCAGGAGGCATCCTGACCAGATGCCCAAGCCATCTCAACTGGCTCCTCTTGATGTGGAGGAGCAGCAAATCTACTCCAAGCCCTTCCCGGATGACTGAGCTTCTCACCCCATCTCAAAGGGAGAGCCCAGCCACTCTGCAGAGAAAACTCATTTCGGTCACTTGTGTCTGCGATCTCGTTCTTTCGGTCACTACCCAAAGCTCATGACCATAGGTGAGGGTAGGAACGTAGATTGACCGGTAAATTGAGAGCTTCGCTTTCTGACTCAGCTCTCCCTTTACCACAACAGGCCGGTACAACACCCGCATCACTGCAGATGCAGCAGCAATTCATCTATCAATCTCACGCTCCAGTTTTCCCTCACTCGTGAACAAGACCCCAAGACACTTAAACTCCTCCACTTGGGGCAGGACCTCATCCCTGACCCGGAGAAGGCATTCTACCCTTTTCTGAATCAAGACCATAGCCTCGGATTTAAAAACCAACAGAAAAAAATGGGATACATTTATTGTAGCAGAAATTAAACTAAGCATGTATGTGATGGTTTTTTTAATGAAGCGACCTTAATTCATACTAACTGTTACAGCACTTTACAAGCTCCAAGGTTTGGATTTACATGTTTTCATCATTACAATACAAAACATATTCAAAGCTACAGAACTAAAGGCCCAACTAAATGGCTCATATGGGATGGTGTGGAAAAGCAGCAAATGCATGTGGGTTTAAAACCAGAGATCATTGGCAGATCCTGTAAAAAAATAAAGTTATACATTTATAAAACTAGTTGCTTACTGCAGGATAAAAATAGCTTTTTTCTTGAACACACAAGGTCATCAGATTACAGATGAAAGGAGAAACATTAAGCTAGGCCGAGTGTTCATGCAGAGGTGCCCAGGGAAATATCTGACTGCCAGCAAAAAGGGGAAGAGAGAATTATTTTAGAAGTCTCATGAGCCTTCTAAGGTGGAGTTGTACCCTCTTCTGCTTCAGTGTACTTCTAACATCCTCTTAAGGAATATAATCTATACCCCCTAGCCTCATTATCATGACATGTAGCCGTTCTTACATGTATTCAAATGTCTTTATACAAACATTATACATGTTAGAAAAAATAATTATACTTTTGTTTTGGAACTAATGACTGGTTGATGCAGCATGGTGGTGGCAGCATCATGGTGTGCTTCGATGAGACTTTTTGAATCAATATTGTGAAAGATTTGTACATTATTCAATCTAGTTGCACAAAACTAAAACACAGAATATGACTGAATACGTTTCCATATCTATGAGATAAAGACTCTCACTGCCCTAAAATCTCTCAACCAGGTTTAGATTATAGTGGCTGAAATGTGTCATAACTAACTTTATTTTAATAAAACAGAGGAAATAGGAAAATATTGGTTTGTCACTGTAATGTTGACAAATAATTTTACAATAGTGTTTTGTTCTTGTATCGTGCAGGCCTGGCGAGTGCCTCTGGTAAAGCCTGGACTCAAACTTTATGTAAACTCTGTGGTGAAGCCCAACGACGGCAGCTCTTGAAATGCTGCTTACTCAAGTGGAAAAAATAACTTCATAAACTGATCAAATCATGGTTTGCAAACTCACCAAACAAGGTAACATATCATTAATGTAACCAAAGGGACTCATGCTAACTCTGAACAAGAAACAAGAATAGAAACGCATTTCTGAAATATTTCTAATGGCATCAATGATCTTTCTAATATAAGAAACCATAAAAAGGTTTGGGATTAGGTTTATTTACTAGACAAAATAAAAACAGTGACCTCAAAAAAAAGTTCAAAGCTTACTGGTCTGAGCTCTCCTTTATTTTATCCCCACTTGTTTTGTCTTGGTAAATTCAATCATATACTCAAAAAAAGAGCCAGTAAATCAAAGAGCTGTGCTTTGTTTGAACCCTGAGGTGGCTCTCTAGATACTGATTGGGTGTTTAAGGTGGTTTAAGGTTGTCTTTTTGTGTTCAGGTTTCATGTTTACTATACCTGAGATAAAAAGACGAGGTAAATCTGCTTTGGGGGCCTGCTATCTCTTAATTAACACACAAGCAGATTACCAAGTTACTGAAGGCTCATTAATCAGTTTGGAGTTGGTCAGTGAAGCAGTAGAGTTGGAATGCTTGACAGGTGGAGTAATGTGCAGTCTACATTCCTCTTTAGGCTAAGTCATGTTCTGACAGCACCCGGCACGGAGGAGGAAACTATGGGAAAATTCAGGAGTCTCTACTAAAATAAAGCCAAATAGAAGTTTACAGTTTTTTCCCTAAGGAAATATTTATTGCATTTATTTTGACGTGTTGCATTTATTTTGAAATCTGTGAGTTGTATAAGACATGCGTTCCTTAATGCTTCATCACCCACCAAGAATGAATGTTCAGGCTCAAGAAGCCTGTTCACAAACAGTATAATGTTTAGATGCTGATGGACGGTGTTGACATAAGATGAAACAGAAACCAACACAGAGGAATGTCTGTGCGGTGATGTCACCGTGTAACCCTCTTGCAAAGCCAACAAACATAGCTGCACAATTACAGCTGACAACAAAAACAGACAAATGTGTAAAAGGTGGTATTTCAAACCCCACTAATTATGGGATAGCTACGGCTAACTATAGCATAATTGCAAC
Source organism: Nothobranchius furzeri (assembly GCF_043380555.1). Taxonomy (NCBI): domain Eukaryota; kingdom Metazoa; phylum Chordata; class Actinopteri; order Cyprinodontiformes; family Nothobranchiidae; genus Nothobranchius; species Nothobranchius furzeri. The sequence goes on along the minus strand of NC_091750.1, from coordinate 47,162,592 downwards.
AATTTTTGAAAAAACACATCTCATAAGAACAACAATATTAGAGTCCTGAAACATTTTAAGGTATTTGCTATCCAGTTGTAAAGATCATATGGTATAATAAAGTATACTAGGTTTGTGTTCATTTTTTCCTGGATTCCATGGGTAGCAACACCCAATTACACATTTATTACACAAGTGTAATAGAAACCAGTGGCTCTGAATATACTTCAACCCCCAGCCAAAAGCCTTAAAGTCTACTAAGGTTTCAATCAACTGTTAAAATGTATGTCTTTAGAATTATAACACAATACATGTAAAAAAGATAAAAATATTGGAACAATAATAAATAATGCCTTTAATAGATTTCACATAAATACACTCTGTTTTAAATGAAACCCCAAACTGTGGTGGAAATTCACTCCTCTATATTTGAACTATTTTCAGTGCATGTAAAAAAAGAGAGTAATTCAAATGTGCAGCACGGTTTCTTCACCATTGTTTACTAATGACAGATGAGAAACCAGTAGTTAGAGGCATCATTAAACGTTCCAAGCACATTTGGGCATGTCCAGTCCATTTGAGCAGGTTTGTAGGCGGTGATAAGCTTTAAGTATATGTCAGAGCGAGACTAGAACGAGGGCCTGTCTCAGCCAGTGCCCTCCTTACCGGGGTTGAGCTTTTATTTTCCTATTTTACCATCAAACAGACTTTGGCACAGCTGATAATAATTATCATCGGTACAAAGCAAATATGTCAGCAGAGTTAATCCTCTCTGTGTGGCTCATAGCTACTGAAAACATATTTAGTGATAACATGTACCAAGCAACATTGACTTAAAGGGGCAAGGCTTGCATTCATGAAGGAAAATCATAAAGTACTGGATTCCTGCTTTTGTGTATTTTCCTTTCCTTTCATTGGTCCTTACTAGTTTATTGTGTCCTTGAGCAATATTGGTTCAGGCTTTCTGGAAATCTTTTATATTTTTCCAACCTTAGATGATGTTTGTGAAGGTTCTCAGTTATCCAGGTCATGGTAATCCAAAGGTTCAAATGAAGGCAACAGGACTTGCTTGGTTTTGCTTCTCATATGAGGAGCTTTGTCAATTCACACCCTCCTGCATTTAATCAAAACAACTATTTTAATACAATAGGATCTAACAACATTAACGACTCGTCAGGGGTTAGGGAGGAGGGGTATTCATAAGTAATTTTAGATTGTTGTGCAAGAACAGACAGCTACAACTAAGCTCGACTTTCCCAAATTCTAGTCAGAATTGATAAAGCGCTCTGGATGAGAACCTAAATGTCTTCAACCAAAGAAATCCAGTTGCCACCATTTGAACCCTTTGGATAACCTTAGCTGAGGTTTACTTGTTTTTACTCAGATTTAGTCCAGTTGTTATAATTGATTGTTAGAGAAAACATTTTCTGTTTAGGTAATTTATTTCTGAAACATGACTAATTCTAACATGTTAAAGGCACATGGCTATAAATACTGCCTTATAGAACATGGCGATAAACTAATTTGTATATATGTACTTACAAAAACCTAGATATAATTAAATCTGTCATTTGCTATTTACTATATGTAGACAACAACTGAGCTAGTGCTTAGGTTAGGTGTGTTTATGATGTCATAGATCAGTGTTAAATGTCTTTACACACTAAAAACTCATTCCTCACTTCTTAAACAAAAGAACTAAAAGAAGAAAAGCAGATAAAGTCCCCCAAACCTCAAAATATTCATACCATTTGCTGAGATCCTCTTAAAAATATTACTAAAAAGTGAGCTCCTTGAAAGCTCGATGAGAAGAAATGATGATGTGTCATGTTTCTAAATGACATCTGCGCAATTTAAAATGATGCTTAAGCTTTTATCTGTTTGCTTGAACTGAGGCCAGTTCATTTTAGGAAGATCATTGATCTGAATTCATGATACAGACAAGACAAATGCACCATTATTAATGTACAACGCTCCAAACAAAAAGTGTGAACCACAGCTGAGAGAGAACAAATAAAAATCCACGGCTACTAAAACTGTGGTTTTTATTTGTATTGATAAATGTTTTATTTTCAGCTAGCAAAGCTGGTAATTGCTGATGGCCTCATAAAAACTTCACACTGACTTCACAAAAGTTAAAAATATTTGACTTCTCAGTAAAATGGTTGAATAAACAGAGGAAATCAGTGACTTACTTGGCTCTAAACAGTGTTGAACTGTATTCACCAACTGATAAAGACTTTGAAAAGAGTCTAAAACCTAATTTTCCTCTGGAGTCACATCTTACTAACAGAGAGGTTTGGTATGCGATGGTGTGTAAACAACAGATACTGTTCTGAGATCAGGTCCCAGCACTGCTATCGCTGACCATGTCTGGTCACTGATTAAATCTTGTGTATCACAGAGACAAAGTCCCTTTAATCCAGAGGTCGTGTGTTAACTTAGCAAAAAGACAACCTTGTTTTGATCACTTTGGTGTGACTGTGCAACTTTGAACCCTTTTCCACCATTTTATCCTAAAAAAAACAAATCAGCACAATGCATAACTATTTCACTTCGAACAGCGAGATTAGACATAGTGGTATTTTTATACAATGATCAGTTTGGCCCAAGACAACTAACTAAAGACATACATTTAAATTACACACAACAGTATTAGGGATGTAAGAAAATATCTATATGGCAATATATCATGATACATAGCATCATCTCCCCTTTTATATGTTTTGAATCGCTATAATTTCACCAATACACATCCCTAAACAGTATAGTAATTTATTATCTTCATTCTTTCAAATAAATACTAAGCTAGGAGAGGTGTTACCAGAGGCTTTAGACAGAGCATCTTAGCTGGTAGTCAGTGAGTACAGTTATACATTTCCCCTTGTTTCATGTTTACTTGGGCCACATGCCAGCACTGTCATACTTTCAAGTTCAGCTGAAGTGACCTTGTCTTTAAACTCTTAACATCCTGTTGCTCACTCTGACCTTGCCTTACGAGTTCCTTTGGTCTCCCTTTTCTTCAAAAGAGTGAGTAAACTACCTCCATCAATGTGCCAGCTCTAATGGCCTTTTATGAACGCTCTAAAGGAAGATTATTACAGCAAGATGCTCATCACCGAAACCGAGCGTCTCTCTTTTTCCACCTCTAGTCTCATGAAATTAACTCTCATGAATTACTAAATATATTCCATTAATTCTAATGCATAACAGTTTCAATGGCACTGAATTAAAAACAGCTACATCTGTGATGAAAACTGCAGAGATTAACCATCTTTTAATTTCTCCTCACTGTGGTCAGCTCATTCTTGTGGTAATCTTGTTTTATATTTTGAACATAAACATTCTGTTTCAAATAACGGACATTAACAATGAAGATTATATTTTCCTTCTTTAACCGTCTGTATGGAAATTGTGGTCAGACGTGTTTAGATAATGCCAGAAACGACATAATGTAAATATCACTATGACATTTAGTATCTGTCATTTATTTCCAGGTGATTCCTAATAATTTAGCTATAAATCTACTCAATGTGTAAGAATGACTATATATATGACTATATATATATATATATATATATATATATATATATATATATATATATATATATGTTATTTGTTTTCTTCGTGGCAACAAAAAGACTGACGAGAAGGAGATAAGTTTAGTGGTTGAGAGACTAACAAAGTTACTTGTAAGTGAAAATTCCTATGTGAAACTAAATATATCCCTACGAAATGGGCTTCGTGAATTGTAGTGCATTTGGAAGGCCCCTGGGGCTGAAAAATCAGCAATCATAACAGTTTCAGTTCAGATTTGAACAGAGGAAATATTTAGTGAAGAAGTTCCATGAAATTATGTCACATATTCCAACAACCTGAATATAGGTTTAGTGGTTTCCACTCCACTGATATCAGTAGGTGGTTCGAACTAAAGTCACCACTTATTTTACCCACGAACAGCGAGTACAATTGCCCTTGAGAAAGTATTTGTGAAGATTTCAGCAACTTGGATAAAGGTGATGCCAAACTTTCATAGAACATATGGTTATTTGCTTCAAAGCTGAAAATGGGAACGTTAAAAAAAACTCATGTATAAACTCTAAACGTCCTTTAGAAGACTATTTAGTTTCCTTATGGAACTAAATATTTATTTGTTGGGTAGTCACAGTGCTGTGTATAGGCCTAGAGTCGAATAAGGGAAATTTCACTTCTTAGTGTAAGATGAAAAAGTTGCGTGTGTGGTAATGTCTGTGCCAAACAAAACGACACTTGCAGATGTTCAAGTTTTTATGTTTTTCTCCTCCTACAAAAGTGGAAGTGCCCTTCCTTTACTTAGAACTGTGAAAGTAGAGCTGTGGTAAAACCGCCACCTTGCCACATGTAGCATGACCCTTTCTTACATGTTTAAAACCGTTTCCTGTTGCAAGCATCAACACTTGCATAACCTTTCCAGGTTTGTTGTTACAATGACAAGAACTGTAAGTTAACTAAAGGTCTTCACCTGCAGCTTTCTATTTTCCCCCTTTTCTCAAGCAGCGAATGTGCCCTTCAATTACGTTTTTCTGTGCCATCTGCAGCTGCAGGTGATAACAGTACAGACGTGGGAGGAGGGGACGAGCCAAGGCCAGTCCCATGAGAAATGAGACAGAAAAAAGAACCTCACAACAACAGAATCTGCACAACAGAAAAGTGAAATGTTAGCATCACAAACGTTTTAAAGCCTCATAATCTGAACTGTTCTGTTATCCTACCAAGGGCAAAGCCGTCAATGTGACAACAACTGCACAAACAAAAAGACTGTGTGAGTGTGTGTGTGTGTGTGTGTGTGTGTGTGTGTGTGTGTGCGTGTGTGTGTGTGTGTGTGTGTGTGTGTGTGTGTGCGTGCGTGCGTGCGTGCTCAGCAAGGTAATGTGACTCAGAGTTACAGCTTCAGGCCCCAGGAGTCAAACCTTTTCCACTAAGAATTTTAATGATATGAAATTACAACTTTCAATTCATAAAGAGCTGCTGACTTGAAACATGATCACATTTCTTCGCTGATCTCAGTTACCGCCAACCATAAAGGTGAAGAGGGGGAAAAGCCCGATGTCTTCTAGAGACAACTTTTAAAGACAACATTTTTATAACTGTTAGGGATACTTAGGAAAAATGTAGACCCAAGAAGGATATTAGAAAAACTCGCTTTGTATTTTTATACTGACCAACCAATGCAGTTCCCTGAGGTCCAGTGACCAAAGCCTTCTGGTTTAGCAGCGCACCAGGCTAAAGACCAAAGGTGACAGATCATTTTGTGGCCCCCAGACTCTGGAACTCACTCCCCCTGAGCCTGGGATCAGTGGACTCAGGGGTCTCATTTAAAAGCAGCTGAAAACTCACCTGTTCAAGCTGGCTTTAGCATGACCTTTGTCACCACGCTCTCCTTATTCTGCTCTTTCTACGTATTCTGCCTTTTCTGGGATCCACCGATTTCCCTCTTTCCTATTCATTTTCTCTTTTCCTTTCCTTACATTTTTAATCACAATTTTTTTTTATTTTAAGCGCATTTTAAATCTTTTTTTTTATTTGTTTTATATTTTAATTTTTTTGTCTTTGTGAAGCACCTCATGATTTTTATCTTGAGAGGTGCTATATAAAAGATCGTTTTCTTTCTTTCAATGTCAGGGTGTGTAAATTATGGCAACAATTCACCGTTTCATTCACAATATTAACATTTAACTCATTGTATTCCCTAAAGGAATCTACTGTACTTTAAAGGTGCGGTTCACTGAAAGAACATTTTTTTATTCATATTTCTGATAATAGTCGGTCACTGAGTTTTTCATGCAGGGTGAACATGAAAATAGTCTCCTACACCTATCTCCTGCATTAGCTTCTGATACAAAATTGATGATTAAATTCTAGGATTAGAAAAGCCTGACAGATCTATGTCACAATGTCATTTAACATTTACGGACTCACCCATCTTGACTCACGACGAGTAAGGCTGTTATTGGTTTAGCTTACAGGAAACAGCAGAGAACATTTTGGCTAGTAGAAGCTAACAGTTAGCATTAGCAACTCCACCACATGGCAAACCTTCTCCAGGATTGTGTTACTTGCAGAGGTAAAACATCAACATTGCAAATTAAATAAGAGTCAGTGGTAGTGTTGTGTTTCTCCCTGCCATCTGAAGCTTTTCTCTGATCTGGCAATTTTCTAGATCCTGAAAAAGGCACACAAGGGCTTTTGTACCCATAGTACAACTTACAAGGCATTCATTCCTACTAGAGACCACTGCAAATGTATTAAAAGAGTGAACCAAACCTTTAAAGTGACACAGGGAAGAAAAAAATATCCAAAGGTCAAGATAACCATCCAAAAAGGGTATTTAAAATAGCAACCATAAGTTTTAGTGGAAGTACTGGCAAGCAAAACCCTCATACTAAGATTAGGGTCTCACTTTGTTAGCAAAATACTTTTACTTTGAAACTTTTGGAAAAGCTAATGCAACTGGAACTGAAATATTATCATATTGTTGTAATTACACTAAAAATTTTAAATACTTAAGGGACAATGCATAGTTTTTACCATTAATCAATATTATGTCCAGTTGTTGAAAATATTGGCGTCTTTGTAACATATAACCATAAAAATTGGGTCTAAAATACACGAAAGCAGGTCTATGTCTGGGTACTGCCATATTAGATGCAATGTTTCCTTCTACAGGAGCCTGTGAGGACAAAATGCATTTACTGATTTGTAACAAACAGTTACAAAACATGTGGCATTCATAAACGTTGCTGTTTTACACATTTACCAATTTGCTTATTGCCAGTGATGAAAGGGAGCCTGATGTGCTTGTCATTTTGCAGGAGGTTTCACTCCCAAAGATTTTTGACCCTAATGGCCGTCCGTTGGTAAGGTCTTACTCAAACACAAAAGCACTGCTTGCTTGCAATGCCACAGTTAGGTACTGCCCCTTATCACCAGGGAAAATATACACATCGTCACTTTAATCTCTCAGCTTAACAGAGTTAGCTTTAGTTGTTAGCTTTTACACTTAATACTTCTAAAATATTCTCCACCAGAGATTGAAATCTTCAACCAGCATGTTGAAGCATGTGGGTGTCTAAAAAGGCTGAGCTAACGCTTATCCTGGCATAAACAGCATGTTTTGTGGCTGTCTCACTAAAAACAAGCCGTTTGTTTTTCCATGTCAGACTATTTTTGAATAAGTTGTCAGGAATTATGGCAAACTTTGCGAGTACACATCCTCTACTTAATCACTCCAGACGTAGTGTTTTAACACTGAGGGTGTGACATGAAGAATGAGCTACAAGAGTAGTCTGTCTAACTGGAAAGACCAGTGGGTGTTACAAAAATGTGTTTGTGCATCTGAGGATGTTTTTATTTTACAGTAAACTTCATACATAACATATCCAAGCAAAGGTGACCTTCACATTACATGAGGGATTTGAATCATATGACTTATTTTTATAATATTCTTGTGGTATTGATGTTTAAATAAAAACAAATACATACTGTTCGTTCTAGTTTGGTAACTTATCTCCAGCATAACAACCCTGCACACTGAGTTTTAGATTAGTATCCTGATAAGTTGAAAACATGATTATCTGCCTCTCTGACAAGTGCTAAAAACATTGCAGAACTTCAGCATTCTTTGAGTTTCATCTCCTGTTGAAAGTGTTGGTGCAGCCAGTGAATTTAAAACCACCTCCACACTATTTCCCCAAACATCCTCATCCTTGGAACAGGCCGGTTAAGCTATTGCTTCATATGTGAAATGAAACATTATTTGTCCACTACAAGAACTCAAAATATGAGGAAAGTTGTCGTGACACGACAAATCTCCAGTTGAGATGGCAACCAAAGAGGGAGCAGAAAGGTGAAAAAGACTGACCTTAGTACATGCTACTAAGTGAGTTGAATACACTAACATGTTCAGAAAGTTATGAAGCTACCACAAATACCTGAAGCCTTGCGGTCTGTGACTAGTCTACAGGGCAAAGTGGCAAGGACAGAAATAGCAGATGGTTACATACAGATTAGCCAAATCCCGCCATAAAAATAAGGCTCATTTATTACTTTTTAACTAAATAAGAAAGTGCTAGGAATTTTGCTTAGTAAATTCCAAGCTGTCCCAAATATTATGTTTTAATCGTGTTTCTGTTCCACTATGTTGTGTAGAGAAGCTCACATCTTTCTCAACGCTTTGGCCAAAGACTGAGCAGCATATTGTAATAAGATAAGAGCAGACAGGTGGCCAAGTGATCAGGTGCCAGACTGCCTACCTACTTTAGATATGAGCTGCAGCCTGTTGCGTGCGCATTACCAGCATCATCATTTCTCTCCTAACACGGCTCTAAGTACAGATGTGAGAAAACCGCATTCCCCTGATTCCAAGCGTTATTCGTTTTTGCAAACAATAAAAATAGAAAACAGAACAATCGGGACTTTCAGTCAGTAACACCTGGCACTAGCCAAATAGTCAAACCCCGGCTAATATTTCCTGCTCCACCAGCCCGGATACGTGATAAACAGAATGTTATTCATGCTAAACTAAACATGATATTTTTTTTATTTATCCTGTGTTTAATAGAGTTGCCCTTTATATAGTGACATGGTACACCTGTATACATATTTACTGCCTTTGTTTACACACCATCTACCATGAGTCAGCAATTACAATTAAAATCACTTCATGAAACAGCCTAAAAGAGTTCTTACCTTGCAGTTGTTTAAATCGTCCTTCCAGGATATTAGAGTATTGTACCTGGTTAACAAATGCTGCTGGGGACAAGCAGGGCTCTCGGTCCCTGTGGTCCCACTCCATTGTAGTTTTCCTAGACCCGTTAAGTAAATTATTACTATCCAAAAGTGAAGAGTTTTCCTACATAGCACGGCTGATGAAATCTCTACGATGAATAAAATCCTTAGAAGGGATCCGGAGAAGTCAAGTTTTGTATATCCACAATTCTTTGGTTTATCCTCCTTTTGGGTTTCCTGCTGTTCCTCGGTATAAGGCACACCACAAGCCTCAGAGCTCCAGTCCTCTCTTCATCCACTCAACGTACCATCTCATTCAATGAAATGGGGTAAGAGTGGAAAAGTTTTTCTAGTTTTTAAATCAAAGTACTTTCAAGAAAAGTGAAAAAAAAGTTCTTCTTTTTACTTCATTTGACCACACTTGAGGCCCTTGAGTGGAGTAAAAGTCTTTAGTTGCACTCCCTTGTGGTTTTGGCAAAAGGAACATTGAATATTTCTTCCCTCCAAATTCTGAGCATGCATTTGCTGAAGCACAGCACTGCAGAGCAAGCTAACCGGCCGCGGTCGGATAGCTGTGTAAACAAAGCCTTCTGTGCAGTCTGAAAATCATGTCATTTGCATAAGGTGTGTTTGAGGGAGGAGCACGAAGAACATGGTGGATGGGTGAGGGAAGGGAGGAGCTGTAGAGATGGACTAAACCATTACGGTCTCTTGAACAGTGTACCTTGTAGGGGATTATCCAACTCCAACTTAATTCTAGTAAACAGGGTGTTGTCTTCTCTAGAGGATGCCTCACAGAAATTCCCATCACTTTGCACAATGTTATCTCCAGGTGCTTATCTTCTTTTTCTCCCTTTGTAGAGAATGCTTTTACAGTTGTATGAGAGGCACTGAGACAGGAAGGAAGTTATTGAGAAAGTAGAAATGAGAACTTTCCAGCCTGGCGTTATTTTAAACAGACAGCTCAATTTTTGCAAAGTTTGGTAGAGGTGAAGATGAGTGAAACAATTATTTATTGTAAAACATTTTATGTCTAAATAAACTAACATTTAAGGAAGGCAGAAACTTTGCAAAAAATAAACAAAAAAAGCAATTCAGCGAGATGTTTGTTTATTCTGCAGACGCTTTAATCCAAAGCAAACTACAACTGTGACCTTAATATTTGGTCTACAGAAGAAACGGGAACCTAGAGCAAACTGACACATTCATGCTAACTCCAAGCAGCAAGGCCCCAGCTGGGATTTGAACCTACAGCCTTCTTGCTGTGAGGCAACAGTGCCACCACGCAGCCCAAGTTACTGTTCTAGTGTAAGTTCCAACTTTAAAAAGCAGGGGACTTATTCTACATGTATTATCATTAGTTACTGATTAACAGACGTCTGTGTTAGAAATACTGATGACTACAAGCACTAAAGGCTAAGGTCACAGCCTCTCTTTTAAGCAGACGGCTTTTGGATCTGGTCAGGAGCCAGGGTAAAAGTCTCAGAGTTGTGTTTGTTCATATGAGCTGGCAGCAGCTGGATGGGTCTCATCAAAGGTCCGGACGCTCCAGGCCTTTTGTGACAGGGCGTTTAAAGAGGGATGAGGGACTAATGAGAACTGAAGGTGACGGACTTCCTGCTCTGGAACAGGAGCTATGACATGGATGCACGCAGTGAAAAAAAAAAAACAGTAAATCACAGTAATTCCCACTTGGTGTCCCACTGGAGATGAATCGAACACAATTTCCCGTTGAACGCAGACGAGACAGCTGGTCTCTCTGCCATATGCTTCATTACATATTAGGTTAGGTGCTAGAGGTAGGAAACTAACCTCTCAGTCATTTCAGTACAAAGCTAAATGACAACAACAAGCAAGATTAACAAAAACTTGGTGGAAACAAAAAATGTCGTCAAGTGAATCATCATAAATGACTTTTGTGCTGAGAAAACGGGACTTAATGATGACTGTGTGGTAAATGAACCCGGATTAGGAAGAGAAGAGATAAAGAACATAATTGGGGGAGGGGAACACTGTCAGAGGCTAAATGTGTGTTGCTAAGCTTGTGCTTTTTGTCAATAACGTAACAGAGCCCCTACTAAGGCCTCAGGGAGGCAGGACGTTGCTTCAATATGCAAATGATTGAAGCTTGCTGCACTCGACACAGGAGGGCTGATAAGCTGCTATCGATTCAAATTAAAGAGAGTCTCTCAATCAAGTTGGCCCAACAGCCGTCACATGTAACATGAAATTTAACACGTGATACACGCAGGAGATAACTTGTTTTTATTTTACAGTAAAAAGCAAAGGTAGAGATGAAACGACAAAAGCCAATAAGTATGCAGGTGCCTTGATATTTGGGGAGAAGTTGCAAAAATAAAGCGTGGGCAGGAACTGAGCCTTTGGGGTATTGCTGCTGCAGCATGTGAAAGAATGTGCACATCAAGTCTCCACTTGTTAACCTGAGAGGGCATTACAAGCATTCACAGTATAGTGTTCAGGCACACCAGGAAGTCTCGTGAAAATGGTGTCAGAATGTGCATTGCAGAAAAATCAACAGAAACCTTTACAGATGTTTTTAATTCAGACATTTATGAAGTATAATAAAAGGGCTATTAAATAAAGGGTAACCCTCACACATGGGTTCAATTTGTAAGTGAAATTAGGTTCATCTTTAAATGTCGAGCAGAACTGAAGTACAGAACAAAGATGATCACTATTTATGGATTTTTCTCTTCATGTTTCTGCTTCTGGAGTGCCTCAATGTTGCCCCCTCTGCTGGGCTCTTTAGGAAACTGCAACTTTCTTTACCATTACAGAGTTTCAACAATAATCTTCCATTTAATGGAAACAGAACAATTCAGAAGTCATCAGCATATTCTTATACCATTACCTAAAATCATACAGACGAGCGTTTATCGTAAAGATGCCAGGACTATTGGGATTAGACCAGCAAGGTAAAGAGAAATCAGAATGTTAGTCTCATGTTTGTTAGAGCAATATTAGCCATTACATCCATCCTAAAGCAGTGCATGTTGGTTTCACAGCTACTAGTTATGAAAACAGGTAAATCTGACTAAAGTTGCTCCTTTGTGGACACAGCTGCCCAGCGTTGTCCTCCTTTTGGAGGTATTTTGGTCTTGCCCTACTAAAAGAGTCTTGTGCCTGTTGGGACACAAAAGAATCACATCTGTTCCCCTGTCTGCAGACACTAATTAGATTTTTGCACATTGGTGGTTGATCTGTATTCTTGTTCCTACTGCTTCCAAAACCCCTGCTGCAGCTATAGCTAACAGTTTATATAATAATTTTTACTCTAACTCAGATTATTACAGTTAATAAATAAATCAGTACAGCTAAACTCAGAAACCTAAGTGGAGCACAACTAGAGAAGTCCCGATCCGATCACATGATCGGAAATCGGCTCCGATCACGTGGTTTCAGACTGATCGGGACTCGGGCTTTACTTCCCGATCCGGACTCGGATACTGGGTTCAAATTACAGGAGAGCAACTTGGTTCTCCTTAAATGTTGTCAGGCTCCTCTGATGCCCTTAACTTACACAACCAGAAGGAGCACAAAAAGATCCAGTTTCTACCCATATTATATTATTTATATGGACTCAGAGTAGCGGGGATTCTTTTGGGCAGAGATGCAGAGAGGCAGGCAGACCGCTGATTATTCATGAACTCCAGCTGCGTTCTGCACACGGCCACAGTAACATTTTCTAAGTTTCTAAGTGGCGTCACCAAAAATATATAATTAACACACAGTCATTTGTGTCCATTCGTTTTCTCTCTGGTAAGTTCTGTCTGTATTTGAGCATGACGTGTGGACGCGCTCGCACTGCAGCGCTCGTCACTGGCGTAGCCGTGCAGCGTGGCGCACACTCCGCTTTTTTGCGGTCAATAGATCAATTTGATCTGCTAGTTAAAAAGCGACTTGTGAGGTGAAAAAGAAGGAAGCAGGCAGGAGTTTTTCTGGTGGACTGGGAGATGCAGGAAGATCAGAGACAGACAGGACAGGAAGTTAGGAAAATAAAAACCAAGAAAACAAAACAATGTTCTTAAAAAAATAAAATGTAGGTAGATTGATCTCACTACACGTTTGTACCTGTATAAAGCAATAATTTATCAGCATGTAGTATTTATATAGTTGATACAATTCAGATCATCTTCAAAACTCCGTCCCATGCCCAGGGACGTATCTAAGCATTTTGGGGGCCGAGGCAAAATAGACCCCTGCCAGGTATTTTAAGCTGAAGTGCTATCTGTTTTTATGTTAGACTTTTTATATTTGCAATAAAGTCCAAAAGTGAAGAATTTATGTTATTTATTACTTGATTGTTCAAGCTACCTCACAGAAGTGATCTGTTGTTAAAAAATAAAATAAAACGGTAATTAAATTAAAAAAGAAGGAACATTCTGGAACTGTTTTTTCCTTTTCTTATTTTTTTTAATGTATCAAAAGTATCGGATCGGGACTCGGTATCGGCAGATTCTCAAAATCAAATGACTCGTACTCGAGGGCAAAAAAACCTGATCGGGACATCTCTAAGCACAACAAACAGCTTGTCGTTTTAAAACATAAATGATATTTTTCCAAGTTTGATTGTCCAATGTTAAATGAATGGTACTGATGGTGTGTGAGGGCATCTCCTATCTCCTGACCACCTCACTGCATAAAAGGATGGAATATTCAACACAGCAACAATGAGATTTGCTTCACTCAGCGTGTGTCATTAAAGAGCAAGTCACCCCCTACAAGAAACTTACTTCACTCCCTCTTCATGTTTGAAAAATGCAACAAATGCTGTTGCCTAGCAGACCGAGAGGGCAGAGCCACTAACAAATACACACACATGTACCAGTTTACATCATAGCATACCTCTTAGCCAATAGCGGTGGCAGATTTAAATTAAAATACAGTGCAGAGTTTTTACCTGACAACGGCGCAACACTGACAGTTTTAGGCAGAATATTTAAATTTTAACTAAGATGCACTGAAGTACCAAATTATTGACTACACATATCTGCAGCACAATTAGACACACATTTATAAAGTTTATCAGCAAAAAAAAGTTGATTTGGGGGTGACTTGCTCTTTAAACTCTTCCTCCTAATGACTTCTACACCAGCACCTTTTTGAAATGTGGTCATTTACCTAAAAATCTAACTTATAGGGAATTTTGAAGATTCGTCAGTATAAAATCTGAAATGAACTGAATGAATGTTTTCCAACCTACGAGAAATAAGACTTTATATACACTTTTCAGGTTTTTTGAAAGTCAAATGACATCTTATGCAAGCAGTTACATACTGGTCTGTGAGAACATGACCTGTGGAGCATTCCATAAAACCAGCATCACAACATAACAAGAATGTGGATTTTAGATTTGCAGTGTACCTTCGCATGTGTTCAAAAACAAAATTTTAAGATTAGGCACACCACACCCCTACACACACAGCAGATAAGCTGTTTAGGAGAGGTCTATGGAACGCAACATTGACCAGTCTCCAATTACCGTGGATGCCAATCTGATGGGACCTGAACACATTCATCCAACAACTCTGACTAAATTTCACAGATGTTCTTTGTTTGAGTCTTGACAAATCAGTTTTGTTTGCCAAAGTGAGGTAATGATGAAACGTGGCATACCTGCAAGAGCTTTAATGCGAGAGCGTTCAAAGAGACGTGCTGAGCTGTTCTCATTATCCCAGTCAGTCTCTGCTGCCAGGTCCCAGCGGTTATTGATGTCATTGTACTGCTGCTGGATCTCCAAGCTGTCAAAGTCCGTTGGTGAGATTGTGCTCATGGTGTCAAGGCTTGTGGAAAACACATTCAACCTAAAAAGTAGAGACAAAAAACCCAAATCTGTCAGTGATCGCAGACAGATACTTCACAATACAAGATGGTTCATGAGACAGACCCTTGAAATGTTTGATTTGAACTATTCTTTAAAATTTGTATTTCTCTGTGGCATCTGTAAGAACAGAGGTACAACAATATACATCATGTACACTCTTCACATCACCTCTAACCTGCACTTTATCTTGTATGACAGTTAAATGCAAAATGAGGCTTGGACATCGCAACGGTCGGTGCGCGTAAAAGGCACAAGCTTACAGATAAGTCAGGCAAATGCCACTAAGCAGTCACCTAACCATTTCATTTAACTGCTCCAGTGAAGCTGCATGTCAGTGATGTTAGCGTTTATTATGGGTGTTCTTTGTGGGACAGCAGCAGCTTGTGACCATAGGATCTCACACAACATTGGGCACTTAACTATTTACACCTATGTCAAGCATCTGAACTCCACACAGAAAATTTGTTTATAATTAATTTTATAATGTGTTTGTAAGAGGACTGAAAGACTACAGGGTAGATATACTAAACAATTATGCTAGAGGCAAAAGTAGCATGCCATCAGAGAATCATATTATGTAAAAGAGGAATCCGATTTCCTGTTCTTTTCTTCCAGACTGGGGTGTGTGTTGGAAAGGATCTGGTGAAAACACATACCGCAATACAGGTGAGATAACTTTTTGAATATATCTAAAAGTTAAAGACAGACAATAACTTCAATATTAATGACTGAATGGAGGAATGATGGAAAACTCAGGCCAGACACTTCCAAGACAAACCCAGTGTTATAGGGAGCCTAAATCTCCTCCCCTTCCGGTTGGCTCGTGGGTCCCCGGAAGAATGAAAAAATGAATGCAAATTAACGAGGCTAATAGAGCTATTTTCTAATCCGCTTTGCCTCATGTCCTGGATCGCACATTTGTTGTACTTTAAAAGTAATGATGTGTGTTTTGACTAGGGTTGTCACGGTAACCGGTATAGCGGTAAACCCCGGTAAAAAAGTTGACAATAAAAATAACCGTCCAGTTTTTAATAAACTAAATTATCTCGGTGGGTTTACCGTGGCCGCGGTTTCGGCGCGGTGACCCTTACCAGCCACCGTCGCTTCAGCTGAAGTTCCCGTGGCGCGCACACGCACTTTTTAGTTTGCAACGGCACCAAAACTTTGAAGCTGAAATAATGGCCGAAGGAGGAGACGGCAGCGCCCAGGACATCCATCAGCCCTCAAAGAAGACTAAATCGGAAGTATGGGCATATTTTGGATTTCTGAAAAATGCTGAGGGACAGTTAGTAGAAGACTGCTATCCCGTTTGCAGAACGTGCAGGAAACAAGTGTCTGCAAAAGGCAGCAACACTTCGAATCTAAAGGCACATCTGCGTGACCATCACCCACGTCTCTACAGCCAGTGCAAGGTAAGTTAACATTAGCATTTTAGCTTAAATGCATGGCGTGAGGACTTTTGGTTGAGGGAGAATGCAACGAGTCACTATATACTGCAGCCGCAGCGTCCTCTGCCAGCATTTAAACCGTGTCACGGACACCCTGTTGCTGGATGAAGCATCTTATTTGTTGATGAAGAGAAATATACGATTAGTTCCTTGTCATTGATTTGTTTACTTATTCAATGCCATTTATACTTGAACATTTGGATTTGATTACATAGTGTAGTAGTTATTTTAGTAATTTGTTTAAAGTGGCTATTTATTTTAAATACATATTTTTTAAGGTTGACTTGTACAGTGCTCAAGTCAAGTGTGGACTGGAGTTTTAGATTTTCATTTTGATAATGAAGAAAACAAGTATATGAGAAAACAAGTGGTGTTTCTTTGATTTGTTTACATATTGTTTATGTTTTGAATGTTTGGATTTGTATAATTTAAACCTGCACTGACTACTGTAACATGTTCCAGAAAAAGAAGCTATTTGTTCCTTTACTTGTGAAAAGTTGAACTTTTGCTAAGACTTTGTGTTATTTTAGGTTTAATAAACAATATTAAACCTTTTCAAAACTATTTCAGTTTGTGTAGAACAGGACTATCAATGCTTTCTGAACATATGCAACACCGTTTAAAAAATACCGCGATAATACCGAAAACCGTGATAATTTTGGTCACAATAACCGTGAGGTTAAATTTTCATACCGTGACAACCCTAGTTTTGACCATGCCAGTCACGTACTTAGCCCCACTGATATGCATTTATTTTTTCGTTCTTCTGAGGACCCATGGTCCGGAAGTAGATGGGCATGACTTAAGCTCCCTAAGTCACTTCCGGATCATGGGTCCCCCGGAAGAACGAAAAAATGAATGCAAGTCAATGGGGCTAAAAACGCTATTTTCCAATTCCACTTGTATTGTGCCATGGATTTCACATATGATGTCCGTAAATTTTAAAGACACTGTTAAAAGTCCGCTTTCCAGAGGAAAATGGTTTGTGAACACCGTCGAGACTGCATTACCCATGATGCACCTCGGTATCTGTACTTCCCGTTGGGAACGTGTTCAGCGCAGTTCAGCACAGCTGAAAGGTGTTGGATGATCAGCGTTTTTCTCGTGCGTTCCTGTGTGAGTTACCCTTGGTGTGCGTGTTTATCATATTACCACACCCACATACTCCTGCACGCTCACACTCCCTTTACCTGCATTCATAGATGGGAATGCAATTGCCTCACCACTAATGTTGTACAGCCTGTTGATGTCATCTGCTACCTCTTTAATAAAACTACTTGGACTACATCACTGTGGAGTGCCAATCCTTCTGACAGAGGACAACTCAGTTGAAGCGTGATCGGCAATCAGTGCAAACATTCAGTACAGACACATTTTGATACCAAGAAAGTGTACATTTTTTAACGGGGGGACGATATTTTAGGTTTTGTGTGACAATAAGTCCAAGACTACAAATGTGCTACACAAAAGTGATGTCATCGAACCAGACACGGAGAAAACGGAGGGAAAATGGCTGTAAGTTCAGCAAACTTCCCACAGCAGGAAAGAACCACCATAAATCTGGTCATTTGTTAAGTAGCAGCTACTTTGGGGAGAGAAGATTATGTGGTGATGTCATTTATGCGACGTGCCGATTTCTAGTTTGTAGTCATGCTATTTATGAACTTTTACAAGCTAATAAATCTCAAAGTACATGACTGGCATGGTTGAAACACCCATCATTACTTTTCATTTAAATTGTAGTACAGCATGTGTGTAATCCAGGGCGCGTAAGGCAAAGCGGGTTAGAAAATAGCGTTTTTAGCACCGTTGACTTGAGTTTTTCGTTCTTCCAGGGACCCATGATGCGGAAGTGTCTTAGGCTCCCTATTGCAAAATCTTTCTGTCAGAGTGAAAACTGCTGCCACCTAGCAGTCGGGGTTCTAATTACACCACGCCAAAAAAAAAAAAAATGCAGTAAATGTTTGCATGTAAATGCTCAATTAGAATAAACACTACTTTTAAATATTGATTCAGTATCATAACACTAAATACTGCAATATTTCTGCGTATGGACATCCCTCCTTCCAGGTAACACAAAGTTTGGCAGAAAAATGAAAAATTATTCATTGTCTCTCTTCAGTTGGTTTTGGAATAAATGTAGCATTTTCAAAACAAAAAAATGTTTTTCACAAAGAAATATTACTAGTATTAAATTATATATTTTTTATTTCAATGTAGTTTATGAAGAAAAATCAGCTCTAAACCTGCAGAGCAGGTGAAACAAAAGAAGCACCTTCTTGCAGCTAAAAACGAAAGAAAAGAGCTCAGTAAATCCCATTAGTGGTAGATTAAGATGTGGCTTGAAATAGAAGCTAAATGCAGGGATTAGAGAGCCAGCACAACACCTCCGCGTACCCCCACCCTTACTGACCTCTCACCTCTCAACTCACTCGCACCCCAGCTCCTTGCCAGTGACTGGCCCCCCACTGTGTAACAGAGCAGTTGTCTAGTAGGATCTTAAATACTCATCGCTGTTAAAGTCTGTCCTAGAACCAGTCTTTTTGCTCATTTAATTTGAGTTACCATAATAAATTCAGGGGCCAGCTCATGGGGGGAAAAATGCCTTTTATTTATAAAATTCATAAGATTGTACTATTGGTGTGATAGATTGTCTTTAAACTAAACCTTTTTTTTTTTTAAATAGGAGCAGGAGTCACAAAGCGGCTACTTTTTCATGACAATCTGTGTGTGGGAGTGGTTCTGGGTGGGGGATGGCGGGGAGCAGGACTAGTGAGGTCACAAGAGTCTGGCAGAGGCAATCCTCCCTCGTTATGGGTAGGAAGAGGCTCGGATCAGTGTCGGCACTAATCGCTCTTCAATGGATCAGACAAACAATCCCCTGACCTACTATGATACTGTCCTCATCTTCCTACAAACAGCACAGCATGAGACAAAAAAACAAAACAAAAAACAAGCAGCACATGCAAAATGAGTTGACCGATTACACCCCACCATCTCATACACACATCTAAAAGCTCCACCTTCGAATCCACCCTCCCAGCATGCAGTCATGTAGAGCATTAGGTTTCACACACAAAAGGAGGTCAGGTCAACGCCGTCATGTTTGCTTGTGTAACTGGTTTTCCAAAGTCAGAAAACAAATTAAAAGGGGTCAGAGAACCGAACATTTTTAAAGACGGATGGCACATCTCAAACTCATCCATTGCTCAAAAGTGAAGACACAACATCGGGTGTACAGGAGCTGCCATGCTGTGTTTTATTTTTAATTTTTTTTTACTAATCTTTACAGTAGGGATGTGGGTCTGAATGTCTCGCCTACTTACCAGCTGACAATCATGCATCGTATATCTATGGTAATTAAAACTTATAATTGGAACATGCAGCAGTAAGGTAAGAACTAAGTGAATCTACAAAAGTCCACTGACAAAGATAAGGAAATACTTTTAGACTTTAACCTAATCTTAAAATAGATATATTATCTCTGTGCTTGGCAGTTTATCTTCAGGTAGCTTGGGTCACAACCATAGACTGTACATACACACAACTTACTAAATAACTATGGGGGGAATAAAACCAATTTGTTGAGGACCTTTAGTTTGAATTTATCAAATTCAATGTTCCCATTTTTCTCAATGTTAAATTCAAATCATGATGCAGTCACCATTTTTCTGAATCGAGATGTGCCAACAATAGCATGTCCATCCATGAATAGACGGGCAGGACAAGCATCCTAGTGACTATGAACACTGGGGAAATAAAACCGGGGTGCAGAAGAACGCCTGAAGGCTAAACCCCAATTCCTGACCACAAAGACGACTCCTAAAGCAGAACGGCATCGGTCCTGACAGCGAAGCAAAGCCAGAGGCATGATGGGCAGGACCTCCTCTCTCTTTTCCTCTGTCATCCCTCCTCCCATCCCAGAGCTACTTCCCTTCACCCAGCTGGTCTGCTTGTCACTGCACCCGTTAATCATGGTGTGAGGAAAAAAGAGAAATAGAACCCATAATCAGGCACCCGCAGGGAATTAGGCCTGTGCACATTAGACAGCCACACTGCCAATGTGCACCAGGGGAATAGGGTAAACACACACACACACACACACACACACACACACACACACACACACACACACACACACACACACACACACACACACACACACACACACACACACACACACACACACACACACACACACACACACACACACACACACACACACACACACACACACACACACACACACACACAAAACCACTCCCTGTGTAATAGTGAACAAAGAAATTATAGATCGTCCCATGCAAACACCAAACACACCACTGCTACCCAAAATATAATTAATTGTACTTAAATTATGTTAAAATTCATGTCAATTAATTAAAAGATCATTTTAGGATAAACACATTGACGTTTCACATTCCCAAACATCAAGATGGAACTTGGTACAGAAATGGATGTGTGTGATGCCCATGAGCCGAGAGTGGAAGTAGATGAACAAGTGCAACACACAAAGCCTGCCACACTCAACTGGCTCAACACAAAGACAGAGTCAACAGAGATGAGGCCAGCCGTTCAAGCCTTTCCTGTTTGCAGAGATGAGGCAGCCAGAGGCACATATGCATCAGAGGCCCCTCCACAGGCTGATCCTCGCCTGAATGCCCTGCTGAATAGGACAGCAGAGGTCCTTTGTTGACTTGTAGCATCACATTCATCTAACACTCAAATCATCACTGTGTTCAACGCACATTGAGACAGACATGTTCACTTTGGTTTGCGATGCTAGGAATGAATACAGCTTAAGAACCAATGATACATTTTCTTTTTCCTGTTTCACACTGGAAACATACAACCTAAGCCTGAGTGTGGAAAATCCCTACAGAACAATGAGCTAAACCTGTTTTTCCAAAAGTCTTCACATTTCCTCACCTGCCTCCAGTCACTGATCACAACTTGCCTGTATCCTATGTTGTTCTGACCCTTAATATAGCCTCACCGAGAATAGGAAACCCAAATGCTGTCTTTGTCTTCTGACCAAGCTGTCTTATCTCCTGTTACTGAGTGGAGAGGAAGCCGGAAAGAAATAATTGAAGCAAGACTGCAGGTCCAGATGGAGTCAGCCTCACGGTCCTGAAAGTCCTCATTGGGCAGCAATAGAAAAGTCCATCTTCAAATAAGGGTGAAGTTGGCCAAAGTGTCCAGTTAAAACCCTGGTCAAAAAATAAAGACCTGGTATAAGATCATGAAAATCCTGGAGTCGGTGACCAATTTATCAATTGAGCATCTTTAGGAACTTCCAGAAGTTGGTGTTCCAACCTAAGACTGTATGCATGCGTGCGTGTAATTTATGTTATTGATTTAGCATGATCAGCTTCACCATTATGGTATCTTGTCCCCCTGGTGAGAGAGTAGCATCTGGTCCCGGTGACCCAGCCAGCAAAAAAAGACTGGTAGGGAGCCAGACGTTATAAATCAGCTTCAGTGTGAGGTCTGCAAGGGGAATTCTGCCAAAGTCTGTGACTTGATCAAACCATGGGAACACAGCAGCAGGTAGAAGTCGGTTTCTAAGCTAGCTAACTAACACTTTTGTAAACACTGCTCTCTATGAGCCCCAAATAGGTGTGCTACTCTTTCCAACAAGTGAACTTGGCTTAAACTAGTACAAGCCAGGCTAAACTGGTGAAAAATATAACAATCGGTCACCATTTTTGCCCTCCATTTTATAGCCCTGTAACTTATCATTGAGGTCTACCATGGTGGACATGCATGATCAGATGATGTTGGTGCAAAGGGTCAATATTGGCTGGCACTCACATTTTCTCTTAACTCCTTACACCACAGACTTTCAATATACTTTAACTTACAGTGCTCTTGTCTCCAAATAAAATGAGAAGACTCAGCAGTTGTTGGAGTACTAGATAGGAAGCTGAATGCAGAGATCTAGTGGACCATTTTGTGGCATCATGTGGCCAGTAGTACGAATATCTTCAAAATGAACAAGACAGATGACTGTGGCTTTTAAAATAATTTGGAAAATGTATTCTGCTATTAGGGAGAGAGCAGACTCTCCTTCTTGAGGATTCGTTCCCTCATGTCTTCCAGAAAAAGTTGCATATCTTCTTCAAAAATGAAGCCTCAATAACAGCTGTCTCTTAAAGCTGCAGCATCGTGGTCAGTTCAAAGAAAAGGAACAAACAAGCCCTTCACACACCACCTCACAAGTCAGGCTTGAGTTGCCCTTGTTGCACTTCAGTGTGAATGTACAAGGGCAGACTGGGGTTTAAAGCTGATCCATCCCCGATTCCCAGTGTGCAACAGAAAGAGTCACAGGATCAATGTGGTGTGTATGTATAAAATGGACGACAACACTTCAGACAAACTTCAACAACGTAGCTGTTACCCAACTAATTTTGCATTGAACTTAGTGTGCTGAGCTGTCTCCATGTAGAAAGCATCACTTTCCAACAGGGAATGGTAAAAACTTCCAGAGGACATCATTTTCGTTGTGAAATGGTACAACCAATGTGTGAAAATGTCTAATGATTTATAGAACAAGCTCCCTCTGTGCTAGGGACTGTGCTGGATCCCCCTGAGCTGGCAGAATGAAAAATGTTGCAACATCAGTTGGGCATAATAGAAAACAATGCACACCTTCTTTATAATGCTGAAGAACCAATGAAGTTAGAACCTCCTTCAGCTCTGCAGATGCAACACTGCATTTGGTTACTCCTGTCTATAGAGTATTAATTTCAGACGAGCCACAATAAATCTTTAAAATTGAACTCTAGACCTACCTGTTTATTTTTATTTTCCTTTGATCGTCATTGTGGCTCATTATTTAAAGGGAGACAAGGCAGTTTTGGCTTCCTTTTAGCACCCCCCGGTGTCCGTATAGTAGAATCGAAAGCAAAATCTCGCTGTGCCTTCTTCTTTTAAACACCTTAATAAACAGCTCAGATGTATACCCGGCCTTCCTTAGTGTGTACAGGAGTGATTCATCACTAAATTAAACAAATCTGCTGTGTTTATGATGCAAAACATACAGGAAATGGGCTGGAACCAGACTGCAGCTCCAGTCCCAACAGAGCAGCCCGCTAGTCTGAAGTTTCAAGTAGAATATTCTGGCCACAGGGGAAGATAGGGGCTTGGTGGCCTTTCATTAACCCTGTAAAGGGTTATTTTAGCACAAACTGGCTCAATGAAATGATTTAAAAATATGAAAAAGTTGCACAGTGTCTCTTTAAATTTCATTTGTAACTGTTAGAACTTTTACATTTCAAGACAATACAAAACATTTAACAGATGTGGTAAATATTCTATGTTAATATCACATGTAAATATTACAATGGAACAGGTGAATAAAACCTACCCACCAAGAGTGGGTCAGGCAGGTAGTCAGAGGGCTGAATGTGTTGGAGAACTGGCATCGTGTAATGATGATACAAGGTTTGAGACAACGAAACTGTAGGTAGTCTTGGAACAATCAGAATGGGAATCACTGTGGATTTTAGCACATAAACATGACTATTTGGATAGTCAGCAAACAGAGGGCAATGATGAGCTCATCTTGTGGTTACTGCTTAGAAAACAGTGAGGAAGATGCTTTGCGTAGATATCAATTCCAATTTTTAACATTCTATCCAGTTTGGAGGGATGGCCGGATCCAGGAAGGGTCCTAGTACCAAACACTTGCCACTTCCTTATTATAGACTTTATTAAAGAATTTGTATCCATCCATTCAGGGGAGACGATACAATACATCACAATATATTGTGATACATTCAGCCAGATGATTAGTAATGTTTAAGACTGAATTTTATGTAGGAAAATTCAATAAACAGTCCAAACTGATACATGTTTAACTCATTCACTGCCATTGACGACAAAAGTCGTCATTTTAAATCAAAACCGTTCACTGCCAATGACAACTAAAGTTGTCATTCGCATTTTTTTTACTGTTTGGGCATCGGAAAGAGCCCCCTCACCGTGAGAACAAACATCCCATTTCGAAAGCCGATCTTCATCCGCATACGTTACACGTCACGTGACCAGGAAGTAGAAAACCCACGTGTTAGATCATTTTTGGGCCGTTGCTGTAAAAAAAGTGAGGCGCGAACCGGAAAAGCTTCTGCCGATCACAATTCAACAACGGATTATGAAAGAATGTAGAATAGGGCTGTCACGGTTGAGGAATTCCCCCTGCGGTGAGTTAGGGCAGCTCAATATTGCGGTATGCGATATTAATGCACCCCGTTTTTATTTATGTACAAATTTGTTTGTTAATTACTAAACTCATGGCAATATTTCCTTTGAAACATTGTGCTTACACATTTAAAAAATGTTAGAAAAAATACATGGCCATTTTTAACACTTTATTGAATGCAGCTCAAAGGGCAGTAACGGCATTCTCTGACTGAACTCAAAAACAACATTCAGGAGGTTTAACTTTGAAATGCAAATTTGGCTGCAACATCTAACAGGAATAAAAAAGTGCCCGTTTTGTTTTGTGGTTTAAAATAAAGTATACAAAATGAGATGTCCCAGGCACTGTCATTTCACTTTCACACACAAGAATAACTGTGATTTATAACTTGGTCATGTCCTTGTTACGCGCAAGGAAAACCAGCATGTTAACCTTATGCGGTTTGAGAGAGGATCTGAGAGGGATGACAACATTTCCAGCAACACTAAAAACCCTCTCGGATGGTGCGCTTGTTGCACAAATACACATGTACTTGCGTGCGACTTTGGAGAGCAATGGAAATCTCTCATGGTTGTTGTGCCACCATGTCAGAGGGTTTTCATTAGGGTCAATGGGTTCCTCCGTCTCTGTTGTACTTGCCGACTCGAGAAAAGGCTTCGCCGAGTCCAAGCTGTCGGCTGGCACTGGCATGAGCTGCCCCGCAGCTCTGTGTGGCAGGAAGCGACGGCAGCCGCGCCTTGATAGCTGGATGGTAGGTCGCAAGGTGAGCCCTTAAATTAGTTGTGTTTCCTCGTTTTACTTGAACTGTTTTGCCGCAGATTTTACAGACTGCCTCATTTAAATTCTCTGGCTCCCCCTTTTCATTTGGCTGAAAGCCGAAATGTTCCCAAAGGGGCAAAGTAACATTTCGTTTTGATACCAGTGCAGCCATCCTTCTCAGCATGCGCTGTCGCGAGATTTAATCAAGTGCTGTAATGGTGGTGGCACATCATGCAGCGCGGTGGGTTTCTTAATATCGCGATATTTTCTTCTTGCGGTTACTGCGACAGCCCTAATGTAGAATGCTAGAAACGCGCAGATTCTTCCTGATGTAAGAGGTGAGTCTCCTCTTTGTTTTGGTAGTTTTGGTGTCAACATCATCCTAGCGCGCAATGTTCTGTGACTCTTAAAAAAACAGTAAAAACGGTGAGAAACGCTGGCAGTGAAGGGCTTTACTGATCAGGAAACGGCTGGCAGTGAATGAGTTAACATAAGGTATCTGAACCATAATGGAGGGATTTACATTTGAATGGTGGAAACAAAACCCATTGCACACTGCTGCTAACTAGTGATTGGTGTTTAAATTGCACCAAAAGAAAAGAAAATAACCAAATATTTGCATGTAAATTTGATACACAGCTTTTGAATACCGATATAATGTCACAAGAAAAATCACAATACATCGAGCCATATCTGAACTGGACTTATATTTTATCAGAGCTGCAAACTTGCGCATGATGAGTGTGAGACACACATTTGACTGTCTTTATGTGCTCTCACTCCACAAATCCAATTTCTTAGACTGGAAAATAATAATAGTATATGATCTATAGAGCGACACGTTGCACCGCGCTACTGTACACACTCCCCTTCATCACCGCTGGACAGGACTAAATAATTCTTATGCAGCAGGTTGTGCAAGTTCACTACAACATAGATGCTCTCATTTAGGTCTTCACTTCATATTGCAAATGTTTGCACTGTATATCTCTCTTTTGTCATCAGTATTTGTGTTATCAACATTAATTAAAGATTGTGTTAAATAACTGAGATCTCAGTGTCAGTCAAAATAATCGTGATTATTATTTTCGCTGTGATTGAGCAGCTCTAGCTAGTGCTTATCGCCAAAAATCAATATCACAGAATATTGAGGATTTCACCTCGAGAATGATAAATGTATGATAACTACATGTATGTGCAGAAACATAAGATGGGACTCTCACAAGCTTAGACATAAATACATAGACATACATTGATTGCTGGGGAGCGTAACAGCATCGCCACCATAATGGATGGGTCTCCTCACTCTATGCGCGTTTTGTGCAGCCTATGGTTGCAACAACCGACGTACAACTGAAAACGGAATATTAGGGATAACTTTTGACTTTTCTAGCCTACCTGATGGGATTTTACATTTTAATTTAATTTATTTAGTTTCATTATATTTATATTTTAACTATCATATCATGTGTCTGACTTTGTGAAAAAGCTTGATGAAATATATTTTTAGTTGGGTAAGCACTTTCCTCAGTAGAAATGAATGGACTGAGAGCGAATAGAGACCCATCTAAGATGGCGGCCGGCCAATATGGCAGCTCCAATAGGCAGCGGCATTCTCGTCTCTGTATACATGTATGTGGTCACGTGTATTACGTTGAGTCACTTTGTCACATGACTCGAGGTGGTACAGCTTCTTATAGGGACATGAACGTCATCAACTTACACATATCTTTTTCTTTCATTTTTTAAATTATCTGATTTATTGACATGGGAAAAACGATTAAGTTAGAGTCTGGAACTTTGTCAATGATACATTTTTTATTTATTGCCCAGCTCTAGCCCTAGTAGAGCCGATTAGGTATCTTTGTTTGCGTTTACATTTAAACCTGCAAAGCAAAAAGATTGAAGTCTTTCAAAGTGGGTGACTTTTTTCTAAATAATATAGCTGAATATTATTTGCAAGAGCAGTGAAAATGCATCAAGCAGATCTGTGGCTCTACTGATGGAAGATTCAGCTTTGTGTGCAAAAGCAGTTCCTCTAAAATAAGAAGTCTGACAGATGGGTGCTCACAGCTGATGTTTACCCAGGAAAGCTGAATAAGCCAAGAAACTGCCACAAGAAGCTCACCGGGGCCAATACACTCACCTAAGCAAACAACATGCTTCTACGCAGGATTATGCAGCATTATTGTCTTTTTGGCTTGATTTCATCAAGTCAGAGCAGAGCGTGTGAAGTTGCATTTCTGCCATAACTCTGAGGGAATTCTGTTAATTATTAATCATTTGCATGTGGTCTGGATGCAAATTAGCCAAAAGTCAATGGGGCATCAGAGCATTAGCAAGTCCTCATGTCGCCCTCTAGTGGTATTTCCATTTACATAAACAAAGCATGCATTCTTTGTATTAATTTTTTATTACCAAATGATACTAATTGACCTCTGGCTAAATTCAATTAAAATTTAAAAAGGGGGAATTCTACCTTTGACTAGATCAACTGTTGCTCAGTATATCACAAATGAGTAAAGCAATAAAAGTGGATTTTTATTGTTAATATATATATATATATATATATATATATATATATATATATTTCAAATTAGAACCTGGATTTTAAATAAGGTAGAATCATTTGCATCATTTTTTTAATTCAATAATTTCCAGTGGTCTTAAAATCAATTTGTTGAGCTGAGGAACTACATTTTGCTTAATATTTGCTTTGATATCACAAAGTTTGATATCACAAAAATACCCCCTTACTTTCTGACATAATGAAATACATCAACTCACATAATTAGAAGTAAAAGGAATTTTGTAGAATACTTTAATAAAAAGCTAATTTCTTCCAGACAAGGAAACAACTTTAGCCCAGAACAAACACAGTTTAACTACAAAAACTGAGAAAAAATTGCATTAATGTGAAATAAAAATATCTAAAAAAAAAACTGAATGACACAAATAAATTGCAGAAGCAAGACAAGTAAGAGCAATACAATGTGACGACGTAAGATAAATAACTATACCAAGTGGCAAACTACCGTATGTGGTTTGCTTCTGTTTTAATGTTTCTTTGCTACGATTCTTGCTGATTCTCTTTAATTTTCCATGTGATGTGAACCAGTTTCCAGTTCAGAAGGAGTGGGAGAAATGGGGGGAAGGGTGTTTTAAACACACAGCCTCACTTCAGTATTCCTATCTCATCCCCTAGTTCCTCTGATAAACCAGTCACTGGGTATGATGAGAGGTAAACCCCAAAGAGTTACCTCTGAGATGCACAATGACCAGTCTGGTTTAACAAAAACAGTCATGGCTTTTATCAGACTATCAGATATCAAAGCATTTCCTGACAAGCTGCAGGCCATAAACAGCTGTTAGATGCCTTCAAAAACTTACAGTGTCACGATGTTTAATCTATGTACTTTTAGAGAGTCATTAGAATGAATAAGCCCCTACAAAAACACAGTCACCAGCGTTTTTGGTTAAAAACAATCAAAACTTTCCATTTTGTTGTTTTTCTCTAATATTTTTCTTATGTTTCTACACGTGGTAGTCAGTGCTGACTTATCGAGATCTCGTCAAACACCCAATTTAAAGCAGTAAATATTGTTTTCAGTTGTGTTTGGTCAAAAATGCACATTTCTACTTACTTTTTACCTGATGCATCCTTGCTATGACTCACAGGCTAGGCCAGGCAGAATCAATCTCAGCCCTATCACAACACAACCAACCAGCTCAGCGTCCAAAGAGGAAATTAGAGAGCGAAAAAGCATCTTTACTGGATTCCACCGGACATGAGCTGCTTAAAGCAACAAGGCGGGTTGGTTTAGCAGCAGATGCTGAAGCACAGATCCACAGGCTGGCTGCACTCAGCACGCAGATAAAATGACACCACCGACTCAAACAAAGGCGACTGGAGACAGACCTACAGAGTGATGGCTCCCAGTTAGCAGCAGGCGTTGCTGTCACACGCCTCTCAGCCAGCCAGCTAACACACCAGAAACCTATAGGTGGGTGAATCTCTGCTGCTGAACAAAAATGCGATAAAACAGCGGAATGAGTAGAGTCGGTTAGCTAACAGCAGGGCTAACAGGAGTCACCTGAACACCAGACTGCTCTCTGGTTGTTATTGTGGGCAGCCTGATGGTAGTGAGTAAATAAAATAAAATAATAAACAGTGAAATAATTCCACTTACCCCTTATTTCTCTCTCCTCTGGTAATTGTTGGTAATTTCTATCGCCTCGCTAAATGGGATAATATTTCACCGGGCACGAATCGCGTGCTGCTACTTACCACGCGCGCGGCTACGCTAATTTGAAATGTAACGGTTAAAATCCCAGGTGAGCCCGTTTTTCCTTTAAATCCGCATCCTTGAACAGAGATACGCTTTTCCCTCCCCCTCCGCGCTGCGCTGTTAGCAGCTCGTTACGAAACCAGATTCCCCTCAGCTACTGGAGCCTTTCTCACAAAACCGTCAGCGAGGAAGACTAATGAAGGCGATGAATAGACCCCGTTTTCGGGGTGTATGTGTGTGTGAGACAGGTACGAGACGGATATCCGCAGCTGCCACTACCCCCCTCCTCCCCCTGGCCGAGCATCCGAAGGGCCCCCTGGTGACCGCTCCCGTTCAACAGGGAGAAGAAAAGAAATGTGGATGTGGTGGTTGGAGGGGTGTGGGTGGGTGGTGTGTGGGTGGGTTCCTGACCCTCCATCAGTCACATGGGAAGCATGTTTTTTTTAGCTTTCAAGAGATGTTCCAGGTTTTAGGGCTGTTTGGTGCTGTCCCTGGTGCTAAAGCATTTTATCCACAAACCAATGAAATATATATGGTTCTGAGCTGTGTGAAAGTTTTAAACCACTCGAGCCTCCAGTTGTTATCTAAATGGTGATCCAGGCATAACGAAGGTCTACAAAAAGTGTGTCTGGACCCTGTGTGGTCCTTGTGTCTGACAATATTATTGTGCAGTGTAAGGCCTGGGAATAACTGCAGATGAACAGTAAAAAATGTTTTTAAGAAATAAGATAAATGCAGCAAAGACCTGACACAGGGCCATCACACTTGAGATGCGTAGCTATGAATCACTTTCAGCTTTCTGTGAGTCACCTTGAAGGTGCATTTTTGTTGTTGCTATTTTGTGTCTAACCAGGTCAGCACTGGTATTTTTCAGATATTCCACCAAAGAAATTGGAACAAAATGTGTCTGTGATAAGACGGCTTCTCGTGGATGAGAGATGAAACTGGGCAGCAGCACTGGTACCACAGCTGCCTTACTGCAAGAAGGTTGCAGGTTCAAATCCCGGCTGTGGCCTTTCTGCATGGAGTTAGCATGTTTTCTCCATGCACGTGTGGGTTTTCTCCAGGTGCTCTGGTTTCATAAAACATGCATGGAGACCCTAAATGAGGAGTCACCAACCTGGTGCTCGCAGGCACCCATCCATTCATCTTCTCTACCTGCTTGTCCATGTAGGGTTGTGGGGGGCTGGTACTTACCTTCAGCAGTCTCTGGGCAAGCTGACAGCGTACACCCTGGACAGGTTGCCTGTCCATTGCAGGACAAACAACCATGCACACACATACACTCACACCTAAGGACAATTTAGAGACACCAATCAACCTGACAGTTAGGTTTCTGGGCTGTGGGAGGAAGCTGGAGTATCTGGAGAGAACCCACGCATGCACAGGGAGAACATGCAAATTCCCTGCAGAAAAACCCCAGATTGGGATTCCAACTCAGGACCTTCTTGATGCAAAGCAACAGCGCTAACAACTGCACAACTGTGCAGCCCCAGTGGTGTCCAAATGAAACTAAGGCCATTTCTCCAAATTGCAAGTCAAAATTGAAATTAAAAAAAATCTGCTACTATCATTTTTATGCCTTCACAAATGCATCAAAATAGATTTCAAAACTTCAAATTTATTTTCAAAATATTAAAATGTGTTCCTTTTGAATAAAATTTGGTTTAACTCTGATCTACTCTAGTTCCAAGGACAAGCGAATGACAAGTAAAAGACCCTTGGGATTGCTCTGTCCTCCTGGATAAGAATCTACATAAGGGGTGTCCAAAGTGTAGCCTGCAGATCATGATTTTGCAGTTTGAGGAATGTAGACATTTGTCCCACCAGCACAGACCATAGGTTTGGCAGAGGAAGACACTTGATTTATAGGGAGCCTAAGTCACACCTATCTACTTCCAGACTATGGGCCCCCGGAAAAACGAAAAAATGAATGCAAGCCAGTGGGGCTAAAAATGCTATTTTCTAATTCTGCTTGTTATGTGCCATGGATTTCACATGATGTCCGTGAAATTTAAAGACGCATTTTGATACCAAGAACGTGCTTATTTTCGAACAGGGGGAAACGCTATTTTAAGTTTTG
This sequence comes from Nothobranchius furzeri, assembly GCF_043380555.1. Lineage (NCBI taxonomy): Eukaryota > Metazoa > Chordata > Actinopteri > Cyprinodontiformes > Nothobranchiidae > Nothobranchius > Nothobranchius furzeri. Next base: position 47,131,220 of record NC_091750.1, on the reverse strand, counting down.
TATGAAAATAAGTCCAGGACTACAAATGCGCTTCACAGAAGTGACGTCATCGAACCAGACACGGAGAAAACAGAGGGCAAATGGCTGTAAGTTCAGCAAACTTCTAATCCTTCCCACAGTAGGAAAGAACCACCATAAATATCGCCATGTGGTAAGTAGATAAGTAAGTAGGAGAGAGGAGATCATGTGGTGATGTTACATATGCTACATGCTGATGTAGTTGTGCTAATTTCAAACTTTTACATGCTGACAAATCTCAAAATACGTGACTGGCATGGTCGAAACACCTATCATTACTTTTCATTTAAATTGCAGTACAACATATGTGTGATCCAGGGCGTAAGGCAAAGCGGATTAGAAAATAGCATTTTTAGCCCCGTTGACTTACATTAATTTTTTTTATTGTTCCGGGGACCCATGAGCCGACTGGAAAGGGAGGAGACTTATGCTCCCTATACTGTTGCAAAGCCTAACAAATGAAAACTGTTCCCTTTCAGTCAAATCACTCAGTACAACAAAGGTACTCTTGGATATCATGCCCTTGTGTGGCCTGGCTGAAGACGCATCTAATCACGCCTGTAAAGGCAAATCAGAGTGACACTGTGTGGAGGACTAGCCGAATTTGACCTGGAAGCTTCCCTGTTTCTCCTTTCTGAGGAGGACGAGCTGGACATTTGCGTCGACAGTCATGACCTCCTTGACGATGAGGAAGCTCTCCATATGGCGGACAACGCTACCGCTGCTTCAACTCCCGACCTTCAGGAGGACAAGTTTTCTCTGCCATACCTCAGATGAGCTAGCCTGGCAAGCCAGACTAAATATAAATATCATTCTTTGCAAAGCAAGAATTTGGTCTAGTTCACTAGGCTACAGATGAGCAGCAGAGAAGCTGGAAGTGGACTGGCCCGCTCCTCTGCCAGCACAGAAGAGGTCCGCCTTTGCTGGTTTTTTCCTCTCTACTGAACCGGCTGAGGTAAAGAACTTGCTACCACCTTACCCAGACTTTGTGACAGAACTAACGTCATCCTGGGCAAAGTCACTGTCTACCCGCACCACGGTGCCGGGCTATGGACAGTTTGTGGATCTTGACGATGCTGAGAAGCTGGGTCTAGTGAGCCTTCCTCCTAATGAGGCCTCACTGGCAGCTTATTTGGCTCTGACCAGTAACAACAGGGTAAGTGGTCCGGCTGTTTTGCCCTCCAAACCATACAGGTTTTCCTCCGCGCTGCTGGAGAAGATCTACCGAGCCCAGGCCACCTCCACCCGCACCCTCAGCTCTGACACAATTTTGCAGACCTACATGGGGATGTGCCTAGCTGATCTCGCAGGACTGGTTCCTCCCAGCAGCTCGCTTACCCCCCTCATCAATGACGCTCGGGTCACAATGAACTACATCCTGCGCGCAGCCCGAGGCGTCGCCCTCTCTAGGTAGAGGCATGCCTCTACCGTGATGGCACAAAGACACTTGTGGCTGACTCTCCAACGTCCTGGACTGAGACAGGGCAGCATATTTGGACGAGTCTGTCTCCCCCAATGGCCTGTTTGGACAGTCTCTCGATGCTATTCAGGCTAAGTTTGAGACGTAGAGTAAGCACACGGAAGAGCTACACTCCATCATCCCCAGGCATGATGCGTGATCTAAAGATAATGGTACCAAATGACACACAATACTCTCGCCTCCCCCATATCAGAGGATGGCGTCACTTGCAGCAACAGTCAACTCTGCCAATGGTCGGCCCCAGCAATTACCCTCCAGCTAGTCTGCGTAGAGTAAGCGCCCCCTCCTTCTACGGGTCAACAGAAACGCTCCGTGAGCCGTAAAAAGGAGCCTCAGTTGTCCTGATATCAGGACCAGCTCTGTTCAGGCCTCGGACTCTCTTCGACTTCCAAGCCAATGCTTACAGCAGATGACATGGCCATGTTCAGTCACTGTTCACCCCCTCAGTCCAAAGAGGCTCTGTTCATTGCCCCAAGTGGAAAAAGGTTGCACTCGTTCCACAGTTTTGCACAACATTTAACAAAGACTAGTTTGCACTCAAGATGTGGTTAATCAGAAGTGTCTAAGCACTACATCTTGAATTGGTTAAACAAAGCTGTGTAAGCCCGCTCTGCCAGCGACCAACAGCTCAATTTTCAACACAAACGTCTGCAAACAGTTTCAAGTGAAGCAGAAGAGGCTGCTTTCTTGCTTTCTGCTGGAATAAAGCAGTTTTCAACTATTTACAGACAAAAAGACCAAAGTGTGTGTCATGAACATGGTGCCAAAACATCCTGCTCCGCTAGATGGCGATGGCACCACCAAGACGACATCGTCAAGCAGCCAGCTCGCAGCGAAACTTCCTTTCTGACTCGCATGCACAGTGTCCCCTTGGGCCAATTGCATGGTTGCCATGGGTTACTGATTGCAGTTCTGGTCAGACCGTCCATGTTTTCCACTGTTATTCAAACAGTGGTGAAAGCAGAAGCAGCTGTTGTTTTGAAAGAGGAAATTGAAATGCTGTTAGCCATAGGAGCTATTCGAGCAGTTTCCCTCGAGGAAACAAAGGTTGGTACAGTCGTTACTTTGTAGTTCCAAAGAAAGTGGGAGGGCCTCATCCCTTTTTAGATTTATGTGTATTAAACAAGGTTTTGTGCACGTACAAGTTAAAGATGCTAACTCTCAAACAACTGCTAAACACCATCAGCTCCGGAGATTGGTTTGCTACGCTCAGTCTCATGGATGCGTACTTCCATGTGGGGATTCATCTCTATCACAAGCATTTTCTGCATTTTGCATTCAAAGTGAAAGCCTACGAGTTCATGGTTCTCCTGTTCAGACTATCCTAGCTCCCCGCACATTTTCCAAATGTGTGGAAGCCACGCTAAAATCTCTCAGAGAGAGGGGAATCCACATTCTCGCCTACTTCAAGCCCTTCAAGCCCTGGGCTTCCAAGTAAATTACAAAAAAAGCTCCCTGGTTCCGAGTGAGAGTTTCTCCTTCCTCGGACAATAGATTTGTGCTTGGTCAGGCAGTGCGCGTCTCTCGGACCAGCGAATAGCTAAGCCCGCTTTCAGCTGGGAGCTAAACTGACACTCTGGACAGCTCTACAGCTGCTTGGCATAATGGCTTCATCCATAGCCGTAGTGCCTCTTGGCCTGTTAAAAATGTGACATTTCCAGTTTTGGGTCCGCCCTCACCATCTTCATTATTCATGTCACCGGATATTAACGGTCACCAGAGCTTGCATGGAGAGAACCAGGGATGTTCTACCAATGTTCTCCTATCAAGAGGGTGTCAGAACGCATAGTGGTGAAAACAGACACTTCCCTCAGAGGCTGGGGGGCTCTGTGTGGGGGCTTAGCGATGAGGGGGGTATGATCCTCGGCCCAATCAATGTCCCATATCGACTTTCTGGAACTGTTAGCCATATTACTGGCCCTGAAACATTTCAGTCATCATCTGAGAGGACAACATGTGCTAGTATGCACAGACAACACGACTGTGGTGTCATTTGTAAACAGAAAGGGTGGAATGCACTCTCTACCTTTTACTGAATCTGACCCACACGTTGCTGCACTGGCGAAATCTGAAAATCCTGCCTCTCAGAGCAGCTTATGTCCCTGGTTGCCTGAATCACAGGGCCGGCTTTCTCTCCAGGGGTGGACCTCTGTCAAGGGAATGGAGGCTTCACCCCGAGGTGGTGTCCCAGATCTGGCTGAGGTTCGGCAGGGCATTAGTGGATCTGTTTGCGTCAAGTGCAAACACACAATGTCCCCCTCTTTAATGGATCAGACCGCTCCAATGGGATCGGATGCTCTGGTGCACCCTTGGCCCAACGTTCTCCTCTACGTCTTTCCTCCAGTAAAACTTGATTCCGGCAGTACTGGAGCAAATGTGCAGGTCGAGCCTGCCTCTGATTTTGGTGGCCCCTCAGTGGCCCACAAAGTCTCTGTACCCAGAGGTCATCAATCTGATGATAGACCCCATGGAGGCTCCGTAGCAAACAGGACCTTCTCAGGCTCAAGGAGAGGTGCTGCACCCTCGTCCAGATATGTGTAAGCTGCAGGCCTGCCTACTGAAAGGTCCAACCCATAGCTAAAGGTCTCCCCCCTGCTGCGGTAGAGCTCGAGAAGAAGAGAAAGGCCTCCAAAGTGAGAAATGAGACCAGAGTTTTTTAAGAGACTCTTGTCAACAATGACATGCCCTGAAAGCGAAGGTTGGGCTCCCCAAAGATGCCTGTTGCTGGTTTTTTATTTCATCAGTTTGAAACCCCTATAGAAAGCTGTGATTGGCCTGCTGGAATGTTGTTAGGGGCTGTGGAGGTTTCAATGGAGTGTTACTAGACCGAACTTTGCAAAGCAAGAATTTGGTCTAGTTCACTAGGCTAGCTAGAAGAAATGCTGCAAGGCCTGCAGCTACTTGTAAACAATGGAGAGGGCGGTTCTTTCCTGAAATTCACAAACATCCTTCGCCATAATGAAGACTCACATCCTGTTATTGTATCTGATAGTTTGCTAAAATATTGTTTGAAGACCAAGAAACTATAAAACAATTGACTCATCAAATCTGTGGAATTTTTTGTTTTTCTTTTTTTTCCAGGCAAATGTGCAATTCTCCTTGTGTCTGAATGAAATTTGGATTAAAAATTGGTAGCTTCACCAACAACGGCTTTCCACTGAAAATTGTCTGGTACTAGAATTAAGAAAAGAAAGAGGCCAAGCACAAGTCAAAGCCTTAGAGGACCTTCAGAAGAACTTTGCAAGGTCTGCTCCATGGGATCAAATCATGAAGAAACAAAGAATGACTCAAGACTTTCGTGCATTTATTACATTATGCATTTTATTAAATATACTTTCATCCTGCAGGAGAATTTCATTAAATAAAGCCACTGAGACATATTTACTTTACTGAGTCAAAGGCTATTTTTCTAAATCAATATCGAAAAATGACTTCTCCACAATCTTAACATTCCTGGTCATTTTCTGTTCGTCCATTCCAGCAACTCGCCTTGTAGAGCCTGCAGTTGCTCTAAATTATTCCTGAGATACTATGCAGCACCTGGCTGATGTGTCACACTAAGATCTGGGTTATTCATAAACCCCTTGAGGTTCTTCGTGTGAAAGATCCTCAGCACTGGGGATAAGAATAAAATTTCCCATGTGCTTCCCTTGCTATCGTAAAGGAATATCAAGATTATATATCCTGTCTCATCCCGCAGAACTGTTACATCTGAATTCCTTTTAGAAGTGAGCAATGTTCTGCGGGGTGTGTACTGTATATGTAAGTATGGGTGTAGCCCAACCAACAAAGTGGTGGTGGTGGTGGTGGCTTTATGGGATGATGGGTCACTAAGGAAGAGTTGAACATTGCATAAAATAGCTTGGAGCTCATTTTAAGCAGTCAGTGGCCATCAAATAGTTCTGCTATGCTGTTGATGTGGTTCTAGTATTACAAACACAGCACTCTTTTTTTTATGAATTTATTATTGATCTCTTGTTACTGACTTGGACTGTCAACATTTTAGAGAAATTTTGTCACTGCTTTTTTTTCTTAGAGAGACTCATTTTAATGAAGGCTGAAGAATGGGAGTGTAAGGTAAAGATGCCTGCCAACATCAGGGGAAAGAGCAGGTTGGTATATCATATTTACAATATGAGAGACCTTACAGATTCAAGCTACTGATTTATGATGTCAACCAACCAACCAACCAATCAACTGATCAATCAATCTTTCATTTTGTCTGTTAAATAACTTGAAATAAAATTTTGTAAAATAAAAGTTCCCACATCCAAAAGTACAATGAAAGCAGTACGATTTGAAGTTGAAGGTGAGAGGAAACAAAGATATAATAATTTGATTTCTTCTAAGGTTTTCCTGTTAAATCTCAACAGCTCATGTAATGTTGCATTCTCAAAAGTAAACAAAACAGGGCTTGAGCATGAGTAGTGAGAAGACGCGTCTTCGACAGCTCCTGCATAATGAAAGTTGCCACAACGTCGCATTTTGCGACGTTTCGTTTGTGACGTAGTGACAACATAGCTGCTACGTTTAGGTTACTACGTTCCATAGGGCACGTTGTTGGTACATTGCTGAAACGTCACACTACAACGTCCTCAGAAAGTTGTTTTACAACTTCTGTTAAATGTCCCCTCTGTAACTTATTCGGCACTTTGAATAACAACGTTGCTGCTACTTTGTTACAACGTGATAACTGTAGTTCCAGAATAAATAAAATTTAAAGAGCAAGTCACCCCCAAATCACCTTTTTTTTTTGCTGATAAACTAAATAAACGAGTGTCTAATCGTGCTGCAGACACGTGTAGTCTATAATTTGGCACTTCAGTGCATCTTAGTTAAAATTTAAATTTTCTGCCTAAAACTGGCAGTGTTGTGCCGTTGTCAGGTAAAAACTCTGCACTGTATTTGAATTTAAATCTGCCACCACTATTGGCTAAGAGGTATGCTATGATGTAAACTGATACATTATGATGTCACAATGCTGCCGTGAGTCTGTGTGTGTGTGTATTTGTTAGCGGCTCCGCCCTCTTGGTCTGCCAGGCAACAGCATTTGTTGCATTTTTCAAACATGAAGTGGGAGTGGAGTTAGACTCTGGTAGGGGATGACTTGCTCTTTAAGAGAGATTTTATCATCAAATTAGATTTTCAGCTTGTCCATATTGTGATTCTAATTTGGATTTTGTTAAAATTAAAAATGTTTTCCTCAACACACATGAAAAATAACACACAAAGACATAATTTAATTTGGTCTTTTAATGCTTTGTTTTTTATTGTTATTTGAGTTTTGACAATAATTAAATAAACAATTAGCAGTTGCAGTACTTGAATCATGTTTATAGCTAAAATGTCTTTCTAATAAAAAAAATGGGACTTTTTATTTTATGAAAAAAACTTTCCTAAACTTTGTTTACTGAAAAACAACGTGTTTGCATTTGGCAAAAACAAGTTCTGAATGTACCAAAAGGTTTAAGGAGGAGCTACTAGATTCTTGAATGAGGATGCATAATGGGCGTCAGCTCGAAGGGGATTATTTGCATTTAAATCATATCCTGTCTACCCTTTGTTACCTTTCAGAAAACCACCAACAAAGACAGGTACATGTTGTGCAAGAGGGGACTGATGATGATGAAGGTGTGTGTGTGTTGTTGTTGTTTACAAAGTGTGTAAATAAAACTACAAATAATACAATTTAAAAAATAAAAACTGATATCTGGTGGCTTCTATAACACTTTTTCTACCTAAAAATTGGATATTTTTTTAAACTTTGTTCACTGAAAAACTCATTTTTGCAGTTTACAAATGTTTACTTTCTAAAATCCACCAGCAAAGAAATGTAAGCTAATTTACATGTTACTGCCCTCACAGCATTCCAATGGAATGGCTTGTTGGAAGAACCCTGAAAATCAACCTGTGACCGATGTTCCAGCCAGTTCTCTGATGGTCATCACATATTTCCACGACCATCTTCCAATCAGCTTAATCTGCCTCTGTTTTTGTTCTTATTTTAATCCCATGTTTTTTTCCACAAGATTCATTTCCAGTTGCTCTTTGATGTTTGGCTACTTCGTCTGATTTATTTGTCAGCCACTTACTCTTTAGTTTGCTTGCTTCAGGTAAGAAAAGGTTTAAAATCGTGCTTGTTATTACAGTTGTAATTTTGGTTTACAACAGGTAATAGCATGTACCTGCCCTCAAACAATGCCGCATGGGTAGCTATCGCATGGTAGCTTACGTACTGTAGTTTATTCGGTCTGTTCAAGTAAATTCAAACTAACTAATTGCTCACTAATTTATACCTGAATATATATATATATATTTTTTTTTTTTATACCTTAAATCTGCTTCAGCTGGCTAAATAAGTTACTGCCAACACCAGGAGTTGAGTCGACGTCAGTACATGGCAAAACAAGATGAAAGGCAGACGCTTTAATTATTGCCTTAAAGGCTGTTGTAGGTGCATTTTGTAGGAGTGGGTATGGGCGGAGCTTCACTGAAATGAATCATTTCATTTTCGGGTACAACTTCAGGCTGACAAAAATAACGCATGTTTAAGATAAAATGACATCTCACTGGTAATATTTTATCATATACTTTGCCTACCTTTGCTCTCAAATATTTAAAATTGCATGATGTTGCTCCTTTAAAAATTGTCATGTACTTTATTTATTTACCCATAAATCATCAATTTGTAAATCAAAGGTATAAGAAACATGTTAATAGTACAAATATATTAAAAAGCTGCCTTGTTACTCATATTTCTAATTGTTCACTTCCTCAACACATGGCTGTATTAAATGATGCGCCTTGCCACAACAGGGCATGCACATCTCAGCATCTTAAGGATTTGGTATGAGGAGCAGAAAACTATTGACCCTTTGCAAGTGACATCATCAAAGTCACACATAAGTACTTCTGGTTAAATGCAACACAAATACCTCTGTTTAATTGTTTTTGAGCAATTTCATTATTTAAAGCACAAATAAATCCACAGAAGCATGAGTAATTAAAAATTTGTGACTTCTGTTTTTTTTTTACCAAGAATTAAAAAACACCTTATTTTCCCTAATTGTATTCATTAATCTAATATAAAAATCAGAAAATATCTTACTTTTTTTGTTTGTTTTTGCATCTAAACTGAGCATTCAAACACCAAAATACCACTGACCATTCAAGTTGATTCATATTTTATTTTTAGAACAAAAAGCAAGCCCAGATGCTGAAAAAGGTCCACCTGCACTAGATGCATTTGTGTCAGCAGCATGAATGGAGTCTGCACACACTCATACAAACACACACAAGCTGTTTACTGCCCCGGCCCAACGTTGGCTTTCAGACCCACGTCCCAGCAGAGGGCTCATCCACAATCCACCTTGACAAAGGGAAAGAGCTGAGTGCAGGATATAAGGCTGCCACCGACTGCCACAGTGTCCAGCACAGGGTTTTTTTGCAGATTGCAGCAGTTTGAACTAAACCCCCCTCTGTATTCTTACTATAGATGGGATGTGGGCGGGTGGGGGTCATCACTGGTGCATGCAGTGGTGGAGTTGGGAGGGAGTCTGGTGAAGCTTGTGTGATTTTGACTTTCACGGCCTCAAAGTTGAATCATATGGCTCAGGTAATTGAAAGATTTTTCTGTGCTCCCAAATTCACATTCTCTGAATTAAAAAACAGATGAAACCCTCAGGCATCACTTTAATTTACTTTAATCTTGAGTCAGTGGAGGACAAAAACGACGCTCAAAAAGTGGCTGTAAAAATGAATGCATTCATTTTTTGTTTTTGCAAAGATTTGTTAACTTCAGCCCTGCTCAAACCTATAAAAATCAATCATTTTGAGGATTTTAACACTTGAAATGCCAGTTGACTACTCAATGTCATAAAAAATAAATAAAAACCACGAAAAAATTTGCAATAACACCTCCACCCAAAAAAAAAATCTGCCCAGGGCTTTATTGAAGAATCTTCCTTCGTTATGTTATGAAATATCCATATTAAAAAACATTTTTTTACAGTTTTTGTGAGATTTAAAATTCACTACACTCTTGTGTCATGTGGAAAAAAAACCACTGTGAAAAGACCTCGTTTGGACCTCCTACAGACGTTGTCTGGACCAACAGACTCAATATAGACATGATCTGCATGTCCATGCAACGTCGACTGTAGGTAAAATCCACTTCAAAAAACTTATTTTAAAAAATTATACAGATTAATATTTTTTCTGCCTTTTTGGGCTTAAATCTTGTGATCTGCTTCAGTTCTGATCAAAACAATCAAATATTGAATTGTTATACAAATTTTATACCAGCTTGATTATGTGATGCTAATTTATAATGAAAAAAAAGATACAAAAAAGGAGATATTTTACATAAAGCATATTTTGGATTACTAAAATATATATTTTTTTAAATCAGCCTTGGATAAGTCAAGAATGTGACAAAATATCCAGTTTTTGCTTTATTTTATTTTTTGCAGCAGATTTAAAATTTACCTCCCTCTTGTGCTTTTTAAGGACAAAAACATCCCATTGACTTCCATTCAAACCACAGTTATTGATCCTGTAACATCTGAAAAACATAACCATGCATTCTGTGATATTAGGGTTTCATTTAGAAAAAAAGTTGTCAAATTTGTCATTTTTACTTTTCATCACAAAAATAGACATCTTGAGACATCTGTTTCCACGCCCTCTAGAATAAATCAGACTCTGCAGTTGTATCAAAACCGATGATGACATCATCCTGATCTGACTGTAAATGTTATTAAAGCTTCATCATTGTTAAATGTGCTGTTTTCTTTCCGAGCGGTTGTCTGCTTTGTCACCTTTCAGAGCCAACGTTGTCTTTGACTAACACAAAGTTCAGTAGCAGCTGTCTGCAGACACCAGCAGATCCTGCTGGGTTATACTCCGGTCACTGTGACCTATTTTAAGATATTTTTGTCTTCACCACCATTTTTTATAGTCGTCTCCCAAGGACAACTTTTGCTATTTCTGTTTTGCTTTTTGCTCATCCCCCTGACTCTGCTGTCCCATTTCTTATTGCTCTCTAAACTAGTTGTTGGAGGTCACCCAGTTTAAAAAGATAGAATTATTAGACAGAATGAAACCAGGACAGCATGAAGAAGAGGTGCCTCTTTCTCATTCAACGTGACTCACTGTAGATCATGTCTGTATGGAGTACGTCGGTCCAGACCACGTCTGTAGGACGTCTAGACAGTTTTGTGATATTGGCTGAGCCCAATAATGAAATGAAAAAGCTAAGGGGTTGGTTGGAAGTGATGAGTCTGAGTGGTTTTGTTTTCTTTAAATGTGTGGAAGCCGAACTCAAACGCACCTTCTGTGTCCTGCCTAGATGAATAAAAGGAATGAGAGACAGGTCCTTTTCCAGCTCACTTTCTCCCTTCTGTTTGCTTTTCTGCTGCTGGAGAAGACTTTGTTAGACGTGTACCAGCAGCTCCCTCTGATGGAAGATCTTGTGAATTAATTTGTCTCTTATTATATTTTTAAACCTCAGATTTCTACTTGCATGCAAAAAAATTACATATTATTTCTCTAAAATGTCTCGTCTCGTCTCGTCTTCCTCCGCTTATCCGGGTCCGGGTCGCGGGGGCAGCATCCCAACTAGGGAGCTCCAGGCCGTCCTCTCCCCGGCCTTGTCCACCAGCTCCTCCGGCAGGACCCCAAGGCGTTCCCGGACCAGATTGGAGATGTAACCTCTCCAACGTGTCCTGGGTCGACCCGGGGGCCTTCTGCCGGCAGGACATGCCCGAAACACCTCCCCGGGGAGGCGTCCAGGAGGCATCCTGACCAGATGCCCAAACCACCTCAACTGGCTCCTTTCGATCCGGAGGAGCAGCGGTTCTACTCCGAGTCCCTCCCGAATGTCCGAGCTCCTCACCCTATCTCTAAGGCTGAGCCCGGCCACCCTACGGAGGAAACTCATTTCGGCCGCTTGTATCCGTGATCTCGTTCTTTCGGTCATTACCCAAAGCTCATGACCATAGGTGAGGATTGGGACGTAGATCGACCGGTAAATCGAGAGCCTGGCTTTCTGGCTCAGCTCCCTCTTCCCCACGACAGATCGGCTCAGCGTCCGCATCACTGCAGACGCCGAACCAATCCGCCTGTCGATCTCCCGATCCCTCCTACCCTCACTCGTGAACAAGACCCCGAGATACTTAAACTCCTCCACTTGAGGTAGGACCTCTCCCCCGACCCGGAGGTGGCAAGCCACCCTTTTCCGGTCGAGAACCATGGTCTCAGATTTGGAGGTGCTGATCCTCATCCCAGCCGCTTCACATTCGGCCGCGAACCTACCCAGCAAGAGCTGAAGGTCAGAGCTGGATGAAGCTAGGAGGACCACATCATCCGCAAAAAGCAGAGACGAGATTCTCCTGCCACCAAACTCGACACACTCCACACCACGGCTGCGTCTAGAAATTCTGTCCATAAAAGTGATGAAACAGAACCGGTGACAAAGGGCAGCCCTGGCGGAGTCCAACCCTCACTGGGAACAGGTCCGACTTACTACCGGCTATGCGGACCAAACTCACGCTCCTCTGGTAAAGGGACTGAATGGCCCTTAACAGAAAGCCACCCACCCCATACTCCTGGAGCGTCCCCCACAGGGTGCCCCTGGGGACACGGTCATAAGCCTTCTCCAAATCCACAAAACACATGTGGATTGGTTGGGCAAACTCCCATGCCCCCTCCATCATCCTTGCAAGGGTATAGAGCTGGTCCACAGTTCCACGGCCAGGACGAAAACCACATTGCTCCTCCTCTATCTGAGATTCAACTATCGATCGGACCCTCCTCTCCAGTACCTTGGAGTAGACCTTTCCAGGGAGGCTGAGGAGTGTGATCCCCCTATAGTTGGAACACACCCTCAGGTCACCCTTCTTAAATATGGGGACCACCACCCCGGTCTGCCACTCCCTAGGAACTGCCCCCGATGACCACGCAATGTTGTAGAGACGTGTCAACCATGACAGCCCTACAACATCCATAGCCTTGAGATACCCAGGACGAACCTCATCCGCCCCCGGGGCTCCGCCGCTGTGTAGTTGTTTGACTACCTCAGCAACTTCTGCCCCCGAGATCGGACAGTCCATCCCCAGGCCTCCCAGCTCTGGTTCCTCCTCGGAATGCGCATTGGTGGGATTGAGCAGCTCCTCAAAGTATTCCTTCCACCGTCCGACTATAGCCTCAGTTGACGTCAGCAGCTCCCCATCCCCACTGTAAACAGTGTGAGCGAGTTGCTGCCTTCCTCTCCCGAGGCGCCGGACAGTTTGCCAGAACCTCTTTGGAGCCGATCGATAGTCTTTCTCCATGGCCTCACCAAACTCCTCCCACGCCCGAGATTTTGCCTCGGCAACTGCCACTGCTGCACCCCGCTTGGCTATCCGGTACCTGTCTGCTGCCTCCGGAGACCCACAGACCAGCCACGCCCTGTAGGCCTCCTTCTTCAGCCTGACGGCTCCCCGAACCTCTGGTGTCCACCAGCGGGTACGGGGGTTGCCACCACGACTGGCACCGGCCACCTTACGGCCACAGCTAGCAACAGCCGCCTCGACAATCGCAGAGTGGAACAAGGCCCACTCGGACTCAATGTCCCCCACTGCTCTCGGGACGTGGTCAAAGCTCTGCCGGAGGTGGGAGTTGAAGACCGTCTTGACAGGTTCTTCTGCCAGGCGTTCCCAGCAGACCCTCACTATGCGTTTGGGTCTGCCAGGTCTACGCGGCATGTTCCCTTGCCATCTGATCCAACTCACCACCAGGTGGTGATCAGTTGACAGCTCCGCCCCTCTCTTCACTCGGGTGTCGAAAACATACGGCCGCAGGTCAGATGATACGACTACAAAATCTATCATCGACCTGTGACCTAGGCTGCCCTGGTACCAAGTGTACCGGTGGGCATCCTTATGTTCGAACATGGTGTTCGTTATGGCCAAACTGCGGCTTGCACAGAAGTCCAATAACAAAACACCGCTCGAGTTCAGATTAGGTGGGCCGTTCCTCCCAATCACACCCCTCCAGGTCCGGGGATTGGACCGCCAAGGCTCCCGCCTTGGTCTGCCACCCGATTCGCATTGCACCGGACCCTTCATGTTCCTCCTGCGGGTGGTGGGTCCACAGTTGGACGAGCCCATGTATCCGGTTCGGGCTGGGCCCGGCCGGGCCCCATGGGCGAAAGCCCGGCCACCAGGCGCTCGCTCACGGGCCCCAACCCCAGGCCTGGCTCCAGGGTGGGACCCCGGTAACCCTCCGGGCCGGGTACTCCGACTCTTCATTTTAACCGCCATGAAAGATCCTTCGAACCGTTCTTTGTCTCACCCTTCACCTAAGACCAATTTGTCATGGGAGACCCTACCAGGGGCACTAAGTGCCCCAGACAACATAGCTCCTAGGATCATTAGGGCACTCAAACTCCTCCACCACGATAAGGTGACGGTTCAAGGAGGAGTCTCTAAAATGTGAAAATTTATATTTTAAACAAAACACAAATTAATCATTGCTCTTTGTTGATTTTAATGCATTTTAAGGTTTAAACAGAGGACAAGAACTTGGATCACCAGTGCAGGGTCTGTGCACAAAATTGTGCAATGTTGCATGAATGTGCAACTTTTTTTCTCCATGATTTGTTCAAAACTATAGCCTGCATGTAGGCAGACAACGTGCATCTCTCCAAGACTCATACTGTAATAACATATACCTAATATGGCGTGCAATGTCTGAAAATGCACTTACTACTGGAGGAATTTGGACCAGTTCATGTGTGCATGTAAGATATGATAGATGAATGCATTTGAACTGATGATGAGTAAAAGTAACAGTTTCATAAATAAATCCTGCTGAATAGAGTTTACACCCTCACACATTAGAAACAAAAAAAAATCATGTTATTAGAGCTGCTGCCTCTGATCACTCAGTGGAATTTTTTTCTCTCGTGTCAGTTGTTTGTTATTGAGTGTTCGAGTCTGATTTAGTCGGCTGCTCGCTCCCTGCTCTGTCTTCTCACTTCTGCTCCACATTTTAAATCCATGTTCTGTTTGTTTCCTCTGAGTTCTCCTCTTCAGTTTGGATCCAGCAGTAAAGTAAAGACAACAAAAAAAAAGGATAAACCCAACAAGACAAGCATGAAAAAACAGCCATTTAATATTTTATCAGTGACCTGGCCTCTAACTGATCGATCCATCAGTGATTTTACTGCCTGCTGCTTTTTCAGGATGATCTTGGACGTCAGTCACAACTCTGGTCCAGCGATCCTCATCTAATACTGCTGCAGTAAAGAGGAAATCCTAGGATCAATCCAAGACGGGTGAGAGATAAATGGCTTGTATTTGTATAGCACCTTCTTGGGGTTCTACACCCCCCCAAGGCACTTCAAAACACAATCATTCATTCACACATTGACGATGATGAGCTACAATGTAGCATCAGCTGCTCTGGGGCGCACTGACGGAAGCAAGGCTGCCACAGGCGTCATTGGTCCCTCCGACCACCACCAGCAGGCAAGGCAGGGTACGTGTCTTGCCCAATGACAACAGCAGCATTCTCTGGCGGGAGCTGGGTTTGAACCTACAACCTTCCGATTATGGGATAACCCGCTCTGAGCTACTGCTGCCATAAGAGGGTCAAGAGCATTTTGAAATGGGGGCAGAGGTTTGAAAGTGCAGTTGTGGTAGCACAAAGGTAGAACACAAGATGGCGCTGTGTTTCACATTTAACACGACCTTCAGACTTTGTGACACACACACACACACACACACACACACACACACACACACACACACACACACACACACACACACACACACACACACACACACACACACACACACAAACACACCGTTTTTACTCACAGACACTAATTGTTCAAGTGTCACATTTTCTTACCCAAAGGAACAAATTTTACTTCAACTTCTCTAATTATGACAAATTCTTCATGTGTCTTATTCAAACTTGTGAGATAAAAGCATCCAGTTTACCTGAAACACCACTGAAGGTTCAAATACACTTGGTCTGTTTCCAGAACCAAATAACATAAGCAGCTTGTTTCATAACATACTGCTTATTTCTTCTTTACTTTGGATTCAAATCTGAGAACAGAAAATATAAAATAAGGTTTTATTATGTTATGTAGCACAGCTCTGGGTAAAAGAAAGGGAACTCCGCAGTGTCTCTGCTTGAGCTGTATATAAAACCCAAAATCCACAATCAAAAACAAACGCAACACTTTAAAAATCCCCAACTGTTCTCCCATCAGCCTTTTTGAGTTTTCAAAGTACGTCAATGCAGTCAATCAGAATAACTTCCTTGGCTTTCCAGAAGAAGCTACACTGTGTAAATATTCCCAATATTTACTGCTTTGTGCACCAACCTCCTCTGCTTTTAATTTGTTCATTAAGTCTACATCTGTGCACGTGTCAAATAAAACTAAAAACCTCACGTCTTCCATATTTTACATCAACAAGCAAACAGAAAGCATGGGGAAACTCCAATAAACCAACTGTACAGTAACAACACATGTATACAATGTGTAAATGCAATTCAAATGATGTAAAACTAAACGTGACAGCACTTGAATTCAAAGGGGAATGTAAAAAAATACAGATTTTAGATGAGTTAAAGTCAGAAGTAACACCAGAGGGATCTTAGAAAAACACTCTTTGTTTTAAAAACACACTTCCAACCAGAGTTTTGAACTCTGGTCACTTCAGATCAATAAAAGAAATCACAAAAATGTACAATTCAAAAATAAACTTGTTTGAAAAACAATAATTACAAAACAAATATTAGATTTTTTTAAAGAAGGTGAATGAAAGGGGAGCAGAGAGTTTGGGAGCCTTTGCAGCGAAGTGGCTCTGTGTTTGTAGTTCTCACACATCTGCACTCTTGAACACCAAGAAACAAGTGTGTTTACTGCACAGACCGGGGATCATCGGAGTGGCCCACGGGGCAATGCAGAGGTCACTGAGCTCGCCGACGCATGCACACATTTGGCCGGCGAGTGGCCGTGAAGCCATGTTTGCAGAGGCACCTGAATGATCCGTTTGTGTTCACACAGCGAGCATTCTTGCAGGGGTTGACGCGAGGGGCGGGTTCGGCACACTCATCAATGTCTGGAAAAGACAAAACAAGTCACTTAAAGCTTTAAAACACAACATAAAACTGTACATGACAAGTACAAACCTATGCAGCGAGCGCGGGAGTGGTCAAGCCTAAAGCCTGCGTTACATTCACACATGGTGCCCAGGTAGGAGCGAACACAGCGGCCATTTGCACAGCTGCACTCGTCAGAGTCCTCCTCTGAACTGTCACCTGCTCAGGCGAAAACACAAAACATGAGACAGAGACAGAGGTGAATACACATCAGCGGAAAGGTGTCCTGTGTGACTTTATTTACCCATGGGTTCACCTGGGTTGTAGTTGGAGAAAGCTGCCTGGAAATCCTGATCGCCGTCTGACTCGGTCTCTAGGTGCATCTCGCACAAACGGCTGAACATCTCTGAAAACAGGAAATAAGGTTCAAAGTGGCGGTCAGTGAAAAAATCTGGGATTGACCGGTGCTTCCAGGTGACTCACCTGAGTTTCTGGGTGGACAGGTGTTACACTCGGGACCCCACCCGCGACCGTAGTGACAGCAGCACTCGGAGTAGGTCACCACCACTTCAATGGGCCGACTGCAGATGAGACCCTCATCAACCTGCACGAAACACACATCTTTGTGTGCTGCAGTGCGATCTAAGACCAGAAAAAAGAGAAGATTTCAAAATTTAGAATCTCACTTCCTTCCATTCCAGTGATAATCAGAAACCTGGAGTCCTACAGGTAGGTTTTACACAGCTGTTAAGTTACTCATGGAAAGCATTTTGTTCTGGAAGCCTGTGATGGCTGGAACAGAATTTTTCTGAGTGCATCCAGTATAATAAAAATGTAACTGCCTGCAGATCTGCTGCTCATCTTCACCCATTGATAGTCTATAAAAATCCATTTTTGTGTCATAATCTCATTGAAAAGCCTGAGAAATGTTGGGAAACTTCTAATAAATCATGTTTCTTGGGAACCCGTACATGCAACGTGCAAAAACATCATATTCCTGCACAAGATCCACCTGCATCGCTGCACTGAGGCAAATAGAGATGCATCGCATTGTTAACAGAACAATCAACGCTGACATATTCAACAAGCAGCTCATGCAAAACTGGCTAAAAACAAACACGAGTTCCACCAAGCAGTTTGAATCAAAACCTCGATTTTGTGCTGGTAAAACAGCTCATGTGAAAACCATCCCCGATGAGGAACAGTAGAGACTTATGTTAATGATCCCTCATGAAGCCTTTTTTCTTACTAAGAGGAATTTAGGCAATCAGTCCAAAAGATTTAATGTTCAAACCCGAGTTTCAACATTTAGATAGGAAGAAAACGATCAATCATGAAAGTTACGGAGTTGTTACGGTTTGGGGTTAACGGAGGTCAAAGCATCGAAACCACAAACATATCCAAAGGATCAAATAAACGTGACGATTTTCAGCATTTAGCACCTAAATCTGCTGACATGGTGAACATTATTTATTTGTTCTACATGTGAAGAAAAAGCTTTGAGAGAAAATTAAGTCATTTCTAAACCTCCCTGCTGTGTGATGAGAAATAAACTTCACAAAGATTCAAAAATAGCTCTAATCACCTTTAACTTAGATCATTTATGGATAAATAGCTCCTTACACCTGAAGCTCATAATAATTCAATAACTCTTATGTGTACCAGACAGCCGTTCACCTATAAAACCAGCAGGAAAATCACTAATATATTGTTTTAATTTAGCATAGCCGCATTATTTCTGCTGCTCAGCTGCTTGTTAGCATTCCCCTTCTTCTACAAGTCACAAATCTCCTGGGCTGTAACTATCCTGGTTTCCGCTGTAATTATCTAAACACTGATTTATTCATGTTGCATTTACAATAGTACTAGTACTGATAGGAAAATAATAAAGTAAACTAATAATGTAATAACTTTGGTGAAAATATACACAAGAAACAACTATGAGGGTGTAATCGGCTTCTTAATCGGGTAGAAAAACGGTCCCAAACTCTTCCTGTAAAGCCAGAACAGGCTGAACGAAACACAAGATGGAGCAACATGAGTGGCAGACATGGAGGGGAGCCAAAACTCAGTGTGAGCGGTCAGGCAAGCAGGTTTACCCACCGTCATAGACGCACTGTTTGAGCGCTGCACTGAAGGTAAGGGGAGGGTCACAAAAACAGTGAAAGGAGCCGGGCGTGTTCTCACACCTCCCATTCTTACAGTACGAGGGGTCCTGGCACTCATTCACATCTGCAAAGGGCACCACAGACACTGGTTACAGTTTGAACATCTGGCTGGGGCCCGCTCTCATTCTGCAGGCGGTCGACTCAGAACAAACAACAGAAAGTAGTGTGACACCTCACGTGGTTCAGAACAAAGTAGTCCTGCTGCACATGTTCGCTTTGGGATGTTTTCTTTAGTTTTATGAGACTGTGTGAAAATGTGATCTGATGATGGCTGAGGGGAATGTGCAAAGGTGTTTTACATTATATAGTTGGTGTTGTAAGATGACTTCAACATAAAAGGGACTTTGCACCTTTTCCTATAAAAAGGGAACATTTTAGGCTTAGAGGCACCATCATGTGGTTGCTGTTGGTTAGGAACTGCATGACTGGTCATGCACAGTGCTGCAGCTGGTCGAGTTTAAAAGCAATCAAACGCTGATCTCTGCAGGATTAAATTAGTAAGTTTGGTTCCAGGAATCATTTTTAAATTATACTGTTTTAAATCAAAAGCTGAAATGATGCTCCTGGTCTGCACGCAAAGAGTTGACCAATAAATCTTAGAATAATCAGAATCCATTCACTGTTTCGCTCTAATTACTTTTCATCGTTGCAATATCGCCATGGTAACAAGGAGAACAAAACAGTTCATCATTCAGAGATTATTTGGATTAAAATGCAGCCTCAGCCTTCTCAGCCTGTGTGAAACGAGACCCCTGATTCCCAACATGAGGCTTATGGCTGAGTATTTACCAGCATTTAGCCTGCACCGCTACAGACTACATCCTGAACCAGAAGCGCATCTATACTCCTGTTTGTGTGACAAAACCAAACATCTGAAGTCTTTTTCTGAACTCTTTCCTTGTAAATATTCTGCAGATCCCATCAGCTCTGACCTTTTCCCACCCTAATGAAGCAGATGTTGATTCCAAAAATTTCACACAATTTTTCCAACCAGATAGTATCAGCAAACTCTGACTCCATTAGCCCCAGCTGATCTTTTAATAATTAATATTTATTACATGGATTTCCGTAATGACAAAGACAAGACATGAATTTGGACTTTTAGGCCTAATAGATATTATTCAGAAGAATTTTAATCCATTCTGTCTAATGAACCCAAAGATGATGAACAGAGAACTCAGAGAAGCCAGCATGCCTCTGGTACCAGAACCAGTCCTTGGTCTCTGGGTTAAAGCTGTCTTTTGACTTCCTGTCTGATGGCACTAATATACAGGCCTTTTGTTATAAGTGCTGCACAGGTGGTTCATTCATACTGAACATCGCCTTGATGGTTATCAATGTGAACAAGCCTATCTATTCTGTTCACTGCAACAAGAGATTTTTGTTGGGAGCATCAAATGTTTTTCCATAAAAGATGCCTTAAAGGTGTGGGATACTCGTTTGATCAATACATGTGCAGTGGTCTGTAGTGTGTGTGTGTGTGTGTGTGTGTGTGTGTGTGTGTGTGTGTGTTGGGGGGGGGGGGGGGGGTCTCACATGGCAGGATTTGGAGTAATTACTTCCTGATATTTGGACATCTTGCCTCAAATTGCATAACAGCAATGCAACTCTACCACTCTACCACAAATAGCACAAGCCTGAAAAAGTTCTGCTGTGTGGTGGGGTTGCTAATGCTAACAGTTAGCTTCTACTAGCTTAGACATTCTCTGCTGTTTCCCAGACGCTAAACCAACAACAGCCTTCCCTGTCATGAGTCAAGATGGGTGAGTCCATAAACTAGCAATCTGCCCGGCTTTTCAAATCTAGAGTTTCACCGTCTATTTTCTGTCAGAAGTTAATGCAGGAGATAGGTGAAGGAGACTATTTTCATCTTCAGCCAGCAAGAAAAACTCAGAGAAAGTGACTGATTATAATAAGAAATGGTATTTCAGTGTTTCCAACCTTTAAATCTCTCCCATTTCTGTGGACATTCTCTCAACTTCATGGATGATTTTAACACACCTTTAACTGTGTGAGACTTTAACTAACAAAACACGAAAAACCCGAGGATGAGCTGACAACTGTCATTAACAGTAAAAGCAGCTGAGAAATTATCTGTTTTTCTATTATTTTTTTAATGGAAATGCATGTTTTAAATCAGTGGTATTTATACAGAAATGACACAATACTTGTTGTTTTTGCAGCATTTTGGCCACATAAACCTTCCAGATTGAGGTCCTTCTTTTTACCTCTGCTTCACAACTACAATAATAAATGTTACATTTAGTAGATTTTGTCTTTTGAGACCACTTTTATGGTCAAGGTTCCCAGCTTAGAGATGTTGTTTAGAGTTTGCGCTTCAGTCACCTGACAACAATTATTTAAACTTAGCTAAAGAGAACCATGGCAGTGACTAAAGCAGCAACTTAGAAATAGATCTTTAACTTTGACCTTAAAAATCACACATCTCCACAAAACTCTTTACCTAATTTGTAAGAAGTTGATCTTTTTAAATTATAATCACCTCTAGTCACATCATTCTGCAGTGCTCGTGATCCACAATAGTGAAACGGTTAGTTACGATTCCTATCAGTCTTATTTTTGCCACCGTTCAGTTGCAGAGTACGAACTTACCAGCCTGCTCCTCAGGTGTCACACAGCTGTTTCTGTCGACGGCCAGGGTCCAGGGCGGAGAACAAATACAGTAGTACGAGCCCACAGTGTTCACACACAAGCCATTCTTACAGTTTTCTGGGTTGTTACATTCATTCATATCTGTGCAACAGAAGAAATCACATTATTCCTCCAGCAGCAGGGCGAAGATCATCAAGCTAGGGCCCGGTTCACATGGCAAGATGAGGATTTTTCACCCAATTCTCTGCCTCTGACATTCTTAAATGTGTTTCGTCAATACATTTGCAGTTGTCTCTTGTAGGAATGCCTTGCAAGTCTTACTCTGGGGAAAAAGGCCCACAAGTGCCTGGATCAGCATGGACAACTCTGCTGTAGAAAAGAGCGGCTGCAGACAGCAGGATTTGGAGTCTTTTCCTGATATTTGAACATCTTGCTTCTGATTGGATAACAGCAACACGACTCTACCACAGCCTCTGTTTGCTCTGTGAGATGGATGTTTTATCTCAACAAATGACACAAGCCCAGAGGAGCTTCTGCCACGTGGTTGGGTTGCTGATGCTAAGGGTTAGCTTCTGCTAGCCGAGACGCGCTCTGCTGATTCTGGACGCTAAACCACAACAGTCTTCCCTGTCATGAGTCTAAATAGTTAAGTCCAAGCGACCGCTTGACGTAGATCTGCCAGGCATTTCAAATCCTAGAGTTACACCGTCTATTATATATCAGTAGCTGATGCACGAGATAGGTGTAGGAGACTATTTTCTTGTTCAGCCTGCATGGAAAACTCTGAGTGACAGATTATGTTCAGAAATAATAAGTAAAAATGTTTTTTCAGTGTTCCACACCTTTAAGGATGCTCCTGATTATTCTAACGTCTCTGAATATAATCCTGTCAGAAATCCTTGCTGTGTGTGGTGTGTTAAGAGCATTCTGGTCTGCTTGGAAGCACATCACTGTTGCTCTGATCACAAATCGAAGATTATCAACATGCTGGATTGTCTTGCCCTGATTTCAAGTACAAACAAGCGTGCTGCCTGTTGCATGACACGAAAGGATTCCAAATCCTCCGCCGCCTCCTCTTCCATGTTTGTTTACTCCAAAGTCACGTTTGATCTTAAGAGATTTTGGGAGATTTTATGTCTAATCTGGGAATGTTCGTGTGAGAAATCGGTTCATGTTTAGTGTGTAGTGTTGCCATGTGGTCACACACCACACAATGTAGGACCAAAACTGTTATATCTGTGATTTTTAATCACCACATGTGTGGTCCATGTGAACTGACGATGACCCCCACCCTCCCGCCTCCCATCTATGTCAAACTTGACTAACAACTTTTAAATCCTGCAATGTGAACCGGGCCTCAGCGAAGAAAGCTCCCTCACCTGCAATGGTTGCCATCACACACTTCTTCTTGTTGGAGTCTGGGGTCCAGGGCCAATTACAGATGCAATAAAAACCTCCTTCGGTGTTGACGCACTGACCATTCACACACAGTGACTCATCATGACATTCGTTTACGTCTGAAAGAGAGAGAGACGTCACCAAACATCATACCAGGCTGCCGTCTATAAAACCTGAGCTTTCCTAACATTTGAGAGAAGCGCTGACCGATGCACTCCAGCAGGTTGCTGTCGTAGTAGAAGCCCTGCTGGCAGTAGCACTCGTAGCCTCGCAGCGTATTTTCACACCGACCCTTTTTGCAGATTTCCTCAGCAAACAGAGAACACTCGTCAATATCTGCAGAGAACAAACACAAGCTCACTCTTCAGGCACGATGACAACACTATGCAATACTGAAATAATAATATAATAAAAGCACCAGCAATGTTGATATTATTTGATATTTACCGTGATATGCAGGCAGACTGTACTGGATCCTCTGCTCGCTGTAGAACCCTTGTCCGTGTGGACACAGGAAGTGGAACTCAGCTGAGATGAGGAATGAAGAAGATTCAATTACATGTATAAAATATAAAACACAGTATAAATCACTGTCTTTAATGAAAGCTGTGTTGCGTTTTTGTGACTGTACTTGAGTGGGAGACGGGGCAGGGGTGGATCTCACAGTGGTCTCCCCATCCCATCCCGATGGAGCAGCAGCACTCCTGCTTGGTGACGTTGATGGCCAGAACGCTGTCACAGAACACGGTATCATCCAGGTTCAGGTAGCACTCCTTCTTATCGTCTGTCAGCACTTGAACTGCTGCAGAACCAAACAAAGAGAAGAGGAAGTATTTGCTTTTTGTAAATATAGGATGCGATCATGCAGAGATTTGATGCTCCACACAAGGGAAAAAAAATCAAACTCACCTTCACAGCTGTGCCTGTCCTCCGAGAGGACGTAACCGTGGTTACAGCTGCAGATGTACGAGCCCGGTCTGTTCTCACACGAGCCGTAGGGCTGGCAGAGGTTCCTGTCCGCAGCACATTCGTCAATGTCTGAAAGGGAAATCACGCAGACTCCTGTAAGCATCTGACTGAGTCCAACAACTTTTAAATCCACAGCAAGTCTCAGTTACTTCTAATTTACTTAAACACTGACATTCTGAATATTTTAAATAATTATTAATAACAGAGAAGAGAAAATGTGTTTGAAGAGACTGACCTTGACATTCCCTTCCTCCAACGAGTGTGTATCCCTTCTGGCACTCGCAGTGGTACGAGCCCATGCTGTTGATGCAGCGGCCCCTCACACAGCTCGATGGCCTCTCACACTCGTTAATATCTGCAGGGAGGGAAAACATCAGCATGTGAAGCTTCTTGTCTAGAGTGTTCGTACTGCTTCAACGTAACCAAAGGTTTTGACAGTAAAACTGTATTACTGCACAAAAGCTTTAGTTTTAGTTAACTAAGTTCTGATTTTCATCACTTTCGTTAGCCATAACAGACAGTCATTCATACATAAAAATAAAACCATATGGATTTGACAGAAGGCAAAGTCTAAAAAGGAAAACTGTTTCACCACATTTAACAATAGTTGACTGATCATTGAAGAGGACAGAAATAAACAGGTCGTACTGAAATCTGAAGGGTTCAACAGAAAATAAACATATTTGATTTTCAAACAAAAGGAAAAAAATAAAAGAAAAGTTAATTAGAAACGTTTCAAAGAGGATCAACAGGTAAAACAACCTTAAAAAACTTGAGATGAGAATGTTCCATCTGGAAAGATTTGTTGGGTTGCTGCATTTAATTTCAAACTTCGCCCAGAAATTAGAGGAGTTTTTAGCAGTTTAAATGTTTTTGAGAATAAAATGAATTTATTTATTTTACATCAGCAAGACAGCAAAATAATTCATGTAAAACATTTTAAATGAAGCCAGAAAAACCAGAAAAAATGATCTCTTAAGTTAAATCACAGCTGATGACACCTAACCAAGAGTGACTCCAACTGTATTTGAAATAAACGAGTAGGGCTCCTTTACAGGAGGGCTGACACTCATTGATGCGAACAGCACACCTCGATCCTAACCCTAACCCTAACCCTAATTCCTGTTTTATTAAACACATTGCTTATAAATTTGGCAAATCAGAATTTGACACATTTGAGGGCATTATCAAACATTCCTCAGCAATCCCTCTTTCACTCAGATCCTCAGAGAGGTCAACTCTTCGTGTGAATGTTTTAAACTTATGTGAAGTGAATGTTATCATTGATAATAATCTTATTTTAATGTGTATGAGTACAGATATTGATTAAAGCACAGAATATTCAAACATTTGATTGAACATCTTGTTTATTCAACTCATTTCAACTTGTAAGTTGTAAAGTCACGTAGGAACTTTGAGGTGGGTGACCTCTGTGCATAGTGAGGATGCAGCAGTCTGACGAAAAATTCAGGTATTTACTGCCCCCTATCGCTGGGAAAAATACACACTGTCACTTTAAAGGACATTTTATAAGTTTTTTTTTTATAAATTTGCCTTTTTTACAAAGCAGCTGGCCCCAGTCGGACCCCATCTAATAGTCTAGAACTTTGCCTCAAAGATCCGTAGAACTATCCAGATTACTTTAATATAAAAAAAACCAAGGGGGAGGAGCTCTTAGGTTTTTTATAATTTTACTGAGACATTGATACCTTCCTTAAAAATAGAAAAAATTGACTTCATATCTTCAAAGGACTTCGGCTCTGTAATGCGTGAATGGACATATGGACATGTGAACCCCAAGTTTTGTTGTCTGTTGTTAAAATGAAAATGTCAAATAAATAAACCATGACCAGGAAGCAGGCGTGAATGTTAAACATAATACATCAAATGTTTTTTAACACCATAAATAGTAGTAGTAGATAGTATTTATAAATCCACGCTTTCTGTGGTAACTTGTACCTTCACAATGGCTTCCCTCCTGCGTGCGCTGGTATCCCGGGTAACAATGGCACTTAAACGAGCCCTCTGTGTTGATGCAGCGGCCATTAGCACACAGACGAACATCTGCACACTCGTCAATGTCTGAAAAATACACATTCCCTGATGAAAACGCCTCGTTGTGTTTGGACTAGGGTTAGGGGTCCCTTACCACTGCATCTCTTGCTGTCTGCAGAGTGGAGGAAGCCGTCGTTACAGAGACAGCGGTAAGTACCGGCGAGGTTCTCACAGCGCCCGTTGGGACAGATGTTGGGCTTCAGACATTCATTAATGTCTGCAAATTAAGCACATGCAAAGTTTATTTCTTTAGATTCTGCTGATATAATTTTTCTCACACGGTCCAGATTCATTGACAAGCTGTGGGTTTGTTCTCACCATAGCAGGTACCAGCATGGGCCTCATAACCATGCAAGCAAGGCACACACTCATAGGAGCCTGGTGTGTTCTCACACTGCTCTTTAGGACAGGTGTCTGGATTCAAACACTCATTAATGTCTGGAATAAATAGCAAGAATAATAAGACAATCATCATAATGAAACACACTAAAGTAATAATAAGCCACCATTAAGGCCCTTTTTCTGGACCCAGAGTGTAAAGATGGTGTGTGTACCTTCACAGGCTGGGTAACGGTTTGCTTTGATCCTGAAGCCACTGGGACATTCACATTTGTAAGTACCAGGCAGGTTCACACACAGACCTCCAACTCCACAGATGTCCTGTTTAAGGCACTCGTTCACATCTGTGAAACACAAAGGATGGAGTCAAACTAGAAAAAAAAAACACATTTCAACACACCCATCATTCAACCTTCTCACTCTACCTGTGCACTTTAGTCTTCCATGCAGCACTAAGTGTTTGTAACCCGGGCGACAGTGGCATTTGTACGTTCCCTCTGTGTTGATGCAGCGGCCTCTGCCGTGGCCGCACGGCTCCGACTCACACTCGTTGTCATCTGGAGCGCAGGCGTAGATGAGAACACAACAGAAGCAATGCTACGCAAATGCTGCAGTCAGCATCAACTCAGTGGAGTCGTGTGACTCCTAAAACTTTATTTTGTTCATAAATCTAACAATTTCCTCAACTGGAGGAATTTAAAAAAATGTTCTGCTCGTAACACAAAGCAGGTCATCTTAAGTTATATTATAAGGAACAGAATAAATGCAGAGAAAGTTCAGGTTTGTAGTGACTTGTGGCACCTGCTACAGCCTGATTCCTCTAATTCCCCAAATAACTGAATAAAACCACAGATAAAGTGGAGGCAAGTCTTCACATGAGCACGCATCAGCGCTAAAACAGTAAAGTCATCCCTGCTTGCCTCTGCTTGCTTCTAAGCTCTTAAATTTCAGCTTAAGGTTGGGTGCATCATGCAAAATGCTTTAAAGAAGAAGTCATTCAGGGAGCAGCAATGTCACATTGGAAGGTTTTAACTGCACAGACATAGATTTAATTAAAACTCAGTTTTAAAAGAAGCTTTTATACTGAAAGTTCAACTAAATCAAGTTCAAAATATCAAAATCCAGTTTTTCCCAATTTATGACAGAAGTCATGCACGAGCAGATTTGTGTTGCCCTCAAATTTAGGAAAAACGATTTTGCTTTAAATAAACAGAAGAGCAAAAATCACCCACTTTTTTGTCAAGCAGGAGATGCTGAATGATAAATTTCTTTTGTTTCCTCTAAAACGCTCTCTTACCCTCACAGATGTTCTTCTGCTGGTTGAGACGGTAGCCAGGGAAACAGTGACAGATGTGGCCGTTTGGGCTGTTCTCACACTCTCCTCCACCGCAAACGTTTCTGCTTTCTCTACATTCATCTGTGTTCGCTTCAGGGAGGGAACAGAGGACCAATGTCACATATATACATACATATACATCTGTACTATCCTATATGTATGTACATGTATACATACATATAGATAAATGCAAGTATGAGTGTATGTGATTGTTACTGGCCATCCTGGCATCTACGTAGATCCTGATCTGACCGTTACACAGGAAGTTCTTAACCCAGGGTTTAGCAGATTTGATTATCAGGAGATCGGGAAAAGATGAAGGAAATTCATAAAAATGTCATGAACACCATGTTTGAAAACTGAGTCAGTCTTGCTTTAAGGTTGCAGTTAAACATTAAGAAGTTACGTTAGTTCAGTTGTAGAGCACCGTAATTCATTAAAACTTCTGTGAATGCTGGTCAACGCAACGTCTAGAGCTGCATTCACAAACGCTCTGTATAAATCTTGTTCACGACTCTGTTCATAAATATTGCTGAGCCATGAGATTAGAAATCCTGCTTATACTGGAGTGTGTTTGTAAGAGAGCATTCACTAACACCAACTGTTTAAAACTGTTGTTTATAAATGAGGCGGGTGAAATTATCAGCAGAATAAAGACAATTTAACCTTAAAGTGACAATGTGTAGTTTTTACCATTAATCTCTGGAAATATTCATTGAAATGTTGTAAATGAATTAAATGATCAAGGTCAAGGTCAATTTTATTTATAGAGGGCATTTACAGCATCAAAGCTACACCCAAAACGCTGTACAAGGTAAAACAAATCAAGGTACAACAAATCAACAATAAAAACCTAAAATAAGATGAGCACACAACAGTCACAATCTATAATAAAAACTGTTAAAAACTTAAGATGCTCAAGTCAACCTGCATTAAAAGCCAAATCAAAAAAATGCATCTTAAGAAGGGATTTAAAATGCTCTAGACTCTGTGTGGTCCTGATGTTGTTCCACACTTTGGGACCAACCACAGAGAAAGCTCTGTCGCCACGAGTCTTGTGGCCGGTTTTTGGAACTGTTAAAAGAGCTTGAGAGCTGGACCTCATGGTTCTGGCAGGGATGTAAGCGGACAGCAGCTCAGAGATGTAAACTGGGGCCAGGCCATGAAGGCATTTAAAAACAAAAAGTTAAATTTTGAAATGGATCCTTTAAGAAACAGGAGGCCAATGGAGAGAGGCCAGAACCGGGGTTATGTGATCCTGCGTGCTGGTTCCAGTCAGCAAGTGGGCCGCTGCATTTTGGACCAGCTGAAGTCGGTGTACGGAGGACTGGTCCAGGCCAGAATACAGGGAGTTGCAGTAGTCCAATCGGCAGGACATGAACAGATGGATGATATGTTCGAGGACATTAGCAGGAAGATATGGCTTCACCTTTGCTATCTGCCTTAAATGATAAAAACCTGATTGGACCACTGCACTCACCTGTCTGTGAAGATTAAAAGAACCGTCTAAAAACACACCAAGGTTTTAAACACAGGGCTTTAGAAAACCAGAACAAGGACCAAGAGGACTAAATGATGCCTAGTTGTTGAAAAATATTGGCGGTTTCGTAACAAATAACCATAAAAATCGGGTCTAAAATACATAGGAGCGGGTCTAAGTCTCTGGGCGACGCCATATTGGATGTCATGTTTCCTTCTACGGAAGCCCATGAGGACAGAATACATTTACTGATTTGTAACAAATGGTTACAGAACTTTCAGCATTAATAAATGTTTTTCTTTTACACATTTACCCTTTTTACTCATTGCAAGTGATGAAAGTGAATCTGATGTTCTTGTTATGTTGCTGGAGGTTGTACTCCCAGGGATTTTTGACCCTAATGGCCATCCGTTGGTAAGGCCTTATGTAAATATAAAATAATGCTTGCTTGCAATTATTTAGGTATCTACTTCCCCTATCGTTATCAGCATTTGTAATGGAACTGGTTTAGAACCAGTCCAGGTTCATTACTGGAACCTGTCTGGTGGAAAAGCTCTGTAACGTTGCTTAAATGTCTAGGCTGATCCCTGTTCAGCTCATGTATAATGCTCATGTCCTGATGATTTGTCTGACTTTTGGCCATGTTCACACTTCCTTAGCTTATATAACATCTCCACCATTTTTATCTTCACAAAAACACAAATGTTTTCTCATCCTCTGTACGTTAGTGATAACTTATCTCTGATGCCTTTGGGGGTGAGTTGGTTTGCGTTTTGAAGGAATCAGTGTTTTTCACACAATACCAGCAAAAAATGCAGCTACTTACAACTTTTAGGTAACAGAATGCTTGTGAGCATAGCCTCATGGCTGGTTCATGCTTCACAGCTGATTGCACACAACATGCACAGCACACCTAAGCATCATGTAATCAATCCCTGTTAAAAAAAACATGCAAAAGACTAAACTAAGTAACTTTAATCAATCAGCGTAAATGCCATTAACTGAGCGGAGAAAGTCAACATGTCATTTGTGAGAAAAGGACCCAAGTCTCAACGTAATATCATTCTTAAATGTAGAGAATTGGGTTTTCCAATTTTTTTTTTCCTTTTTAAGGTGCACGAAACATGAGCCAGCATTTACAAAAGTACCTTATTTTGTGGTGAATACAGAATTTGTGTGAAACTCACGGAGATCTGTCTCTATTTCGAGGGGGTCATTGCCTGGGAGGATTCGGACGATTGGTGGAGGGGTGGGTTTTACAACTGCGGATCCAACAGAGGAGAAATGAAGTGAACAGAGTTTTAGGAGGAACTATGACATGTTGATCTTTAGTCCTGACATGGACAACATTTCTTCACATGATTGTGTCAGTTAGCAGCAGAAAAGAAACATTCTCCTCACTGTGCCAGCAGTACACACTAGGTAGTCATGTTAATTGTCTGAGTGGATGTGAAAGGAAAGGTGAGATTACCAGGTACGCGTGGGCCAATGGAGGCCTGCTGCTCAGTAGACGTCTCTGGAGGCTTCTCCTGATTGGACAAGAACAGAAACATTCCAAAACAGCTCAAATAACCAACAAATACAAGAAGAAGTAATATCTTACCGTCACAACTGGAGCTGAAAGGAAAGTGAGATGAGAAAATGAAAACTGTGAACTCACATGATGAGAATTAATTTTTGTAAAAGTGATCGTTTAAAAGCCTGAGCACTCACAATTTGGAGGGAAAAGGATGGGGGACAAAGCCACAGTTTCTGTTATACTTTGGATGAAATATCCTTTCCCAGCAGGACAGATCTGACTGAAAGCCACTGAAAACCACACAAGAACACTGGCTTGTTAAGGGTTTAATCATTTAATCAATACATTTGCAGTGGTCTTCAGCAGAAATGAATGCCTTGCAAGTCGTACTCGGGGGTGGGGTGAAGGGGGGTGGGGGTGGGGGCAGATAGTTTCAGGAACTAGCAGAATGCCACATCAGAGAAGAGCGGAACACGGCAGGATTTGGAGTTTTACTTGCTGATATTTGGACATCTGTTGGCTAACAGCAATGCGATTGTACCATTGACTGTTGTGGTGGAGTTGCTAATGCTAACGGTTAGCTTCTGCTAGCTGACATTCTCTGCTGTTTTCTGGATGCAAAACCAACAACAGCCTTCCCCGTCGAGAGTCAAGATGGGTGAGTCAGTGAATGTTAACCCATCAACTGCCATTGACGACTAAAGTTGTCATTTGCGTTTTTTTTACTGTGTGGGCGTTGCACCGTGAGAACAAACATCCCAGCTCTAAAGCCGATCTTCATCTGCGTACGTCACACGTCACATGATCAGGAAGCAGAAAATCCATGTGTTAGGTGATCGTTTTGGGCCGCTGCTGAAAAAAGTGAGGCACAAACCAGAAAAGCTTCTGCCGATCACAGTTTAACAACGGATTATGAAAGAACAGATAATGCTAGACAAGCGCGGATTCTTCCTGATGTAAGAAGTGAGTCTACTCTTTGTTTTGGTAGTTTTGGCGTCAACATCATCCTAATGCGCAACATTCTGTGACTCTTGAAAAACAGTGAAAATGCTGAAAAATGCTGGCAGCGAAGGACTTTACTGGTCAGAAAATGGCCGGCAGTGAATGAGTTAAGTGACAGTGTGACACAGATCTATCAGACTTTTCTAATCCTAGAGTTTCACCGTCTATTTTCTATCAGAAGCTAATGTAGGAGAAAGGTGTAGGAGACTATTTTCATGTTCAGCCTTTATGAAATCTCAGAATGACATCATTATCATTCATAATCATTAAAGGGACTGTAAGGAAGTTTGAAGTTTTTATGCTCGCAATCGCCACTCAGGCCTAATGCTTAACTGCAGCTTCAAAAGTAAGCTCGTGCATGAGGTGCGTATGCTGTACGTGCACACTCCTTAATGAAAATAACAGCTGAGACACTCCCATGTGTGTGTGTGTGTGTGTGTGTGTGTGTGTGTGTGTGTGTGTGTGTGTGTGTGTGTGTGTGTGTGTGTGTGCGTGTGTGTGTGTGTGTGTGTGTGTGTGTGTGTGGCCCGGACGACAGAACACAGCAAATTAATAAAAATAATGTGCCTCTGTCTCTGCAGCTGCACTTTCTCGTCGGCCGGCCGAATGTGCAGTGTGTGTGTGTGTGTGTGTGTGTGTGTGTGTGGCCCGGAGGACAGAGGACAGGAGAACACGCAGCTAATTAATTAAATAATTTGGTTCTGTACCTTTCTCTTCAGCACAGCCGGCAAAGGTTTATGATGGGTCAGTCCTCCTGCATGCTCAGATCATTCCTTTCCCTTGCTTGAAAAATTGTTCCAAAATGAAAGTTGAACCCACATCTTTTTAAATCCGTGAATTCAATGCCGTTCGGCGAGTCCCGAATAAAAATTTGGGCATCTTATTACTGTAAGAAAATATATAAAAATAAACTCCAAATAATAAATTATGTTGACACCTGGAGTTGTACCCAGGCCTTACGTATGAGAGTCAGACATCTTACTAGGTGAGCTAAAGCACCAGTGACATTTAAGCTATCTGTAATATTTATATCCTTATAACAGCTGAAACAACATCAATCCAAAAAAACGGTTTGGAGCGAAAATGGCTATTTTGTTGCTAATTTGCAGGAAATATCTAGAAGAAAGTTCTACAGAAAGTAGCTAAGGGTCCTCAGAAATGTAGCTAGGTTTGTCACAAGGCGTTAGGAACAGCGACAAAGTCGCTGAGTTGGCACTGCCTCTCTCTCTGCTGATAAAGCTACGGATAGCAAATGCTACGGGCGATGCCTGAGCGTGAACGTGCATGAAGCAGCCTGTTTGACCTGAGCATCTCTCTTTTTCTGTGATTTTACAGAAAACAAGCAATCATAATAAAAATGCCAGGGCTCATTCTACAGGACCAGGGCATTGCAGGAGAATGTATGAAGAAGAAATGTATTATTTCCATACATGTTTTGACTGTCAAACTTCCTTACAGTCCCTTTAAAATTGATTATCAGTGTTCCACACCTTTAAAGATTGCATGAAAACCACATCTGGTTATGTGTTTTCAGAAACAGCAAACTTTATTCATCCACAATCTATCAAAGAGCTTTAGATGATGATGATGATGTTCAGTAAAACAGACTGTTTTGTGTTTGCTAAGCCCGATCAGCTGTGACGGCCATCTTTAATTGGACTGACTCCACAAGTAAATCAGTAGATGGACTTCCAATGATGACTTTCTGGGATTGTAAATAATACACACCAAATACTTGCTGGGATATGTGACACATGCTTGTGTTAATGCATAGATGCTACCACTGTTAACTCACCTGTTCCCACCTGAGGACACCGTTCGCACTGGTTGCCCCAGGCTTTCCCCACCGTGCAGCAGCACACCTCCTTGGTGATGTAGTTTTGCAGTGGGTGCTCACAGCCCCTGGTCTCAGATGCTAATCTAAAGCACTGAGCCAGCTCAGGAGGAGATTCTGTCACAGAGCACATCCGGTACAAAGTTTGATTTATGACAACAGCTCCATGGACAACTCTCTCTGCAGAATCCCTCACCAACACATCGGTTCCTCTCCTGAACGTAGCCGGACTTGCAGGAACATTTGAAACTACCCAGCGTGTTTAGACAGTCTCCATTCTGACAAACACCCTGCAGGGAGCACTCGTTGATGTCTTGGAAGTCAAACAGAGGAGTGTGAAAAATGGAAAGCTTTAAATGATTATGGAGTAAACAGAAAAATCAGAAGCTATTTTAAAATGTGTTACCTTGACAGTGTGTGCTGTTAAATCTTTTGTAGCCTTGTGGACAGGTCGAGCCGTAGTCTTCCACAATGGTCTGTTTGACCGATGCATCTGTGGGAGTGGAGAGATGTCAGCACAACTACAAACACGACCATGAAAGCATCTGAGGAGCGATGTTTCTGATCATCTGTAGGATTTAAAAAAAAACTGGACTGAGTCCTGTGGGAGGCTGTCAGAGAGCCGTCTTAGGGAGATTAGGCAGGTTTTGCTTGCTTCTAGCACCCCCTAGTGTCCGTTTAGTAGAACCAAAAGCAAAACTTATCTCCTCGCTATGCGTTCATCATTTTAACACCTTAATCTAACAGCTGTAATGTCTCTCCAGCCTTCCAAAGTGTCTACATGGGCGATTCATAACTAAATTAAACAAATCATCTGTGTTCATGACCTAAAACATGCAGGAAGTGTGCTGGAAGCAGACTGCAGTGCCAGGTATGTCAGCTACATTTTTCTACAAGTCCAAAAGGCCGGTGTCTGTACCAGATCTGCTCGGGCTGCCAGATTGGCTCGGGGTCCTGCGCCTGCTGATGACGTCACATTACAGAAACTCCACTCAGCTTTCACACTTAAGATTTGTCAGGACATCGTTGGTTACGTATTGTAACCCCAGATTCTATGAGTCTAGTCGCAGCCCTTAAGCGAGCTGCTATTGCTATTGGAAGGATGATCTCCGCATCAGCCAATCATGAAGAGCTTAAATGTACGCCCACCAATAGTGGGCCCCCTTGTGGTATATAACCGCAGTGACCCCACTGCTCGCCTCCAATGGCTCTTATTCCATCATAACCAGTGGGGCCAAGTGGCTTAAGGGCTGCGACTAGACTCATAGAATCTGGGGTTACAATACGTAACCAACGTTCTATTTCGTCTAGTCTTAGCCCTTAAGCGAGCTGCTATTGGAATAAAGCGCAGCTGGATGGGTTTACGCCACACTGGTTAACACAACCAATGGACACACCCAATCAATCTCCTTTAGTGAGGGAGGTTCAGCCTCAGACCAGGCTTAAAGACTGAGGCAGGCACGATAAGAGAGGGGCCCCCACTAAAAAAACATCATCCACGAGAGGATGAAATCCATCTCAGCAAGGCCAATGGGGTGCCATAAGCATTCATTCAGCCTGCTGGGGTCCAAGCACTGAACGAGTGATGGAACCTGAAGACACATCTCGTAAATAATAACGAGTAAAGGAACAGGATGAAGCCCATGAAGCAGCCTGACAAATGTCTTCCATCGACACACCACTATGGAGCGCCATCGAAGAGGAAATCCCCCTGGCTGAGTGAGCCCTGAGTGCCTCAGGGGAATCCTGCCCCGATGACGTGTAAGCGAGGGAAATGGCTTCACACAGCCAGTGTGAAAGACGCTGGGTCGACAGCGCCTGACCAAGGGAAGACTCCCTGTAGTGCACAAACAGATTTTGTGAACGACGAATCTCCGAAGTGCGTGACACATACTGTACAAGCGCGCGCACCGGGCAGAGAAGGTGAGAAGCCGCTTCCTCCTCAGAATTATGGGGAGGAGGAAAAAGTCCAGCCAATGAAATTGACCTGGATTTGAAGGAAGCATTAATGCTTTTGGGCACAAAGGCTGGATTGGGGCATAAAACAGCAGACCCGCCATCTTCCCGGATCCTGAGGCATGCGGGAGCCACTGAAAGGGCGGTCAGGTCACTCACTCTCTTAACTGATGCTAGCGCTAGCAGCAATGCAGTTTTAAGTGACAGGAACTTGAGTGAGACCTGGTCCAAGGGTTCAAATGGGGCTTTGGATAAGCCGTGCAGAACCACCGTTAGATCCCACTGGGGAAAAAGCGGGCGGGACACAGGTCTGTTCCTCCTGACACCTTTTAGAAAACGTTTTGTGAGGGGATGATTGAAAACAGATCTATCTCCAAACCCTTGGTGACAGGATGAGATAGCTGCAGCATATGTTTTAATAGTGCTGAAGGCGAGGCCCCTGTCCATCAGTATCTGCAGAAACGATAGGACATCCGCCAGCTGGCAGGAGAGCGCTTGAACATTCCGCTCCGTGCACCATTTCTGGAAAGCTGCCCATTTAGCAGCGTAAGACGCAATGGTAGAGGGCGCCCGCGCACTCTGAATCGTGGCGACCACATCATGCGGCAGCCCAGAAGCCTCTAAGCGTGACCGCTCAGCGGCCAGACCCACAACCGTTGGCCTATTTCCGGAGGATGTCTGATTATCCCATACCCCTGGAGAAGGGCGTCCGCCCTCCACGGGAGCCTCCACGGGGAGCCGGACACTAGCGCTTGCAGGTCCGGAAACCATGACGCGGACAAGCGCCTGGGAGCCACCAGAATCACCGAGAGCCGTTCCGACCGAATTCGGTCTAAGAGACGGGGAATCAGAGGGACTGGTGGAAACGCATAAAGGAGCGCTCGAGGCCAGGGCTGGTGTGAGAAGGCGTCCGCCCCGAGCGGAGGTCCGTCCCGGGGACTCAGGGAAAACCACAGGCGACACTGAGCGTTTTCGCGAGCCGCAAACAGATCCACAGACGGTTCCCCGAACCTGATCCAGATCTGTGATATCAGTGCGGGATGCAGACGCCAGTCGGAGTCGCGGGGTCCCCCTCTCGACAGGATGTCTGCCGCTACATTCAGGACCCCCGGAATGTAGATGGCTCTGATGGACAGCAGGTGGACATGTGTCCAACACAGTAAATCTGTGGTGACACGCAACAGAGGGAGGGATCGAACTCCCCCTTGGCGATTTATGTAGGCTGCCGCCACCTGGTTGTCTGTGTGAACTTCGACATGACGGCCCTCGAGAAGGGCAGCAAAGTGTCTGATCACATTCCTCACTGTCATAAGCTCCAACACATTTATGTGCTCGTGCGTGTGGGAGGGCCAACGATCTGCCACCGTATGGGACAAGCACGTGCCCCCCCACCCCGACAGTGACGCATCCGTAAACACAGATACGTGTGACGCAGGACGTCCGATGGGAACCCCGCGTGAGAGGATGCAGGGGTTCCCCCAGTGAGCGAGGTCCCCGCCCACTGAAGGGGGAATCCTCAACATACGTCTCTTCTGACGTATCGGGTGCACCCGGAGGCGGGTGAACCAACGTTGCAAGCGCCTTGTGTGCAGCAAGCCTAGCGGCACCACCGAATGGGCTGCGGACATCATGCCCAGGAGTTTCATGACTAACAGGGCTCTCACGATCTTGCGGGGTTGTACACGGGAGATCACCGTGGAGAGATCTGCCGCTCTTGCAGGCGACAAACGTGCTCTCATTAGGGAGGCGTCCAACTCCACCCCGAGATACACAATCGACTGGGATGGAAGAACGGAGCTCTTTTCCCAGTTTATAGAAAACCCCAGGGTCGACAGATGCTCTGTCAACCTCCTGGTTTGCTGTGATGCCTCGTCCTTGGACCGAGCGCACAGGAGAAGATCGTCCAAGTAAAATAAAACCCTCATTCCCTCCGTGCGCAGTGGCTGCAGCGCGGTCTCCAGACATTTGGAGAAGGTGCGCGGGGCTAGCGAGTAGCCGAAAGGGAGGCGATTGAACTGATATTGAACTCCCTTGAACGAAAAACGCAGAAACTTCCGGTGATTTGGAATTACTGGTATGTGGAAGTATGCGTCTTTCAGGTCGATTGACGTGAACCAATCCCCGGGGCGCACATATTCCAGGACTTGTCTCATCGTTAACATGCGGAAATGCATTACTGCTATGGAGCAGTTGAACAGGGACAGGTCGAGAATCGGTGTCATTCCTCCCGACTTCTTCGGTACTATGAAGTAGCGGGAGTAGAAGCCCGAGAGCTCTTGTCCGCGAGGGACTCGTGAAATAGCGTCCTTGGACAGAAGTTCCCGCAACTCCAGCTCTAGGGCCTGAGACTGTACTTGCGATGTGAACGTCGTTTCCACGATCCCGTTGAAGGGAGGTGGAGTGACCTGAAAATGAAGTGTGTGACCGCAATGAATGGTGTCCGAAATCCATTTGCTCATGATACAAAGGCGGCGCCACCCGTGCGCGCGTTCCGACAGTGGACGCGTGTGCGCGGTCACGTGAGCAACGACTGAGGGTTGTGCATGCGCCCTTACCGCCGTCGCCCGTACCAGAGAACTGGGGGCGACCCATGGAGGGCTGCGCTCAAAAGGGCGAGTGCGAAACAGCTGGAACAGGCTGGTCCGCACCGCGGAGCGTGGAGTCCGAGAGTGAAGGACGAGTGGGAGCCGAGCCTGTGCACGGGGGCGACAGAGTGCCAGCGGATGAAGCCGCGCGTGGTCGAGACAGCGACCTGACATCTCGCCCCACCCGACGATGTGGTGAGAGCTGGGAGAGTTGGGCCCGGCCGGATGCTGGGGCCGGAGCGCAAATGGAGCGCACCCTTACGGTTGGCCGTATATTATGACTGCCTGCAGGAACATGTATGCGTGCAGCAGTGCTTGGTGTGGGGAACATGTGTGAGAACTCGGCAGAGGATTCTGCGGAGGACTGTAGGATTGTGCTCTTTGAGTGACATGTTTTGGGTTTTATTTCAAAACCAACATCAACATCATTACAATCATGTACACACACATTCCCCCCAAAGAGTCACTTCCGTGGCTGCTTTCGGCGAGGCTCGTGCACCTGGGACTGCCAAGACGGCGTCTGCTGGCCCCGCCGGAACCGTTGCCCGCCATCTCGCTGGTCCCGCTGATGTGGAGCCGAAGCGGGAGGCCGGCTCCGTGGAGTGGACGGTGCAGCTGGGCGTTTGAAGCTTCCGCGCCGTTCGTCCCATCCTCTGGCAGAACGGCCGGAGTGCGAGGCTGACCGAGGGTGAACCAGGTCTCGTACCGTAGCCGATAGTTCGGCCGTCTTCTGAGCCCTCTCAATGACGCCCCTAAGATGGGGACCAAACAGAACATCGGTGGTGATGGGGCCGTCCAGCATCTCCCTTTGCAGATGTTCCGGAATGGAGGGCAGGGCCTTGAGCCAGATCGCTCGCTGGATGAGGGTCTGCCAGGCAGCGATGCGAGCAGAACCGGTGAGCACAGCAGCACACAAATTGAGGATAGCATCAGCAGTCTTAGTAATGACGGCTTTCGACTCCTCGGGGGCTTCCAGCTCCTCCATCATCCTCGAGACGCCAAAGGCAAGGAGGGCGATGTTATTCCCTGCAGCGCCGGTCTGAAAGGCACACTGATGTGCGCGGTCGGTGAGCCGCGTCAGCAGCTGGTCATGTTTTGAAGCGGGAACAGCTCGCGGGCCAGCGAGGTGGTTCTTGGCGCCAAACAGCGAGGCCAAGTCCGGCTCTAGCGGAGGAACGGACGGCCAGCCTTGGTCGGAAAACCCCTCGACCTTGGTGATGGGCGCATATGTGGAGACTGGCGCCTTGAGCTTGGCAGGCTTGGAGAAGGCGGCAGACCAGCAGCTCATAGCAGCGGGAAAGCGCGGCCAAATAGGGTCTAGACAGCGTGTCTGAGTTGCCCCGAAGATTCCCGCCAAATCATCCGCTTCAGGCGGGGCTGGTTCTGGCACAGCTAGCCCCTTGTGGGCTGCTGCCGCAGAAATGATGGCGGGCAGCTCCTGGAGCAGTGCTCTTACTGCTGGCAGGGAGGAGCGAGAAGCCACTGGGGCAGAAGGACCCGCTGGGCGGAGCTCATCGACCTCCGTTATGTCTAGGAGGGATGCCGCCTCGTCGTAGTTCTCGCTGTCGGTGACGTCATCCAGCCGGTTGAAGCCAGCCGGCTCCTGACCGGCGTCGAAGAAATCCAACGCCTTGTCCAGCGGGTACGAGTCAGCCACCGGAAATTCTTCGTCGGCGGCGGGAGTGAAGTACTCGACCCGGCGAATCTTCTCTGCCACGGGCAGAGCGGCACAGAACGGGCACGAGGCCTGCGGGGTCAAGGCCAGGCCAGCGTGGTGAGCCCCGAGACAGACCTCACACTTAGCGTGCAGGTCTCCGCTGGAAATGGAGCCCGACTGGCAGGTCGGGCAGGGTCTGGCGTCGCTGGACATGGCTGGTAAGTCTTCTCGGATAATCTTGCTCTTTCTGGATAAATTTGCTCTTTAAGAAGCTCTCAGCTTGGCATGAAGAGAAAAAGGAGGCGAGCAGTGGGGTCACTGCGGTTATATACCACGAGGGGGCCCACTATTGGTGGGCGTACATTTAAGCTCTTCATGATTGGCTGATGCGGAGATCATCCTTCCAATAGCAATAGCAGCTCGCTTAAGGGCTAAGACTAGATGAAATAGAACAGCAGTTTTGTTAATAAATTCTTGTTTGTTAACACCTAAATATTTTTTATAATTGTAATTTGTTAGTAAAACATCATATTATCATTGTTTTGTAAAGAATGTGAAACAACATAAAACCAACATCAGACTGCCAAAAAAGACAACAGTTCTTATGTGTGAAGCCATATCTGTTTGTATTAATGTGGAATCCATCTTTATATTTCCTTAGTTTTTATATAAATACATTCATTCATTCAAAATTTTGCTTTGTTGTCCTTTCAATAAATTCTTTTATTTTATTTAGCCCCATTTCATCTAAATCAAGAGCTTTTGAGGGTCTCCGTTTATCAGCTGATGCCTTTGCTTTTATTTTACATTTTCTTTGGAAATGCAAACATATTTTCTCCCAAAAGTGTTGATTTTTGGACTACAGGACTACAACCGCTATACTACAACCGTAAATTTGACCAATCAAAATCTTTATTGTCAACATGCTAGTGTAACTTTTTACAAATGTGGTAATGTAACTTCCCTAAGTCCAGCCAATCATCTACTGTGACCTAATTGGCAGACGCAGGACCCCGAGCCGATCTGGTACCAACACCGGACCAGCACTCTGAACTTGTGAATGTGGTATTCTGGCCACAGAGGGTGGTGGGGGGTCTGCGTGACATTTCATTAAACCTGTAAAGGGTCATTTTAGCACATACGGGCTCAAGAAAATTATTTAAAAAGATGAAAAAGTTGCAAATTGTCCCTTTAATGTCAGTAAGGTTTGATGCCACTGATGCACCCCAAACTTTTTACTCAGTTTGCTTCTTCACTTCCTGTGCAAATGAAACGGATGTAAAGTTGGCCCAAACATAGAATCCGGTTCCTGTTTTAATTTAATAAATTATTACCACACCCTTTATTAACATGATATCTTCCTAGAGGCATGTTTGGCACACCTCAGAGGAGAAAAGAGCGGCTGATTTGCGCTCCACAAATAATAAAATTATGTTAAAAACACCTTTGGGGGAAACCTGAAAATAAGATGTTATGAACACAAGAATACTGTAAAATCTATCGGATTTACTGAGTTTTCTGGAATTTACTAGTGAAAAACTTTCATCATGTTGAATTTTTCTGCCTACTGTGACACGTGCGTGTCCTTTCGTCATTTATTTCAGGCAGCCTGAGCTCATTTCATGTTTTCAATGCAAAAACTGATTTTAAAGAACTAAAAAAAGTCTCAGTTTTAGGCATTTTATCTTGTTTTTAGTCTAAAAAAATGTTTAATAACGCAAAAACACTTGAAATAATATAAATATTTCTAAATGTGATCACATTTTCTTGTTTTGAAGAGAATCTGATGTTAGATTTATTTGCTAGTTTTTAGACTTCTAGCCAAGCAATGCTTGCTTTCTCCAATAGATGTTTTCTACTCAAAACAAGAAAATTGGATCATAAGTGAGTATTTACCTTACTTCAAATAGTGCTGTAAATAAAAAAAAACATTTTTTAATTTTTAGACTAAAGTTATACATAATATTCCTTTCTTTAGAATCCATTTTTGCAGTGTTCTTGTCCTTTAGATGTTTTTAAAGACGTTTTTGATGATGGTTAGCTCGTAAAAACAGACTAAAATAGTATTTCACGAGCTTTCATGTCATAAAATCCTGTCTTTGCTTTCTTCTTCGCCCCTAAAACAGGAAATGGTTTTGTTTTCCATGAGAGATGGAACCGAGCTGTGGGAACACCACCACACTTAATGACTAGATGAAATAGAGGCAAGCTCGTAGCGTATCTTCACTGTTTTCATGAAAAAGGAGGATTTTAACAATGAGCCCACGTGTAACAGAGCTGACATCTCGATGAGAAAGAACCCAGTCATCCAGACCAGCCAGACGTACAGTATCAGGTTTAGTCAAAGGCCACTTTGTCTGAGCCAGAACTGAGAGAAGGAAAATAATAGTGGAATGGAAAAACCTGAGCAGCCAAGATTTTCTTGAAATTCGATCTTCAGCGGGGCGATGACAGTCCTGCGCTGGGCAGGCGCGCAGAGACGGGCCCAATCAGAGGGTTATTTTCCACTTTCTCCTTTTCTGTGTGTGTGTGTGTGTGTGTGTGTGTGTGTGTGTTTGCACGCGCGTGTGTGTGTGTGTGTGTGTGTGTGTGTGTGTGTGTGTGTGTGTGTGTGTGTGTGTGTGTGTGTGTGTGTGTGTGTGTGTGTGTGATTCCCACAATTCCTCCCTCTGTTTTCTCCTCACAAACATCTTCACACCGTTCCCAAGTGTACCTTCATGCACGCTTTGAAACTATTTTTATGGGACTATAAAACAATCATTTTAATCCAGAGCTATAATCTCAGGAAGGGGAAAGCACGGTTCACATTTTTTGGCTCGATAAACAATAATTTTATCCATGGAACGCACATGGATGAAAATGTCACCAAAACATGCTGCATTAACTCTGCTATGCAGGAAAAGAAAGAGCGTTTGATGCCTACAAATTTGGACCTGGAGCCATTTGAGTCCATGATCCATCTCTGGAGAAAGAGTGGAACTCACTTGGTAATTTGGGGCACTGATAACACTTGTTTTGTCCCCATGAGTTTCCCACACTGCCACAGCAATCCTCCTGGTTGGTCAGAACAGGAAGTGGGGTGCTGTCACACTAAAAACAAGGAAAAAAAACAACACATGACACAGACGTCCCCGGCTGACCACAGGATGTGGTTGGACTCACAGCCTGTTTGGGCGTGGTCTCCTGGAAGCAACGCCCCTTTGGTTTGTGTCTCGACGGGATTTGCCATGGCCCCGTCTTGTGAGGAGGCTTGGAGGCGTCTGACTGGTCGAGAGGTTGGATGACGACTGAGGTTTCCGGTGCGTGGTGAACACGTACATTAATCTGCACTGAAAGTTTAAAACAAAGAAGGAATAATGTGAACCAAGGCCCAGACTTAGACGTGTTGAAGTGAACGGCGTTTACCTTCTGACGAGTGCCCAGCCTGCGACAATGGCAGGGTGAAAATGGAGTGTGTTTGCGTGAGCTGAGTGCGTCCGATGGCCGACTGTTCCACGAGCTTTTGGCCGTCGGGCTTCACGTGAGTGAGGTACACCGGCTGCCTGTTGCCGTGTGCTGCCTGAGCTTGCTGCAGTGGAAACTGGCAGAGCCGACCGGTGAAGCCGGGAGGGCACAAGCAGGTCTTCCTGGAGCTGCACACCCCTCCGTTCATGCACGTCAGGGGACACACCACTACAGAAAAACAAGGAACACAGAGAGGAGTTATAGGTATTATTTGTTTAGCAGAAGTGGACTGAGGAATTTTCAGCATTTTTATTAATGCTCAATATTAAGTGATATGGGTTGAAAAGCGATATATATACATGTGAAAGCATTCACTTTAGTCTGACAAGCTATGAAGTCTCCTCAGCTGGGAGAAAGCAGGTGAAGTCATTGATCTGTGTTACAGCTTCCCTCTGACATGTGGGAAAAATCTCCAGACTGTGGGAAGCCTGCAGGATCCAGGGACGTCTGTGGTATAAAAACCATTCACTGGAGTTTTACTGCATCTCCTATTGTGTTTATTTAAGGGCAGTGCTTTTGAAAGTTCCACAATAGAACAGTCAAAGGAAAGAGATAAAGAAAGAATGCAGGAAAGTGATGAAAATAACTAGATTAGAGATCAGTTCTGACCTGAATGACAAGCAAATGGCTAATTTGAGCAGGGCTGAAGCACTGTGGTTTATGCAAATACTGATCTCTGCCAGTTTTGTAAGATAATTATTAACACAGATTTCTATGGTTGTTAGCGAGCACAAACAACCTTTTGGTGCGGCCTTCCTGCAGAACGCATCTATTGGGATAATGTGAAACTAACAACAGTGACAAGGCTTATAATTGTGCAATGGAAACTTAAGAAGACAGCATCTTGTCTTGATTTCATTCACCCGGCCCTCCGTCAGAAATCCGGGGGTAATTATGGACATTTCTGTCAAACTAGATAAACCAACAGCTCAGTGGTTGAGTCTTTCAACTTCGTCTTTTTAACCAAGGTCAAATCCTGTATTAGGATTTTGAGAAGGTAATCCCTGCTTTTATCACATCACCTAGTGATACTGTATGTATTGATCGGCCTT
This sequence comes from Nothobranchius furzeri, assembly GCF_043380555.1. Lineage (NCBI taxonomy): Eukaryota > Metazoa > Chordata > Actinopteri > Cyprinodontiformes > Nothobranchiidae > Nothobranchius > Nothobranchius furzeri. Next base: position 47,087,153 of record NC_091750.1, on the reverse strand, counting down.
TCTTACACCATCTTCAGAAGGTTTGGAACATTGCAGCTTGACTTTTAACAGGAACAAGGAGAGGCAATCAGAGTTGGCTTGCCTCTACTTAATACTAAAGAACAGATTTTAGAGAGCGAGTAACACCTAAATCAGGGCTATTGAGTTCTGGGCCTCGGGGGCCAGTATTCAGTGGTTTCTCTGGTCCAACACGCTTGATTCAGTGGTGGAAACCCCTGTGCAGCAGCTCCTCATGCTCTGCAGAAGCCTGTTAATCACCTGCTGATTGAAATCAGGTGTGAAGCAGAGTTAAAGAGTTAAAACCAAAACGTGCTGGACACTGGCCCTCCAGGACCGGAATTGAATAGCCCTGGCCTAAATCAATATTTTTTGCTGATAACCTGTATGAGTATCCAATAGTGTTGTAGACATGTGTAATCATTATTTTTGGCAGTTTCGTTCAACTTACCTAATATTTCTGTTACGATAGGTAGGTGAACTGAGAGACCAGGGAGTTCGGCTGTAGCGTGTTTGAATGACCCAGACCTGGAGGAGCGAGCGTCGGGAATAAACAGGCACGCGGTTTGATCTAGGAGTGACCACCGGACCGGACCAGAAGGAGGGCTGAGCGGATACTCCAGAGTAGGAAAGAGATGACTTACTGAGTCGACGTTAGTCGGGGAGTTTGGTAGTCCAGAATCTCATGAGTCGGATCATTGAAATAAATCAATCAATCAAATCAAAGATACTTTATTAATCCCAGAGGGAAATTAGAGTTTCACAACACACAATTCAGAGATCAGACATACATGGGCAAGACACATGACAAGAATTGGTGACTGTGGTCATTCGCAACCCTAAGTCGCGCTGCCTTAATAGAGATGAGAGGGTTACATGAGGATTGGTTCAGGTGGAGGGAAAAAAAGGCTCTTCAGAGTTACCCTCCCACCAGAAGAGCAGCTTTGCTCTGCAAAAAAAAAAACACCTCAGACGGATATGCAACAGACTTCAGACAACACAACATAAGTGTCCACTAGGTGGGGTGGTGGGTTGGGGTTATCCCCACTTCAGTTCCTGCAGCCACGATGAAGCAGCGCATGTCACCTCAGTGTGGATGGGGGAGAAGCATTGAGGGTTGGAGGGTTGCAGTGACCCTGGACGCTTCAGCGGCCTTCCTGCAGTCCCGCCCAGGCTGGGAAAGGAGACAGAGTTGAGTTGCCATAGCGACGGCACATTCCACATATCTTCTGAGGGGGGAGTTTTTGTTGGAGCCTCGCAGGCTCAAGGACGCCAGATTCTGATTAGAAATTGTTTGGGGGCCAGACAGAGATAATTTCCTCTCTGTCTTACAGTTTGTTGGTCCTCAACCTCTCAGAATCTCAATAATGGATGTTAATCTATCCCAATCCGTTCTGATTCGTCCACTCTCTCCTTGATGACATCCATCTTTTGTGCCAAAGAATGAATCTCCACCAAAGTCCCAAGCTTACGATTCATCTCGACAATTATTTGAGTCTGTGAATTCACAGCGCGGTGCAAACCATCTGTGAGCTCTGGGATCAGGCCAATATTCCTCGACAGCTCGTTGATTTTCCGGTAAGCCAGGTAGCCTCCAAGGCCAATGAGCAGGAAACCTGACACCAACACCACGAATATCCACATGTCTTCAGAGTCCTCCACAGACAGCTGAGAAAGACAGATCAAGTTCCACTGTTTCCAGGAGTCCATGATGTGTCCAACTGGGTCTGTCCCGGCGGCGCATCCGGGAGCCCCTTCTTCCGTTCTCATCGTTGAAAATTTTTTATCAATTGCGTTGAGACCAGCTGACGAGATCCATTTAAGTGAATTTCAGTTTCCAGAAAAATGCAGAAGCAGCCGTGCACGCAGCACACAGAGACAGACAAAGGCAAACGATGTTGGAGAAATCTGAAGGTGGCGAGTCATTCTGGCAGATTGTAATTAACACAGCTGTCTCAAGCAGGTGTTCTGACAATCCTAGACCTCCTAGAACAGTCTTTATTTGACCATGTATACACACAAGATTCAGGGTTTTGTTTTCGCCACATATCCACAAGATTAAATTTATCCATAAGGACCAGTAGACAAGGGTGAGGAGATGGCGTGTTTTTAGGTGGCCATCTGTCTATTCTTTTATTTACTGTCAAATTAAAGTCTCCTCCTAAGATAATTCCAGCTGTTGGATATTTCTGAAGCCAATACAATATTTTGGATTCCAAAGCCTGAAGAAAAGTTGTAGATTCACAGTAAGAATTATATTCTTCATATATATTAATAAGTAGCAAGGTGGTCCGATTAACTGAAACAACAAGTAAACAGTAATGGCCTAAAGAATCAAGGTCAGCATTTAAAACATCCCCATCAAATCTATTTTTAAGGATTCCAACACCAGCTGATCGATCCGAACCATGAGTAAACCATACATTATTTCCCCACTGAGATTTCCAAAAGTTAACATCAGAGTTGAGAGAGTGGCATTCCTGTAAGAAATAAAGTCAAATTTGTGCTTCTTTGTAAACAAGAACAGAGCTTTCCTTTTAACATTATTTCTAAGGCCCCGAACATTAACTGAGAACAAAAACAAAGACATGAAAAAGCAACAACAATAGAATTAAGAAAAAGGAGTGTAGAAGAAATTTACTTAAAACACCCAGAATTCTTCCAAAACAGTGACAGAAAAAAAAGATTGAGCGCCGTTGAAAAAAATGACAAGAGTACTGAAGTAGAACATCAATTTTATTTTATTTTTTGTCCTCTTTTTTTTTATTTTTCTAATATTTTTTGTTCCTTAGATCCATTTCAAAATAATTTAAAATAAGAGACAGCAAAGTATCCAACCTTCAAAACGAAACTCACATGTTATTAACAGATACTCTCTTGCCATCAATAATGGCAAAGGCTCCTCTGAAGCCTGCACTTTTTCCATCTTTCCTCGCTCGCTCCACCAGGGGCCACAGTTTGTTCCTCGCTTCCTTCACACTCTGAGATAGGTCTTCTAAAATCCGGACTTTCTTCTGCTTGAGCACAGCAGCATTTCGAGCATCCCTCCAGATTATGTCTCGGTGTGATCGAGAGATGAACTGTACGATGATGCGACGAGAAGATTTATCTTTATCTGACCGTGGACCCAATCTGTGCATGACGTCAACAGACATAGGAAGCTTGTCTGCTATATCCGGGGAAACTTTACTGAAGAAGTCAATAATTAGCTGCTTCACATTCTCACCGCTGCGCTCCTCCACTCCAGCCACTCTGAGATTCCATCTCCTTTTATATGTATCAACTTCTTCAAACTTTCCACGGAGGATAGCATTCTCCTTTTCCAAAGCAGCAACTTTTAAGTCAATAGATTTCACCTTTTCCGCTAGATTACTGAGATTTCTGGCCAAAGATTACATAGCATTAACCAAACTTTTGGCAGAAATGCTGTTCTCTTTAACAGCTGACTCCACGTGCACCAATCTGCCAAGGCTTTCCTCTTGCATCTTTTCAATACGTAACATCACAGACATCATATCTGGCGGAGCTTCGAGGGTTTTGAGATTTGGTTTTGACTTTTTAGTCGGACGGTTGTCTGGAGTTTCGGGGAGTGGAGTAAGAGCTGGTTCATTCTGAGAGAGAGATGGTTCCAAGCATTTTCTGGCATATGTGTGCCTCACATCCCGAATATTACCTCTATCTTCCATTTTCAGCCACGAGGGAGCAAGCGTGGGTCGACGGAGTAGATTTTCACGTTGAAAAAAAAGAGAGAAAAAAAAGCACAAACGTAAGATTTTATTTCACAAAAATAGTCAAATACCTTAAAGCTGTCAACTAAGTTGTTTTCTAGGACACTTTGGAAAAACTTCAGTTAACCGAGTTCATCAAAAAGTAGTTGGTCAGTGGAGCTCAGAAATTAAGATGTTACACCAACGCCATCTTGGCCCGAGTTTGAATCACCCCCAATCTAAAGTCTCCAGTGTCTGAGGTCTTCTGGTTTAAACCAACCAATTAGCAAGCAATCCATTAGCATATAGGGAGCCTAAGTCACACCCACCTACTTCCACACCACGGGTCCCTGGAAGAACGAAAAAATGAATGCAAGTCAATGGGGCTAAAACCACTTTTTTTTAATTCTGCTTGTTTTGTGCCGTGAACTTCACATATGATGTCCATGAATTTTAAAGACACATTTTGACACCAAGAACGTGTTTATTTTCGAATCGGGGGGTATTTTAGGTTTTGTGTGAAAATAAGTTCAGGACTACAAATGCGCTTCACGAAAGTGACGTCATCGAAACAGACACGGAGAAAACTGAGGGAAAAAGGCTGTAAGTTCAGCAGACTTCCCACAGGAGAAATGAACCACCATAAATCTGGTCACGTGGTAAGTAGCAGCTACTTTGGGGAGAGGAGATTATGTGGTGACGTCACATATGCGACGTGCCGATTTCTAGTTTGTAGTCATGCTAATTACTAAGTTTTACAAGGTGATAAATCTCAAAGTACTGGTCAGTCCACACGAGGTGGGTCAAAGGTTACCCTGAGCGGGTGATGTGATGTCAGGCATTCAAGTATTGAGTATATTTACTGCATATTACAGTAAAATAATCTGTATGTGACCATATTATGGTGATCCTTGGGTCGTGATGATGGGGCCCTTTAATGCTGTTGCCCAGGGTACAACAAAGTGTTAATCTGGCCCTGGTTGGAGTCATTACAATATCTTAAAAAAAATCAACAAAAATGTATTCTACAGGTGTGGCAGCTTTAATTTACCCATGGCGGTGCGACACGATCTATTAGTGTAGACGGTTTCTTTGATAAACATAGCAGGGAAAATAACGTATTTGGATTCCCATTCTGATTGGTTAGTGAAAAGCTACAGTAACCCCCATTAAGGCGCTTCTGTAGCCCAAGCAGAAATGCCCCATGGCTGGCTGAACCCTGCTCCTTTTCACAGCAGGGCTGATTTAAGGGGTTTAGCACGGCCTGCATCAGGGCTCCTGGGACCGATGAAACCCATAAGTTCATTTCTTATGCTTCTTAGAGATTCAAAACAGTGTTTAGATTGCTGCTAAACTGCAATCTTTATCCCCTTTAAACATTTGTCTGTTAAAAGCATAAATTAATTGAATAAATCAGTGTAATTTTTTTTAAAATTTTATTTCAGGTTGAGAATGCAAACAGACAGATTGTGCTCTAATGTAAAGCCCCATTAGTCATCACACACTGGTGAAATGTGTTCTCCGCATTTGACCCATCCCTGGGGGAGCTGCGAGCTGCAGACACAGATGCACTCGGGAACCTTTTAATCCCCAATTGAACCCCTTAATGCTGAGTGTCAAGTAGAGAGGCCTTGGGTCCCATTTTTAAAGTATGACTAGACCGTGGGTTTGAACCATGATCTCCCAGTCTCAGGGCATACACCAGGGGTCCTCAATTATAATGGTCCGAGGGCCACACACAAAAAAGACCCAGAAGCAAGAGGGCTGGGGGGGATGGGGTGCTGCTGCTGCTGCTTGGATCACTGGCTGTAATGCACATAACACACAAGCTTGCAATATAAAGAAGGACAACACCTGTCCCCCTCCAGCTGGGCTGTGTGACTGCACTAACCTGTCCTGTGTGACCCTCACCATGTAACCCTCATGTCCATGCTGTCTCTGGAGGAGCAGATAGGAAACAAGATCTCCTGTAACTTAAAATGAACCAAAGCGTCCTCCCAGTTTCTCTTCCAGCTGAATTTAACATCAGTTTATCATCATGAAACAAAAGAATAAAGTGGAACAAGAATTTCTATCTTTTATTTCTCTCTCCTTTTAACTTCTCTGTGTCCCTAAATAAAAGAGACAGATGATTACGCTGCAGCTGCCGTCAATCACCCCGCTCCCTCCCCAAGACCGGACCTCCTGACATCACAGCACTCGGTCTGACTGAGCGCTTCCAGGAGAAACAATAATGAAATTATGAAAATAATAATGCATGTTTGGAAGAGCGTCCTCCGATCCTCTCTCTTGTGTGAGTAGACAATCTCCCGCTCTCTCTGTCTCAGTCGCTGATTGAGCGAGCGGAGCGCGCCGCGCGACAACCCGTTCAATTAACATAATTTACGGCCCAAATCTAACAGAACCGGTCGGGCTGATTCGATTCTGGTTCGGTCTCAGGTTATAACTCCAGCGCTCAGCCCTGCAGAACCACATAAAGGCAGATCAAAGTTTCCTACCAGGTAAATGTAGAGAACACCGCTCTGACAGATGTGGATGCTGCGCTGGTGCCGCCGTTAAAATAACACAACTACATTCCACTATAACTGATTATGGTACTCTTCTATGATGCAAAACCATTTATGCCCGCATCTCATGCATTGATTATTTGATTATTTTCCTCAGCTCTATCCTAAACCTCCCGGTCGGCCGTCGGGAGTGGGGGGTGCACGCGGGCTTTGGGGGCCACAAAGAGAGGGCTCGCGGGCCGGACGTGGCCCGCGGGCCGCCATTTGCGGACCACTGGCATACACTCACACCACCAGGCCACTCCGCTGCTGTAGCTACTTCCTTTATCTCACCAGATGTAGCTCGCATCATCGTTTCTACATGAGCCAGCTCAGGATTAAGGTGCAAATGAGTTAATTAAAAGTCCTCCCAGGTGATTTTTTTACATTCTGTCTCTCACAGTTGAAGTGTCCCTATAATGAAAATTACAGACCTCATCTGCTTAAGTGACAACTCGTACAATCGGAGGCGGCTGAATACTTTTTAGCCTCCCTGTAACAAGACTGAGGCTCACACACTGTAGAATATATTACACACACAAAAATCAACAGTTTACTATATTATTAGGCACTTTAATCATTGTCGTCCTGATGCTAAGTTCATTATTTAAACTTATTAAACATTCATGGGATATTTTGTCTTCATTACCCAACAAACTCTTATCCACGCTGACCTTTGACCACCGGTCTGTGATCGGCTTGTGCTTTAGCTCAGCACAACACTGTAAATAAGTCCTTGCATCATGTTTTATGGAGAAAACAATTTTCCTGCACTTATTGCTGTCTCCATTAAGTTTTTTTCAACATTTTATCAAAAGTGTTGAGTCCGTACTTAATCGTTTATTGGCTTTAATATAGAAAGATGTTTCCTCTTTTAGCATTTTTCTTTTATATTTCCTTCGTCAGACTGAACTATAATTGACTTTTCATTGAAGTCTGATCCAAGACCACAACTGCTTTTCCATCCTCTCCCTGACATCAGCCCTCCTTTTCACTTTTGCATATTAAAACCTCGTTTTCATCAAAGCAGTCATGGAGGAGGAGGCCTCTTTCTCCTGGAGAGCCAAGTGTGGACACATGGAAGTAATTAGGTGTGGCCTGCTGAGGAGTCTGGGCTGTGGCGTAATTAGGAGACTAGATCACCCTACACACAGCGGGGACATCCTCACATAGTGAAAGTCTGGCAAAAAAAATTAAAGGAACCTCAGTGAAACATCAAGTACCAGAGAAGAGTCTAATTCTGGGTGTAAAACAGATAAATCAGTTAACTCAGAAGCAGTATTTAACTCACCACCATCAGGATAAGGCTGACTGAAGACAGACTACTTTCTGTGATATAAGAGCTCTGGTTTCCATGGTTCAGGGTCTAAGCTCATCAGTCTGGATTCAGAGTGAGGAGTGCTGGAAAGAGAGCTTGGGAGTCCAAAGGCACCTCTTTCCAAATGTTATTACACAATCTAAACCAACAGAGACGAAGGAGATGACATACAGCAGGCAGACTCTGGACTCGGGCTCCATCAGGCTGGGAAAGTGTCTGTGTGAGACTCTGACGTAGCTTCTGTTAAACTAATGAACACAGAAAGGACAAGAATCAAGTTTCATACTCTGGAGCAGAATTGTCTGGGTGGAGGCAGCGTGGGCTTGGTGAAGGGGGAAATAGACCAATGTTGCACAATGATCTACTGGTCAGAGATGCAGCTCCTGTAATCCTTGCTAATTTCAGCTATTTACCAGTCAACAAGAACCAAATAAAAGCTGTAAAACAATTAAGGGTCTGATAAATAAATGGATGAAAATTCATTTAACGAAGCTTCAGTAAAAGTCAACACGGCAGGCCGAGAACTTCTACTTAGCAACAACGATAATAGAAAAGCTCTAAAGCAACAGCAACTTCACTTTCTGTCAGAACTTTCAGAATAAAATCACTAACATAGAGCTGATGTGATGTCATAGCCGCTTTTTTCTTATACATTTCTTACATTTTACCTCAATAATTAAGTTAATGTTTCCATTTAAAGACAGAAAATCCTTAATCATAAAAGGATGTGTTATACATCCTTCTGAAATAAAGTACTGTCACTGTGTCTTCAGAGCTGCAGGAGAACTGAGTAATAGCAACGCCATCCTCACCTACGGTGAGTCCTCACCCTCACTTCTACTCCGGTTATTTGAGCCTGAGTCACACTGGCTGAGCGCAGGCTAATGTTTTTGGCAGATCCTTTCTGCGAGTGGGCGGGTTTGTCTGCATGTGCTATTAACTGCAGGGTGTATCGTCTCCTGGAGAGCCGCTGCGGTTAGCTGACTGCGCCACATTATATACTGAAAAGAGCAGAAAGCTCAAACGCTGAGATCAGAAGTATTTTACACCCTCTCCCATGAAACCATCACCTTGAAGGTTTTTTTGTGGCATTTATTATCCTCTAATCCCTCAGAGACTCTCCTCAGTTAGGGTCTCTGTTTTTGTGCCACACCTTTTAGATCTGACACATTCCTCTGTCTAGAGGTGGTGTGTTATTAAAAAAATCAAACGTGCCTTTGAGTTATTAGGTGGTCTAAACAAGTGTCAGGCATAAAGAGAGGAGTGGATGTGAAGCGGTTAGGTATTCATCAACATTGTTTTCCACGTTTTACTCAAGAGATGAAGAAGAGGATGATGGGAAAATTCCAGAATTTAAATGTGTTAGAAGAGCTCAAGGGAAAGGATTTAGACAAGAAAGTCCTCATAAACACCAGATACTAACCAGTGGGCAATAGGGGCTTGTACTGTCCAGATACTAACCTGTTTAACCAGACATTGTTATTTATTAATCAGATTTTAACTTGTAGTAACCAGATACTACCTTGTATAAACCAAAATACTAACTTAATCTGTGGGCAACAGTAACTTGTAATAACTAGATACAAACTTTTACTAAGTAGATACTAACTTGTCCTAACCAGATAATAACTTGTAATAACTAAATACAAACTGTGCTAGCTAGTTACTAACTTGTACTAACCAAATACTAACTTATACTTACCATACACTAACTTGTATTAACCAGATACTAACTTGAAATAACTAGAAAATAACTTGCATTAAATTATTTACTTGTTATAACTAGATACAAACTTGTGCTCACAGACATTAACATTTATACTAACTAGATACTAACTTGTAATAATCAGACTCTAACTGTACACACTAGATACTAACTTGTTTAAACCAGATACTAATGTGTACTAACAAGATACTAATGTGTACTAACCAGACACCAACTTGCATTAACCAGACACTAAATTGTAATAACCAGATACTAAATTGAACTAACTATAAAGCATCTTGTATTAACATATACAACTAGATACAAATGTGTGCTAACTGCATACTAAATTGTACTAACCAGATTCTAACTTATATTAGTGGGCAACAGTAACTTTTACTAACCATTACTATCTAGATACTAACCTGTACTAACCAGATACTATATTAAATGGCAATGGCTTGTATCAGTATAGCAATTTTCAAAGTCAGAGCACTACAGAGTCGTTAATATTCAGATGATGATGACCTACCCACATTGTACCCCCACAAGAGCTGTTTCACCTTTTCTCTCCTTTCTCTCCTGAAACATGTTGGACAAACTAACTTTTCTCTGCTGTAATGAACCATTTGATTACCAGCCAAAGCTATTTTTCTAACTATGATTCAGTTAGGCTTGGCTAACTCAGTGATCATGTTTTTTCTGTCAGACCTCATTTACTGAATTCCAACCTGCAGGTGTGATCCGGGCCTTGGATTTCCCATAGAAGTGACTCGGATAAAGAGACAGAATGAAGGGAGTCTGTTTGTTCTCAGTCTTATCGGCAGGGTTTCTCATGACATTATGAGAACAGTTTCTTCTAAGGCCGGATCTGCTCACAGCATTAAAAAGGAAAGGAAACATTTTTGTAGGACAAAGTAAAAGCATGGTCAACCCTATGGAGGCAGGCGTTGCAGATTTGCAACGTTAAAACCTACCTGGTTACTCCACATACGCATTTCATGAGCATTTTTTAACTCAGAAGTGCCCCTGAAGGACTTAGTTGTTTGTCCTTTTATCAAAACTTATTTTGAGCCTGAGAGGGTTAAGCATTTAGGAAGGATGTGAAATCTGGAAAAATGTGCATAATTGTGAGTACTTGTATTTTTTCAGAGAAAAGCATTCTACACATTCCCCAGCTGCTGAGTAGGACACTTAAAAATACACCATGTATGTCCATGAGAGCGCATGGAGGCGGACTCGACAGTTTTCTCATTTTGTATTATTGACTTGGAAAACAAACACATCATAAGATCTTGAACTTTACACATCTTTTTTTCTAAAGCTAAAAAAAGCAAAAATGTATTAAAAATAAAACAAATGAGACACATAAAAAGCCTGAAAGTTGCCCTTAGAGTGGCCTATGATAACACACCCACCCACCTCCTGTCTGTCTGGAGATGACGCATCAAAACCCCCTCCCTCGTCACATTGTCCTTCCAGCCACAGCCGCACCCTCCCAGCAGAAAAACAACAAATTATAGCCCCAGAAAACCACAGCTTGCAGAAGCTGCTGCAGACGCATCCAACTTCGACCAAACAGATGAGGCCAGGGGTGGACTGGGACAGAAATTGGGGGGGGTTGTGTTGGCCCAAGCTGGGTAAGCGGCCCACCGGGACAGTGCCCGAATACCAGATAGGCCAGTCCACCCCTGGATGAGACGGTCGCTTTAGACGTCCCTCTCTCTCTGGGAGATTCTCACACCAAAACATTTCCAACTCAGTCAAGCCTGATTTATACTTCTCAGTGAGCTCCACAACAGAGAGATGCACACGGAGCGTCGGAAAGGTTTTCACATTCAAACTTCTGTTCAGGCAGCGGAGAGTTGTAAAGCAATCTTTGGGAAGTGATGGAATGGGAGCTTCGTGCCCTGGATGTGCATCCCACAAATCTCCATCAACTGCAAGACGCAATCCTATCAACATGGTCCAACATTTCTAAAGGACGCTTTCAGCACCTTGTTGAATCAATGCCACGTAGAATTAAGGCAGTTCTAAAGGTGAAAGGGGTAAAACACTGTACTACTGTGGTGTTCCTAATAATCCTTTAGGTAAGTGTGTAAATCAGGCTTCACTTTCACAATGATTCAATCCATGACTGAACCAAACCAGAGGGCTAAAAGTACTGACTCTTTGTCAATGTTTCATCATTACATCAATCTTGTTGTGGGATTCCTGTGGGATTTGAGTTTCCACTACTGCAATATTCCATCTATGTGATGCACGTTCTTAGTTATAACAAAAAATATCAGTCAAATACGTTTTCTTCTTAAACTCCACCTGGGTTTAATTTCTTAATAAAATACATACAATTTACAACACAGTCAATTATACTAGTCTTTAAACTCAGTCTAGCATCACATCAAATTAAATAAAAACATGGAAAAGATCCAGCAGCCTTGACTGTAAACTATTTAGCATTTCAGTTAGTTAAAGCAACTTCAGCAACCTTTTATTGCTTGATAATGTCCAAATAGTACAATTAAATGTTGTCAAATAAAACCACAACAATGTAAACAAAATGATCATAAGCTGAATAATATAAAAAACATTTACCTGTGCTTTTAAAAAAAAATGTTTAACCATTGACCGAAAACAAAAATGCAGAAGTTTCACAGAAGCTGAAACTGAAACAAAACAGGCACCCCCTAGTGGCTGGATGCAGTATTTGTTTGAAGCCCCGCCCCCACTATTTAAATGACTGGGATGTTATCCAGAATAGTAACTGTGGAGCAGTTAGATTTTTTTATTTTTGCTGATTTATGTTTAGCAGTAATCTCTGGGTTTAAAAACCCAACATGGCCACGCCTTTAAGAGATTTTAATTTCTCTTTGGTAGAAGTAGACAAAGAAGTGTTGCTGTTCTTAGATGATTAGATGTTTTTACTTTGCTCACGGCCTCAAATAACCCCAAATTTAAAAAAATCAAGAAACTTCCTCCAGTTTTTTTCCAGGAAAAAACAAACAAAATACAACAAGCAAACAGCAGTTTGCAGCAATGTTTGAACAGGTGTGGAAAAGGATGATTTTTCAAAAACCTCCTTGTTGTTGTGCCAAACCTCTGGCCAGCCTCATTTTAATATTGTCTTAAATTAGAAATCTATTTTAGGGAATATAAAATCCTCAATGCTGCTCATATTTCCAGCGATTTTGGCTCTGAATATAATAACTGAAGCGGGTCAAAGTTTGGTCAATAAGAAACCATAATAACAACCCACAAGCTGCTAAAAGCTGCCCAAAGCTTCTCCAACAGCTTCACTCTTACTGGATGAAGTAATACAATCCTTCATCACAATGTTATAACTACAGTTGTTTTTCTATTTTATTTCCATGACTTGAACAAAAGTGGCTTCCAAAGTGGGCGAACACATCCCACGCTGTTGTAACGAGAGCAGAAGAAAGTCTATCATGACATGACGAGCTTCCCTCAGCCACCAGCTTCGGAGCAGAAAACCGCATTCCCAAATACACCTACCATCACTTGGCCGTGCGTGACCACACACCACACAAACTCGGGAGCAACCTCTGAAGTTGAGTCCTCGATCTGAGCCACACGTTGCAGTAAATGACATAATCACTGCCTTTTGCAAACACAAACTCGCATTCCTCCTCCTCCTCCCCCTAAGCAGCTCCATCAGCCTCCAGGAAGCCCCAGTGGTCTCAGCTTCAGCTATCCAAACACCACCTGAGGCGTTCATCAACTCTCACAAGTGCTACATCAGAAGAAACAAGACAACAGCAGATCTGTTTCAGGTATGGGGTAACTCAGGGTTGCAATTATCCCAATCCAAACCCAGCTCTGCCTTGCACGCTGGGATTTCATTCATGGAAATATGCCATGTCTTTAAAATAGCTCTAGGGTGGGCACAGATCCAGCTGGGCCCTGCCCCCTCTTCCCCTCTCCTGGCAGAGATGCATGAGGAAAGAGAAGCAAACAGAATCTTGGCATCGATGCAGATGATGTCACATAATGACTACCTAACAGCCTCGGCACCGGGACCAGAGGCCGGGCAGGTAGAGGAGTGCTGACCGTGCTCTGCAGAGATTGTCAGGTGCCTGCTCCCATGAGACACTCCGCAGAGGAGCTCGGGGCCGGGTTGAGTCTCTGCCTGCGTTTTTCTGTTTACCTGAGCTAATCACTGCAGCTACAGGGTCCTGCACGCCGTCAGAGCGGTCCCAAGCGCTCGCATTCCTCTCAGTGGCTTTAAATAACTGCTGCATTTCTTCCCCCTCCTCCCCCTGGCTACACAAATGGGAGGAGAGTGTTAAAGATGGCAAAGAGGGCTGTTTGTTTGACTTGGGTTCAGTGCACAAGTCTCAGACTCACTCACAGGCAAACACATTCAGTTTCACTAGTGATGACAGAATAAAAACTCTTCTAATTGCTGCTTTGTTTTCCAAACGTAATTTCATGTGATAATGTTTGTTTCCCAGCTTGCACTGCACAATTTATTTAAAGAATATGATGACACGCAAGTGTGTAATTTCACAGGAAGCTCCTGCTGAGTGAATCTAAGCTCTGGGTGTTGTGGTGCAACTCGCACGAAAGAAAAAAACGGACAAAGCTGCAACAGAATGGGCGTTCGGTGTGTGCAAGAAAATGTGAAAGACTCATTAGAGCGTTAATCCCTCAAATATCCTTGTATTCTTATTCGTTGGGGTTGGCATGAGAGGTTTCTGGTTGCTGGCGTTAGACCGCCTGCTCCACAGTTCGGCATTGGTGTGTGTGGGGAAGAGACGAGAGCTTTGAAAGGTAAAATAAACTCACCTCCCTACGCAGACAGAAAGCAGAACCAGCCCCCGCATCTACTGTATTTATCTGACTTCTCCGCTCCCATAGACCTTTGACCCCTGCCAAGGAAAACCAAAGCAAACCAAAGGCCTACAACTATCACTTTACTCCACATGTATGAAAACGATAAAACCCACATGGGGGAAATCCCGGAGCAGCCACTCCTACTTGTCACAGCGCCCATTTGAAGAGGGGACCGGTCCAGACTGGGATACGATAACGCCACTTCCTGTGGTCTGTAAAAGACCCGAGGCCAGAGCAGCTTGGACACCTGGAGCCTGGACAAAGAGAAGATGCTCCTGAAACAGGAGGCGGGGCTCACCGAGCCTTCTGGGAGCCAAAAGCTGCTGTCAGTGAGGCTGATGAATAAGATGCCTAGGTGATAGCAACGGGCAAGAAGAACACAGTCCTGAGCCAAGCTATTGTTGGAAAAACACTTAATTTTCACCAACTCTTGGTTTCTATAAAGTCAGAAGATGAATCCAGTGATGATCCTTCTGTTTTTGAGCCAGTGCTGAAAACCCGCAGTAAGATCAGCACCCTAAGATTTTCTTGTGCTTTCAAATCTTCCAGTTACTCGCCTGCATCCCCATTCCCCTGATTTATTAATCCCATTTCTCTCTGAATGCTGTTGTGTATGAGAAGTGAAAAAGGTGCACTCCTCCTCCTGCTGACACGAATGATTACAGAGTTTCTGCCCCCATCCCTGCAGAGCCCTTTGATGACTTATATGAATACCATGTGAAGAACATGGAAAATGTCCTAAACATCATGTTTGTTTTCCTGCTCACGTGTAAAAAGGATTTTCGGACATTTTTCCCAGTCTTAGTAAGTGATTCCCAGAATACACACAGATACCTGACATGTTGCTGATTCTGCTGAAGACTATCAAGTTAAATATGTCAAACAGGGTTTCAGATGCACTAAATCTGGTGAGCACATGGCGGCTAATCCTGGTCTGTTTGTCATTCCTCTCAGCTCTATAAAGCATTTTAGCAGCTAGCGTCCTGATTTAGCTCCGGGTGACTCTCATGGTCAGTTGAGACGAGCTGTCAGACGAGAATCTTTATTTTACGTCTGTAAAAACAACAAGACAGAGGTGGATCTAGGATTTTTCTGAGTAGGGGGCCACAATATTTATAGAGGGGCAACGTATTCATCCAACACTTCTTAAATTCCTATTTATCTCATTAGCACCACTAGTGTTTGGACTTGGAATTGCTTCCACCTATAATCTGATCAACATGACAGGATAGGGGCACTTCAGGGGGCCAATCAGATTTCAGCAGGTGCCAATACCCTATGACCCCACACCTAGAACCGCAAATGCAACAAGAATTAAAAAGTAAGCAGTTGCTTTTTTTATTGTAACCTCATGGTTTTTTGTTTGTTTTCATTCTGGCACCAAGTAATCTTGGGTTAGTTTCAGGATCAGATGTGAAATAGAAACAGCTCTACCATTGGATTATGTGGGAGCGACTTCAGAATGGCTTTTTCCTAAAAAACAGAACAAGTAAACACTATATTTCCATCCATGAAGCCACTGATCTGACACAAGAATAACATCAAACATAAACTGGATAAAACTTTTTTTCTCTCTATCGTTTCAAAAATATTCAAAGCATTCTTTTCCTGGAAGCAGAGACTTCTGCCAGTACTGTTATATCCTACAGCTGCTCAAAGCAGGAGCCTGAGTTAGCCTCCCTGGTCCTTTCATCCACTCTTTAAATCCTTTTGTGAAACTGGAATTTAAACAAACACGCTCAACGAAGCACAAGATCAACTGCACAAAGTGATGAAAAGTCCAGTTGGGTTTTCCTCATTCTGAGCCTCGGCTTCACCATGCCGACATCCCAGCCACTAAAATATGGAAAAGTCTCACTCCAGAGAGAAATTTCCACTCTTCCACGCTGCCTTACTGCTCCCTCAATGAACAGCACACACTCCATCTCTATGCTGAACTCAGCCAGGACCCCGTTTTTCAGACAGTAAAATCCCAGAGACAGGTTACTGCACGGCGGTTTCTTTACCCAGACCGATTGTGAGGCAGCATGAGGTATTCAGGGAATCTGATCCATCTCTTGTGAGTTGTCGGCCATGGAAGCTCCAAATTGTGATGCGTTATGTGGAAATCAGGCTAAGACTGGGCGGTGACTCAACGTGGTCTCAGTGGAAACAGTCAGATTCATGGATTTTCTTCTTTTCTAGAGTCTCACTCTTTCCTCTGTGAGAGTAAAGAGTCAGTGGGATCTTTTCTTTTATTACTTTGGTCCGGTCGTAGACTGCAAGGCTCCACGTTTCACCACAACTGATCTGATACCAGCACAAAGAAAAGGCTCCACTTTATGTCAACCAGACACCAGAGGGGGGAGAGATCTTAGGAGGACATTTATAAGCCATGTAATGAGCCGTGTCTCACTAATTAAAGTGCAACGTGGAGGGAAAAAACCCACCTCACCTCATCTGAGCCACCTCAGAGAGCAGAGCTAGAGCTGGACAGTTGTTCTGAGTATCAGCGAAATGATCCAAATTAAAACATTCAAGGAATTAGAACTTTTTCTCATTCAACCCGGTAAGAAAGTAAGGAATGTTTCAGTTTTGAAGTCTGCAAACAGAACAAAGATGAAATGATTACATTTCAGAGAAAATTATTTACTAGAATAATTTTCACAGGATTTAATGTGTGAATAAGTAATTATTCACATTAGGATTGATATTTGATTTGTCCACAATAGGTTTTTATGGGTTTTTTTTTAGGATGATGAGAATCAAAACACCTCAAACCTTAAAAAATAGATTTTTTAAAAGGACTACCTTCAACTCCAAAAATAAAATTCACAAGTTATAAATACACAGGCCTCTGATATTTAGAACAAAACTTTTTAAACTTTTGATCGTTTTTTCATGACTTTAGTGTCACATCTATGATGCATTCACTCATCTCCCGTCACCGGACCTGTGATGGACTGGGCCGGACCCGGACCAGACTGGGAGCATGAGGTCAGATCTGAACATCCGTCAGAAAACCTTCAGTTCATCTACTATACGAAGTTAATTCTACATTTACTTATTATGGTATTGTGTCCACCGTGATTAAAAATCACTTTAGCTTAAATCTTGTGTAATTTCATTTCTACGACCTTGTTATCTGTCTTATAATCTTTGTTGTTTATCTGTTTCTACATAGTCTTTTAATTTCATTTTCTTGTGATTTTTCTGTGATAAGTGCTAAATAAATATTATTCATTTCCCAGACTATTGTGAACTTCCTTTGTAATAAACCAACTTTAACTCAACACTAAAGAGTTAAAAGGGCCAACAGAGCGTGACGGGTAGCCTGCTCTCAAACAAAGCCCGAACAGCGCGGCTCTGGGGCCACCGGCTCACTCACCGACCCTGAAGCCCTGTCCGATCAGCGTGTCGGCGCCCTGCCCGTTCTCCGCGATCAGCGTGGTGTTGTTGCCCTGCTCGCACCGATCCTGGCACTGGCCCTTCAGGCAGATCCGCTTGCAGATGAGAGGCGCGATGACCACCTTGAAGCGCTCCCGAGCGGAGGCGCGCTCCGAGCACCAGACCAGCCTGTGGACGCTGAGCCAGATGACCAGCAGATGGGAGATCAGACAGGGCATCCTGGCATCCCTCACTGCCCTCCGCAGAGACCCGGGGACATGAAATCACAGCTCCGGCTCAGAGGCGCCTGCTTTGGTAACGGAGGGAAAACTTTTGACGTTTCATGCGGTGGTTAAAAAGCGCGTCCTGCTTTTTTCTGTTTCCTCCTCAAAGAAAATGAGGAGAGAATCACTTTCCTCGATTATCCGAGGTACCCGTCTGCAAAAGCGCCACGTTTCCCATCTTTTGGATGCCTCTGCTGGTCCTCGGGGTTTAAAAAGTGGATCTCTTTTCTTTTCCTTGCCTGTTGCTTTGGAGTTGGAGAGGCTGTAGGTGGGTTTGGGAGAGAAAGGGGGGAGGAGAGGTGCAGGGGTGTGAGCCAATCCTCTCAGGAGAAAACTCACTGCAGGCAAGCAGTTTCCTCCTCCTCTCCTGCTCTCCTCTGCAGATCACAGCTGCACAGCTGTGTGTGTCAGTCTGAAAGCCATCACCGGCCTGTAACACATATAACCGGAAACATCACTGTGACTGACGCTGAAAATAAACCAGTGGATATGAAGAGATCTCAGCAACACATTCATCACATTTAACAAGTTATTATAATACAGAGTCATTGTGGCATTTTCCTCTAACAGCCAAGTTAGTCGTGGAGTTCCACAAGGCTCTGTGCTCAGCCCAGTTATTTCCCCATCAATGGGTGTTATGTCAAAATATGTTTCCTGCAAAAACCGTGTCCCTACTTGATTTCTAGCTTTGGTAGTGATCCTCAGTAAATTCAATCCTAATTCAAGACCACAAAGGCAAACACACAAACAGCAATAATTGAACAGGCATAAAGCTAAAGTGTGCTATGTTTGGTAGCTGAAAGTCATTCACAACATGGGCTCTCAACTAACAGGTGGTAAAATCTGCAACCTCATTAACTAACACAGAAATGGCTGCAACTGACTCAGTTTCACAGATAAAGTTAAACATGTGAAACATTGGTAGCGGAAAGCTATTTACAACACATTGTTTCACTAACAGTCTGGGCAAGGGCTTGCAATGTCACATGAGAACACAGAATATTAATTTGAAGAATGGACCAAAATAATTGCAACTCCCATTATTTGTGATTAGGGCTGGGCGTTGATATGCCTAAAATCAATATCCCGATATATTGAAGATTTAACCTCAATAGCTATGAATGAACGATGGCTACATGTATGCGAAACAGAATAGACGAGGCTATCACGTGTATTTCGTTGATGTTTTCACGTGACTAAAGATAGTACAGCTTCTAAAAGAGCCATGAATGTCGCCAACCTGCACACATATTTTAATTTTTGTATTATCAAATTTATTGACAAGGAAAAAAACGATATTGTAAGATCCAGAAATTTTGATAATGATAAATTTTCGATTTATTGCCCAGCCCTATTTGTGATGCATGCAAACTTACATTAGTTAACCCCATATGCTGATGATAGCACAGTCTATCCATAAAACCGGTAAGGTCGGGTATATCATAAACGGGTGCAGATATCCATGCAGCTTTAAAGTCTAAACAATTTTCATGTCTTTGAACTACGAGTGGAAAACCTGGCTCTGAGGAAGGGGTCACAGGAAGTGCACGAAAGAACATTCCTACTGAGATATGAGTGATAAGTTCTGAATGTTTATAGTCCACGTGTGTTTTTCTGTAATGTTTTAGAAAGGAAGCTGGACTGTTTGAGCCTTTGAGCCATAACAACACACCACAAACTTCCTCCGTGTTCTGCGTGTAAACCCTTTTTATCTGTATGACAAAACTGCTGTTTTTACATCCAACCGGCACCGAATTAGAGTTTAACATATTTACTAAATCACATCCATCCCTGCAGCCGTGTGCTTTAAATAAAACATATAAAAGTCAGACATTGAACGCGACACCACGCTGTCATCACAGCAGGAGTCAGCTGAGTGATTTGCTCAGCTGTGAGTCTCAATCAGGAAACGCCAGCATGCTGATTGACCACATGTATGTATTAAATATGTGAAAGCATGCCAGTGGAAAGTTTACAGGGGTGTCAGAGCGGGGTCATGTGGCTGAGAAGTAAAAAAAAAGAAACAAAGAGAAAATTTAGTCACTTCCTGTCTAAAAAAAGAGTTTATTTTCAGTTGCTGAGGAAATGACTGGATGGGCCAGCGAGAGCTCACAGGGCCACGTTTCTCAGCCCAAGCTGCTCGCCGTCGCCGCATCAGCAGCAGCCAGCGCACACACACACACACACACACACACACACACACACACACACACACACACACACACACACACACACACACACACACACAGAATGTAAACACATTGTAGGTCACACAAGAGGCGTCCCTGAGTGTTTGTTAGTAGACTAATTACTTCCTGTTTGAAAACTGAGGCCTTAAAGTTACTCAACACACCACAGGATAATGATAGAAACAGAAAAGACAAACAATCGTGTTAAAATCTGAAGGTAGATGCTGGACGGCCCACGGGTCGGAACTTAAGCAAGAATAAAAGTTGAGATTTAAGAGATGTCCTCCACAATAAGGAGGCTCAGGCTCTGATGGTGCCTTTGTGTGGAAAAAACATCGTTATTGTTGTCGAGTTTCTGTTCTCCTTGCTAACACTGCAGCCACTTGAATGTTTTTATAGCATTCCAGAAACATTAGGTCTGCTTTTCAGTTTCAGTCTGATTATGAAAATGTATCATCTCCAAAGGGCCGGCTGACTCCAGCGGTCCTTTAGCACCACCACAAGGATGGACTGTGGGCGTTGAAGTAAAATGTGTCTCAACAGCTGAAGGAGTCTAACAGCTCCATCACAAATCTGAGACGTGCTGCTTTTCCTGGTTTTATATAATCATCCTTTCAGAAGTAGTCTACTTTTATTTAGAAAACTTTTTTAAACAACTAAAAATAAAAAATTATCTCGATGCTAATCTTACTGTGGATAAACTGGCACTCGTTTGCATGTTTGAAGTAATCTGTAATGATACAACAGGCCGCCTGAAACAGCAGTTTGAGTGTGTGAACACAGCTGCTATTACTGAGCATCAGGAGAAGACAGGTGTGTGTTATTAAGGATGTTTGTTTGGGTGACGGCAGCAGCTCGCCCCGACAGAAAAACTTTCCTCTAAGGAGAATTAAGAGTTTTATTCCTCCTGAAGGAGGACCACTTCTCCAGGGTCGTGTAGTATTAGTACTCAACAGAATAAACATTACCACTTGCTCCTTGGAATGTGTACCAGAAGCGGGGTGTATTTTCATCTAGACGTAACTGTACACAGGAACATTTACCGTGGAGATAACTAAGCTTCAGTAGCACTAAAGCAACATTCTCAGCTGTGGAAACATCAAAACTACATCTGAGTCATGGCTTTATGAAGCAATGAATTATGGGAATTTATTCTCTGTAGCAATGCTCAGGTTAGCTTGTTTCTGCTGGTATTTTAGTCACTTTTCTTTTGATGTTTGGTAGAAATACACAACAGAGCCCAGTACTTACAGGGTACTGGTACCAATTACTCACAGACTCGTGCAGAACAGGGCTACTTAATCCTGGTCATTGAGGGCTACTACTTCCATGTTCTCTTCATTCTCCAGCATCAACACACCTGGTTTGAGTCAGTGAGTGATTAACGGGTTCATGAAGAACCCAGGGATCTGCTGAAGAGGTGATTTAATTATTAGATCAGGTGTGTTGGAGCAGCGGAACAGCTACAACACGCAGGGCAGCAATCCTCCAAAACCAGGATGTAGGGGAAGTACTGGGATATGTACAGGGTACCTACTTACATGGGTAAAAGGTACTTACAGTGGTAAGTACTGGATATGAGTATACGTGCAAGGTAAACACAGAAACCATACTTTGTGTGTACCCTTAAAGTACTACAGTATTAGTTATTGCTGCACAGTATTTAGATAGATTTCTACTAAATGCTGTGTTCTTTGCTGCTTGGTTGTGTAAAGTTACTGTTAAGTTGCAACATCCCGTATCCACCACACGGGGCGCTGAAAAGCATCAACTTCAGGGAATAACTGTTGTTTAAACTGGGATTATTTCAACAAACTCCTTCAGGAAAGAAAATAAACACATAAATAAAACAAGGCCCTTTAATGTTTGTAACATCTACAGAAGCTAACAGGATAGTCATGTGGTACATGTATGCATATATAAACACTTTTTACAAAGAACAAATGTAAAAATAAAAAAGTAACTCATAAGTTTTCAGCATCAGAGTAATTCCTTTGTTTAGCCTGCATGCAGAGGCCTTCCCGTGAGGAACTACAGAAAAATAAATAGGAGTCGCCGCAACAACTTCAGCAAATTCTGAACGTACAGATCAAGACTTTTTATGATTTTAGCGTTTCATCGAATAACACCAGTTCATGTAAATATGGTAATTACACAGAGGTTCATTTATTACATTAAATAATGAAAAACAGCAAAGTTTAGCTCATACAGCTAACAGTGCTCAATCAAAGGCGCAGGAAGAAATGTGACAAAGTTCATGATTACACTTTAAATAGCATTAAGTTTAAGTCAATGCTGCACATTTCCCACTACAACATCCCTTCTTGACCCAAATACGACAGCTAAAACTAGTTTTAGGTACAAAAGCAGATGAAGGGGATTATTCAGGACTAGAGAGGACTGGGATGGCTGTAACGTTGTTCACAAATGTTCTGAAGTTTATGTTTAGAGCAATTTAAAAGAAGGTGCAGTCAGTAGCTGGAGTAAAACTTAACAAATCTCTTAAATGTCTTCAACGTGCTGAAATTCACCAGAATGACATCTCTGTCTCTCATCTGTGGGTTTAAAGCAACGACTAGAAACATAACAGTTCAGTTACGTTCCAATAGCAACAGCTGAAGTTGCGCTTGAGAGGGTTTAAGTGACCCTTTGGCTTGTTTTTAAATAAAAATGAAGCTATGGACTGCTGCTGCTCGAAGAGCCTGTGGCTGAAGGACGTTTGTAAATGTTCAAAATATTTGTTTTAGATATTGACTGAACCAGTTTACATGCAGCCCTAGGTAATAAGCCCACCTTACGTGTTACCCAGAGTGTGTTTCATATAAAAACACCAACAGTCTCCATTTTTAACCACACCTTACACACAGTCCACAGCCGAGCCGTCCTCCTCCTCAGCCCCCCACTCCCCAAATCTCATCTGAGGAGAAGGAGCTGCCGGATGGAGATTGTTAATGTCGTCCATGGCGTCTGGGTCTGTGTCATCACTGGGGCCTATTCCCATGTGACCGCCCTCCTCACGGTGTGTACGGACGTGTTTCCGCAGCGCCGCAGGCTCCTTGAAGGTGCGGTTGCAGAATGGGCAGCAGCACGGCCGCTCCCCGGTGTGGATGAGCTGGTGGTGTTTGAGGTGCTGCAGGCGGCTCAGGCGCTTCCCGCAGATGGCGCACACGTAGGGCTTTTCCCCCGTGTGTGTGCGCCGATGTTTACGCAGACCATCCAAGTGGCGGAAGCAGTTCCCACACTCTGAACAAGAGTATGGCTTCTCACCAGTGTGGATGCGCAGATGTGTTTTGAGGGCTCCGGACTCGCGGAAGCGCCGGCCGCAGACACCACATGGGTAGGGCTTCTCACCGGTGTGGATGCGGATATGCTTCTTCAGGCTGGAGATCAGACGGAAGGTCTTCCCACACTCCAGGCAATGATGAGGCCGGTCTGCAGAGGGCTCCCTCGATGTGTCAGGAGCTGAAGGTCCTGCAGAGTCCTCGGCTCTGCCGGGTGAAACAACGTCTCCTCTGCCTGCTACGGAAGTCCTGAGCAAAGGTTTCTGTCCATCAAGTCCACCCCGCTCCAAGCCACTGCCACATTCACGCAAAGGTCTCTGGTGGCGAAGGGGGTGGGAAAAAGAGCGCTGGGAGCCCCCTTCACTTCCAACTTGACCATAACCAATGTCCCCCACATTAAGAGACGATCCTTCTCCATCTCCAACTTGGTTGTCAGAATGCAACCCAGGTTCCTTCCCACCAGGCTGACCAGAACCCGAACCTGGTCCTTGCTCTTCTTTGATCTCGAATCTGAGCGTTCCACCTGGTCCAGGAGGCTGCCTCTCATCTAAAACATAAACAAAACACACAGAAGGTGTAATGTGACATTAAAATACTGGAAAAACTATTTAGGTTACTCGTGGCTTTGCAGCAATGTTTAGTGAAATGTTGAACGTTACCTGGTCTGCTGGCATCGGAGCACATATGGGAGGTGTTGGAGGCGAACGAGTCCAGAGCGTGGTTGGTGACAGAACCATCCGGCTGGATCGAGAGCTGACACATTTTGTAATCATCTCTTGGTTCAAAACCATGAATCGATTCATCCACAGAGCCACCGAGACCCAAGTCCACACTCGCTCCGCTCCTGGAGGTCTGGTGGTCCCGGTCTAATCCTGAAGTCAGAGGAGCCATGGAGGACAGATGAGGGGCGAAGACGGACTGGCTGATGGCCTGAGGGCCCGTGTAGGAGACCTGTAGCTGGTCTATGAGCTTCTGAGCACTACACAGGCAATCCTGCAGGGTCTTCAGCTCCCGCTCAGACACCTCCAGTCGAACCTTGAGCCTTTGGTTCTCCTGCTCCTTGTGTAGGAGCTCCAGCTGGGTCTCGTTAAGGACCAGAACCATTTCTCCGACCAGGGTGTCCACTGCAGCGGACATGGCAGTCTGAATGGTCG
This sequence comes from Nothobranchius furzeri, assembly GCF_043380555.1. Lineage (NCBI taxonomy): Eukaryota > Metazoa > Chordata > Actinopteri > Cyprinodontiformes > Nothobranchiidae > Nothobranchius > Nothobranchius furzeri. Next base: position 47,062,752 of record NC_091750.1, on the reverse strand, counting down.
GAGCCAGGCGGGATTTGAGCGACATCACCGTCATGCTGCCCTGCGTGGCCGCTTTGCGATCATAACAGGTTTCGGTCCGGTCGGGGTTGTTGATGATGCTCTGTTTACGGTTTCCGCTGTGGACCGGAGATGGGTCCATGCTAGCGGTGGTGTAGGCTGTTCGCCTGGAGGTCATGACTGCTGTCTGAGCAGATCTGGGGTGTTTAAATAACGGAGCTTTCGTTGTTGTGGAGCTTCAGCGCGCTAGCCGTTTACCTGACGCTGCAGATACAGCCTCCGCTAGCAACATTAACCTGCAGTGGTAGTTTACCGAGCCGCTCAGACGGATTCAGCTACAAGCAAAAACAGCATTCGAAAGAAATATACCCTAAAAAGTCTCTACAGACTAAATTTATTCCTCAAATACTTTATTATCACGGCCTTAAACAAGGACTCACCCATTTCCAGGGCCGCAGTAAATACGTAGAGGCCTGTCGCGTTTAAATGACGCAATACACAGGTTTATGTGTTTTGTAAACCCTGCGTAGAGACTCGAAGGTGCAGCTTCATCGACGCGCTTTAGTTGTTTTTAGTTTTCTTTTTTAACAAACAATTCTAGTTCTAAAGACATAATGAAAAATGCGTAATGTTGATTAATTATTGCTGATGAATGCAAACTGTATTTTGTCCTCCTTAATGTCTATTTGCTCTTATTTAGCTGTGCCAAACGGTATAGATATTCATTCTGAAACATTAAAATCAATTTAACTCTTCTAGATTACAACATGCCAGCATAAATATTTCTACACAACATACTGAGATTATTTTTAAGCCTCACACTGGACCGCTCCTGTGTCATTGCCTACTGCATATGTCCAGCAGCTGGAAAAATAGTTGATCAGTTTTATTCTCTCTCGAACGAAAACAGTTCTTGTACATTTTAATTATTATATTAATGCTAAGATGCAATTTGACTCAAATAACCTGATTTATATCTTATATCTTAATCAATTGAAAAACATAGAATTCCCAGAGCTGCCAAGTCTCAGACACATGATGCACCCTTTCTTTGCCATATCTCCAGTTTCTCCCGCTGAAAAAAATGTTTGAATCTATCTGAGCTACACTGCGTGGTGCGACTGCACACACTCCCCTAGCTACAGTGCTGCAAATTCAGACTTTCTAGGAGCGATAATGGGGAATTTACGCCTTCCAGCGGCGAAAGCTAGAAGTAACTCTGGTTCTGTTAACCATTTAGGAAATATTTTTATTTTAGCCTCCTTATTTCAGAGAAGCTGTAGAAAAATCCTAATCTTTGTTCTTGTCTTTTGTGAGAAGGAGAGGGAACTGTGCATTTAAAGTCATGATAGTTAGTACAAACACTTCCTGTAACTTATATCCACTGTGGGCTTAGAGGTATTATATTAAGTCATTAATAGGTAACATCAAATTAATGTTTACAAGATTTTACCAGCATAAGTTTGCGATTTCTAATTAAACATGTCAAATATAAAGCTAGTAAAAAATAAAATACAGACGAAATACACTGAAAATAAACATTATTGACTAGAAATGCTTCTTTATTTTTCTTACTGTTTTATAATAGACTTGCAATCAGTCATTTTATTTTATTTATGTCCATTTATAATTTATGTATATTGATATGTCAACTAGATAGAAACACAAGAACTAGTATCTGTGTTTTTGAGAGTATAGATTTTACCGCCCTCTGGTGGACATAAATTGTTACTACAACCGTAATTAATCTAAAGAGCATACAACCTATCAGTACTTCCTGTAGAATCCTTCAAAATAAAACAATCCGCTAAAAAATTAAGCTTGTAAATTATATTAAAAGAAAATTAAACAATTGATTTAGTATTGGCAACAGGGAAACACACATTAAGTCTTTTTCTTTATTATTTTAATAACAACACCCATTGATCCATCCATCCATTTTCATCCGCTTATCCAGAGTTGGGTCGCGGGGGCAGTAGCCTAAGGCAAGAGGCCCAAACTTCCCTCTCCCCAGCCACTTGGGCTAGCTCCTCCGGGGGAATCCCAAGGCATTCCCTGGCCAGGCGAGATACATAGTCCCTCCTCCGTGTCCTGCGTCTACCTTTAGGTCTCCTCCCGGTTGGACGTGCCCAGAAAACCTCACCAGGGAGGCGTCCAGGAGGCATCCTGACCAGATGCCCGAGCCACCTCAACTGGCTCCTCTCGATGTGGAGGAGCAGCGGGTCTACTCCGAGGCCCTCCCGAATGACTGAGCTTCTCACCCTATCTCTAAGGGAGAGACCAGCCTCTCTTCGGAGAAAGCTAATTTCGGCCGCTTGTATCCGCGATCTCGTTCTTTCAGTCACTACCCAAAGCTCATGACCATAGGTGAGGGTAGGAATGTAGATCGACCGGTAAATTGAGAGCTTCGCCTTCTGACTCAGCTGTCTCTTCACCTTCGACAGACCGGTACAACGCCCGCATCACTGCAGATGCAACACCAATCCGCCTATCGATCTCACGCTCCAGTTTTCCCTCACTCGTGAACAAGACCCCGAGATACTTAAACTCCTCCACTTGGGGCAGGACCTCATCCTTGACCCGGAGAAGACATTCTACCATTTTCCAAATCAAGACCATGGTCTCAGATTTAGAGGAGCTGATTCTCATCCCAGCTGTTTCACACTCGGCTGCGAACCGCTCCAGCGAAAGCTGAAGATCACGTTCTGATGAAGCCAACAGGACCACATCATCTGCAAAAGCAGATACCTGATCCTCAGGCCATCAAAACAGATGCCCTCCACACCTTGGCTGCACCTAGAAATCCTGTCCATAAAGGTTATGAACAGAATCAGTGATAAAGGGCAGCCTTGGCGGAGTCCAACTCTCACTGGGAACGAGCCCGACTTACTGCCGGCAATGCGGACCAAGCTCTGACACCGGTCATACAGGGACCTAACAGCCCGTATCAGAGGGCCTGGTACCCCATACTCCCAGAGTACCCCCCACAGGGCCCCCAGAGGGACGCGGTCAAACGCCTTCTCCAAATCCACAAAACACATGTCAACTGGTTGGGCAAATTCCCACTCACCCTCCAGGATCCTCCTAAGGGTATAGAATTGGTCCAGTGTTCCAAGACCAGAACGAAAGCCACATTGCTCCTCCTGAATCTGAGGTTCAACAATCCGATGGACCCTCCTCTCCAGAACCCCTGAATAGACCTTACCAGGAAGGCTCAGGAGTGTGATCCCCCTGTAGTTGGAACACACCCTGCAGTCCCCCTTTTTAAATAAGGGGACCACCACCCCGGTCTGCCAGTCCAGTAGGACTGCCCCAGATGTCCACGCGATATTGCAGAGCCGCGTCAGCCAACACAGCCCCACAACAGCATTAAGGAACTCCGGGCGGATCTCATCCACCCCTGGAGTCTTGCCACAGAGCTTTTTAACCACCTCAGTGACCTCAGCACCAGAGATTTGAGAGGTCAACCCAAAGTCCCCAGACTCTGCTTCCTCACTGGAAGACGTGTCGGTGGGATTGAGGAGGTCTTCGAAGTATTCTGCCCACCGATCCACAACGTCCTATCACCTCCTACACATTTTAAATTGTACTTATGCAACAGTGTTAAACCCAATTGTTATGTGGAGTCAACGTGCTAAACCCAGCTAGCTACAGCGCTACAGTCTCAGAGTTTTTAATTTACTTTTTAATCAATGTGTTATCACCTACCAGTGCACCGTGTTGGGGCTACACTTAGGTTCTGTTAAACCAGCTGTTGACAAAGTAGTGGTCAGGAACTGATGCACTGAGTTCTTTCAAATATGTCGTTCCTTAAATGTATGCATGCCGGGTGCCAGTGACGAATGCACAAAATTAAACACCACTACTTCTTCTGTGCACATGCAAAAAAACATTTCAGCAGAGTTGGTTGCACAAAAGAAAAATGTCTTAATTTAGTATTCGCCAGACGTTTTATCCAAGCATTTGTAAAAAACAGATTTATGTGTTGAGCAAGAAAAGCTTGTGATACAATATTTAAAAACCCATAATAAAATAAAAGGATAAAATATAATTGACTGATTAATTGCCAACCTGACAGTCAAGTTTCAGGGGCAAACTGCTCCAAATTTGCAGCAGCCATTTGAGGAGTAGAGCATTTGTACTGATGCTGGCATGGTCTAAAGTCCATACCGGGCATTGACCTCTTGCCCTTATAGACTCTTGATATGAAGAACAGGTCATCGCACATCCACTTCCTGCTCCAAACTGAGCTTTAACCACAGAAGGTCACGGCCTGCTTTAGCTACAGGAAGCTGCATAAACTCATCTTCAACTAGATACAAGAATTTGCAGAAGATCTGGTTATTGTCAGTGTATTCTAATGTTTCCCACAGCCAGTTTATCTGAAATACATGAAGCATGTCTCACATGATTACACACTGGAGGGTTCGTTAAAGGAGTTTTATATTAAAAGAGACTCAAATCTGACTAGAAAAGGTGTTTTTTCCCTTCGCCAATATAAAGTAATCATTTCTCATGACCATATGAGGAAAAGAATGACCATTTTATTTTGCCAATGAGTTGGCATGATTAGTGTTATTTGAATTCCCTCCAAAGAAACCTAAAAAAAAAACTCTGCTCCTGCAGTTACACGACCCTGCAGGAGGCATCCGGACAGAGTTCATAAACTAAAATGAATAATTCCTGGTGGAGTTGTTTCTGATGGAGAAAACAGCCTCCTGGTCCCAGATGGCCTGGCTTCTGGGGGAAAATCTGATGCAGCCTTTTCTGTGACAAACAGGACCAACACGTCATGTTGTTACACAATAATTTACTTTGCAACATTTTTCCTTGCATTTGTGTCCCTCCCAATGAAACACATCCCCCTCCACCAATCAGTTTCTGCTTTTTAGGTCCTTTTTCTGGCATTTATACAATTTTCCTTCCCAACAGGTCATAAACATTAGCAGGTTTCATTTGTAAAATCTTTACAAACCATCTGAGTCACACAATTCTAACGAAGAGGGGAAACAAATTAAACTGTAACACAATAGTCTGTATGAATAAGATCCATGTTACACAACACATAAACAGACCCACATGCATCACGCTTACACACCCACACACCCTCGTCTGGGCACGCAACACATGCGCTCACCCAGAGGCACGCATACTGTAGAAATGACAAAAACAGCTAACAAATATCTAAGAGAACCGATGCTCACAATATGAAAATCAGAATATTTTCCAACTTCAACAGAAATTTTAAGACAGTTAAGATAATCTTGACTGTTTTGTCTTTGCCTCACGAGGAGGAAATCATCCAGATGTTACATTTTCCTACAGCTGGATTAAAAACAGGAATGAGAAACTCCTGAGTCATAACATGTTATATTTATATCATTATTTAAAAAGGCAGGATTGCTGATTTCTTGATGGTTTAAGCTGATATGTGGAAGATACTTTCAGGGCTTTAAAAAATAAAACTCTCAGAAAATAAAGACTGCCATTTGTGTCCAATCAGTGAACAAAATGGCTAAAACGGAGTCAGTTTTACAGGTTTTGAGCTACAATTTGGTGTTTTAGTAGCTGAGAGTCATTCACATCACACTCATCAAGAGACAAACTAGAAATCTTTGTTTAAAAGTTGACGTTAACTGTTGAAGTCAACCCTGTTTGTTAATTAATTAGAGGATCACAGTGTAGGGAGACAGTTTGTCTACACAGAGTTGGGCCTATCCTGCATACAGATGTCCTAAGTGGGTGTTTTCAAAGGCTCTTTTTACTGGTCTCTGATCAGTTTTGCTAAAATCTTCTGTAACACCAGCTGGTGGAGTAAAATATTTGGTAACGCTTCCTTTTACGGTCCCCTAATTACTAAGTACTTACATTTAATTACACAGTAAGTTAAAGTGTAATATTGTGTAATTAAAGTGTATAATTGTAATAAGGTGTAATTGTTGTGTAAAGCAGTATTTACTGGGAATGACTAATAAAATAAAAACTAGAATTGAACCTTAGTTACATGGTAATAACTGTTTCAGAACTCAGAAACAATAGTACACTTTAACTTACTATGTAATTACCATGTAAGTACTCAGTAATTAGGGGACTGTAAAAGGAAGCGTTACCAAATGTTTTATAGAAATGTTTAACTTTTAGAATCGTGTCTATGAAGTCAACCAAAAACGAGAAGGTCTCAGCTCCAACGACGTGACTGGTGATCAGAAAATGTCCAAACCACGAGAAAACAACAACAAAAAAGATCCCACCTTTCATTTCATTTCTTGTTCACAATAATTCAAAGTATTTTAGGTTTTGGCTGAAATAAAAAAATGCAAAACTGAAACTTTAGCTAATTTAATTAAATATGGCCGCCTCAGCTGACTTACCTCAGGAACCACAAAAATGGCCAAAATGTTTTTTTTTTTTTTTTTTTTTACAGACACAGAGCTGATAGATTATACTGAACCTGCTTTAATCTGCTCTATTCATCACAAACTGTCTTCAGAACATTTCCAGTCAGGTTAACTTCTGTGTTCCTTGGTATTTGTGTACTTTAGGTGAGACGTTTGGTGAATAACCTCTCTGGTAAACGATGAGCACCAATGATTCCTAAAAAGGAGAAAAGGCTCTCATTAGAAGGTGATCTGCAAGATGATCTAACTAACAGCAGCAGCGTGCACTCAGTCATGGTCACGCTGCTGAAGTATTTAGCACGCAGGGAGGCGGAGCTGGTGCAGTGGGAGGGGGTGGCAGAATGAAGGAGGTGATTGTTTGGCAGGAGGGAAACGTAAAAAGGACAGGAAGATGAGGAGGAAGCTCACTCAGATTCAGATGAAGATCACAAGCAACAGGTAAGATCCTGTCTGTTACTTTCAGAGTTTTAGTCCAGCTGGAAGCAAAGACGTCAGGGATCCAGGAGGAGCTCCGGCTCTGATCTAAAACGTTAAAATCTGGAGATTTTTTTTTTTTTACAGAGGTTTGCTTTGAGTTATCAAAAGAGGATCACACGAGATCGTAATGCATGTGTGGATAGTTTTGGCACACGGGAACTTTCCCTGCAACCAGACCCGTGCGACTCGGCTGAGCTCCCATCTCCTAGGTCTGCAGGCGTTCGGACCTGTTGTGCAATCCTGCCTGGAATGCTGACTTGGAGAGGAGAGCCTCTAAATGAATGAGGACTATTTCTGTTAACAAGACTCTGAATCAACACTGAAGTCCATTCCTTATGCACTTGTTGTCACCGGTTTATGTAAAGGCAGGCTGGTGTGGTTCTGAAACAGTGCTGATGTTTCCACTTTAGTAAATCCAGCCTTCCTCTCAAAATTCACACAAGATGAGGAGTCAGGAAGGAATAAAGAACAGTTTGTCCTCATTAAGTAGGAGATGAACCTAGAAAGAAGCTAATGTGAATAAAACAGATGATGGAAATCTTCTTTTTATGATTCCCAGAATGACGAATCCCACGGGGGATCTTCCTTTGCCCCTCCTGATCATCTGTCTGGTTTCCATCAATCCTCTGCCAACAGCGTCTGGAGTCACAGGGAAACCTCCGGACCTCTCAGAGTATGACGTGTATGAGGACACAGTCACCCCCTCTGGACTGGTCCCAGTGTCCCAACAGGTCATCCAGCGGTGTGACTACGACCCCTGTCGTGAGGATCAGACCCCCTGCCTCACCCTATCAGCTGCCACTGGCTGTTCGTGCCCAGGATTCACTCTGGACAGCGATATTCCAGAAGCTCCCAAACTAAAATCAGTGTCCTACAACGGATCAGGAGTAGTGGTCCGTTGGTGTGCTCCGTATTCCCAGGTCACGACTTACGTCGTGGCAGTTGAAGGTCGTGAAGACGAGCTGGTTCTAGAGGAGACCCGGAGGAGTGGTATAGTACAAGACATGGACCATAGAGCCAAAGTGTGTGTGTTTGCTGTGAACAGTGCCGGGAAGAGTGACGGGTCCTGTATGATGTACCGGCCCGTTGATAACTGGCTGCCTCTGACATCAGGGCTCATCGGGGGGGCCGTGGGCCTCCTGCTTCTCCTTTTGCTGGTCGGCCTGCTGTGGAGGCGCAGGAGACAAAAGGATATGGAGACCAGAAATGTGTGAACCGCAAAGACGCTGAGACAAGGAAAGACTCCATTAAGGGTCCATCAAGTCTTTATTTAAATCGGACTCTTCTGTCCCTTTAAAAAATGTAAAGACAACATTTAATGCAAAACTCATCTTTTGCATCCTTTAGTGCTGCCATGTGGGTCTCTACTGCCACTATAAACTGTCCAAACATGAAAACATCCATCCATAAGTTTCCTGTCAGTGTTTGGTTGTCAGAAATATGTGCCTAAAACAAGCCGTTTCAAAAAGTCCCTATTTGGGGTGTCACAAACGGGAACATTTGTAAAAACAAAACAAAAAAAAACATCTTTCATGTGCAAGATAGAGCTGCTGCTGGAAGATCAGAGGATCCACTCTGAGCCCTTCTTGGGAATCTCAGCTTCTCAACTTATTGACTCTTAGCACGTGACGTCACGCTGCTCATGGAACCGCCCCTTTGCCATGATAGATGGCAGAAGGACCGCTATGTACTGGTTTACACTCGTTGAAACTCCTGGGACGCCAGTCAAAACAAGACATTTCGTAGCCTTATGCTGCTTTTATTTAGTTGATTTCACAGTAACATGGTAATAGTTTGCTGCGCGGTTGGCTGAGCTCACAGACAAGGACGTAAATTCAACTCGTCTTGTTTTGAATAACTGTGATGGAGACAAAAGACAGTTGAGCTGCAGCGGTAACAGACTAGCAGCCCTGAAAGTATTTACGTATTTACAGCCAACACATGGAAGATGTGCTGTACCGTCCGCTGTAGTGAAATGCAAGCTAATTATTTATCATAATATTGTTCCAGTGTAGGATTAAGTGTGTGTTTAATTACATTATTTATTTAGCATCATGAGATATCTTGTCCCATCCTGGTGTGTGAGCTGCATCTGTCAACACATTCTCATACCCAAAGCATCGAAAAATTACAACGGGTGACCAAGTGTTGGTTTCCGACCAACAGGCGACGCGCTGTGCCAGAGCGTCGGTTTCAGACGCCTGCAGTAAAACGCACATTTAACCAACATTTAACCTCTAACCTCTTGCTATTTAACCCTCCCCTCACCTACATCCTAACCTTAACCCAGTCTCTCATTCTAAACTTCCCGTTAACCGTGTTTGAGAGGGAAGTTACAACTAGAAACAAAGGTTTACATTCGCAAAAGTGTTAAGGTTAGGATGGGGGTGAGGAGAAGGTTAAATAGCAACAGGGTAAAGGTCACAATTTGGCGAAATCTCCGTTTTACCGCAGGAGTTGGAAAACGACGCTCTGGCACAGCGGGTCACCTCTTGACGTGCTGGGGCTCCCAAAGCGTCGGAAACAAACCAAGGACGTAATTTTCACTTTAGAAGTGGGGGGGACACAAGGGGGGGGGGGGGGGTATCTTTACAGTATGCTCTAATGGGAAACAGGCTTCAAGCCAAACGGTTGTTTTCCGCTTGGTCCTAGAGCTCAACCAGTGTCAATTTAATATAGCGTAATGTTGTTTTTGGATGGTAAAAAGTGCAGGGGTCAAAACTTGATTTTGGAAAAAGTGGGGGGGACATGTCCCCCCTGTCTCCCCCCCCCAAAATTACATCCATGAAACAAACTCTTGGTCACCCATCGTCAGGTTTTCAACGCTTCGGGTGTGAGAATGTGTTGTATCTGAACCCGGTGACCCCCCCAAGCAAACTGGAAGAGATCAGAACTTTTTTGTTTTGTTTAATTTTTTATTTTTTTATCAGGCTGTTAATCACATGATGTTATAAATCCAGCAGGGTAAATTCTGGATAAGTTGGCAACTTGTTTACATCGGTGAGCAGCAGCAGGGAGAATGTAAGCTAACGTTCATGAGCTAGCTAACACTTTTGTAAATACTCTCTATGAGCCCCAGCTAGGTGTGCTAAATCTACTGTACCCACAAGGGAACTGGGCTTGAACCAGTAAACACCAGATTAAACTGGCTAAAAAACTATCTTGGTGACTTTTCCTCTCCATTCAACACTCATGTAATTATGCTGCCCCACCTAAGTGAGCTTCTGGTAACTGAACTGGGCTTGAACTAGTTGAGGTCATGCTCAACATTGCAAAATACAAGGACGACAAAAAAAACAGTCTCAAACGCTACTTCTCCTTTTGTTCAAAACTTGTTTCGCACACTGTTTACTATGCTTTTGCCGTCCAATGTGGTGGACCCATGTGATCTGGCGATGCAGGTGCAAAGGGTCAATAGCAGTCTGAGCGGAGGATGGGTGGGCGTGTTTTCTTAACTCTTGAACTTTCTCACTGAGCAAAAAGCAATGAAAAACTTCCACTTTTGCATTTTTTGATTTGGGCAAGAGTTTTAATAAAATAATAATATAAATATAATATTTAGCAATATTAAGGTAATAATAATGCATTTTAATAATGTTATGTCCTTTCTTCTAACAACTCCATATTCTTTAGAATTTTTTTTCTTTTACTATTATTTTTTTGTTCATTTAATGCCTCAACAAGATGCAAGGACTTTAGGTAGGCTCTACCAGCAGGTAAAGAGTTAAAGTGACAGAGCCCTGAAACGGCTCATTCTGGAAAGTACTGAAACTGCCAAAATTAAAATTGCTTGATGTGAGAGGGACTTAGTGTGAAGAACTTCACAAACCTGTTTGGTATCAACCACAGAAATGTTATGTGGACATGACCTCATGGAAATGTACACATAACATTTCTCTAAAACATCATTGTATGCGTTAGTTTTCACTCGTGTCAAGTCCAAATAGGCCCAAATGGCTCAGGTCTTAGATAAAGTGTTGCAGCAATAAACTTTACACACAGATCTGTTCTGCTGGTGCAGAACGGTTCGTAGTTCATTTGTTCACTGGATAAAGAAAAAACTATTTAAATACACACCCACGAGCTCAACCCTGACTGGGTGTTTCCTTAAGTAACAAAAGCTGTTGTTGTTTGGATTTTTACACGTAAATAATTGTGTTCCTCAACAGGAACATGATGATAATAATTAAAGTTAGGAATATTCAAATAGCTTCATTTTTTTCTCACATTAAAAGAAACGTCCATCGATGCTAAAAGTTAGAGCACGAGCTGGAGCTGTAAAATAACTCGGAAGCTTAGCGGTAGCTGGTGACGCTATTTAAGCAAGGAATTTTTTCTTTTAGACTCTCTGTGAGACCTTTTGTGTTTGTATTTAACTGGAACAGGTCTGGGATTGAAAATCAATCAAATGAATAATAAACAAGTTTGTGTTTTATTTCATTTCCTGTTGAAGGAGTTTCTGTCTAAGAGTTTTGCTGAGTAAACAGCTGCACCCGTGTGTTAGATGGTGTTTTAGTGCAGCTGTTAGGTGGGCGCTTGGAAGCAGATGTGGACTTTCCCATTGGTCACATTTGAGCAAACATGGACCTTATGGGATTTTTCTCTCAGCTTTCCTGAGGTTTTCATTCGGCTCTGAGCTGCAGAAAAGCTTCAGGCCTTCCTGACAAACAATCGGAGCATTTTCTGAAGAAACGTCCCACAGTTTATCTCATGCACGTCTCCAGATCCCGTTACGATTCCTTTTTACTCTGGCTGCTGTCACGCAGCTGTTCCATCGCCTCCTGGCATCTTATTTTTTCCAGCCTACGTGTCTCTCTGCTCGTCTGGAAGTGATTTAAAGGCTGTAATTTGGAAATGAAATCCACTTCCTGAAGATATGGCTTCTATGACACGTGTGGCGCAGAAAGAGAAATCGTTACGTGGATGACAGAAACAAAAACCGTTTTACACCTGCAGAGGCGAGAGTTTAAAACAAGATTTAACCAAAAATAACTGGTGACATGACTTTCTTTATTTCAGATGCTAAAATATAAAGTTAAATTGTTCTAAATGAGAAAATCTAATAGAGTTTGAGCAGATAGGGTAGATGCATGTTCAAACAAAAGCATTTTACTTCACTGGATGTTTAATTTTACAATTTATACGTTAAGTTATGTAAAGCCAGAAATCATCACAGATTTCTGCTCGTGATAGTTTTATTAATTTAGTTTTGGTTTCAACACCATCTTTCTTTCCTTACAATAATGTCAAGTGATTGTTTCCCCCTTTTTACTAAAAAAAAAACTAACTTATTTACTTAAATTTTAACTAAATAACACTTAATGATATGGCACACAGCTTCCAGACTCATCTGTTAACAATCATCTGCTTCTGACTGATTAGCATTTTTAGTGCTCTCAGTAAACTACCAAAAACAAACTACATGCTTCACATACCTCCTTTAAAACAACAAGCTGCATGATTGTGACTGAACAGGAGCTAATCTGGGAAATGTGATGGAGAGTTTAAATCTTCCAGACAGCAGAAACTGTGGTGAATCATGCGCTGACACCTTACTTATCCCTCCAGACGAGTCATGTGAGTCACAGTGATCTCATTCTGCTGAGTCAGTTAGCGCTTCAGGTCAGAAGGTCACACAGAAAGCAATGAATGAGCTCAGCTGATTCTTCCTAATCCTTCTTTGTTACTGACACTGAATGACTAAAAAGCTGAATGAGTATGTAGTCTACACGGGTGTTTTATTATGGAGGAGGTAATAATAAATGTTTGGAGCGATTCTGGAGTTTGAAGAAGTTTTTGGTTAGTTTAGTGCCCTCTGCTGGTCACATGCAGACATGACAGAATAAATGAGTGCTGACAAAGTTCAGACTGAGTTGGATGCTGCTTCATCAGCTAGGCAGGGTGTAGCACGCTTTACAAAAGCATGGGGGATGCTGAGATTATTCGTGTTTTCTTTATTTTCATGACCATTTCATGACATTGGGAGATTCTCACTGAAGGCATCAAAACTATGAATGAACACGTGGAGTTATGTGCTCAACCAAAAAACGTGAAATAACTGAAAACATGTTTTATACTATATTTTCTTCCAAAAAAAGCCACCCTTTGATTACTGCTTTGCACACTCTAGGCATTCTCTTGGTGAGCTTCAAGAGGTAGTCCTTCAAGACTGTTGGGAAAAGTGTTTCAGGTCCACTTGAAGCTCATCAAGAGAATGCCATTTTGATATCTGACATGTTTGATTAGAAACTATAAACTTATGCTGGTAAAACTAAATCCTGTTGTGAGTGGGCTTTCTAGTTTCTGTTAATAGTTCTCTTTAGTCAAACCGAAAATGAAACCATTTCCTCCCTGTGCATTCATCTTTTTATCTAAAGCATGCAGGAAACGTGCTGGAAGCAGACTGCAGCGCCAGGTCTAACAGGTGGCGGCCTGCCACTCTGAAGTTGCAAATGCAGTATTCTGGCCACAGAGGGCGGTGGGAGTCAGAGTGACATTTATTAACCCTGCAAAGGATTGTTTTAGCACATACTGGCTCAAGAAATTTATTTTAAAATATGAGTGGTAAATGGATTGTATTTGATATAGCACCTTCTAGAGTCCTTGAACCCCCCAAGGCACTTTACAACACAATCAGTCATTCACCCATTCACACACACAGATTCACACACTGGTGGGGATGAGCTACATTGTAGCCACAGCTGCCCTGGAGCACACTGACAGAGGCGAGTCTGCCGAGCGCTGGCGCCACCGGTCCCACTGACCACCACCAGCAGGCGAGGATGAAAAAGTTATGGCTTTAAGTGTTATGTGAACTTTTGCTTTTATTTATTATCTATGAAGGGCTTTTAAATCTTGGTGAAAGTTTTTAATTTATTTGTTTGTTTGTTTGTTTTTTTGCTGCAGCTGCTCTTCTTTGTTCAACACTTAGGTCAGCTGACATGCTTTACATTGGTGGTACTCAAAAGGCAGCCGCGAACCCCCTCTGTCCCCCAGACCACCAATAACCCATCCCCACCCGGACCAGACCTTTAAAGACAGGGGGACTGCCCTACTGTGATACTGTGCTGTACCCTCCGTCCACACACACACACACACGCACGCACACATCCACTAGAGCCCTGCACTGAAGCCCTAGGCCCTCGGGTCGGCCCGACCGACAGCCCGTGGGCCGGGCTTCAGTTCAGTTCAGTTCATTTTATTTCAAACATATACATTCACCAACATTTCATAAAATCATTCCATGCAGTTGTTTGAAAAGGAGTAGGGAGAAGTATATACTTATTTAGCCCTACCCCCTCAGGTTTACATCCTCATCATCTAAATTTGAACAACAAAAACATTTACAATGCCTTAAAAATAATAATAATTCTCATGTTCAACTAGAACTATATTTAGATTTGCTAATTTGTAGAAGAGATTAAACATCAGTTTGCATGCCGTCCTGGGTTAATTGTATTTTCTTCATTCTTATACTTATTTAACATTTCTTTTTTGAGTTTTATTTTAAACTGGTTTATATCACTACTGACCTTTATTTCTTCTGTTAACTCATTCCATAATTTAACGCCCGCTATTGAAATAGCCATCCTTTTCAATGTTGTTCTTACTCTTTGTACTTTTAAATTCCACTTCCCTCTAAAATTATACCTCCCTTCTCTTTCTAAGAACAATTTACTTATTTCAAGTGGGAGCATCCCTTTCCTTGCCTTATATATTATTTGCACTGTTTTAAACTTGACCAGGTCCTGGAATTTTAAAGCTTGCATCTTAATAAAGAGTGCGTTTGTGTGAGCCCTATACCCCTCCTGATTTATTAGTCTAATAGCCCTTTTCTGCATTATGATTATAGTCTGAATATTACTTTTATAAGTTTCCCCAAATCTCTACACAATAACTCATGTATGGTAATAGCAGGGGCGTAGCACCAAATTCTGTGCCCTAGGTACAAGTCTTCTAGGTGGGCCCCCATGCTCAATTGTTTAATATCTCTCTTACACATTTTTGTCATGCTATAAGACAAGATAATAAAATGATCTTAGTTTAACCTCTATATTGAGCAAATACAAATGCCAGCATAATAAAAGTGAAATGCCCAGACTTCACATATAATTATTTTTATTTGCCAACAATGTGTTCAAACAAAAATCCTGGAATTTATTTTCCAGTAAATGCCCACTGACGGGTCTTCATGTTAGCAAAATCACTTATGAGATCTTTAAAGTCCAATCCTTTGGCTAATTGGCTTTCAATAGATCATGAATTAGGTCACCAAAATATAACCTAACATGTCCTTTCAGATAAATCTGCTGCTAATGATTGCTTGTAAATTGAATAACTTAATTGTATAGTGAGCTCACCTTGTCTCATCTCCTCAGTGCTTTCTGGAGACAATGAGGGCCCTGCTGCTGCTGCTGCTGCGTCTAAAGGGCCATGTGGTTTGTGATGTTAAGCTTTGCTAATACTGATATATATTGATATATTGAATACATATGACATGAAATAAACCAGGTTCTCTCTGTGAATGTAATGTACTCTAAATTTTATAATCCCTGCATTATCAGCCAAATTATAAGATTGTCCGTTTTCAAGATCAAATATAAAGAAATTTAAAATAGGCTTAAAATATCTAACCAAGTCAATAACAATCTTCTAACACCAGTGTCATCATGCTATACGAAAAACAGTGGCAGCTTCACATTCCTGAGATTACCACGAATCCATCGATACCAAGTTTGTCCTGGTCCATGACTGGGAAGGAGCTGAAATATCCACACAGAGTGAACCTGTTTTTACTGCGAGGTCCGCCAATTAATTGGCGGCGGCCGCCCGCGATAATAATTCTGATTAATATATATATATATATATATATATATATATATATATATATATATATATATATTAATTAGTGTTTTCACTGATAACACTAATTTATATTTGATCTTGATGGTGAAACTAAAGGCGTTTAACACTGAACACCTAACATGAATGCAGCTTCTGAGAGCTAGCTAATATCAGCTAAAACTGTGTTCTGCTGCTGCTCACCTTCCTTCTTGAAGAACCTAGTCAATACTTGCTTCTGTTCAATTAACTTTTCCTCCTTCTCCTTCTTTTCTTTCCTTTTTTGGAAGCCAGATTTCCCTTTCTTGGGAAAAGACATGACTGACTCCTGCCTCCAGCTCTGGCTGTCGGCATCTGCGATGTCTCATTAGCTGTACTGTGCGGCTGTGCAGCCCCTGGCCGCAGGTGTGGACTAAACCACTTTGCACATTTTTAAGGGGTGATAGATGCCTCAGAGATTATTCAGTTATTATTTTTAAGGTGAAATTATGTTTCTTAACCTCTTCATCCAGGTAAAGGGAAGTTTATTAAGACATTAAGTAAGTTGGGGGAAAAAACAACAACAATAAAACATTTTTATTCAAAGCTGTCTCAGGGCCCCTCCCTGCAGTGGGCCCTGGGTAAACGGTACCCTCCCCCCTCCCCCCCCAGTCCAACGCCCCTGGGTAATAGTAAAGCACAATATAACACATGTTTTCCTATCCAGAAAATGTTTTACTTTCCCCAAGACAGCAATGCCCCGTGCTAACTTTCCCCTCACATAAGTGATGTGTGATTTCCAACAGGCCTTTATGATCAATGATCACACCAAGAAATTTTATGGTATTGACCCTTTCTAGATATACATTATCAACACAAATTTCAATGTTAATGTTTTTCTTATAGTTTCCGAATAACATGAATTTTGTTTTATTTAAATTTAAGGACAATTTGTTTCTATCAAACCACTTCTTTAATATCTTTAACTCCTGTGTGATCACCTCCACAACCTGTTGAAATTCCCCACTTGAACAAAGTATATTGGTATCATCTGCAAAAATTACAAACTTAGTATCTTCGATACTTTACAAATATCATTTATATACATTATGAACATTTTTACTCCCAATACTGATCCTTGAGGTACTCCACATTCAATATCCATCAATTTAGATTTAAACTCATTCATTTGTACTGAACTGAACTGAACTGGTTTATAAATGCGCCTATATAAACGAATTCTCAAACTGCTGACTGAAACATGTGCCCCTATTCTAATATGCCATTTTATGTCCACTTTGATATGTCAGAAACCATTCGTTTATTCTCATGAAAACGGCAGCATTCTATTTTTCTGTGAATAAATTCGCTCTACAGTTTAAAAAAAATACAGCATTCATTGCTGGGTTTTTTACTAACTGGAGAGCGCATTTTCAGAGCGGCAGATTAAATTTACAAACGCTAATTGGGGGCATTTATTTAATCTGCCGCTCTGAAAATGCGCTCTGCAGTTAGAAAATTAGAATGCTGCTTTTTTTTCTAATTGCACAAGAGCGCATTTTCAGAGCACGGGGCACAGGTGAGGATCTCAGTCTTATCTTCATTCAGCTATAGAAAGTTCCCACCATCCAGGTTTTGATAGAGTCTAAGCAGGTGTGTATAATTAGTATAGATAAGTTGTTTGTGTAACTGAAGACATTCTGGTTTTCTCATTATGTAGATCATCTATGTTAGTGCCACAAATTCAAAACGTAGTAATTTTTCAGTGGTATGTTTTATTTTGAAATAATCTACTGGAAGTGCAAAGGAGCTTGTTTCAAAGGATAAATTAATGTGGAAAAGTCTAAGCATGATAAAAACAATTTTTTGCCTTTGCCTCTTAAAGTGGCAATCCTCCTTGTTTGGAGGATTGCTTTTGCCTTGGTTTTGGCATATTCCACAGCTCCAGTCATAAATTTATCAACTTGCAGTTAAAGGTCTTGGTTTCAGAGGATTTCCACACAAATTTTCACCATTCCAAGCACTTTTAAAAATAATCTTCTTAAATTGTTTGGAGAGCCTCTCACAGGCACACCTGTCCAGCGGCCATCTTGTTGTTGTTCATTATACATTCATTAGGCTAATGTCCACAACTCTATACATCAATTTTATGATTTTTCTCTTCATCTGTCGTTTCATGCATCTGAACTTTCCAGTGACCACCTTCTTAAAACTCACTCTGCTTGACCTACTTTCAACATCAAATCTTACTTTCTTTTGATTTTTCCAGTAAGTCTCTAATATTTCTTCTGGACTGATGTTTAAACTGGGTGTTGATTCGTCAAATTCTGCCTTTGGTAAAGATCCGTCTAAATCTATTGGATCACTCGGTGTCTTATGTGGACTGTTTTCTTTTCCACCTTCTGAAGAAACTTTTTCTGGTCTTCTCCATTGGGCATTTTCCATTATTCTACGAGCTTTTCTCACATAACTTCTATCTGAGACGTCATCGAGATGCTTCATCGTGATAAACGTGTGCTTCAGAGCATCAGCTGGTAGAATCCGTTTATCTTGATCCCATGTTAGCATCTTTTTCACAAGATCTAGAAAAGCTCTTATATCTTCAGTTTCAGCGGGGTTGCTTGTTTTTGATAAGAACAACTTATCCAGGGATTTGAACTCATGGTAGACTAAGTCTGCCCTCTCAGACACCTCTTCGTTCGTCTTTTGGTATTCCTTAAAGGTTTTAAATCTCCAAGATCTAAAGAAATTCATTTTTTTGGTGAAATATTTTGAGACAATAGTCCCGTCTTCCAGTATTTTTTTATCAGGCTGACCAAGGAGCTCCATGATCAACCTCAGATTGTCGTATTTGTTTTCTGGTGGGAACAAATGCCGACCAAGAAACAGAGTAGACATGACACAACCAAGACTCCATGTGTCTATTGCTTCATCACGTGGAAGACCAAGAATGACCTCTGGTGCTCGGTATGGTAAATTCTGAAGTGTGGCCTTCTGTGGTAAGTCATCACTAGCCCAAACAGACCCAAAATCAATCAGTTTGACCCTGAATGGTTGCTTCTCATGATCTGCAAGCATGATATTTTCAGGTTTTATGTCTGTGTGAACAATACCAAGCTGTTTGAAAGCACTGAGAACTTCCAACATTTGCTTGGTGATCGCCCTGATTTCAGACACCTTTAAGGGAACACCTTGTCTTCTCATGAAGTCCATCAAATCTTCATCCAAAAGCTCCAGTTCCTGGCAAAAGCAGTCTTTGTAGTAAAAACATTCATTCAACCTGATTAAGTAATTGTTATAATATTTCAGGCTGTTCAGACATTCTAATTGTTTCGCTTCATTAAAAAATGCATCGATATATTTGGTCCTAATTATTTTTAAAGCTACTACCTTATCTGTTTCCTCTATGCGGCATCTGGCAACCTCTCCAAACGCCCCAGCTCCTACTTTGGCCTCAACAAGGTAACTCTTTGAATTGCCTTTAATTGTTATGCCTGGCATTAACTCTAAATGTTTGTTGTCTTTCGGTTTTATGTCTGCGTCATCAAATTGGTTTTCTATAACTTTTACCGGTGGCTGGTTTCTCACAACAAAGCACTCTGTTCCTATTGAACTGGCTCTCTTTGATGACTTCAAGCCAAATGTTGCTTCCTCACTAAGCAGCTCATCTACGTGATTAGATGGGATCTTGCTGGTTTTAGGGTGTGGGGTGTTTTTCCTTTCACCAGTTGGTTTTGTACCTGTCTTGGTTTGTGTCTGAAGTACTGGGGAACGATTTTCCCGTCCCGTCCCCATTTTCCGTCTTTGTTCATCGTAATAAATCTTCACCAATTCTTCTGGGTTGAATTTTGAACCGGATGTGGAGTCATCACATTCAATTTTTAGTAAAGATCCATCTAAAGTTATAGGATCTATTGGCATTTTACTGGAACCAGGACACAGAGTGTTTTCTCTTTCACCTTCTGAAGGATAGATTCCTGGTGGTCTCTTTTGGACATGTTTCATTATTTTATGAGCTTTTCGTACGTAACTTTGAACCGAGGTATTATTTAGATGCTCCATCGTGATAAACGGATGATTTACAGCATCAGCTGGTCGAATTCGTTCATTGGGATCCACTGTTAGCATCTTTTTCACAAGATCAAGAAAAGCCTTTAAGTCCGTATTTTCTGCTGAGTTCCTTGTCTTGTGTGAGAAAAACAAATCATCCAGGCATGTAATATCATCATAGGCAGGGTGTGCCCTCTGTGACAGGTCGCCATCTTTTTGATATTCGTCCGGCGTTTTGAATCTCCAACAGGTTTCAGACCCAATCTGCTGTTTTATGAAATAATCTGAGACCAGAGACCCGTCTTCTAGTTGTTTTTTATTAGGCTCTCCAAAGAGCTTCATGATCACTCTCAGATTATCATATTCATTCTGCGTTGGAAACAAGGGGTAATTTAGAAAAAGCTCTGCCAAGATACAGCCAAGACTCCACATATCTATAGATTCATCTGGTTGAAGACCAAGAATAACCTCTGGCGCTCGGTATCCTAAAGTCTGAATAATATACTCGTCTGGTAACTGCTCAGTCTCACAGGCAGCGCCAAAATCAATCAGCTTCAACCCGAATGGCTGTTTTTCATGATTAACTAGCATGATATTTTCAGGTTTTAAGTCAGCGTGAGAAATTCCAAGCTGTTTGAAAACACGTAGCGCTGTCAACATTTGCTTGGCAATTGCTCGGATTTCATACACCTTTAAAGAACGATTTTGTCTTCTACTGAAGTCCAACAAATTTTCTTTCAAAAGCTCAAATTCCATGCAAAACCAGTCTTTGAAATCAAAGTGGTCATTCAGCTTGATGAAGTAGCGTTTGAAATGTTTCAGATTATTCAAACGTTGCAAAGCTTTCACTTCGTTTAAAAAATCTGTGGCGTCTGATTTCCTTACAAACTTCAAGGCTACGAACTGATTTGTATCCTCTATGTGGCATTTGTAAACCTCACCATATGATCCAGCATCAATTATGTCTTTGACAAGGTAATCCTTTGAATTTCCTTTGATTGTCATACCTGGCCTTATTTCCAAAGATATGCGTGAGTCTGTGTGAGTCGAGTGTATCGATTCTTTGTCTGAATCACCGATCTCCTTTGCTGGAGGTGAAAGAGAACTGTCATCACTTCTTGGTTCTTCGTATTGACATTCTTTCATGATGCGATGTGATTCTGCCACGTACAATCTGTCTGAGAAAGGATCCAAATGCTCCATTGTGATAAATGTATGCTTGAGCGCCTCAGCGGGTGAGATTCGATCTACAGGATTCTCCTTCAACATCTTCGAAAGAAAGTCGAGAAAAGTTTTGATGTCATCGTGGTTTGTGGGACATGGTGACTGGCTTATGAAGGAAGGATCATTTAGAGATTTGAAATAATTGCTGTCTGTCCTCATAATTTTGCTTCCCCTTACTTCAAAATCAGTTGGTGTTCTGAGTTTCCAAATGTTTTTCTTTGTTAGTTTAAAATATCGTCTGACCTGACTGCCTACATGCAGTAACTTTTTTTCAGGTTGACCAAACATATTTACAATGAACCTCATATAATGATAGTCACATTCGACCGGGCCCGTGTGTTTGCCCAGAAAGAGAAATGCAAGTGACAGCCCAAGGCTCCATATGTCCACGCTCTGATCCAGCGGACAGTCCAGGAAAATTTCTGGTGCTGTATAGCCACAACTCAAGGGAATTTTAAAATCGGACAATTCAGCTGTTTTGGACGCTCTTGAAAAGCCAATCAACTTCACTTTATATACTTGATCAGTACACATGATGTGTTCGGGGTTTATATTCCCGTGAGTGATCCCAGCTTTTTGTAGTGAAGTGAGAGCAACCAGCATTTGATAAGCAATCGCTCGGATTTGAATAAGGTGAAGAGGTTTCTTTTTAGTATCTATTAAAACATGTTGCAATAAGGTCTTGTCCAGTTTTTCATAGGTGAAGAAAGTCCAATCTTTGTATGAAAAACTTTCCACAAACTTGACGATGTTGTTTTCATAGAGGTTTAAATTAGTGAGATATTGTAAAATTTCATTTTCTCTGCTATTTCGAGAATAATTCTTTGTTTTCATGCATTTCAAAGCATAAATCTTACCAGTTTTCTTGTTTCTGCACTCTGCTATCTGTCCAAAGTTAGTGTAACGCAGAATTTCCAAGACTTTATAAGTATTGTGCTGGCTAGATATTGAAACACCTGAGTTTAATCTAAATTTAGAGTTGTCTAAGCATTTCTGTTCTTTTCTTGCCATTCTGTGTGTCTGTGATCAATTCAAAATATAGATCTTCTAAGAGAATGTTAAATCCAAAGTGTCTCCTGACAAAGTGTACTCCAGAATAAAGGGTTTTAGAAGTGATAGCCTCAGAGCCTTTGATGACGTCACGTGTGTCATTAGCATATGCAAACGAGCTCGCACGGAAGTCACGTTATACGTGAAGCAGCACGTTCCAGACGATGCTGGCAGTGTCCCAATGAATGATGTGTTGATGGTTATTAGCGAATGAGACCGATCAGAGCCGGCTGCGTCTAGGTTTATTATTATTATTATTTTTCCTTTCTCTCCGTGTTGAAGCCACACGTGATTGGTCAACTCCTCGAAGAGCCCTCTGTATGGCGTTTAAAGCGTGCCACAACCCGTGCACGCGCATTGGGTCCACAGCGGGCGTGTGAACGGGACTCGCGAGCGCAAATATACATGGCAGCGCGCGTGTGAACGGGACTCGCGAGCGGAAATATACATGGCGAGAGGTCATTTGTGCACTGAGAGGGAGCAAACTGTGTCTGTGAGCGCACAAGGATGTGCACAAGTGACAAACCTGCGTGCGCGCGTTGCCAACGAGCACACGGCAGAGGAAAACGTGCGCGCGCGGCAGCCTCTCTGCGCGCTCGGCAGCCTCTGCGCGCTCGGTTCCTAATTCCGCTCGCTCGGCTGTGAGGAGTTTTGGCACTCTGGAGGCGTGGCCTGTGGCAGATCTTCCCTATCCTCTGATTGGTTAGTTTACCCCGCACTTTACTCTCTAGCTATCTATATAAAAAAATCTGATATACAGCAGTTGCTGGCATAGCTCAGCTGGGAGAGCGGGTGACTCTCACCCTGGAGGATCCAGGTTCGAGTCTGGCCAAGTAACATAGAGTTGATGTCATATTATTCTTTCCTAATTCCTGTGATATTATTTTACAGTTGTGACTGTTCAACTGTCATTAAATGTCCGAATGTTTGCTGGGCAGTGTTTTAAAAAGTGCACATAAGCTAGATGGTTTTAACCAGGTAAAAATAGACTTGTGGGTGTAGGTATGTTCAAGTTTAAAAAGTTCTTGCCTCATTAATGTATTGTTTATTTTTTTCAGCATTTAATTGACAAATTATCCTTTCAAATAATTAATTTATGAGTTACATAATTGTCCATTTAGAATTGTTGAATGGACTGAGTCAAGTTTGGTGCACTTTATATATTTCAAAACATGTTTTTTTTATTATGCATATAAATAATTTTAATGTTAATTTATTGAAATATTTCTATTTTTTCATTACCTCACCCTTGTTTTGACAAAAACAAGACCTTGCTGGATAATATCACGGAGAAACTATTTGTTCACAGTACTTGGCTCAGTGAGGATCTGTATACCAAAGGAGGA
The DNA here is from genome assembly GCF_043380555.1 of Nothobranchius furzeri. Classification (NCBI taxonomy): domain Eukaryota; kingdom Metazoa; phylum Chordata; class Actinopteri; order Cyprinodontiformes; family Nothobranchiidae; genus Nothobranchius; species Nothobranchius furzeri. The sequence continues at coordinate 47,039,390 of NC_091750.1, read as the reverse complement.
GATGCTCAGAAATCTGTCTGCAGATTGTTACAACCCAGACTGGAAGTGGTGGGCTGTAATAAGAAAGGAGACCAAACAGAGGAGTGGGGGTTCAACAACTGATTTATTTAACCAAAGTAAGGATTTACTAAAGCAGATCAGTGCAGTCAAGAATTACTGGTGTTTGGGTAGTCCTGAACGTGTTGTGATGCCCCCACCGTCTCATTGGGTTTTCATTTGTGTTTAATTGTGTTTTTCTTCTGTTGTAGGCAGCTCGTTAAGCAGCCTTGGAGGCACCTGGGCTCAGGGTGTGGTGCTGCCTACAAAGCCTACTGTTTTTCTGCTTTCACTGGGTCTCTCCTGTGTGGTGGAGTCCTCACTGGCCATTTTCTGTTCACTAACTTGCTTTAGTAAATCCTTACTTTTGTTAAATAAATCAGTTGTTGAACCCCCACTCCTCTGTTTGGTCTCCTTTCTTATTACAGCCCACCACTTCCAGTCTGGGTTGTAACAATCTGCAGACAGATTTCTGAGCATCTCCTCCTTTACACAGATCCTCACTGAGCCATGTACTGTGAACAAATAGTTTCTCCATGATATTATCCAGCAAGGTTCCGTTTTTGTCAAAACAAGGGTGAGGTAATGAAAAAATAGAAATATTTCATTAAATTAACATTGAAATTATTTATATGCATCATTAAAAAAAACATGTTTTGAAATATATAAAGTGCACCAAACTTTACTCAGTCCATTCAACAATTCTAAATGGACAATTATGTAACTCATCAATTAATTATTTGAAAGGATAATTTGTCAATTAAATACTGAAAAAAATAAACAATACATTAATGAGGCAAGAACTTTTCTCTCTCTCTCTCTCTCTCTCTCTCTCTCTCTCTCTCTCTCTAAGCCCCACTCTAAGGGAGTTTGCAGTGTATTAGTGAGTCATATATTGTACAACCACAGTCAAAGTTTTCAACCAGTAGTTTTATTTCAGTATGTATTTTTCCAGTATCACAAAAAATGTAATTTTATATGGTTAAAACCATCTAGCTTATGTGCACTTTTTAAAACACTGCCCAGCAAACATTCGGACGTTTAATGACAGTTGAACGGTCACAACTGTAAAATACCTGAAATTAAGAAAAATTAACATGACGGCTACTACATTTTCCTTGCCCGGACTCAAACCTGGATCCTGCGGGGCGAGAGTCACCCGCTCTCCCAACTGAGCTATGCCAGCAACTACTGAATATCAGACTTTTTTATATAGATAGAGGGTAAAGTGCGGGGTAAACTAACCAATCAGAGGACAGAGAAGATCTGCCACAGGCCACGCCTCCAGAGTGCCAAAAGCCCTTACAGCCGAGCGAGCAGGAGTCAGAAACCGAGCGCGCAGAGAGGCTGCCGAGCGTGCACAGAGGCTGCCGCGCGCGCACGTTTTCCTCTGCCGTGTGCTCGGTGACAACGCGCGCACGCAGGTTTGTCACTTGTGCACATCCTTGTGCGCTCACAGACACAGTTTGCTCCCTCTCAGTGCACAAATGACCTCTCGCCATGTATATTTCCGCTCGCGAGTCCCGTTCACACGCGCGCTGCCATGTATATTTGCGCTCGCGAGTCCCGTTCACACGCGCGCTGTGGACCCAATGCGCGTGCACGGGTTGTGGCACGCTTTAAACGCCATAGACAGGCACCGGTGTAAAGTCACAGAGCATTGACACGAGGAGGAGGAGGAGGGTGAGAAAGGGGAGAAAAAACAGGTTAAAGGTGAGGACATGAGTTAAAGCAGGACATGCAGCCAGATTTGGACACATTTTATCAGTATTCACAATTCAAAGGAAGAGTGTGGACAATGCAAAGCAAACATCTCTCTTCTCCAGGCTCTACAAATGTTAGCTTTTCCAAGTTGTCTGTAAATAGTTAGTCTATAAATATTTTGTTATTTAAAACTTGTTTTGTTGCACTGTTTCGGGTTGGATAGTTAGACGTAATTTAAAGGGATGATATACAACTTTTTCACATTTTTAAGTAATTTTCTTGTGCCAATATGTATGACCCTTTACAGGGTTAATATATTTACAGGGTTAATGAAGTCTCTCAGACCCCACATCCCAGGGGCATTGCAAGCTTATATATATATATATATATATATATATATATATATATATATATATTATTCATGATCCACCAGCAAGCAAAGCTGCCCTGGGCCAGATGAAACCTGGATGCTTGATTTCATTTGGACGGTGTAAATGTAGCAAACAGACTCAAAAACGCAGAAACAGCTTTTATTGAGGTGAACTTAGGAAAGACAGTGGCCTTTGGCAGCAGAAACCAGGTTTATGAGTGGCGGGAGAAACTAATCCCTCCTTTACTCATCTCATCCTGTTTACCCCTGCTTCTGCCCGCCTCACTTCGAACTGCAGTCTTGTGAATAAAAAGATTAAACTGGTGTCTGGTAAATGCACAGGAGCGTATGCTGGATCAGATGTCTGCTCCTGGCTGTGGGGAAAGCAGTAAAACACACGAGTTTATCATCCAGAACAAGTTTAAGTCAGTTTGTTTCCACTAGAGGTCATGGTTGTCGAGAGGAAAGCGAGGCCTCCTCAGGTTCACCCCCTCTCAAAGCTGCTGGCGTTGATCAGATCAGCTGCATTTCTACACGACAGGTGAGAATAATTAGACGGTAATGTCTCCGCCCTCAACCTCCACCCCCACCTCCTCCACTTAGAGGTAAACCAGCAGGTCAGACCTCTGCTCCCAGGAAAACTCCTTTAGGGTGTTTCATAATCTTTCCCCTCCTTTTGTTCTCTTGGTTTGCTTTTATGTATGAAGAGCGCAGGTAACCTGGCAAGACACACACACACACACACACTCTTCTCCCTCAAAATATTCTATTGCACACCTATTATATCTTATCTGTTCATATGTTGATTCCTCTAGATCAGTATAACTGGCTCAGTGACGAGTTTCACACCTAAATAGGTAGAAAACAAAGCTTCTCAATTTCTGCATCAATAACAAACCAAACCCTGAAAAGAAATCGAGCCACAGCTCTATCCAATTTCAGCAGGGATTAATGCTTCGTCTAAAATAATCCATACATTTATTAAGTCTGGTTTAACAGGATCATCATAACCTCAGTCCGGGTGCATGTTAGAGAAAAGAGCTCCCATCATTTTTGAATCAGCTTGTAACATCTCGGCCTTTTCCCGGGTTGACCAACCATTTTCCTTGAATGAGACTTTTCCAGCTCGCGTCTCAGCGGCTGCAATAACTAGGAAGCTGCAGGGACGACTAGCTGCAGCTGTCCTTCTGAGGTTGGCAGCTCTTCCACTACGCCTGACATGCTCCAGTTCTGCACTTCACAAGTGGTGGATTTTCACTTTCCTTAGAATTAATCTGATATTTAGGCATTTTTTTCAAAAATAAATTAATGTTTGATTCATTCATTTCAGCAGTTTGTGTGTGTAAACCACGTTGGTTCACCTGTACTTCTAATTTATATTCTTTACATTTTTCAGGTTGTCAGCGGGGCTCTGGAGCGTATCCCAGCATTCACTGGGCTGAAGGTGGAGATGCACCTCTGACAGCTGTCAACGCTCAGATCCACTCAGAGCTGTGGGAGGAAAATGTCATGAGAATAATGGAAGAAAAAAAGCTAACTTTGTTCACCACTGCTTAGTAGAAGAGCTTTTGTTCTGAGAAATCGCGTTTACATTCAATAGGACCGCTGAGTTAACAGCTAGTCTGAGCAGGGACAAGAGTGGATCTTTTATTTTCACAAATTTCAAACCTTTTCTTGCCAAAATAATTTAGAGACCCTTTCACCACCCTCGATGCAACGCTACAAAATTGTTCCAACAGAGAAATAAAAATATAATATTACCAATCAAAACCTGACAACCATTTAAAATATTTTTATTATAATAATCACATTAAATGTGGTAGACTGGAGCTATTTTAAGAAGGTAGCAACATATTTTCGTCTTGGTTGTGGTCAAACTAGATCATCAGTCCAGCTATACAGTTTTCTCATGTCACAAATCTAAAGCAAAGCCATCTTCAATCCAGCCAAACATAAAAATGTTTATGATGGCTCTGATACTAGTTGGACCATTGCAGACGAACAAAGGGGTCAAGGCTGTCTTCAAATCAAACAAGGACAAAAAATCCTATCCCATTATTCTAAAGCCGCTTCACATTTTATTCAGAAATCTGTGAAAAAAAATTACACAGTTAATAAGACTTTTACCACTCTGAAAAGATGCAACAACATCCAAGGAGACAATATAAAAATGCACATTTGTTTTACTTTAAAGTGGGCATACACTTTATTTCAGTGAATCTGCATTAATGGTCTGAGCTCTCTAGGAGGAAAAAAGCTCTGGAGCTCCTGTTACAGGAAGTAGAAGTTAGCTGGAAGAGTGGACAGTAGAAAATGGCAGGATTTGGGGCTGTACTCATTATTCATGCTATTTGGACATCTGCAACTCTTTCACCGCCTCCAATCACTTTGTAACATTGATTTTTTTTATCTTCACAAATAACAGAAGGCTGGAGGAGTTTTGCCATGTGCTAGAGTTGCTAATGCTAACAGTTAGCTTCTACTAGCTAAGATGTACAGCCTTCCTCTTGGGTCACAATGGTCGAGTCCAGGATTGTAAGCTTACAATGTGACACAGATCTGAGTGGCTTTTCCTAATCCACGCATTTCCCCGTCTATTGTCTTTCAGCGGCTAACTCAGGAAATGGGGATAAAAAGACAAAGAGTTCACATTTTTTTAAAAAGTAGAAGTACGAGTTTCTCAGTGAACCTCTCCTTTAAACATGAGCAGATGCCGTCTAACTGCAGTCCATGAACAAAACCGGTAAGTCTGGTTTGTTTTGGTTCCCATCCTGTTAGCTAACAAGCTAGCAAACAGAAACATATGGTCCATTTGCTGCATAAAATATTTGTTATAGCTACATGATACAATTACAAACAGCTGATGAGGATAATGCTAGTAGCTATTAGCATTAGCTCCATCTGTTGGATAAATTAAACCACCCAGTTTCATACAGATTACTGATCAGCTTGTATTTTCCTGCCATTTTATGAGCTACTCCAGTTTGTCACTGAAATAGAGGCTGAACATTTTCAGCAGTCTCCATCTCTGATCAGATCAGTGAAATCAGAAAACATGACACTTCTCACTTTAAGATATTCACGTTTGATTAAAAAGAAAAGTCAAGCTCCTCGTCCAATGTGAAAGTAGGTAAATTATGTAAGCAAAATAAATTTCTCTAAACAGAGGCTATTTAGCACCAACATGTGAAATGAAATGGTAGTTTTAATTCATCATCGTCCCAGGGAATGCAGAGGTGTGTGTAGTTTACTGCACATCACACACACCCAGCCAACAGATTTGGTAAAGGTAGAAATTAACTTCCAGTTCCACAGAGTACTTTTGTGTAGTTCTACAGGAAGATGCAACAGAATAAATTTGCACCATGAATGTGTTTTTAAATGTGATGCAACTGATGCACAAACAAACCTAGAACCGGTGAATGACCAGATGTCGAACAAAACAAATCCCAATTAGGCTTCCTCCCCCTCCCCTTTGCAACGGGACAGGAACAACCTGTGAAACAAGAGATGAATCAGGCAGAGATTATTCAGGACACAGACACAGGGGGATAGAGCTCACAAGGTGCTGCAAGGACTTGACCTTTTCTGAATATTCATGGAGGAGAAGAGATTTACACGGCTTCTGACACCTTAAACCACCGTCAGGTCTGAGAACACAAGCCAGACTGAAGGAGTACAAAAGTAAACATATAGAGCATAAACACATCATGATATCTTGGCTGTCTGCCAGCCAGAGGGATCAATAACCATTAACACCAATGTGCATACAATCAGGGACCAGCAGGAACGTGCGGCTCTGCAGACCATTTCATCATAAAGCCTTAGTTACAGCAACCACATCCAGCTCCTCGCTGCCCAGAGCGATGTTTTCTGACTGACAGTGTCATCAAGAGGTGTGTGTGTGTGTACACACACGCAGCAGTCCAGAGAAATTAGATTATTTTCTGGCCTTCATAAGTAGCCGAGTCGTCAACGCCTAGAGACGTGCAGAGCTGAGAACATATGGCGTATTCATGTGTGAAGAGTCAGGGCATAAAGCCCAGCCTGCTCTTTTATCTGCCTCATGAATCTAGAGAACATGCCTCCAGTGGTGATGAAATCCACCGAGGAACACAGGTAGTGAAGAGGAGGGGGGGCGAGCACCTGTAATTTCTTGCTCCAGTTCCCTTTGCTTTAGCGACGAGGAAACTGTTCATTAATATCCAAAGCTCCAGACTCTGGGAAACACAAAGCTCAGAGTCATGTAATATTGACACTGATTTGCATGAACACTAAGAAACAAACAGAAATGAGGCGGAAGGTGCCGAGTGGATCAGGAACATAATGAGCTGCATCCCTACGGCATTCCTGAACACACTGATGTTGGATTTTCCCTAATCCGCCCTTAAAGTGCCAATTTTGCTCTCCATCTAAGGTATGGAACGCTGTGTTCTTTATATTAATGCTGCGGGATACATCCAAGACGCCTTTCACTTTGGTCGGACTCCAGGAAACAGATTCAGAAGAGTGAGCATCAAGGATGAACCGTTTATCCAGGCAGTTTCTATAAAGCGATGTGTGAAGGGCAAGATGTCAGAAAACCCTCAGGCTCTAAAGGGTGAAGAGAAACTAAAGAGAACTCGGAATAAGAGATGGTGAACTGAAGTCCAAACAAAACTAAGAGCCTGCAGCTGTCAAGCCTGATTGATAAGTACAAGCAGGCGAGCTCAGAGCCAAGTGCAAACATCAGCATGCCAACATGCTCACTAAGTGGCGACGCCAGCATGTTGATGTAATGCAGCATGAAATGCTTACCAAGTTCCTCATCATTACTCAGAGCCATATAAAGCAGAGTGTGCATCTGAAGAGAGCTCAAACAGGAGAGAAGTAAATACTTCCTCTGGGAAACAAGAACTGATAAACTACTTCATGCCACGGCGGGAGGCGAGCGCCATCAGAAACAGGAGGGCCCTACGCCATGGGCGAAGCTTCATCTGATGACCTCACAAGGTCATACACCTGCTAAAGCTCAAACATCTGAATTAAACCTGAAATGGTTTCAAGACAGAAATGACTTAATGATCAGCTGTGCTGACGTGACAAAGTAGTAATTTAAAAAGTGGTGAACATTCTGCAGTTTTCCTCTTTTTGGGGATTATGTACGCTTCTTTAGAAACCCATAACAGTGACAATCGTACCTTGTTCTGTAATATAAAGGAGAAATGTTTATTTTATTTTGCCAAGCTCGCCCCGTAGAGCCCCATGCAATTTGAATTTAGGACTGCTCAGCATTAGCCAATAGCGTTGCATATTCGCTTACGTACTGATGTTCATCTCAGTGTTTGCAGACGTAAAGATGCAGAGTTGACAATTCTTATTGACGTGTGTGTGTGTGTGAAAAACTGCATAAAGTGAGAATAAAAATAGAACAATGCATGTTAGCTCTGTTAGCTGGCTAGAGGTGCGCGTTCGGACGAGAGGCGTTGATTCTAGCCGTACTCATGAAAGTGGGCAGATGGGATTAAGGCGTGGTACGTTGCTCCACCTCTAGAGGGTGCCCTCTAACAAATAAATGCAGATTCTGCTTTAAAGGAGACTAGGCAAGTTTTTGCTTGCTTTTAGCACCCCCTAGTGTCAGTTTGTAGAACCAAAAGCAAAAACACTTATCTCCTTGCTGTGTGTTTGTCTGTTTAACACTTTGGCCCAATCCCAATACTCGTACTGCGCCCTGCGGACTTTAGCATAGTGCACTTGGAGAAAGTGCGCAGTAGGGTTTGAGTGCGTAGTACACAAGTGTGCAAATAATTGCAGAATTGAGATGGGGAGCATTGTGTCATCAATCGCTACACGTGCCGTGATGCTGGTCGCTGTGAAACTTTTGTCAAAAACCTTTATTAACAACTTTCAAACAACAAAGCAATTATTTGAAAAAAAAAAAATTGCATTTATTGCAGCTTTGTGTAAAAGTTTTAGAGCATCAACTAATCGACCTAAAATTAACTAATTTCATTAGAAAATACATATTTTCAGAAAAGGAACTTGAGCCTTTTCTCATGCAGCAATGAATTGTGGGTAATACCTATGCCCGAGGTCTGCATCGCTGCAGACTTGGGTGAAGTGCAGATTAAGGGTGCAATGGGGGCGTGGTGAACTTCCACACTTGAGAATCGGGACACCCTTTGCACTCGCACCCCTGGCCGGGAATGCGCAAATGAAGGGTGCAAGTGCAAGTATTGGGATTGGGCCAGAAATGTAACAGCTGAAACGTCTCCCCAGCCTTCCTTAATGTCTACGGGAGTGATTCATCACTAAATTTAACTAATCAGCTGTGTTCCAACAGAGCGGCCGCCGATCTGAAGTTGCAAGTGGAATATTCTGGCCACAGTGGGCGATGGGGCTAGATGGCCTTTCATTAAAGGGACATTTTAGCACATACTGTCTGAAGAAATTGATTATTTGATTCCAATGTTTTCCATTGTAGCGTGATGAATTGCCCATCTCTGACCTAAAAGGCCCTGCTCTGTTTTGTTCTGCTCAAAGCAAAACCAGAAGTTTCTGACACAAACCTAATCTGCATGAGATATTGCTCAAGGTCACATGCTCTGCTCCTAAACTGTTTCTTCCTTTCCAGCTCAAGAGAAGAATGAAGACAAAGAACACTTTCTTTTTAATAAATCAAAGAACTCTTATTTTTAATAAAGCTAATCAAACAAAGTGTTAGTCCAATAACAAAATGTGAACCAATCTGAAGTGACAATGTTTATGATCAGTAGTTATAATAAGTAATATAACTTTAAATATTTCCACTAGAGACTGATCCACGTAATGCTAAGAATCACATGACACATTTTGTTTTTCTGATCCAATCAGAGCCTTCCAGATCTGATGCAAGGCGTGGTTTTGTTGGTGCTTGGTAAATCTGTCCTTTTTTGATTCAACCATAAATCAAAACATCCAAATTATAAAACTATGCCCACGTCATCTTAACTTCAGTTCAAAGCGTTCTAGAGAAGTTGGAGTGGCCAATCCGTAATTTTCCTCTTAAAGCCGAAAGAATCTAACGACAAGCTGGATCAAATCTGTTGCATGTTCCACCTGCTGCAACGGTTCCTTTCAGAATAAAAGCTGGACCATCACAACCCCCTTTTTGGGTCTGCTAGATGCCAATAAAACTCGTGACACGGAAGTATCTCAAGACTGGTCTGGTCGGCAACCGCTGCTTTTTCTACCGGCTTCGGTTCCAGAGAAGGTCAAGTTGGACCTCGACATTCCTGATCTAACGGGGACTTCCACTAAGGGTACGTAGGCCGACAGAATGGCGTCTCAATGTGTGTTATAAATCTCCAAACCAAAGTTTAGCGTGAAACGTCATCTTCACTCCCATCAGAACTAATCGCTTCTCCGGATCTGCAGGTTCTGAACATATTCACACATACACCATTCTCAGTCTTACGTCACCTTAGTTACACCACACACCTAGTGTTAAAGTTAGTCTTGTTTAATTTGTTTAGAAATAAATCTAAACTTTTCTCAATCTTTTCTTGAAGTTAATATGAAGTGTTGCTCAATCCCTGCAATAAAGATCTGATCTTCTGATTAAATTTACTCAAAGATCCATGAAGGTGAAATTTCATACTTCGTGATATTTCACATTTTATGGTTTCTAATTAAATGTAGTAACATCTTCACACCATATCATCTGGCTTAGACTCACTTCTAATGGACCTAAACTGGGATAATTTGGTGGTTTTCTGCATTATCTGCTGATCATTTGTGTCAGTGCTTTTAGATAGTTGTAGTTCATTTATAAAAGTAGATCAAATTAAAAAAAAACTACTAAAAATCATCCAATTTCTTCCCGATAAGCTCTCAGATGTCAGATTAGGTGACAGAAAATAAATACCGGTACTGTTGAATGTATTTCCAGTTAAACATCAAGACTAATCTTTTACCTACTCTATCTTACTTGTTTATTGATACGTCCTCCGACAGCTGACTGTGTTGCTTTTAGTCGTTTTGTTTATTCAGTGACATTCCATGACGACATGGACGTAATTTTCACTATAGAAGTGAGGGGGACACGGGGGGGGGGGGGGGGGGGGGTATCTTTACAGTATGTTCTAATGGGAAACAGGCTTCAACACAAACGGTTGTTTTCCGCTTGGTCCTAGAGCTCAACCAGTGTCAGTTCTATATAGCGTAATATTGTTTTTGGAAGGTAAAAATTGCAGGGGTCAAAACTTGACTTTGGAAAAAGTGGTCGGGGGGGGGGGGGGGGGGGGGGGACATGTCCCCCCTGTCCCCCCCCCCAAAATTACGTCCATGCATGACGAGGACGCCATACTGCATCCATCTGTCAATGATGAAAATAAACGGTTGCATCTAAGAGGAAACAGTGAGGCGAAGAGCAAACTGATGTTTTCAAATATAAAGTTTTTTTTTTCTCCAACATTTTCAAGTTCACAGAAAATACATCAGTCCCAAAAGCTAGAAGGTGACTGATCTACTAACTAAAACCAAGCCTGAGATAACCACCGTATTGGAGAATAAAGGAGCGCACGTTAAAATCTGACATCAGAAGCACCACTGCAGCGTCTCATTAACACCACATAATGAGAATCTAATGAGCATTTAAAGCTTTGGACCAAACTCGCCTCATCCTTACACACAACCTTTTGTTCCCGGTGGCGCTGTGACAAAAACGCACCGGACTCCATATGTTATCATCAAGGCTTCAATCACCCAGGACCAGGTGGGCAGCTTGTGAGCTCTGTTGGCGTTTGTTGTGATGTCAGGAGAACGTGGCGGCGGCGGGAGAACCGACGCAGGCCAGCAGCATCTGAAAATGGTTTTCTATAGCAGACATCAGCACATCGGCCGCTGGTACAACGTGGGCTTAAAGGTAATTCATGAATGCAGCTAATGAGTCTGGCATCACAGTCAGGCAGGGTGACCAGCTCCCTGAAGGCCCGCTGATTGGTTTTGTTTGAACTTCACACCTCATTCATTACAAAGATATTCACCAGCTGAGATAAAGAAAGCCATCCTCCCTCTTACAGGTGATTAATGAGCAGCCATCTTGACCCAGGGTCAGAGGGCTTCACAGAGTTCAACAATGACTAAAATCTAATTACCTCATGGAGCGCCCAACAAATCCTAAACTACTGATCTAACGGTTTAAACATCAGGTTCCAGGAGAATAAAGGGCCAGCCTCAGCCTGCAACAGTCAGTGAATAACAACCGCCTTTAAATATTTTCAAAATTCTGTTTATTAAATTTAAAAAACACCATTTTGTTAACAGTTTCATACCAACAGCAGGAAAACAAACTGAATCTGTAAGGGACGCAGAAGGGGGCCCGGTCCAACCCCTGAGTTAAAACCATCAGTTCCAGGGCTCGATCGTCACCGCGCGCCTCTTCTGTGGGATCACCTGGCATAGACTAGAAGAGCAGTCACGTGGTAACATCGTTAGGTAGAACACCAGAGGAAATGTGGCGTAAGAAAACTGGACATCAGGTAGAAAAGTTGATTTGCAAAGTCAAGTTTCAAGTAAAAGGTATTTCCTGCCAAAATATACGGTAACATGTAATTAGGTTGCCAAAACATGTCGCTATGTAAGTTAATCACTCAGGAGGGGGGGTCTGCACAGCTGTAGGGGACGAGGACTCGGGGATGCGGTACGGACGTAGTCCAGAGAAGTGCAAACAATGTCTATCAGATGTGTTTACTGAGGAGCTTAGAGATGGGATTAAGGGGGTTTGAGCAAAGTAGGGCCACCCCCCCAGTACTCATCAAGGTGCTGACAGCGGGGACTCTCTGGAGGGCGAGCCCAAGATATCCTCAGGGGGGAAAACTGTGAGTGTGCAGGCTCGGATCCCGCCTAGCGACTCGGGCAAGTCAAAAACCTTCTGCCATTCATCCTTCTCCGGGTCGTATTTCTGTACGATTTCCACCATGCAGCGATTGTTCCACGAGTAGCCGCCCACCACGTAGATCTTATTCTCAAACACGGCCACGCCCACGTCGCTCTGACCTCGCAACATGGCCGCGATAGGAGTCCACAAGTCGAGGGCGGGGGAGTAGTATTCGCAGCTGAGCACGTCGTCGTAGTCGCTCGTGCCTCGGAAGTGATTCCCCCCGATCACGTAGAGACGATCGCCCACCGTGCACATGCAGTGAAGGCCACGCACGGTCGTCATGGGTGCTTTCTGAGTCCATTTATCCGCATCTGGGTCAAAGCACATCAGCTCCTTCTGGAACGTGTCATGAGTGATTCCCCCTGCAGCAGGAAGAAAAGAGGAGGAGGAAATTATCCCGAGTTTGGGGTGGGGTGGGAGTGTCATTCATCCATGCCTACATGCTTCATCTTTCTAGGGACACCACTCACAATGGTCTCGTTTACTTTCACAGCTCTAAGCTTAAATGACAAAAGCTCATTGGTGAGCCTCTAAAACACTAATTATATAAACAACATCAGTGGCTGCTCTGACAGCGAGACATGCTGCTGATATGAAGAGGAAACGCATCACAAAGCCTCTGAACATATGCACAAACAGACTGTAGACACCGGCACACAAAAAGCTGGGGAGAAAAAAAAATACAGGACATGTCTACAGGGAAGGCTTAAAATAAAGAGGAACACAATCCCAGCATGCATTTGGGTGGAAGCCAGCCCGCCCCTCCCCCCAGTGAAGATTTGCAGAGCACGCCATGTGCAGGCACAATCCCTCTTTAGGTGACGCCGGGCGACTGTGTGCTCGCTCCATTGTCGGGGCCTAAGCTGTGTATTCAGCTGCCGTGACTCAGAACTGTGATGCTGCACCTTCTTAACCATCAGACACAAAAATAACCAAAACGACACGTTTTATTTAATCCACGCGGCATGAAGCAAGTCAGCCACTTAAATCCTGACGGGAGAACAAAGCTGGAGCCACGTTTCCGCTTTGATTCAATTCAAGAGGTTTGTCCATTCTCTGATATGACACGGCCGTGTTTGATCGGCATCCCAGCATCACAGCCGCTGATCAGAGCCATCAGTGGAACACCAAGAGAGAGAAAAGGCTATTAGCCAGGCTGATTTAATCTCACAGATGAGCTGAAAGCCTCTGCCCTTCATTAGACGAGGCTGGACAGACCGTGCTATTATTTTTTGTGTTTTATGCCATGTGTGACCATATGCTTTGCTTCAAAACATCTCCCTCGGCAGCCATGAGGATGCAGGATAACTGCAGAGTGCTTTGTACAACCAGTGACCTGGATGAATCACGCAGATGGAGAACGAGCAGCAAGGGGGACGAAAACCAGGAGATCAGCAGTGTCAGCAAATAACCCGTAATGACTGGGGTTTGAGCTGCATAAATATTACCAACTAATGATCAGCCTCTGCTGTAAAGACCCTAGAGGGCATACGACCATGATCCAGTAGGCATCGATCAGATTCCCTATAGGAACATCCAGGATGACAGAATCAACTCTTTTACAGCAAGGTTGACACATGAAAGTGCTCAGATCCATCTTCATGTGATGTATAAAAACCTCATTAATTAGGAAAGCCTCTGAAGCCTCTCCACTGGAAACGGGAGGCAGAACATGATGGAGCCGGGTCCATTTGATGTTCGTGCTCCCACGTCCACGTGTGCTAAAATACCTCCAAATTACCGGGAACACTGTTTAGCCACTGAGCCAACCTGCGTTCCTCCAACTCCTAACAGCAGCTCTGTTAATTTCACAGCTCTGTGACACGTCAGACTTAAAACTCACCCTCTCATCGAGTCATCCACCATCAACACCCTGTCCTGAGCTTGTTAGGCAGCAGAACCTACATTCCCAGTCTCGCTGTGAAAATCTGGGGTGCTATAGTTGGGCCCAGTTGGCTTGTTCCAGCCAATTAGGAAAAGCAAAGAAAGATCTTTTCACCCTCTGAAGAGGAGTTATTTAGAGTACAAATGAGCAGTCAGCATCTTCTCTGCAGTAGACAGAAGGTAGTGACCTCACGCGGAGGAGGATCAGTGATCAGAACTCATCTGAGCAGATTTCAGCTCAAAATCAGTCGATGTTTTTTGCTCATCACTTGTGCAAAAAGATAAGTTGACTTTATCAGCCTTTTCTCAACTGAACGGTGCTTGTGTAGGTATTACACATATGCATGAGACTAAAGATGCTCACTGTTAAATATCAAAACTGCATTAAACTCTTAGTTTAACACTGAATTTCTGTAATTAGGAACCAACTGCTACAGTCATGTGACTTTCATGCAAATATTCTTGTTGCAATCTAGTCTTAAAGTGTCTTAACCATAAATCGGTGTGTTCGCCATTCCACCTCCTTGCACCTCTGACCTGCAGAATCTACATTAAGAACTGAAAGCGGTGCAATGACTGTTCCCAGGGCCGGCGACATCTCTGACTATTCTGAGAGGAAATTTGTCTTGCAGATTTTTTTCTGCATGTTCAAAATTCTTGCAACACGAGAGCAAAGCCGTGTGAGGAAATGGAGAACCCTTGGGAACGCCGTCACAAACCGCCACAGCCCAGTGAGAAGCTGGTTTACGGAACACGCCACCCTGTGACAACTTGAGATTATGAAACGTTGATCATAATCCGAGACACCACGTAGGGTTCATTAGGTGGTGCACTCTCATTTTTCCTCAGTAACATTAAAAATGTGACAGAAATCAGTTCAGCTATAAAAACAAGGTTTTTGATCTGATCAGATCATGAAGAGGAAGGAGGAATCATCTGTGGGGGAACTCTTGGGTGGGAGTGTTAGCGGACCAGTCACACTGAACAAGCACATACTCCTGATTTAAACTCATGGCCAAAGATTTTATCACAATTCAGTCGTGACTAAAGAAAAATGGCTCCGTGGGACCCCGGCGTACGAGCAGTTAGAAGAACGTCACTTTCTGCTTCGTTTCTGCATTTCACACAACGGTTAGACCCAACCCTGCAATACTCCAGACAATTCACTGCAAAAGATTTTTTAGGTGAAATAATTCTCGTGGTAATGTCTCAGATCATCGTCGGTGTTGACTGAAACAGTTATGTGGAGTAGAGACTAAAACTAGTAAAAACAGAGTCGATGTCAAGATAGAGATCATTTTAGAGTACAAATGAAAAAACCTTTCCCTGGAGCGCTCCGACTGTCATCGCTCTTAAATGTAAAAACAAGGAAGGTAAACGCTGAAGCAACCAACATGATGGCGTCTCAGAGCGGGCCAGGCAGGGCGCTGCCTGGAAGCCAATTAAAAATGAAAATGGCTGCTGACTGACAGCTCCAGCGAACCCGACGAAGCTCAAGGGCATTTTCAGACAATAATGGCACAAATCCTCACACCCAGGTGTGCAAAACTTGTCATTTCATGCCCATGAAGGCCCAAAGCTGTAAATGATGCCAAAAACAATCCAGCAAGCTGCGTAAAAGTCTGAGTGTTTGTGTCAGCGAGAAATTCTGCAAACTTGCATCAAGTTCTTAGAAAAAGATGAAAATGTTCCTATTTAAAGTTGAGTAGATGAGTTGTGAAAAGCTCAAAGATCATCTAAAATGAGCTGAGACGTCTTCAAAAGCATTAAAAAATGACTCAAATAGTCAGCATGTTGTCAAAAAACTAAATATAAACACACTGATGCACAAACACACCAGAGGCGTGTGTTTAATATTGAGATGCAGCAATTTAGCGTTTAGTGGTGTTGTCTAAACTCTGCCGGGCTGACGCTCTCTGGGCTGAGTGCTCCTGTCAGGTTCATCCAGCTGACAGAATCCCTTCAGACAGCACAGCAGCGCAGCCGGGGGAAGTGACCTGATGTGCTGTGACAGACGGACACAGAACCACTCCAACACGGGTCACCTTGCTCTGCAAGACTCTGACCCCTCAGACTGTGAGGCCTCTTAGCAACAAACCCTAACGCTCAAATCCGCTCCGTTTTTATTAAAGCTAAAGTTTCACAAGAGCTGCAGGATCCCTTTAACAGCTGAGATCATAAAACTGCTTCATGCTGCAACATAACAGTCCTTTTTAAACACACATATTTTTAGAGGGTGCAGGTGCAACGCCAGCTGTTCAAAAAGCAACGTCTACCAGACTACTGACCTGAATAACTGAAACACTAAGTTTAGCAAAAAGGAACCAAAATATCAGACGATGAGCAATCAACACCAGGTATAGAAAGCCGAGTGCAGCAAAAATATCACAGGAAGTTAAAGCCGACTTTGTCACTATGATGTTAATTTTAAACTTGACTTAAGAGAAACGCTTTCAGCTAAACTTGTCGGGTTGTTGGGCTAATGTTCTAATTAAAACACGATTAATAAATATCGGTGCTCGTGTTCAGGGGGTAGCTGGTGTCCGCCAGTCAGTTAGCTCAGGTCATTTATAAACATCTTCCTGTGTAAAACTTCAAATTCCTTACCATTTGTAGGCATAATCCTGAACAGCCTCTGTTCAGAGAAATGGCTTTTACGCCCTACAGGTCTGATGAGCTAACGGCTAGCTCAGATGTAACCAGAGCTGGGTATCTTGTGAACTTCAGAGATTTATACTAAGGTTATTTTATAAACATTTATGGTCATTTTCCCTCTACAGTTATTTACATGAAAGTCTACGATTGTTTACGATTGTTTACCAGCAGAAGCAAAATGGATCAGCAGGAGTATGAAATATTCCTGCCAAAACGACCATTAATGTGAGACTGATGGAAATGTAACGGTTTGTGAAATAGTGCCGGCATTTATGCTAACATTTAGGAGAACAGAGTCCTTTTTAAGACAGCTGGGTCAGACTAGCTGTTAGCTCATCAGTCCAGAATGATTAACATCCATTCCTTCAAATGGAGGCTTTACAGGAAGTAGTTTATGAGAGATAAAACTAAATTAAATTCTGACCTCAGAACATTACAAACCAGTTTGGTTCTTCTGGGTCAAAGTCCATATTGGTTATGTCCTGTAAGGCTAATAACAAGAAAAAAAAAGACTACCACTTATAGTACACATTAATGTGTACTCTTTAACTTTACTAAAGTGGACCATTGCATTAAACTGACCTACTTATTTCTAAAATCCAACATGATTGAGTGATTTTAATTCGATTTATGCCTTTATGACCATTTCGAACCCTCAGTATGGGTGAGAGATGAACTACCCCTTCTGGCAGCCATCTTTAGTTTTAATGCTGCTCTATGCTACCGTTTATTGCTCACAGGTTGCACAAGGATGACTATTCTCATGGCTAGGAGGGATAAACCGTGTCTGTGGTGTGTTACACCTCCTACACAGGATTCTCCCCACAGCCTTCCCCTCTTTTGTAACGTCGCTCTGGATTAGTCACACTGAGAAACTAGGGCTCGTCTCCATGCAGCAGGATTTGTTTTCAGTTGCAGGAAGGAGTGCTAATGTTAACGCCTAAACAGCAAGCACTGCCCAAAAGGTGCAATCTGAGTGTCTTAAGTGTGGCCATGGCACTGGAAACCCCCCCCACCCCCCCCCCACCCCACATAAACTTTAAAAGCACGCCCAGGGTAGACAAATCAAGCGTGTGAGGACTTGTGCCAAAGTCTGGGTGTGACTTGTGATTTTTATAAGATTTCATAATTTAACAGATAAAAATACCCGTTGGGTAAGAAACCCAGGCTCACACACTACATGCAACACTGAGATAGCATGGCATCTCTTTAATATCACATGATCACATAATAACTCCCTGAAGGTACTTACCTGAAATATACATGTAACCACCGTACACGGTTCCAGCATGGCCGTAATGTGGCTCATTCATTTTGGCAACATACGTCCATTCATTAGTCCTTGGGTTGTAGCACTCCACAGTAGCTTTAAATACATAAAAAACACTATTAGTAGAAAGTAGGTCATGACACAACCAAGGAGGACAAACAGCAGCAAATGAGGCCTGGGAGGGTCTCGGTGTGGGATCTGAAACACAGATTTGAATACTGTACACATGCACACAAACCCCAGCAGCAATTTATGCACTGACTGCACAGGAAATTGAGAGACTGCAAAGCCTTTATCCTAATGCGCCTAAGGGTGGCTTTGCAAAAAATCTGAGCGAGCCAAGAACAGGGACAGTGGAATTCATGAGTGATCACAGGCGAGCAACTGGCTCCTCGTTATGACTCCATAACAAGCAGGCAGCTTTGTTTGCCAACCGCATGCTCAGGAAAAGGCCATCGCCGGCATCTAATACAAGTCAGACAAGCAGCCGCAGTGATGCGCGATCGGACATCAATAGTTCTTGATCTTGGAGAGATAGGATTAAATGCGTAGTGAAGTCTACATATTAGCTGGAGATGGTTGGAGCATGGAACATTTTCCTTTTGTTGTTTGCAACCTTTAATTAAAGGATTAAAAGAGCTTCATTTTTACCTGCCAAAGCAGGATATAAAGCCACAAACCTTTATACCAAGCAGGCGGTGATTAAAGTAAACGGATTATTTAAGTGCCAGGACACGGACAGATAGGTGAAGCAGCCAGAACACTTCCGACACGGTAACATTAAAGGAATGAACGAATGAATAACTAGCTCATCAGTAAACCGTCTTCATGTAAAAGATCATAAATGCTAAATTATTTTAGAGGCAAAGGCTTTTAGCTCTGGGTTTGGATACTTAACACAAGCCACTGAAGACTGAGAAGGGATTTATTTTAGATCTGCTTAAACCAAACCCCAGGACCCTTTCTTCTGATTATTTAAAAAGTCTTGTTTTAAAACCAGCATGAGTCGGCTTTACAAAGTTTGACTGAAAAAAAAAATCTGACAGACAAACCTAAAGTGTATTAGACAAAGGTAAAAAATGACACGAGTTTAAAAAAAAAACCACTAAAATGTGAACTAAAATAATACGCTGTCGCTAAAAGAAAAATCCCTTTTGTGAATCCAGATTGACATTACTGAGCTTCCCTGTTTAACCCCCCCACTGTCCTAATGGGTGTAACCCCACGAGGAAAGTTGGCCATTGAGCAGGACTGATGGTTTATCCTTGGGTCCACGTGGCAGGGGTGAGGAGTGAGCACCACCTCACCCCTGCCACGTGGACCTCAAGGGATAAACCATCAATCCTGCTCAATGGTCAACTTTCCTCACGGGGTCACGCGTAAAGACAGTGGGAGGGTTAAATGTGGGCTTTTCAAATGAAAAAAAAAAAAAAATCACACCCACACCTACGTTTGACCCATTCATGGTAAACAAACGTGACGGAAGGGAAGGGCACATCAAGAAATACATGAGGCCTGGATCACATGCAGTGTGAAGCCAGTGGAACGTAAAGCTGAAAAAGGCAGTTGTGTAGACGAGTGCAGCGAACTGAAGCTGTGTTCTTTGTTCTAATTATAACCTAAAATAAGACGACAGCTCCTCTCCCCGTCTGCTGGAGTTATACGGCTGCTGGATTTAAGTACTGGGTGGCACCTCTCTGTGGCTTACAGTTATGGATGCGGGAGTTCCAGGCTGGTTCTTTCACATCAACCACCAGAACACAAGAAGACGTATAAATAAATAAACACGAGTTTCTCCCAGATGGGTGAGCTGTGAGTACAAGGGCGAGGAAAATGATCTTCTAGTTTAGACGGGTCTTACACCACTAAGAACATGTCCAGCTCTCACTTCTCACAACAGTTCCTGCCCCACATTTAGGTGGGTTTCTGCACCAACAGCTCACTGCCACAGTCGCATTAACAACACAAAACTAAACTCCTGTGAGACAAAGGCAACCAAAATATCTACTCGTGTTCTGAAATGCAACAGAAATGACAAGAAACATCAGAATTTGTTTGTGATGATGTAAAGGTCTTCTGAAGGGGATTCAGATACAGATGGTGTAAGATTAATGTTAGTTTCTCTGGTATTTTCAAAACAAAACAAAAAAACTTAAAAAGGGACAGAGGTAAAATGGGGGCAGAAACTCACCGAGCTCCCCAGCAGCGTTCCTCCCTCCAACAGCATACAAGTGTCCTTTGAGAGCACTGAGGTGGAAGAAGGTGCGTTTCTCATTAAGGCATGCCACCTGGATCCACTTGTTGTAGCGAGGGTCGTACCGGAACACCGTGTCCACGGCTGTTTTGCCTTTGGTGTCATAGTTGCTTTGACCACCCACAACGTAGAGAAAGTTACCGATGACTGCGATGCCATGCTGGTAGCGAGGTGCATCCATGGGTGCCAGCGCCTTCCACTCGTGAGCCTTCTCATCAAAGAGGCGCAGCTCCTTACTAACAACCAGCTGCTGGCGCAGAACTCCACCCAGAGTGACCAGGTGGGCACTGTCTGAGCGAATAGCTGTCCGTTCCGACTGCATGACAGGCTGCATATAGGGCATCATTTGGTAGTTGCTAGCTTCCAGAAGAAGGTTGACACACGTGTTGTCTGTGCGCATAAAGTCCACAGTTTGAACGTGGTTTATGAGTTCCTGCGGGTTCATGAGAGGAAAACGAATATTCTTCATGAGCTTTGAGGCATAGTCCATACGGCCATCTTCATAGCGCAGCCAGCGACACGCAGACTTGAACAGGTCCAACTCAGTGCAATGTTTCAAGCTGTTACTGGACAGTACGAAAGCCAGACGCTCAAATGGTAGCTTGACAAACTCCCCTGTGCCCAACAAAGAGGGAAAGTTCTTCAGGATGAAGTTGTTGACGTATTTGTCTACCTCCGTTAGGTTGTAGGTGTTAGCGATACGCCCCACCTCTACGCAGTTGTCAAGAGAAACCTGCAAAAGAAAACCATGAAAAAAATTATGTAGCTCGCAATTATGTGAAAAGTGTTGAGGCAAAAACTGGTCATTTAATAACAATACACACAGAGCTGGAGAGTAGGACACATAACTGAACTTAAAGCAACAGTTAAGAGTTTGACATTTCAAGCTATTGCTTTCAATCTGGTTTCAGTGGTTCTTGAGCCAGAAACATTACCAACTTCACATTCAATGTACCATTCTGCATCTTTCTGCTGATTAGAAACTGCACTCAACAGTTTTGAGTTCAGGTGGTAACGCTAGTGAGCAGTCTCCCTGCTAACTGGACTTTCAAGTAATAATATTTTTTGTCCAACAGGATCTTCTTGCTTTGTGGCTTTTTAGTATCAGTTGGCTCGTGTTAGCATTAGCTCATCGCCAGCAGCAGGGTTGTTTACAACCAGTGCAATTCCACTTTCAACCAATAGGAGGGAGATGCAGAAAACTAATTGTTACTTTAATAACTTATTTGAGTGAAAATCTGAAATCAAAAAAAGTTTGCATCTATCTAGAAACATTTTAATTGAGGGAATTCCTTTTTTTCTACTAGTTATAAAAACGGGATGCACGCTGAAGAGAATGATTTTGTGCAAATGTGGGCTATACATCTGCCTTCTCACCCCAGAAATAAGAAAGACTTTGCAAAAGTCCAACACAGGAAGAATTTGTAAGAAACTGGCCGCCTCAAGTGTGTCTTGTAGATTCTCCATGTTGAGAGACAACTTTGCTGTGTAGATGAAGTCTATGATCTTCTTCAGGCCTATTCGGTTCACGCCGTGAAGCTTGATGCACATTAAATCCTGTTCCTTCATTCCGCCTGCAACCAAAAAGAATCAAATGTTGTAAATTATTTTAAATTAAAAACCGAATAATTCAACAATTGCAGATCAAAACACTCTAAAATGTAAAGGTAAACAGAGTAAGAGAAACAACGCTCTTGCAGTACACACTTTTAGGACAAATCAACATAAATGCCAATTAAATTACCAACACTGGTTGGATGCAGAAACCTTGTTTAACTGAGATTTCTCAAGAACACATGACAGCAATATGACTGATGCTGTAGGAAAACATGAATACATATTTAACTAATGAGTCCATTGGTTCTGTCCCTGACGAACAGATCTGCTTAGAGAGTGGATCTGCAAACCAACCTGTGAACATGGCTTTGAAGTAGTCAGAGGAGGAGGCCATCATTGCACGATGCACAGGGAAAGCTTCATCTCCATCACCAGCAACCAGCGTCACATCACACAGCAAACCCTCTATTCTTAACTGGTCAAATCCCTAAAATCAGGAAGAGAAGAAATGTGAAATTCATGTTTATACTCTCTGTGTTAGTGACCTAAATCATGTCCTGCCCCCAATGAGAAACACCTCAACACAATCAATAGCAGAATATGAAGACCTTGTGATCATAAAGCTCCGCAGGGAAATGATTGATATTGAACTCACTTATGCAAACCTGCTTTTTATCCATCTTTTGGCATCTTTTGCAGATAGTCTGCAAACAGGACAGGCTGATGCTGTAGCAACAGCTCAAACCGTCAGAACCAGAGGGAAGATTCTGCCTCAGAATTAACCACAAAACTAACAGAATGCACAGTCGGGATGTTGGATGAGATGGGCTGGAAAAATCATTATCATTCTCACTGTGCTGTGACAGCACAAGATTAATGAATGGCCACAAAAAAAAAAAAAAAAAAAAAAAAAAAACAGCCAACGGCTTCTCATTTTCACAGAAGGCTGGTGACCAAGGACAACCGCCGCTTTCTGCAGCAGACAGCAGAATGCCGGCACACACCTAACACATTTTAGAGCCTTTCTTATTTTACATCAATCTGTTGACACGCAGAAGAAGCCATCAAAGCTATGGATTATTAAAGAAAACAAATCTGTGCAACATAACAGGAAATCAGCCTGTAAGAAAGACAAGTAAAACACAGAGTCCACTCGTCTTTTTCAGAGTGGTGTTACTTGTCTGAACTCACCTGAAGAACCACAGAGCTGTGTGTATTGCTTGTGAAAAATCGAGTGTTTCCAGTTTTCGATGCCTGAAGATGAGCAGAGACGCCCATTTCACCGTAGCCCAAAGCCACTTTCATGTGAGCGTCGTCGTCCTCCACGAGCGATCTGATAGAAGAAAGAGACAAAAGTGGGTTTTGAATGAAATTATAAAAAGGTGGAACATAAGTTGGCTTCCTTCTTTTGAGCTTAGAGATACTTTTAAAGCAACACTTATGCAAAGACATTTTGGTGGCAGTAACAGTTGTAGCTAAACTTGAACACAAGAGGCAAAGAAAACCAAAACAATGGGGAAAGGTTGATGGCTTTTGGGCAATCAACAGAATTTTTTTATTTCTAAAAGCGTCTTGTTGGTTGAATACTTAATACTTGATTAAGGATCTAATCCAAAACTCAAATGTTGGTAACGACAGCTTTATAACAGGTAACGAGTTTAACAGGTTATAATAATAATATGGATAATTGGTATTTAATCCAATCCACGTTCCAGTTTCTCAGTGGGTTATGGCAACATGTTGAAGCTTAAATTTTGGGTTGGAAACTCCAGATTGCAGGTACCAGGATTGACCCTGAAGCTCCCAGAAGAAACCTAGTGATTGTTTGGAGTCATTTTGGAAACTCCCTCATGAGTGCCACGACCCAATGAGAAGGTGAAGTAGAAGTTAGTCAGAGGAGAGGCGAGCTGAAAACTGCTTACTCATTATTATTCATGACATTTGAACATCTCAACTCTGACTGACCAGATCAATGCAACTCTACCACGGACTCAGTTTGCTTTGCAACACAGATTCGGCCATGTTGTGTACTTGCCAATTAGCTTCTACTAGCAGAGGTGCGTCCTGCTCTCTGCTGAACGCTAAACCAACAACAGCTTTCCTGGCAAGCCAAGATGGGCGAGTCCAGGAACGTTAAGTGCCAGTGTGACAGATCTGACTGGCTTTTTCTGACCAGATCATTCTCCTGTCCATTTTCTTTCAGCGGCTAATGCAGGAAACAGGAGTAGACAGTTTTCACTTTCAGCCTGCGTGTGGAACTCAGAGTGACCGGTTTCATTTCTTATTTCTGAAATACAAACAGTTTCTCAGTTAATTTATGTTAACCCTTACCCAACATTTACATTTTCTAACGTTAATGTTATTTGTGTACAAAAAATGCTTTAATGTGAGGTAAGGGTTAAAAAAATTATTTTGGGCCAAAAAACTGATAAAAGACAGTTTAAAACGCGATTGAGGACCTCAAGGTAAGTATTTTATGTTGGAGCACAATTAAATCTAGTTTTATTGTTAGATGTAGAATAAATAATTATTTCATTTACACCAATAGTCACACTAAGCCTATTGATTCCCGGTATGCCATAGCCCTTTTTAGAAGACACGCCATGCCACAAAATCAGCGTACTGCTGCCACGGTGTGTCTTATGAACGCGCCGTGGTGGCATGGCGTTGCTGGAATTTTGCAGCATTTGTACTGCCGCACTTGGTAGTAATATTGGCGCAACGCCAGACATGTGAATGCATATTACACCTTGGCCCAACAGAGGGTGGCATCACGATCATGTGAGGAGTTACTGCAGAGCTCTGGCCGGTTATATTATTATAAATGAAAGTAACACGGGCTACAAGTTTCGCTTTGTAAACAGAACCAACTGAGATGATAAACTGGAGGACTGCAGCGCTCCAGGAGCTTATTTCCATTAGAGCTGGAGGTGAGATCACCAGAGACTGCACAGGGACTGTGGAGGACAGACACCTACAGGAGCGGCTTGTTAAACTTCATCAGTGCTGCTTTGACCACAATAAATAGAAACTTATGTTCTAGATAAATGGAAGTCCACGGCAGCGCAGAGACCACCCCCATACCCTCTTAACACCACCATTGCATAATCTTTTGTAAAAAGGACACGATTGCACCACATCACCGCCATGGTCTGAACACTTATAAATGACCTAAGGCTCCCTGATGCCGGCTAGGCATTGCGGAAGTCTTGCGGCATTGTTTTCTAAAAGAGGCTCATGGTGTTCACCTGTCAAAGTGCTTTTGGATGAGCTATTGAACTCCAAATTGTTTCCTTTTAGAATTTCTCTTATCAGGACCAGAGTTGAATCTTTGATCTGTACAATTTTGCTGCCATGCTTTGTCTTCATTCTCTCAGAAGGAGGGGTCGCAGCCGATCAATACCAAGGTGCTCTGAGTGATCACCTCTCACGTCATAAATATTTCTGATCTAATGGGAGTGGTCCCTGATGCAGGCACTGATGTTTTCATGAAGATAGTTTGATTTGAGAGAGAGAATGGTTTGTGAGAGTGGAAACATGTTTCAGTAAAATGCTTCCGTATCTGCAGACTTTGATCACAGCCTAGGTAGAGGGCCCCCCCTCCACCCCCCAAGCACTCGTTAACACAACACCTCCTCCAGACACCACATGATAACACTTTTACTTGTTATCTGTCTGTTCGGCATAATGTGACGGATATTCTATAACATCCAAGGTAATGAGCAAAAGGATAAAGCAGGAGCAAATGCTTTCCCTTTTGTTCCATAACCACGGACAGCTCAGCATCGTTTACCTTTATATGCTCCATCAAAACAGCTTTTGTACAGAGATTCAAAGTATTTGTGAAAAGCAAGTAGCAAACAGAAAAGGCTGGCTTCAAAGTGATGCTTCAAGGAAATGTAAGTAGTGTTAAACGGAAACAGAAGAGGAGGGAAAAAAAAAGAATTGTCAAGAGCGTATTGATAAACATGCCATTCTGCTGCCTTTTCACATGTGGTGACACCTCTGACTCCAGCAGAATACTAATGTGGGCGAGCTTTCTGTTTCAATAAACTGCTGATCTGTTCCATACATCTTGGAGCAAAGTAGGAAAATGAGGGGAAAGGCTGAAAATTGGCTTCAGATCAGTGAGACTTGGTTTAGCTGGAGTTACCGCACCACAAACCTTTGTAATTCACGTTTTAAGAGAAAAATATAATTTTCATATTTTTTTCTGAGTAAACAAAAGTGAATTTGTTCATTTATTTATAGTTTTACTAGTCTTGGATTTTAGGACCCCATTATGAAATAGTGGCGTTGCAGTTTTTGACCTAATTTACATATTCCTGTTCTCCGTAACAATCTAACCAGCAGTTGTTTTAAAAATGATAAAAGAAAATAATGATACAACTTGCGATGCAAAGCCTAAATGCTCCATAAAGAATGAATGAACAAAGATGCTAAATGTGGATATTTTTCCCAAGGGGGTGGGGGCAGGCTACTCTCTGGGTTTACATGGATTTCCTGCTGACACCAAAGACAGATTATCATTTTGATTGGGTAATGGATAGTCTGTGAATCAAGTTAAGAATGCCTTTTCCAGTTAATATTTAGCAGGATAAATATTTAAATAATGAGAAAATAAAATGAGGCTGTACTAAACTAAATGTGAAATTGGACTGAAATGTAGGTAGCTGGTAAAATAAATAAAAGATACGCTGAAATAAACCATCTGACAGCATGCTGAGAAAAGCTAATTTTGTTGACTAGCACAAGTACATTTTAAGATTTCGTGTAATTGCTGCCCACTTTTACAGTGAAGTATCATTTTTTTTCTAAGAACAGCTGATGCAGACTAGCCTAGCAAGCCATCACATTTCACTCACACACACACAATGAACTTAGGTACCTCTATCAGCTCTGGTCTTGACCCCACATCTAAATAGTCCTACGCTGATGCCATAGCCGTTTCAAACGAGCTGTCCTCATCTTAGTTTTGCTCAATTGCAACAACATCCCTCCAAATAAACAGACATTGCACTTTGATTGGACGGCTAAGGATGTTAGTCAATGGCGCAGTCTGTCAAACACTGTCGAAGGAGATGCAAATACATCCATCCATTCTTTTCTGCTCATCTGGAGTTGGGTCGCAGGGTCAACAGCCTAAGCAGAGAGTCCCAGACTTCCCTCTCACCAGCCACATGGGCCACCTCATCTGGGAAAATCAGGTCGTTCCCATGACAGCAAAGAGACCGAGTCCCCTCTAGCATGTCCTGTGTCGTCCTTTAAGTCTTCTCCCAGTTGGACGTGCCCGGAAAACCTCACCAGGGATGCTTCCAGGAAGCATTCCAACTAGATGCCCGAGCCACCTCAACTGGCTCCTTTCGATGTGGAAGAGCAGCGGTTCTACTCAAAGCCCCTCTCGGACGACCGAGCTTCTCACCCTCTCTAAAGCCGGGCGTACACTGTATGACTTTTTTGAGCCAATTTTCGTCTCGAGAATCTTTCTGAGATTGGGGCAAGTTATGCGCTGGAGCATCGTGTAGTATACAGGGGGTATGAGAGGCGATTAACACCACGTGACGAGCTCCCAATCAGCAATCGTGAGCTTGCACAGATTTGTCCAGTGTTTATTTTGCTCGTCCCCTGTGAGTGCATTGCACTGCATTTTCTTGTTCTCCTTTACACAGTTTAGTAAAAAAAAAATATATATATATTTTTTTGTTTTTACTTGACATGTTTCAGCTTGTATCTCTAGTCAGAGATCACCGTCATGTCAGGTTAAAAAGAAACACACACACAATTATTTACTAAACTGTTTAAAAAATAAGAGAATGGATAAGATAATAACAGAATGAATGTACAAGAGTGCATCGCACTGTTGAAGCAGCACTGCGACCCAAAAAGTACCAGAAACGCTCATGACACATGCGCCAACACGTATCAACACGGCTCGCCAGTTATTTCCCCATTAACACACGGCATTTTTTTATATTTTTAGCATATTTGTAAATTTGACGTGTTGCCACCAGATGTGAAGTGTGAGCAGTCAGGTCACATCTGAGAACTGGGTCGTACAGTGTGAGCACATGACTCGTGAGATTTGCTCTGTGAGTAAGTCGTACAGTTTGAGCTGAACTTGAAAGCTACACACAGTGTCCACCTGGCTTAAAGGAAAGCCCAGCCACCCTGCGGAGAAAACACATTTTGGCTGCTTGTATCCATGATCTAATTCTTTTGGTCACCACCCAAAGCTCGTGACCCTAGATGAGGGTAGGAATGTAGATCTACTGGTAAATCAAGAGCTTTGCCTTTCGGCTCTCTTCACCATGATAGACCGGTACAACACCTGCATCCCTGCAGACGCAGCACCAATCCACCTATCGATCTCCCGCTTCATCTTTCCCTCACTTGTGAAAAGACCCAGAGAATCTTAAACTTCTCCCCTTTGGACAGGACCTCATCCCCATCTAAGCGTTGGCAATAAATGGAAAGCGTATCGTTATCAAAAATTCTGACTCTTAAGAGAATTTTCCCCATGTCAATAAATTGGATAATAAAAAAATTAAAAGGTGTGTGTAGGTTGGCAGCATTCATGTCCCTTTAAGAAGTTGTACCACCTTGAATCAAGTAAAAATGTGACTCAATGTAATACACTCGACAGCCCCATCTAGTGGACAACTTTTGTTTCTGTGCATACCTGTTAGAGGTGAAATCCCCAATATATCGTGATATTGATTTTAGGCCATAATCGCCCAACCCTATCCTTTTTCTAAGAAATTCGTAAAAAATTATTATGTGCTGCAACGTATGTGTATAACGGGCAATACGTCATGTTTTTTGCCAAGCCTGCCCCCTATCCCACAGAGCTCCATGCAATATGAACTGAGCAATGGGCAGCATTAACCCACTAGCTATATTCTTTATCCTAGTTTAATTGGCGTCTTATTTCTAAGTTTTATTTGTGCTGTGTTCAGCACTTTGGGTCCCCCTTGAGGATGATGGAAAGCGCTATACAAATATAAGTTGATAGATTAATTGAATAGTACTAGACTACCGCCTACGTACATATGTCAATCAGAGCATCCTCAAAAGATTGAGGACGTACCTCGGCTGATGCAGAGTTGGCGACGATTCCTACAAATAAGTAAGTCTTTAAAATATAAATATGAATACAAAACACAACATGAGCATTTTTATTCTAAAATGATGCATCGTTTAGAGGAGCACATTCATGAACGAGTGGTCTGAAATACAGAAGTGGAAACTACAGCTTAGTGCAATACATTTGTCAGCCACTAGATGGTGCCATCCGACAAAGAAAGAAAAACAAATGTCTTCTTTAAGTACCTCCATCTGCTCTTGACTCAAAGGAAAGCAAAGTCTAAATAGTCCAGATAGCTCTTTCAAAAGAGCCACGGCCATCTTGGTTTTGCTCAGTCGCAATAACAAACACAGGGGTGGACCTTTAAAGCGCACGAGTGCCAATGGCGCTAAATTTTCTCGTCGGGTGGTAAATACTTGACGACTTACCGCCCGGGTGGCGCCCAAGCCTCGTTTGTCATTTACACACCGGCTTTCACCTACATCGTGGCCGCGCCCTGTAGGAAGCCGCCGTTTTCGCGCTCGTGAACCTGCGCGCCTCTAGCCACGTACTGCACTTGTACGATTCGTGCACGTACTGCACGATTCTAGTTCTACTCACGTGAACTATAAGTTCACTATTAAAGACGAAGTGGAACCACGCTAGAAAACACACAAGCACGCAGGAAGATGGCGCCACCACAGGGATGGGATTTCTTGATGAAATTTCTGGCAAAACGCTTTAAAACTGGTGAGGAGAAGTGAGAAAGTTCGAAACTGTATGAAGCAGAGAAGCGTGTGCGTAGGTGGAATGATTCTTGGCGGTTTAAAGAAGACGGGAGGCGCAGAGAATGTCCGTGTTCGAGTTGAGCAGCGCCTCGCCTGGAAAACAGACGAGAGCAGACGGAAGCAGCAGGGGGAGTGGCTGAAAGCCGGTGTTCTGATACAACGCCGGCATTTAAGTCGGACACAATTTCCTGCATGTGTAGCTCGGGGGTGACGATGGCTGAAGATATCGCGTTAGCGTTCACACTTGTTCAATTTTCAATTTTAATTCTGGTGCCTGTTAGCAGCTGAAACACATCCTCACGTGCTTGTGGATATCATATATTGTATATGAAGACATGACTGTAATAATAAGTAAAGGTCATCAGCTGTAGGTTTAGTGTGCTCATAGGAAACGTGACAAAAGAAAACAAAACACATTTCTCTTTATGGCCTATATTGTTGTCATCATCAACGTAACATGATTTACAGAATACATGTGACCAACTAACATTTCATGTTCTACCACCAGATGTTTGGATCAAAATATGAAACAACCAGATCTTAGATCAGGTGAGAGGCAGGCGTTTCCCGTCATCATCTAGGTTTTGCAGCCGAGGGAGAGCAACTGCAGCGCCTTACTCCAAAATCTGCAGCCGCCTTGATCTCACGAGGTTATCGTTGCCTACGTATGCTTGACGTCAGAGCAAGTCAGCGCCATGTCGGACACAAATCTAACCAGCATGCACTGCTCGCCGATCACCACTGGTCTAATCTGCGCAGAAATGGCTTATCTCGAACACAGCCAATGGCTCGAGTACAGCAAAGAGGAGGAGGTGATGTACTGCGCTGTATGCCGGAAGTATGTGACGACAAAATCGAGTTTTGTTGAGGGAACAAACAAATTCAAACTTGAATACGTTATTATGTTTGTGAATGTGTACAAAATAAAGGTTTATTACATTTTAAATGGTTCAGTTGTTATTTTGACTCGTTTTGGCAGCTGACCAGCGGGGCCGGTAAATATTCAGAGTTACCGGACCAGCTGGCCGGTTGGTTTTGAAGTTAATGCCCACCCCTGCAAACAGGTAAGCACTGTGACACCGTGACCAGGCTGGCCGGTGCTAAGGTTTCAATGGAGCATGGTTAGGCCGCCATGCAGAACTTCTAGATTTCTCAGCTAGATCCAGACAGCATAAATACTGAAAGAAGACTAAGCCTGAATTACAACATCAATACACCATGAAATTTATAATGAAAGCATAGTCAGCGAAAGTGTTGATGGTGGTCTAAAAGTGTTCATTTTCATGTTAAGTCTTGCCTGGTTTGATTAAATATTCTTTTACAGAGACGTCTAGCTCAGCATAGCAGTAAATGTGTGTCTTCAAACGGGCCGTGAGCCGGCAGCGCTTGTCAGATGGAAGAGACTAATGGCTTTTGAATAGACTATTTTTATATTAAAGCAATTCAAAGGCCTCGGCTGGATGAACATTTGTTTTGAGAATGGTTTCACCATTTGGAGAAGTTCTCCAAGCTTTGAAGGGACATTTAATAAGTCTTAGATCTGAGGTGTAATTCATAGTTGTAAGCTTTTGTGAAAACTACAGTTCTTTACCGTGTTCATGTGGCAGGAAATCATCTCATGAAATGCAAAACAAATTCTTGTTTTTTTCTTAGTGTGGACATAAAGGTTAAAAACCTCCAGCCACAACCTAATGTAATATCTGTTCTTGCAAATTAGGTTTTTCATCTCAAGGGTCTTTTAAAGCTGTGGAACACTCATTTAATCAACACCTTTGCAGTGGTCTCTAGTAGGAATGAATACCTTATAAATTGTGCTCTGGAGAAAGAAAAAAAAAGCACCGATGTACCATGTTCAGGCCACATCCCAGCTGAGCTGAACACAGCAGGACCTCAGACTGGATAACAGCAATGCAACTCTACCACTGACTCCAACAGTAGACACGTTTACATGGGTGCAATTAATCAGATTGAATGCCCAATCAGATAAAAAATTCTGCATGTAAACATGTCAATCGGAATATTCTGATCAGATTTGGCCCAAGCTGAATTAATTTTAAATTCCATTGAGAGAGGTGGTTTTGTCCGACTGACATGTATGTACACAGCTACTCGGATTGTTGGAGAAAAATAATGCCCACTGCGCATGTGTGCAACAGCTAGCGAGCCTCCCCGCCGTCATTTGGACTGCCTGACTTTAAAAATGACGGCCTAATTAACGAGCGCAGTCTTTTAAATTTGATGGCAAGCAGTCACCGTTTCGAAAATTTCTACTCCAGAACTTACATTTTGTGGAAGTAAAATAAAAATCTGATTATTGCACAAATCATTCGACAAACTTGCTCAAGTCTGTTCTGGAAACACGCAGATTCATTGCGGGGTTTGCAGCACAGATTCGTTTCTGTGATCGCAGTAGCCGTTTCTGCTGAAACTGTTAAGAAAAGTTGGTTCAACGGTTGGCTACTACTAGCGGAGATGTTCTCTGCTGATTCCTGGACACATAAATAGCCTTCTCCATCTGAGTAAAGATGGGTGAGTCCATGGATGTTCAGTGACAGTGTGACGTAGATCTGTCAGGCTTTTCTAATCTTAAAGATTTGCCTTCTATTTTCTATCAGAAGCTAATGCAGGAGATAGTTGTAGAGACCATTTTCATGTTAAGCCTGCATTAAAAACTCAATTATAATCAGAAGTAAAACTTTAAAAATGTTTTTTAGTGTTCTACACATGTAAGGTTCTGTGACTAAAATATTAAAGTTGGATCCTAAACCATTTAGTAATAATTTAGTTCTGATCAGTGTTTAAAACCAAGAAAAAAAAACAGGAAAAAAACAAAAACACATTTCACTGGAAAAAGAAGCGATCTTTAATCCTTTTAAAAAAGCCACAGAGGAATTGTAGAGTAATTCATTACTTTGTGTGAGAAACTTATGTCGGTTGAATTAAAGAAAATAAAAATAATTTTGCTTGTAAACTACAGAAAGTTCAACTTTTGCTAAACATTTTCTACATTTACCAGTGATGAACAAAAGCATCATTTAGCAGTTTTGATATTTTAGCTCAAGTAAAATAAATCAATAAATGGTCAGGGACTAGGGAAAGTCTTGAAAATTAAGTTTCCTTCTAGGTTTGGATACGCTGAAGAAACCGGAGAGCCAACCAACGCCAACTGAACGATTTGTATCACCACTTTTAAACATCAGGAAAATCTGAGCAGCTTTAAAGTCAGCTGGAGTCTTCATTTCAGACTTCACCATGACATCAAAACACACCCGGGGCATCGAATGAGTAAACATTAGAAGGAAATAAAAGGTTTCATTTAGGGATGTCCCGATGCAACTTTTTCACCTTCGATACGATAATGATATTGCAGCCTTCAGTATTGATCAATACCGATATCAATCTGACATCAGCACAAATCTTACATAATTTTACCTATTTTGTAGTGTAGAATGTATGAAAGACTTGATCAAGTGATATTCCTCAGTCGGAGAGCAATTATAATCCGATACACTGTTTTTGGGCCGATATCAAATTACTTCCGATATCGATATCGGAACGGGACATCCCTAGTTTCATTCCAACACCATGCTGAACCAGGGAACAAGAAAAAAATTCTGCACCTGATGAAGGTAAGGTAGAACTATCGGACCACATGTGCTTTTACACACAAACCTTGATGATCAACATTTAAAAACTACAAGAGGATGGGACTGACGAGTCATGTTGTACGAGAAGGTGATAATGGACTAAGTCCAAGTCTAGCAGGAGTCTGGACATCACTAGCACTAAACACTGATGGCTTAAACACCAGTCACAATCACACTGACACGAACCACAGACAATGTACTTGTACGTTTACCCTGTCAGGTGGTAAGTCGGACAGGCAGCGAAGAGAGAGTGGGTTGTCCAAACCATAAAGGAGTGTTGGTGGCTGCCGAAACGAAACAAAGGAGACAAAAGCTACAGCATCCAATACAAACACACGGCTTTTCTTCAAGAGAACAAACAATGTTTGGTTGTGAGAAACGTATTATCATAAAAACAATTAGCGCAGCTTTGCATGTTACAATGCAAATATTAGAAAAACATGAGAATGTGTCACATTATCCCGCTGGAAAGGATAGCCATGGGTGTTAACGCTTTTAAATGTAAGGGTTTACCTTTACCGGACATGTAATTATTGTACAACAGGTTTGTCTTTGAGGGGAAATAAGTCAGCTAGACTGAATGAAAACGATCAAAAACATTCAGCTTTCAAACAGTCATCACGAACCGGGGCAAAAGTGGGCCTCATCATTAAGGACCAAGTTTGATTTCAGCATTTATAATTATGTGAGCAGCATTATTGAACATGTGACACCAAATCAATAATAGAAAAAATCCAAGAGATTATGGGAGGAGACTGAAAGTTTACAAAAGGATTAATAAATTAAGTCTGCCAGTAGTGAGAATAAGACTTAACCAAAAAACTACGCCTAATAAAAACTACTTTAAAATAAAGAAATAAAACAAACATCTTTATGTAAAAAAATTAAAATAATAATAATACATTGTTCACAGCATTAAAGAATTTTACTGTCTAATTTCATGAATGGTTTCTCCCTAAACGACAGGAGCTTGGTCAAAAATAGAAAGTACAGAGTGATCCAACAGTTTTCAGTGAAACCAGACCTGATTTTATCATAGCAGGCCTCTGAGTGGAATAATGTCTGTGTGAGCAATGAAAAGACTTCTGACAGTTCCACCTGAATAAACCTATTTGGTGCTCTGCAAGACAGAGACGACCCCCCCCCCCACCACCACCCACCCACCCCCACCCCCACAGGCCTTTCATGAAAACAGAATGATCCCTGGATGGCTGTTGCCTCTCTGCAAAGTGGCCACAAATCAGCAGGAACTAAATGTCTGCTCCAAAGGGCAGGTAGATTAAAAGATCGGAATTTATTTTCTAACAATGTGCATCCGGAGCTGCAGTGTGTGTGTGTGTGTGTGTGTGTGTGTGTGTGTGTGTGTGTGTGTGTGTGTGTGTGTGTGTGTGTGTGTGTGTGTGATCTTGTTGCAAAACTCAAATTAACAACATAAAACTGACCTACACAGCAGGCAATGTTGCAGGAAAGCAGAATTTAATGCATTTATGCGTTTAAATGAGTGTATTTTATTAAATGTTTTCTGTAACTGATTAGTAACCTTTAAACAAAGCTGCAAGAGAATTCATTATAACCACGGGCAGGTTGTTCCAGGTCACTGGATAAAATAGCAGATTAGACTTCACTGCCATCATGTCCGAGTCCAATTAGCCCATAATGTGGTTTCTGTTAAGGAGCAAGTCACCCCCAAATTAAGTTTTTTTCTCTGATAAACTATATAAATGCATGTATAATCGGGCTGCAGACACGTGTAGTCAATAATTTAGCACTTTAGTGCATTTTAGATAAAATTTTAATTTTCTGCCTAAAACTCACTGTTGTGCCATTGTCAGGTAAAAACTCTGCACTGCATTTGCCATCGCTATTGGCTAAGAGGTACCCTAGAACGTTAGCTGGTACCATATGATGTCACAATGTCGTTGTGAGCCTGTGTGTGTGTGTGTGTGTGTGTGTGTGTGTGTATTTGTTAGCAGCTCCATCCCTCTGTCTGCTAGGCGACAGCATTTGTTGCATTTTTCAAACAGGAAGTGGGAGTTGAGTAAGACTCTATTTACTTAAAGAGCAAGTCACCCAGTACTAAAGTTTTAGGTACTTTAATAATAAACTCGACTTTCTTTTAATGCTTGGGCGTTTATGTTCAAACTCAGAGCAAATCAATAATCCTCTAGTGAACCAAACCCCCTCCCCGCTCTTATTCCGTCAGCTGTGATTACTCTCAACCTGATGAATTCTTTACCTTATTGAACAAATGACTCCTGGTGGGTTATGAAACATTTTGCAGGAGAGTACACAGCCGTTTACCTCAGGGACTGCAATAATCCTCTCTTAGCTGAAGCAAAGGAGGTTTCAGAGGAGCAAAATGACTTTACAGCCACATGCGGCGTGTGGAGCGTCCTCGCAACAATCTGTTTAACAGCGTTTCAAAGCTTTCTTTTTACCAATATCTGTACAGCCCCTCTGTGGGATTGAATCATACTCACAAATTCACTTCACAGTACCAACACTTGCTACAATGAAAACAGGTTTCAAAAGAAAATGGCTTTCGTTAGAGCCGTCTTCACTTTCACAAGCAGCATGGTCTCTGAAGGAGTTTCAGCTGAAACTGGTGAAGCTTTAAAGACAGAAATTAAACACGGAAAAATGAGGGAAAAACTTGCACCACAACGCTCACTTTTTAATGTGTAGAGCTGAATGTGTGGAG
The DNA here is from genome assembly GCF_043380555.1 of Nothobranchius furzeri. NCBI lineage: Eukaryota > Metazoa > Chordata > Actinopteri > Cyprinodontiformes > Nothobranchiidae > Nothobranchius > Nothobranchius furzeri. The sequence goes on along the minus strand of NC_091750.1, from coordinate 47,003,560 downwards.
ATCAGTCATGAAAAACAATAGATCAGAGGAGGAAAGCTGAAAAGAGAAACAGCATGGATGCGTAGACCATAGGAACAAGAAGGTACAGAGAAATGGGTGGTTGGCCCTCTAGAAGGATTAGATGTTGAGCTTCTGCCTCCATCAGATTGCTGACAGAGAGAAAAGAGCAAGCGGAGTGAAAAAAAAATGAGGCAAGTGCTAAAAATCTGAAAAGAATTAAACAGGGATGGTGGCAGTTAGAGTACTGAATCACAATCGCCCTTTACACACACACCTGTCCTCTCTGATACACAAAATGTGATGCTGCTCCACTTAGTAATTCACACAAAGGCCCCTTAGCTCAGCATCAGTAAGTGTTCGTACAGAAACAGAAGCAATTTACCATTAAAACAACATGTTTTAACTTAATGTGAAGTTTTGTTTTAACGTAATGTAGTAGCTGCATTTTTCTCTGTAGCAGCACCTATTGTTTAGGAGGGGTACTGCAGTGAGAGAGCACACCCCAGGAGCAGGAATTTTAAAAAAGCTGCTTTTATGAGTCAACATTAAAGCAGCAATCTGGTGTTTTTCCCGTTTCAGGAATTACATCTGATTTTTTGTTTTAGAAATCTGTAAAACCCTGTACTGTGACATAACTAGGGTTGGGCATCGAGCATCGATTAGAACTGGGACAGTCTGTTTTTCTCGGAACTGCTCAACTTTATTAAAATCACAGGCTGCTGACCCCGCAGCCGCTCACCAACACTCGTCTGTGTGAGCTTGACCGTCATTAGTCATCCTGCTAGCTCCACCTGTGGTTGACACACCAGGTTCTGGCCACTAGGAGCCGATAGACATAAATAAAATTATAAAAATTCTCACATGTACAGTTGAGATATGTTTTCTTTTATGAACCATTTAGTCTGTTGAGTTTAAGCATTTTAAATCTGTTAGATTGTTACCGACAGCAGCTACATTTAAGTTTCCATTTCCCTTCTGACTAAAGCGCTGCTGCTGCATGTAGGTATAGATTCAGTCATCCCGATCATTCTGACAGCTTTAGGTAAAAGCAGCCAGACTTTTCTGGTTGTGCTGAAGACGTTTTGCCTCATTCTAGAGGCTTCTTCCAGACTTTCGTTGTGGTCAGAAACAAACACATGAGTTGTGCTACAAACCTTTTTCCTTCTTGAAAACATGTTTTTGTCTAAATGAAGGTGATGTAAGACCATGTAGGACCTTTGGTTAGCTGGCTCATTTAAAACTTGGAATGTTTTGGGATCCTGCCACTTGAAAGAATTGGAATTTGATAGGAACTGGAATTGAAAAAAATGAACTGGAATCAGAATTGTTCAAACTGAAACGATGCCCAACCCTAGATATAAGGTAGGCAATATAATATATATAATTTTGCAATGCCCTCCCCCATCTAGTAACGTGCCATGCAATTTTACTTGAGCGCTGTTCAGCTTTAGCCAACAGCGTTGGACATCAGTGTACGTATGTTAATCAGAGCGTGCGCAAGTGTTGAGGATGTTCTAATCCTGGTCCCAGAGGGCCGGTATCCAGCATGTTTTCAACTCTGCTTCAAAACACCTGATTTTAATCAGCAGGTGATTAACAGGCTTCTGCAGAGCCTGATGAGCTGCTGCACAAAGTGTGGGAGCAGAAAATCTGCTGGATACCGGCCCTCCAGGACCAGGATTGGGCTCCCCTGACCTAAACAGATGCAGATTTGGTGCCATTTCTAATGCACACGTAAGTTTTAAAAATATAACAAATGTGAGTAAACAGTATAACATGAAAACAACTGTAAAAGAAAGTGTTTTAGCTTTGTTACCTAGTTAAAGGTGCACGTTCACCATCGAGAAGGAGGCGTTTCCAGAAAGAAAAAAAAACAGAAATAGGGAGACGATCTTAAGATGCAATACATGTTTCCCTAGGGATAGACAATATATCTGCATCAATATCGGTATCAGCCAATGGTCATTTTTTACCATATCGGTATCGGTCCAGTAAATGAGACCGGGCCAATATTAACAACTGATATTTTCCATCTCGTCTCCGTTTGTTTGCCTGTTTCAGAGGGTGAGGGAGGTGACGTGTAATTGTTTAGTCTTGTGAACAGTGAATGAAATCTCAGAAGTGTAAGTGTGCGTGGTGTGTCTACATAATGTAAATTCAGCTTTAATAATAATTTATACAAAATTGCTGATTTTACAAGCATTAATGTCAGTATATCGGAATCAGCAAACATTGGTTATTGGCCATAACAGTGATCTTAATATTGGTATCGGCCTAAAAATTTCACATCGGTGCATCACTACTTTTCACCCTTTTGATGGTGACAGAAACTTTCTGCTTAAAAGCTCAACTTTTTATTTCATAACCAGATACTTATTAAATCTACAGCTGGTTCATTAATTTAATTTTAATTTCAATTACAGTCTGGACTTTGAATGATCATAACAAAATGAACCGATTAGCTGCTCTTGCAGTTACTCTCGCACCAGAGTTGCAAATCAAGCGCACATCCCAGTTTTATCAACTTACCTTATGCCATTTCTAACCACTTCACACCCCCTTCGAGACTTTATTTGCTTTCTTTTCCGTTTCCTACAAGCACAACTTCAGATCAGGCTTTCTGCGCTGTGGTCCACCCTACTCACCACAAAAAGCTTTCACAACTTAAACCTTTTATCTGACCCATTGTTAAACAGCTTCATGCTATAGAAATATGTTTATTTCTCTAATCTACAAAAAATAAAATAAACAAACAAAAATTAAAATGTTCTAAAATGCCAAATGTGACATTACTGGGCAGGTGATAAATGGTGCTATAGTTGGAGAAGGGTTAAAAACTGTTCCTAAAGGCTAGATATCACCCAGCTTTATTACACAGCAAGCAGCTGAATGTGTCGTTGGTAAGAGCACGGAGCTGCATTTGCCACCTCCCACTTCTCACATACACCAACTTGACTCTGTGACTACCAACAATTGTTGGCTCAATGGCACATTAGCGGCACATCTACTCCAACCTCTTCTCCACCCTGTACACACAAACAATGGTGAACAAAATGTATGTGTCCCGAGTATAAAGCTGTGTGGAAAAGCTTTTTAAAGCCTTCAGGAAGTGACTGTTGGTGACATACACTAGCCTGGCCTGCCAGACTAGCCCTCTGTCTATTCTGCACAGAGGATGAGTCCACCATTAGGGGCGGGACTAGCCAGCTCAAAAATAACCAATTAAAAAAAAAGAGGCATGACGACTGTATCGCTGTCTTTTTTTAAACTGTAGTCAAAGATGGCGTCTGGCGACAGAGCATGCATCTTTCTTTAGAAGAAAGGCTTTTGGCAGTTCGTATTGTGGTTTTAAAGACAAGTCCACATCTTTTAGAATAGAGGACAGAGCGGCAGCGGACTCCGCTTCAGACGCCGTCTTCGTTGTTTATGAGAAACTGAGTGTTGCGGTGTGTGACGTACGCTGCTCAGCGCCGATTGGCTCAGAATGATCAGGGGGTGGGGTTATGTGAATGGGAGTGTTACAGGGCCCTTTGCTTCCCATAAGAAAGCACTGGCATGGCTGGCAAGGTTGGACGTACATGGGTAATAAGTGGCATCTAATAAACACAGGTAATGAAATATTTCAGAATTAACACCGTGATCCTGTAATCCACGCTGCAGCATGAGAAACCTTTAGATGCAAACCATGCAACAAACACCCAAAATATATGAAGAAATCCCCCCCCCCCCCCCAATGTAACCCTTTACATTAATGGCAACCTAGAAACATATTGTCAATTTAGCCATTCAGGTAGTTCCCAAACATTAAAGCGCATTAATCACATGAACCTTAAACACAAATATTCTGGATAATCTTCTCCTGTGCTCCGCATTCGTCTGTTGCTAAGAAAACTCCTCGCCTTGCCTTCCAAAGTTAAAAGTGTCTCGGGCCAAAGAGACAGCAGGTTTAAAAGAGTGACTTCTCCCTGACCACAGGCTAACCTATAATTGGGGGGCCAATATCAGCCTGCCTACAAACGGCTCACTGTTCAGGTTTCAAAATAGTAAGAGTGGTCTGATGGAGCAGAGCAATACTCAAGAGCGAGCAGACTTTTCAATGCTCGAGTACACTTGACTGGCTTTTGTGATGTCCTATGAAGACAGTGTCCACAGCCACTCCAGTCAACACATGCTAGAAACTTCATAGGAGGAGCTGTTAGAAGTATAGAATACCTGGATAGTGGGACAATCCTGTTTTAATACTTCACGGTAAACAAATGTGAATGCATGCGTGTACAACCCTAACACTGTAACCTGGCCTTAATGCTGGAGCATCATTTACGTAATAATTAAAACAAATAACATGGCTGACAAACTGAAATATTGCTGGACAAAAATATTCAACTATTCAAGAAAAACGGCACAAAGTCAGTCACTAAATACATTACAGCTATTTTTAAAGATCACAAATTTATGAGCATTGTGTTCAACATTAAATCCTTAATTAGAACGTTATGTCATCTAATCAAACAAACAGATTTTTATTTGTGTGATTCTATGTTATTCTATGTGATTCTAATTAGCCAGCACCTGCAGGGATTTAAACAGAAGGTGACAAATACAGGAAATTAATTATTATTATTATTATTAGGTTACAATAATACTGAAAATGAGTGCGAGTTTAAAGTTAAGCTCTTAAGCTTTTAAGTGAAACTACAAGATAACTAAAGACTACATTAATCCAATTTGGTAAAAATCCATCCAAGTAAGCTCTGCTAGCCAGCAATATTTCCTGTGGGCAATCTGTTAGCTCAGCTAGCACAGGTTGCCTTGAGAAGTGTTCCCATTTTCTCTTCAGAATTAGAAAACCACTTTCTTTAAGACAAAAGCCAAGTTAAGGAAAAGAGGGGTGGCAAGAGGATAGTGATGAGAAACTGAGTCAAGCACACACTTTGTACCCTTCCCCCTCCTGAACAGCAGCAGATGACAATAGCTTCTAAACCAGGACATGTCAGGCATCCTGACAAAGGCAGGCTCCTCCCAAGCTGCTGAGTCCCAGCTCCCAAACAAACACAGCCACAGGAAGAGGGCAAGAGTCAGGGATGTGGCGCTTGACATGCCCGGACTAGCAGCCAAGTCATTTTCCTTAGGAAAAGGCATGCTGCTGTTGAACCAGAAATCCTATGCTGGAAGAGGAAAATCCCTTGACACACAATGGGTTCAGTTGCATCCTGCTTTATCTGGGATACGGCAGAATGACCAAAACCCAAAATCTACACAAAAAGTCAATGAGAAGCAGAAAAATCCACCTCCATACACTCCGCTACCACTGCAAATTGTGAAAGCCATATAGCTCTTACTCACATGTAAGCAGGCGAAAGGGGTGAGGACCTGGAGGTCTTAAGAACTGGCACTGGGAATTTCCAGCTGACGGGAGAACCGCTTTTCCATTTTAACGGCATGTTGTCACCAGAATGGTGCTACAGCAATACCAGCAAAGACCATTTCCATGAAAAGGTTTCCAATGCAGTCTTCCATCCCACTCTGCCCACACCATTTAAGGGGGAGGGAGAGAAGCGGCGGCAGCAGCAGCTACAGTATCACACGGGTGAGGGCAATGCGGGCTACAGCCAGGGTTTGTGAATAACAGCAACACTGAGGAGCCAGCAGGTCGCATTTGACACGACTGCTTTGGCTTGCTGCATTCACAGTTCTCTCACCGAAGGGAGGGGGGTGCTGAATGGGCCCTGCCTTCTCATCAACCATCACACTATCCCAAAACGGTGAGACGCAACAGCACCACCACGTGGAAGAGGACAGGATTACAACTTTGAGCTTTGAAGTTTTAAGAAGGCAAATGAAGTTCAAAGTGTGTAACTGTTATGTGATTCTGTGACAGATTAGGTCAACAGTCCATCAACATGTACATCAGCTCTGATCCAAAGCTGCAAGTGTGTTTGGTGGCACAGAACGCAGCCAATCACACGTCAAAAATGCATTTATTATAAGTTGATAATCATGTGAACAAATGCATTTTGATAAAAATGACAAATTATTTTCATCCAAGACTGGAATACACAGACTATAAAGTGCTGTAAAAATATTTGCAACTCTACAGATTTCTATTTTTGCCACACTTAACCGTTTCAGATCAGCAAAAATTGTTCAACACACACACCACTAATGTAACGATAGAATTAGATTATTATAGTTCTCATGTCCCCTTCTCCACCCAGTAAACCTACCCTAAATATTAAATAAGACAAGCAAACAAAAACACACCAAACCATCCAATAATCAAATAAATAAATCTAAGCCGATTAGATCTCTATTCCCTAGCATCAAGGTGGACATATATCCTCCAAATCTTTCACTATTCTGTAATCTTGCACTTTTACATTTTTCCATTCTGTCGCAGCGTTGCTTCACATGTGGAAGTTGAAATTCGAACCAGTGTACTTAAAATTTTTTTGCTAATGTATTCAACAATAAATTTCTCTTCTCTTTACTGCAATAGTGTTTTGGTATACAGTACACCATAAAAATGTAAATCCAAATCTACTTTTACATAAGGAACTCCATTTATTTATGCCCAGTAAATTTAGGACCCCTCTCAAAAAAAAAAAAAAACCCCAGACACACATACACTAATCTGAGAACAGGTTAAGAAATTCGTTACCACAGAGATCTAGTCAGGTTTAAAAAAGGGTTACATGGTCAAAATTAAAAATGCTCATTTTCTGCCAAATCTAACGGGTTAAGTTATTAATCTCACCCTGTACAGCCTGTTGATCAGGTTTCCAGTTTAAATTGTCACGGCAAATCTTAGTGATACTGATAATCCCAAACTAAACCTGAACTAATTAGGGCTGAACGATTCTGGAAAATAATCTAATTACGATTTTTTTCCCTTCAATATTGCTATTGTGATTTAAATCACGATTATTTTCTAAATGAGCTTTTCTCACATTTTCCAACTAGCAGAAGCAAAAAAAGTCTATGTAACTTGTACTGAATATAAACAAGTTTATTTATCTACATATAAGAAGTTTGCCTACATATACATAAACCCTCACAAGCCAAGACAAAATTTTGTATTTGAAGAATATGCTTTGCAGCAAGGAGCACATCCCTTGAAGGAGCATAGGTATTAGCATCAACTGTGAAAATGTATTTGAAGGAAAGAAGTGTGTCCCATTTATTGAAGTCTTTGGTGTTTCGAGTTTTTAACGTCTTGTCCATGCAGAGCTTCCGTAGTTCAGTTACATCCATAGCTGCTAGCCAAAACTCAGTGGAGTTAAAAGTCTCCTATGATTTTCTAGCTTTACTGAAATATCTGTCTGTACTTATGATTGATGGCAGTTTTTACCGTTTATTTGACTCCAAATGTACTCATTTGGCACGTTCCTAATTTGTAATTTGTAAGAATGTAATCCGCGATATTAGCATCCCTATGGTTTTTCCATGAATATTAGCATTGTGCTAACTGCTCGCTGCCAGTCAAATCACAGACTTTACGATTAGAAAATCTCCTTTTGTCAAAACGCCATTTAATTGCATATGCAATTAATCGTTCGGCCCTTCAGCCCTAGAAGTAATCTGGGTTAGAGCAATCCAACTTTGTACTACAACCACAGCCCTTTAACTTAGGTAGATAATAACTCAGATGAACAATACACAATATTTTTTATTTACCAAAAGTTGATCAAGTGTATGTTACAGTTCCACATTATTCTGAAGAGATTTTGGCCCAATTTATGTTGCCTTCATGTGTATAGTACAGGACTTCAAACATACCAACACATCTAGGCAGAGGTACAAAAGATCAAGTCTAAGCATTTTAAATAGTCATGTAATTGTTTCCAACTAAATGAAAACTGAACAACTCTTGTTCTCGCCAAGTCTGTAAACGCACAATAAGCCTACAAGAACTAGGGAATACCCATCATGCAGCTGGACAGCTAGCTCAATTTGCAAAACAATAAAAATTTAATGAGGTTAGTTAATAACTTTTGACTCAATATGAATCCCAGACCAAACAGTACTGCTGCTGCGTTTCAGACGAGCAGAAGACAAATCTTTGGCGCCTGTACTCGGCAGCCTCGTCTCTGTCAGTGTGTCCCAGGGCAGCTGTGGCTACACCACCAGGGTGTGCAAGTGAATGGATGAATGATACACTGCAGTAAAAAGTGCTTCGGGGTCCTTGGATTTTGAAAGGCGCTATACAGTGAGGAACATAAGTATTTGAACACCTTGCAATTTTGCAAGTTCTCCCACTTAGAAATCATGGAGGGGTCTGAAATTCACAATGTAGGTGCAATCCCACTGTGAGAGACAGAATGTAAAAAATAAATAAAAATAAATCAGGAAATCACATTGTATGATTTGTAAAGAATTTATTTGTTTTGCACTGCTGCACATAAGTATTTGAACACCTAAGAAAAATCAGTATTAATATTTGGTACAGAAGCCTTTGTTTACAATTACAGAGATCAAATGTTTCCTGTAGTTCTTGACCAGGTCTGCACATACTGCAACAGGGACTTTGGCCCACTCCTCCACACAGATCTTCTCTAGATATGTCAGGTTCCGGGGCTGGTGCTGAGCAACACGGAGTTTCAGCTCCCTCCAAAGATTTGATTGGATTTAGGTCTGGAGACTGGCTAGGCCACTCCAGAACATTGATATGCTTCTTACGGAGCCACTCCTTGGTTATCCTGGCTGTGTGCTTCGGGTCATTGTCATGTTGGAAGACCCGGCCACGACCCATCTTCAATGCTCTGACTGAGGGAAGGAGGTTGTTGCTCAAATGTCACAATACATGGCCCCATTCATCCTCTCCTTAAAACAGTGCATTCATCCAGTCCCCTTCGCAGAAAAGCACCCCCAAAGCATGATGTTTCCACCCCCATGCTTCACAGTAGGGAAGGTGATCTTTGGATGCAACTCCTCCTTTTTCCTCCAAACATGGCAAGTGAAGTTTAGACCAAAAAGTTCTACTTTGGTCTCATCTGACCACATGACTTTCTCCCATGCCTCCTCTGGATCATCCAGATGGTCATTGGCAAACTGCAGACGGGCCTGGACATGTGATGACCTGAGCAGGGGAACCTTTCGTGCAATGCGTGATTTGAAACCATGACGGCATAGTGTTCTACCAACAGTGACCTTTGAAACTGTGGTCCCAGCTCTCTTCAAGTCATTGACCAGCTCTTCCCGTGTAGTTCTGGGCTGATTCCTCACCCTTCTTATCATCAGTGATACCCCACGAGATGAGATCTTGCATGGGGCCCCAGTCCGAGGGAGACGGACAGTCGTCTTTAGCCTCTTCCATTTTCTGACAATTGCTCAAACAGTTGCTTCCAATTTTCACTAAGCTGCTTGGCAATTTCCCCGTAGCCCTTTCCAGTCTTGTGGAGGTCCACCATTTTGTCTCTGGTTTCTTTTGACAGCTCCTTGGTCTTGCCCATGGTAGTAGTTGGAGTCTGACTGACTGTGGGGTGGATAGGTGTCTTTAAAGAGCTCAGACAGGTGCTACTAATTAAGATTACTAAGTGGAGTAGAGGTGGACATCTTAAAGGAAGAGTAACAGGTCTTTGAGAGCCAGAATTCTTGCCGATTGCCAGGTGTTCAAATACTTATGTCCAGCAGTGCAAAACAAATAAATTTTTTACAAATCATACAATGAGATTTCCTTTTTTTTTTTTTTTTAACACATTCTGTCTCTCACAGTGAGATTGCACCTACAATGTGAATTTCAGACCCCTCCATGATTTCTAAGTGGGGGGACTTGCAAAAATCGCAAGGTGTTCAAATACTTATGTTCCTCACTGTACAAGTGCAGGTAATTTACCAAATCTCACTACTGGCAGAGAACACTTATCTTAGTGGGGTTTAACTGAAGACAGTCATCTCTGAAACGCAGTTCGTTCACCATGTTTGTTGTTAGCATTAGTACTGAATAAATATCCACGACTAGCTTATATAGACTGGAACCTGCAGATGTTACTGATAGTTTGTGTATAAAAAGGTTAAAGTAACGCGGGACTGAGCTAGCAGCGGTTCCCAATCTGGGGTCCCCATAATTCCGTCTGTGCTGATGTGAGTTTACCAAGATTATATTTGTAAAACTTACATTTTTAAAATCCCAGTAACAAAAACCTATAACAATAATTGGTTGGGAACCACAAACTGTTCACAAGTTATTGGAAATGATGTCAAAACCAAAGCACATAATCAGCCCTAGTTATGCGTAATGTTACTACAAAAGAAAAAAAAAATGTTTAATGCTGCCTAGCCAGGGGTTGTGATGCTAAATCAAGCACGGTTCCAAAGTTGAGTTCACCATAGCCAAATGGTGTCCATATTCCAGCATTAAAGACTCCCAAGTGTAAAGAACCATCGTAGGAACAATAAAGCTAGTTTTCCAGGAGCACTACTGAAGCAAAAACACCTCTGTACAGCGTGGTTTGAGTCAGCCCATCTGAGTGTAGTTTTGTTCCCCCTCATAGGTGCGGGGGGAGGGAGGGGGCACGCAATTTTTACTCATGACAAAATACTATGAAGTGATCATTAAACAGTGTAAGGTAACTTGTATGCGCCACAGAAACAACTCAGCAGAAAAATTGTGGTGTTGCTGGACATTTAGCTCAGTTTTATGGATTTTTGTCAGAGTCTGAACCAGAAAATGGCTGCAGGAAGTGAAACAGAAGGCAAAAACCTCCAGAGCAACCAGTGGCTCAGCCCCCTAGGCAATCAGCGGCCAGAATCACGATGCTGGCCTGGCTCAGCCTTGCCAGGTACCTCAATGGAGCAGGGACAAAAAATAGGAGAGAAAGAAGAGGGAAAATACCGAATCGTGCCCATGGGAACCGAGCTGCATTGGTCCAAGTAACTTCAAGTAGTGCTTCTGTAGTTGGAGGCCCTCTAGTAAGACTCTCAGCATTAGCTCCATCCTGGTGTGTGTCCAGCTATCAGCTTTCATCTCTCAGCATAATCAAGGATTGCCCAATCTAACGCACGAGATTCCAGGTGAAAGCCAACTCTGTTAAATGTCAGGCCGTGCAACAGCTGGTGTCTAGTTTAATCATCTAAAACCAATTAAATGTGCCTTTTCTGGTGTGAAAAATAGTCTTAAAGAAATGTACTGCAGAATATTTCTCATTTGTTGACACATTGAGAGCTAAAAAGATTTAAAACAGAGTCACTTGAGAAATGGTGTAAAACAAGAAGTTCTACATTACCTGTCATGTAGTCCGATGGGCATCGCCTCCCCTCTGTGTGCGGGGTGCTCCATACCCTCACCAAAACTACGTCTGAGGCACAAAATACAAGAGAAAACTTTTTGACCACTGGAACCATGTTTGCAAGTGGAAGGTAGTGCTCACAAATACACCCGTTGTTGCGCTATTAGTCCAACTGAATTTTAATGCTCACACATCAAGCACAGCAATGCAGTCTACTGATGCCACACTAAGTTACTGTGGCAGATTTTCTAATCATTTTCTTGAGCCAGTGGGCGCTAAACTGACCTTTTAGATGGCGAATGATGGTTATGATGCAATGATAAAACTAAATGGGGTAGAATTTCCATCCAAAAGAGGGGTCAAACAAAGTTCACATCACAAAAGTGTTTTCTGAATGGCAAGAGCACAAAGATAAAGGATTCATATTACATGCAGACCTTGTGATCATGCCACTGCACTTGTGAGGATAACTTTAATACGAGATCAGCTGGTTTGAAAAACAGGAGTGCACAGCAAGGAGAAGGGGAAACTATTCATTTTTTATAACAGTGCCTTCAAACGGACACTAGGGGGAGGTAAAGCAAGCCAAAATTGTCTTGTGTCCCTTTAATTGATGAAAGTGTATTTTATACTGTTAATCTCTAAAAATATCCATCAAAATGTTGTTGAAAATGAATAAAATTATGTCTAGTTGTTGAAAAATAATGGCGGCTTCGTACCATATAACCATAAAATCGGGTCTAAAGTGCATAGGGTACGGGTCTAGTGTCTTTGGGGGGATGCCGTGTTTCTTTCTGGCCGGCTCAGGGTCCTACGCATGTCCATGATGTCACACTAGATGATTGGCTGGACGTACGACTTTCGGAATTTCCTTTACCAAATTCGAAAAGAAACACAAATTTAATAACAAAACTGCTAAACTGTTTTCAAATCATATGTGAAAGAACAGAATCAAAATACATAAGCAATATAATTTGGATATGATGTTATCAGCAGGTGCAGTACCCCAAGCAGATCCGGAAACTACAGCACCAGAAAACTACAATCGGCCTTGCATTCCCTACCCTCCAGCAGCAGAAAACTACACACTGCCACTTTAAATAGAGACGTTTAAGTCCCTCATCTATTAAACACACAAATATTATTCATGGTAAAAACTGGTCACTGGCCAAACAAACCCAGATAGATGCAAAGAAAAAAATGGAAATAAAATCCTCAAATAAAATTCTGATTCAGGATCTCAGATACATCCCCTTTCATTTTATTTGTTATAGAGATATATTTATATACTGAGAACCTTTTTGATGGTTCCAAAACAATTTTATGCCAGATCAGATATTGTGCATTTCTCCAAAACCAACAAAGGCTGCTGATGAATAAAGATCCCATTTAGATTTGTTTTTCTAGCGTTTCCATGATGTGTTTACAACACAGGTTCTTAATTTGAGTTAATGAGTCTTTGTGCGAGTTAAGATGTGAAGAAATTAGGGTTAAATGAAACTACTATGATTTAAATAAAGGTTGTTAAATCAGCTGCAACATTTTAAAGCTCTTCAACTCGAAAAGTAATGGTCAGTTGATGTAGGTACAGTTATTTGTAAAATATCTTAGAAAACAAATTCAGTGGAGAGGAGTGTTTGCCTCCACGGTGTTGTTCACTGAGCACGAGTCATTTTTAAACTTAAAAGTCTGGCGGCAATTTGTGCAGAAAAACTCACTTTAAATTCTAACTGATGTTTAAGACTCGACGTGGGTGAAAACACTCACTATTCGTTCCTACAGACAACGCTGTCACATCGGGACAGATTTTCTACCCATATTGGCGTCGGTGCCTTTGGAATCAGCTAACTAGCTAAGCTAACTCAAATGTTAACATTTGCTAGCTGAAAATAACGCCTAAAAGCTTGGCTATAAGGAAGTAGTTACTCGGAAATATAATTATCTTGGTTTGTTCGTTAAATTTACAATCACACAAATAACCGGCGTCAAAACACGAGTTAGTTTGTTTAGTTATTAGTTGCTCTGGTTGGTTGATTGATATGCAACAACCAACAGGCATCTGTTGGTGCTGCCATGTCAGTGGCTAACCGGTTCGTTTAACGCGATTTAAATGATGTTCTAACAGCTGTACGTGTCTTTAATGAAGTCTACAAACTTTTAAATCACATATTTATTCCTTACAGTTCAGAAGGAGATGTTCCTAGCGTCCTTGTTTTTCTTCCAAGCCCCACAAATCCACTTAGTCCACTGAAGCCGCCTTCCCAGCTTCCTTTTATCCAATGAGATTGTCGCTTACTGGGCGTAGGGGAACATCGGAACTTTCCATTGGTGGAAAAGTATGGCAATCTTCTTTTATTGGCTAAAAACTTCCGTTAGTAAATAAAAGGGTTTAAAGAACAGTGTTCACGGAGGCTGTTGGGCTTGATAATTAGATTTTTTTTTCACCAGAAAGTAACTTAAATTTATAGAAAAAGTTGTGGTTTCTTAATTTTAGTTTCAAAATATGCTATTAAAAATTGAGAAATGAGCTACTGTTTACTTTGTCATGCCTGTCAAGTTTTGGCTTTGAAAATGTGGGGGGTCTATCTCTCTCAGGTCATAGGTCAGATCTAGCACAAGTTTGTTTCTGACATGTTTAATCAAACATGTCAGATACAAAACTAGTGGTTATCATCTCAAGACCAATAAATGCATCCAATACACACAGAAACATTTATACTGTTGTGTACATGTTCCTAGGTGAATAATAAAAGACAAACAGTTGTTTAAAGTTAAACCGTGACAATTTATTTCCAAGCCACAGAAAATGATCACAGTTCACAGGATCTTGGGTCAGTCACCGTCTAAGTCCCTGCCAACTTACATCACCTTCAAGGGACTCTTCTGGAGTTCGACTGAAGCCTGTCTCCTGACCCAGGGTTTTATACTGTCACAATCACTAAGGAAAAGTGCAAATGTGGTCTTCTCCCATTGGTCCACTGGTGTCCGTCATTTCTATACGATCACCTCCTTTCCAGTCAATATGCAAAATGTCATGTCAGCACAAACAACATACTTATTTCTATTTATTGCTCTTTTCTAGCTGAGACACTCGGCCCTAAATGGGGTCGTATAAGTCTTCCAGACCCTTGTGGTTCCTGTTGCTCTTTCTCTTTGTGCACTCTGACCTGGTCCACCATTAATTTATGAAATGCTCTAGTGGTCTTCACTGCTGAGTTCAAGAATGTAACTTCTCATGCAGCTTTATACATGTATTTTGCTTTAACCTTGAGGTGTGATCAAGTTTGCAGGGAGTCTCCACAACTGTGTCTGTGTTGAAGTTATGAGGCTACCAATATTATATTTGTAAAAAATATTATTTATAAAATCTAAATAATGTTGTTCCGGATCACATATATATACCCATGGACTGATTCCAGACCATTTTGAGAAAAATGTTTCACAATTTCTTGTCCTGCTGAAAACTCCTGCAAAAGTAAATCAAAAACCACACTACTCCAGGAAGCTACATTGCAACTGTCATTCACATTTTTCTGGAGTTTTGGAAATAAATTATTAACAAAATTTGGCAGAATAAACAAACCAGAGCTTACTTATAGCATGTGTTCTCAGCTGTTCTTTCCTTTAGATATTGTGTTCTAAACAGATCAGTTCATAATAAAAACAAACAAATTTTCTAATTTATGTACTTAATTTTGTCGCTTGGCCCTCTTGCAGCTCCATAAGACCTGCCCCCTGTTTAATTCAGAATGATAACACAATTACACACAACACCTGCTGCTGCAGATAGACAAAAACACAGCCGAGGGGACAGATTTTCACTGGGCTCCATGCACTCCTGCTGACCTTCACCATGACATGACAGCACAAACTCGCAGTCAGTTCTTGTAGTTCTCCAATTGATGCGCTAGAGGGCAGTGTTGAGATAAACACCGCGTTAACAGTGAAGAAGAAGAAGAAGGGCAGCTGTGCCCCGCCCTTTGACCCACCCGTTTACTGTCTATAGACTCATCTCGTTAAGATGTGTTTTTTGTTACTGGGTTTTTTATAACACGGTTCATTGGCTCCGTTAGCTTTACAACTATCCAGAAGATCACTGTAGCCCAACTACGCCTTTTGCCATCTGACTCAATGGCCGACTTTGGGCTGTGAACGAACTAGAAGCGCCGTT
This sequence comes from Nothobranchius furzeri, assembly GCF_043380555.1. NCBI lineage: Eukaryota > Metazoa > Chordata > Actinopteri > Cyprinodontiformes > Nothobranchiidae > Nothobranchius > Nothobranchius furzeri. The sequence goes on along the minus strand of NC_091750.1, from coordinate 46,988,164 downwards.
TCGTAGCGACAACCAGACTATACTTGTTAGCCCGACTGTTTTGGTTAACTGTTTTGGTTGTAACGTTATGAAGTGACGTTGGACATTAAAAGTCGTTGATTTGAGAGGCTTATGTTAAAATTACGCGGTGACTTTTGATAGGGCCGCGTGCAGCGAGACCGGCGCATATGTAAAACATTTACAAGAATCACAGATTTAGCTTTTACACAGCTGTCTTAACTTGGACTAGCTGGGGAGCTAAACTGTCATTAGCATGGCGTCAGATACGAGTGACACAGAGGAATTCTACGATGCTCCAGAGGACGTTAATTTTACTCCATCTCCTAAAGTGTAAGGATTAATATGCACTTTATTATTGTTGATGTTTTTTAGTTATGTACCACATTAAGCTAATGCCAACGTGTGCTAACTCTGTCTCGACAATTCAGCTTCATGAAACCAGTAGTTGGAATCTGTCTGGTGTTTACTCACACACTTCACTAGCTGTTTATTGTGAGAACAGGGCAAGTCTAGCGGCATAATGATATAACTGAGACTTGGAATCAGTGGGGGTTCATGATCAAGCTCCTTCACAAATATATTGTTTCTCTTTGAAACAACCGTGTGTTTTTAACACTTAAAGCTTTCGCGAGCAGCCATTATGGATGTTTGAAGTCAGCGTGAAGCAGGTGAAGATGTATTTGAACCATAATCCCATAAAACATGGCCTTTAGGATATTAATTATGCTACTAAACTTTAACTTTTACTGCATCATATCTACCAAACAGTCAGCATGACACTGATGAAGCAGCTATAACCAGAAACTTTTAAATAGCAGTTTGCCTGCAAAAAGTGTCTGTGTGGACTCTGTGGAGTCTTGTTTTCAATCCTCAGGTGACAGATTAGTTTATGATGCTTTCTGTTCACTGAGCTTCTCCTAATCTTTAACAACAACTCGGGTTTCTTCTTTTTTTTTAGGTCACCTGCAAAGTTTGTCATTCCTTTACCTCAGGTATGTGCCTTTAAGCTCTATCATTGTTTAATTACGGCAGTACAATGCATTATTGAAGGGTTTCAGATCAGGACATGATATAAATAATCTGAATGGAAAACAAGAAATCGTGGATAATCCTCTAACCAGAAATCTGGGAAGGTTTATGAAAAGGGATGCACTGAAATAACATTTTTGGACCAATATTGACATTGATATCAGTGTTATGACTGATAACTGATATTTGCAGATAGCGATATATACGCTGACATTTAGGCTTCTCAAATCAGGAGATTTTTGTATGGACCGAAAAATTTGCAAGCTGTATTTTTGAATGTCTTGCTTTATTTCTATGAAGTGCAAGCTAGATTTTATGTGTGTGTGTGTGTGTGTGTGTGTGTGTGTGTGTGTGGTGCGTGTATGTGTGTGTATGTGTGGTGCGTGTATGTGTTTACGTTATTATATGTGTGTGAATGAATGTGTGAATGGATGAATGATACACTGTAGTATAAAGCGCTTCGGAGTCCTCTGACTCTGAAAAGCGCTATGCAAGTGCGGGTTCTGTAACTCTTAAAAAACCAGTAAAAATACTGAAAAACGCTAGCAGCGAAGGGCTTTTCTGATCAGGAAACGCCCGGCAGTGAATGAGTTAAAATATGCCTAAGATCGGCCGATATCAATGTTGATGCAGATATATCGTGCATCTAGTCTTATTAGCATGGGAAATATGTGTGTGTGTGTGTTTTCTGTAGTTCCAATCCAAATTCAAACCATGAACTAATGAAGATGTGGCTTTGCCCAAGGAGAGCAGCTGTATTAAAAAAATCCACACTAATATAATTGTGAAGCAACGTTGCAATAAATGTGAGCTGAAATTCCTGCATAGTGATGCGACGCTAATAGCGTCATGCAGAAGAAGAGCACACTCAAGCTTTTGCTTGTTAAGGTGGTTCTGCAAGTTGGGACGGTGTTGGGTAATAACACGGTGTAATGTGTTGTTGACTCCACGAGGACTAGATGTGTGACCATTCCCTGTTATGTTCATGACATGTTTAACTAGAGGGTCTGAGTTTTGCTAATATTCATCTTTTTTTTACGCCGAGTTTCATTCTTTTTTTTTTCTTTCTGAAATTTTCCATGAAACTGTTACAGCAGCAAAGTCACTCATTTTTAAAGCCACTTGTTTCACGTTTTATTATTGTCCTTTGTGGGCTTCAAACTCACTTTGGATTTGTGTTTAAAATAAAATTAAAGGATTTTTAAAAAGTCTTTTGGAATGCTGATATTTTTGGAAACTAGATGATTTTTCTGTTTTAAACAACACATTAATTTACATATTTTTATGTGAGCTGGTGCTTTTATGGATCCATTAATGCGACAGATTCATTCTTCTTACAGGAAAACTCTGAGCCGGATGTGAGCTGTTGCACGCCCGAGACTCAGCAAGACGATCCTCTCCAGGTGAGATTTTCCAACAGAAATAGAGAAAATATTAAATTATACAAGTAAAGCTTTCTATCCAGCAGTTTCTTTAATGTGGACTCCTGTTCTCATGTTCGTAGATCATCGATAGCATCATTGAGGAGAGTCAAAAGGGAAGCGCTGATGCTGGTGAGGTGGCTCAGTTGTTGGATGAGCTCCATGTTGATGTTAGAGCAGAACCAAAGGAAGAACTGTCCCCAGAGAACGTTCCTGCGGAGAAATTAGCTCCGGCTGTTAGGCTTGAGCTAGTCGAAGGGTTGGAGGAGCAAGAGAAAAGCGTAGCAGCAAATGGGGAATGCTCTTTACCGGATCCTGGACCTACAGGCGCTCTAGGTCCATCATCTGCATCACAAGAACAGGTACAACCTCCAGATATCACCAGCACCATCGGACAGAGTCGGCCTGAAGCTGCTGTCGTGGCTCCAGGAGGCCAAAGGGAGCAGAGGCCCGCAGACCTCTTAGACCAAGTCCCCCTAACAGACAGGCCGTCTGATTCAGACTCACCGGGGCCTTTGAAACCCCCCCGACAATTCACAGTAGAACCAGATATTGTAGCCAGCACAAAAAAGCCTCCCCCCTCTCGCCCACCCCCACCTGTTGGCGGTCCCCCACGTAGACCTCCCCCACCCTCCAGGAACACCATACCCTCCAAGAAGTCCCAGGAGAGCCTGAGGCCGTGTGGACTGGACGGTGAGGAGACGTTGGAGTCATTTTTACTCAGTTTAAACATTTTAGCTCAAAATGTGAATTATTGTTGACCATTTATGCGGCAAAATGGCAAACACATTTCTCTGTGTGTTCTTATTAAACAAAAGGTGATCATGTGGACAAATCTTTTATTTATTCAGACTGTCAAACAGACAAATGACAGTTTAACCTGAAGGGTGTGACTCATGCTGCGTTGGGAGGATTTAGGTCGTTTTCTGTGCTGTGATTTCCTGTGTGATTCTCCAGTTTCTGCAGTGAGTTCGGTCGGCTGTGATTCTCTGGATCCCTCCGGTCTGGTGTCTCCCTGCAGCACAGTGACGAGTCTCACCAAAGATCTCCAGCATTCCTTGGATCTGGCCAGTGCCACCAGCGGGGACAAGGTGGTGACGGCACAGGTCAGTGGGGCCGTGGACCAGAGCACTTCACCCTCAGCCGCTCTAAGATCAGACTTTTAATTTCAATGTATTTTTGTCTTAGGAACATGAGGACGAACAGGCCTCATCGCAGAGTGTAGGACATGCCGCAGGTCCTCAGCGCCCACGTTCCAACTCTGGTAGAGAACTAACAGATGAAGTAAGAGTCTGTGTGCTTTTTCTCATTCATTAGCATTTAATGCCTGCCATGCTGAATCTTTTCCTGAGTTAATGTGTGACAATAGCAGTAAATCAGGGATTGGCAGCCTTATGAAAACGTTTCTTTATGGTTTTCAAATAATCTGATTTTCTACAAAACCATACTTGTGTGTAATCCTTGAACAGGAAATACTGGCCAGCGTGATGATCAAGAATTTAGACACCGGTGAAGAGATTCCTCTGATTCAGGCAGAAGAGAAACTTCCAGCAGGCATCAACCCTCTCACTCTGCACATCATGAGGAGGACCAAGGAATACGTCACGTAAGCAGGAAATCATTTGAAATGGCTCCGTGGGTACGTGTAGTTAAGTAGCTAACAGGAAAGTCCAGCTTTCACAGGTGAACTGGTGTTGCTTTGGGTGTGTGCACGTTGCACACATTCAAACCATTTTCTGAATCAAATAAGGAAACCTGTGGGATTTTCTTTTCTCACTCAGGAATGACGCAGCTCAGTCGGATGATGACGACAAGTCTCAGACTGCGCTAATGGACACAGATGGTGGAAAACTGAAGCAGAAAACGTAAGGGTTCTTCGGTTTGACTCGCCCTGTTCCCTCATGATTTAACTTTGGAAGTGAAAAAGAATTCTCCTTTTGGTTTACAACCAGAACTCAGCTGAAAAAATTCCTGGGCAAGTCTGTGAAAAGGGCCAAGCATCTCGCTGAGGAGTATGGAGAGAAGGCGGTCAATAAGGTCAAGAGCGTGCGTGATGAAGGTATTTTGTTTGTTTTTGAAGCATTTGAGCTGCCGTTAACATGTTTTCATGCAGAGACTTTTTAGTTTTGTTCTCCTCTGAAGTGTTCCACACAGATCCGGACGACCCTTCATCGAGTGATGATGAGGGCATGCCTTACACCAGACCTGTAAAGTTCAAGGCCGCTCATAGCTTCAAGGGTCCTTTCGACTTTGATCAGATCAGAGTTGTGCAGGACCTGAGTGGAGAGCACATGGTAGGACGATCCCAGCCCTGCTGGTTATTGTTTCTGATCAAAGTCGGCATCCTAAAACCTCCATGCTGTCCTCCAGGGGGCCGTTTGGACAATGAAGTTTTCTCACTGTGGGAGGCTCCTGGCAACGGCAGGCCAGGACAACATCGTTCGCATCTGGGTCTTAAAGACTGCCTTTGATTACTTCAATAATATGAGATTAAAGTACAACACTGATGGTCTGTTCTCTAGGAACCCTGATGGTGACCTGAATGGTGATAGATCCTGTAGCTAAATAACGACTCGCGGTTTCATTCTTGTGATATTTTGGCTCCTCCAGGTCGAGTTTCCCCTTCTCCTTCCCAGGAAAGTTTATGCTCCTCTAAATCTGACACTGATCCTGGGGTGAGTCTCCAACAGCTCTTGATGATGAGCAACTTTTCATGTTGTCAGTGTGTAAAAACAATAATCAGATACTTAATAAAACTGAAGGATTCTGAGTCGTTTTTGTGTTTTAGACGAGTTGTATTCCAGAGGACCCGGATACTGAAGACAGACATACTCCTTTCCGTCAAGTCCCCTTCTGCAAGTACAAGGGTCACACTGCTGACCTGCTGGACCTGTCCTGGTCCAAGGTGATTGTCTCTCTTATTTCACAATTGAGCTCTCTTCATGCTTTTAGTCCGTTTTTGTTTCAGCTTTTCCGTTTTGTGTTTCTAGAACTTTTTCCTGCTCTCTTCTTCTATGGATAAGACGGTCCGATTATGGCACATATCCAGGAGAGAATGTCTCTGCTGCTTTCAGCACATAGATTTTGTCACAGCCATTGCTTTTCACCCCAGAGTAAGTGGAGTCGGGTCGGCTCAGCATCGTCTCGGTGCAAACATCTGTACATCTGCTGGTTTTATGGAAGCGTTTGGTCCTCCTTCCTCCCCAGGATGACAGATACTTTTTAAGCGGCTCTCTGGATGGAAAACTACGACTTTGGAACATTCCAGACAAGAAGGTGGCGTTGTGGAATGAGGTGGATGGCCAGACTCGGCTCATCACTGCAGCCAACTTCTGCCAAAATGGAAAGTATGCGGTCATCGGCACGTACGACGGCCGATGCATCTTCTATGACACCGAGGTATCGTGCTGCTCAACCGAACACATCAGTTTGCTCTTTATAGGAATCACGAGTTTGAAATATGATTTCCTCTCATCCGCCATTAGCGTCTGAAATATCACACTCAAATACACGTGAGGTCCACCAGAGGGAGGAATAAAGTCGGACGCAAAATTACTGGGATTGAGCCTCTGCCTGGTGAAAATAAGGTAAACCCCGCCCCCCCCCAGACTTACCAGCATGTTCAAGTCTCTGTAATGAAGCTCTGAAACCACCTATCCTCCACAGATTCTGGTCACTTCCAATGATTCCCGCATCCGCCTATACGACCTGAGGGACTTGTCTCTGTCCATGAAGTACAAGGGTTACGTCAACAGCAGCAGCCAGATCAAGGCCAGCTTCAGGTGAGGAAGGTTTCCCATCAGACTGGAGAAAAGCAGTCTGGTTAAAAACTAGGGATGCACAATATATCGACATCAGTATCGGCAGATGGTTTTAACATATCGCTATCGGTCTGATAAATAGAACTGGGCCGATATTAACAACCGATATTTTTTCCATCTTGTTTCCATTTAGTGATTTCAGAGGGTGAGGGGGGTGATGTGTGTTTTAGTCATGTGACAGTGATTGTAATCATCTCAGAAGCATAAATGTGTGTGTTGTGTGTACATAACGTAAAATCAGCTTTAATCATTTTCTTTCTCTACAAAATCTGCTGGTTTTAGAAGCATTAATGTCAGTATATCCGCATTGGCAAATATCTGTTATCGGCAGGGCTGCACAATATAGCGCAAATATATTGTTATTGCGATATCAGCATGCACAATATGCATATTGCAAAGGACAGATAAATATTGCAATGGTCAGCTCAAATGTTTGCTACACATAATGCATTCTGTCAAACAGAAGCATGACGTATTTTTAACAACTCAAATAGAGCTTTTCACCCATTTGGCCAATTGGGTGGGTTCTCCTAGGTTAGATGCCCGCCCCCGAGGCAGACGGCACTTAATTTTGATGGTTAGCAAACACCTGAGTTAGGTTTGTTCTGCTCTTTTTGCTGATTGTGCTTTTCCCGGGATCCACTGGTTGCATTTTCTTGTTCATTTTCATTTTCCCTTTCCTCATCTTTTGCTTTTCTCATTTTTATGATTTTTTTGGTCATTTTTTTCATTTCTTTGTTTATTGCAAGTAATATCGCCATCACAATGTTAATCTGTTATCGCATATTGCAGGTTTTCCTAATATTGTGCAGCCTTAAGTAATCGAATATCTGCATCGCCCCAAAAGTTTCATATCGGTGCATCACTATTAAAAACAAATGTCTTCTTACAGCCATGACTACTCCTTTATCGTGAGTGGCTCTGAGGATAAATACGTGTACATCTGGAGCACTTACCACGATCTAAGCAAGTTCACATCCGTACGACGGGACCGCAATGACTTCTGGGAAGGGATCAAAGGTACCTGCACTGTTTATTAAAATTGACATTCCTGTGGTGTGAACTCCGTTTTGCTACAGCAGCTGCTCTGTTTTCCAGCACACAACGCGGTGGTCACCTCAGCCGTGTTTGCACCTCATCCAGGGCTCATCGTCCCTCAGGAAACGGGAACGGAGAAGCCAGAAGCGGACCGTAAAAGCCTGGACTCCACAGACTCTGAAACGATACCATCAGGTACGTTCTCCTGGGTTAAGCTCACAGAGAGGCGTTTCTTTCAGCTGAGTAAAGTTCTTGTTTGTTTTTGCAGGCGCCCTAAAAACCGATCACACGGAGGTTCTTCTGTCTGCTGATTTCACTGGAGCCATCAAAGTTTTTATCAATGTTAAAAAGTACTGAGCAGTTCAGGGTCCTCTGCTCTTCATGCACAGGTGTGCCTGTTAAGAGATTAGTCCCTAACGATGGAGGGCATGTCCTAATGGTGATAGATAAGGGACAGAAAACTGTTCACAAGTGACTAAATGAGATTCCTCGTCACATTTCTGTTTTTATCTTTCAAAGCAGGCAAACGTGAAAGGGTTGGTAAACAAATGGAGCTGTTTATGTACATTTATAGCTGAACGGCCCGGTCGCTAAGTTTTTTGCATCAGAATGAGCACCTTCCTGATTTGCGTCTCACATCTCAGAAGAATATGTTGCAACGGTTAAATTCTAATACCTTGTTTTAAATTTGTCTTTTTGTCAAGTTGGATTAAAATCTTATTTATGGTCATTTGTTTTCCCCACAGGAAGTGATTTCCTTTCCTTTAACACCAACCCTTCCATCACATCCGCAGTAAAAGATTCAGTTACTAATGAATCCTGCAGGGTTGTTCAGAAGTCACTGGGTCTCGTTTCTGTGTTCAGCTAAAGCACATTTCATGATAGGACTGTAAATCCGTTAAATGGCAAACCTCCTGCTTTTGTAAACAACTTATGTACTTTCCTCAATAAAACTTTTCAGAAATGCTGGCTGAGCTTTTCTTTTGCAGCCCTGCTAAGTTCTGGCATAAAAAACTATTCAGTAAACAGAATTCATCACCAAAGATGATTTAATGTCAGAATTTGCAGCATTAGATTATTTTAAAAACAAAAATATAAGTAGTTACAGTGTTGAAACTTCACATAGAAAAGGGAGCTGGATCTTGCATGGATGGTTGGAACAGCAGCAGTCAGTGTTTACTCTTCTTCGACTTCTTATGGGAGCGATGTGGCGACCGTGACCTGGACTTTTTGGACTTTAGAACTGGGGATGGTGATCGGGAACGTTTGGACCGTTTGGGAGACTTTTTCCTGCTAAATGGAAAGAAGATAAATTGTAAGAATATGATAAACATCTGTGTTACAATCTTATTTTGTTAGTACTTGCCTTATGGGAGAGCTGCTCCGTGATTTTCGAGCTTGTTCTCCAGTATCGCTGCTCCGTCTTCTGTCGCCTTCATCCTTTCTTTTGCTCTTCTCTCTGTTCCGCCTGTCATCTTTCTGCCCGTCTTTGGACTTTGATCTCTCATTCTTTTCTTCGTTCTTTTCAAACTCCTGCAGCAGAAACATTTCAGTAACTCCAAGTCTTTAATATAATTGAGAACAAGATGCAAATTTCTCCCGTGAGCTTCATTCCACATCCATACTTGACTGATAAACTAATACACTAGGAGAAAAATGTAACCGAGAGCCAGATAAGTTTCAGAACTAGTAACTCTCAAAGGAAAATTTTTTTCTTGATTCCAGTCATGTCCAACAAATGCAACATACATAACTCTGAAACTCTCACCAGACGTGTAGCTACACTTCTCTCCCTGTAGATGGTGCACTTCTGATTAATTCTGGGACTGTGTGTGCTGAGCTGACTCAAGCTATGAGAACATTTTTAGGACTACAGTTTTAATTCTGGCAGAAGAAACAAGTCATAAACTAAAATATTCACCTTCTGTAGCAGTTTGTTTCTGTAGTGCTCCACTTGATGCTGCATGCTCTGTCCGGACTTCCTCGGCCTTTTCCCAGACTCCAGCTCATCCTGGAACTTCATTACCTTTACCTGTGTCAGAAACAGTCCATCAGCTCCACTCCTTACTAAGAGCTTTGACTGATCAGTAGAAATGTGTTTAAAACCCTGGTGGTGGTGTTTCGTTACCTCTACCTCCCTCAGCCTTTTCCTTTTACTCTCAGACACTTGGAAACTTTTGAGGGAGCTCTGGAAAACCGCACTGTCATAGTTTGGTGCACCGGAGGAGTCGGCACTGCTGTCGCTCTCCGAGTCCTCGTCTTCCTCGTGTGAGTTGCTGCTGTTGTCAGGATGGAGAGGAGAGACGTAAACATATCGATAGATCACGTCACTGTTGTAATGAATAAAGAACTGAAACCAATCACTTCGGCCTCACCTAACATTCACTTTATCTTCATCCTCTTGCTCGCCCACAGTGTCCCACTTGGACTCGGCTTTGGCTGAGACAAAAAGAACAATGAGCGGAGAGGATGCCAGAGGCTGGTCCAGTGACAGAGGACATCTGGACGTGTCTTACCATGAGAAAATGTCCCAGTGTCACTGGTTTTCTCCCATTTAGACAAAGGCACCCCAGAAAGACGGTTACTGCTCTCATACACTGAGGACAACAGAGAGCGGGTTCAGGTAAGCAGACACTTAATCACAGAGCACATGAATCTGCTCAGACACCTGGTACGGTTTGGTTTCAGCACCGATGTAGTGAGGTGCAGCAGAAAAAACAAACAGTACACAGAACAGCTGTCCTAAGGGGACATAACAGGGTTTTTGAAGTGCCACTCTAAAGAAATCTCACAACTAAAAACCATCTTACTTGCTGCAAATAGCTGAACGACTTCAGTCTGAAAGGCCTGACCAGCCCAGAGCTACTCCGGTTTTATGCAAACACTATTTAGTAGGCCTTTACACTGCCTGTGATTCTGCATTCCTATGGTGGGCTGGGTTTTGGACAAAAATACCGACTGTGTGTTTACTATTCTTTAAGAATTGTATGTAAAATATATTTAGAGTAAACATTACCTTGAATTGGGAGGAACTGTTTTTACACTCTCCAAATCAGCATCAATGAAGAACAACCCTTAATATTTTTGTTAGAAAACCTTCAGATGGGGTTTTAGATGTCATACGCCCCATGGGTACCTCTTTGTATGCATGCATCAAACTACAGTTTCAGATGGTCCCAAAGGCGGCTGCTCAGGTTCTAACGAACACTAGGAACCATCATTACATTTTCCCAGTACTGGCTGCCCTTCACCAGACCAGTGTTCAGTTTAGGGTTCATAAAAACGTCCCTGCATCTCATCTGTCTGACATTCTTCATCCATGTTGCTTCATGGCCTTTCGTTTGGCTGGACAGCTGCAGCTGGAAGCTCAAACAGCACGTCTGAAATCCAGGGGGGAGCAGACTAGCCCTTAGCTCATCAGTCCTTCCAAACCAAAGCTTTTAGTGAACCGTTTCACAGAAAGCTTAGAAATGACTTTAAATTGTTTACAGTGGACTCACAGGGTATTCCATCTATGTCATCTATAGCAGTGGCCAAAGGAACACCATCTAGATCATCTACAGGTACCCCATCCAGGGGGTCCCAGCCCATGGGGCAGCCGTCGATGTCATCCACTGGAGATCTGCCCAGTCGTAACCCATCTACAAGGGTTCTGTCCAGCAGCACACCATCAAGCTCACGGGACGTATCCTATGAGACAAACAAATTCCTTACCAGGTGTTTGGTGTCCGTTTTATCAGCACCCCCAGATGTTTATATGGAGTTACAATAAGACCTTAGTGCCTGTGCCGAGAGGATAAGCTCACCTCTACCGTCTCTGCTTCCTCTTCTCCTGCTTTGACGAAGCCCAGAAAGATGTTCTGAAGGCGGATTAGATAAGGCTCTGGATATATGGCCCAGTCTTCCCACGCTCTAAAACAATTCATGACCTTTTGCTGCAAAGACAGGACATGAACATGGTTCCTCTTCCCTTCTGTCCCATTTAAGAGAAATGTGGTGACTGTGTGAGGCGACGCATTACCTTAAACTGCTCGGCCTGCAGCCGGGCTTGTATGTTCTTATAGGCGGCATTAAGAAACTCAAATATCTGCGGTAGCTTTGTTTCAAGACTGGAAAAAAAAAAAAGAGATATTTTGGAGAAATGAAATAAAAATAAATTAAATTAGAAGTAATAAATGTGAATGAAAGAAAGCTCCTTACTATTTACGATAATATGATGCACCGGCTACTTTAGCACTAGAGTTGTGCAGAAGGTCTGAGACGAGATACAACCTAGAGATCTGTGAGATGTAAGGAAACACATAAGCAGATGTTTTCTTCTGTGATTACTATGTGTTCACACAGAGACTAGCCTTCTTCTGAAGGGGTGTCGGAAGCACAGAAAACGAGTCGGTGACGAGTCCCACTACTTCTTCTGCAGCATCTGCTCGTTCCAGGCAGAACATCATGGCACTGGCGATACCGTCTCTGCTAGGAGTCAGCTCCTCTAGAAGTGTCTCCAGTTTCTGTTTGTGCCTGATTCAGGTTTACAGAACAACAAAACTCCTTCAATGTTAAGTTACGACCCAACGATGTCCTAGACCAGCGGGGCAGACTTACTCAGCTCTGAGCTGACCCTTCTTCACCTCCTCCTCCTCTAAGGGAGACGTGTTCATTCCCTCTGCTCCATCATCTCCTCTCAAAGAGTAAGTATTTAGGACAGGGGGTCTCCATACTGAGCCTCCTCTGAACATACGGAAATCGGCTGTCCTCCACTTGGTGGGAGACTCTCCCTGTGGGACCCAGGCAGGTTAAAGTCATGAAATCAGGCTAAAGGATTTGTCTGTAAGGTTTGTAGTCTAAACATACCTGGAGGATTGAGAACAACTTCCAGCGATAGTACACGTGATCTTGGCTTTTACAGTCAAAAAGAAACCTGGAGGGAGAAAAAACACATTAAGTAACTACTTACTACCTCATGAGACTAACAAGTACCCATGTAGGACATACGCACCTGTAATCTGGATTTTTTATCTCTTTGTTCATTATTATGGCTTCAAACATGGGACCTTCACGCACCACAAACTCTATCATTCTGTGAATGAGGAATAACAGATTCCTGTGGGAGGGAGGGAGCCGCATCAGGCTGGGTTTTAGATCCCAGTGAACATTAAAACTTAACACCCCGGCTGGCCCATGACGACCGTTAGCTGACTGCGCCTAAGCGTTCACAATCCTAAAGGCGTTTTTCCAGTGTGCAAACTGTCTGTCCTCAGTGCTTGCATATTTCAAACCAATCAATGCTCCAGGATTTAGAATTCATCATTTTGTTTTTGATGCTGACCCAAACTTTCATGAAGATTCAGTGGCCATGTTTAATTTTAGCCCCATGAGTAACTTCAAATAAAAAGGCTGAGCTAAAAGGGAGCCTAAGTGGCGCCCATCTACTTCCACACCATGGGTCCCCAGAAGAACGAGAAAATTAATGTAAGTGAACGGGGCTAAAAACGCCATTTTCTAATTCTGCTTGTTATGTTCCATGGATTTCACATATGATGTCCGTGAATTTTAAAGAAGCATTTTCGAATGGGTGGAACGATATTTTAACTTTGTGTGAAAATAAGTCCAGGACTACAAATGTGCATCACGAAAGGGACGTCATGAAACCAGACACGGAGAAAACTGAGGAAAAAGGGCTGTAAGTTCAGCAAACTTCTAATTGCTCCCATAGGAGGAAAGAGCCACCATAAATCTGACCATGTGGTACGTAGCAGCTACGCTAAGGGAGGGGAGATTATCTGGTGACGTGCCGATGTAGTCACACTAATTGCGAACTTTTACAAGCTGATTAATCTCAAAGTACGTGGCTGGCGTGATCAAAATTTTAAGGTTCTTCTACTGGTTTTAAGTGTCTTAATGGTTTTGGGCCTTCTTATCTCTCAGAACTGCTTTTACCATATGAACCCTCACGGCCTCTGCGCTCCTCTGGCAGGCATCTTCTGGTCATCCCTAAAGTCAGGACACTCACAGCGAGGCGTTCTTCCAGTGTTACGGCCCTCGCCTCTGGAACGATCGGACGGAAGACCTCAGGGCCGCAGAGAACGTTCACGTTTTTAAGTCCAGGCTCAAGACCCGCCAATTTAGGTTAGCTTTTATCTAATTATTTACTATAGTGAAACTGTACTAAAATATAATCATATAAAACATGCAAAGCCAGTAATAAAATATAGTCATGTAAAATGAGAAATCATAATAATATTATAATTTTACTGTCCATATGATTTTATTTATTTTCTTACTTTTGTCATTTATACTGGCTCTTTTATTTTCATATTTTTACTCATTTTAATCCAGTGTTTTCTCTGTAGGTCAACTGTTGCTTCCTGGGCGCTCTACAGGTAGTGTTTAAGTGGAGGTGGGGTCTATGCTACCCCTCTGAGCGCCCTGACTTAGTGTGGAAGATCTGATGCTGCCGAAGCAGACGGCTCCTCTGATGGCGTTTCCTTGCCTTACCTAACTCGGCTCATCTGGACTCAGCTGAATATAAATTTTTACTGATGTGTGTATGTGTGTGCGTGCGTGCATATGTCTGTTAATATTTTCAAACTGTTATGGGAATTTGGGGTCATTTTAACTTTTTAAAGCACTTTGCTTGAAAAGTGCTTTATAAATAAAATCTGATTGACTGAAAACGCCCATCATTACTTTTCATTTAAATTGAAATACAACATATGTGTGATCCAGGGTCTAAGGCAAAGCGGATTAGAAAATAGCTCTTTAGCCCCGTTGACTTGCATTCATTTTTTCGTTCTTTCGGAGACCCATGAGCCGACCGGAAAGGGAGGACACTTAGACTCCTTATGAGGCAGCATCTTTCCAGTCAGTGACAGGGTGACAGACTGAAAGCAGGAAGCTCAGAATTGTTCCTGTGGACTAAAACCTATCTGAGACATAATAAATCTACTGACTTCAGTCGGTGTTTATGTTAAATCTCTCTGCCTTCCTGCTGTATCGGTCTGCAGTGTCTCAGCCAACCCACGGGAAACCCTGCTCTCAAATAAACTCACGGCTCTAACAGTCATTCACAAGAAATCTACACACATCTGACAGCAAAACATCTGGATGTTATTCACAAACAAGCTCAACAATAGGAGTCCCTCCACTAAAACACCCCGGAGAGCCGGATTTCTCTACTCTATGTGCATCTCAGGTGAACCATTAGCTCTTAAAGCTGGACTCGTTTATAGATAATAGGAGAGTGCACGTCGGCCTCTGTCCTATGACACTTGTGTTAAGACAGCTGGTCAGTCATGGTAAGAAGAGTGTGTGTACCTTTCGGTTGGGATAACCACTTTGACTACGGCTTCGGACAGAGTCTGTTTGTGAAGTCAAACCAAATAGTGAAAATATTACAAAGTGAGTACTTGTACAGATGAACACTGCAGGATACATACAGCATAGAAAACACTGGGGAGGCGGACACAGCTTTAGTACTCCAGTAAAGGCAAAGAAATACAAACATTTAAAAAGGCTGAGCTAAATCTTAATTTAAGTATCCAAAGACACAACATGTTTATATTTAGAGTTGATCAAAGCCAAAAGGAGCAAACAGGCATCATAAAAGTAAATGTATTTAACGCATTCGCATCGATTTGTGTTAAGTTTTATTATTGAATCAGAATGTTAACTACAGTTTGAAATGAGTCTTTTAACCCTTTCATGCCTGGTGGTCACTATGTGGGCGTTGATGGTGTACTTGCACAAAAGCGACCACATTAGAGCCTATTGTGTCTACTGGTCATGTATGGAGGCCGCGATTATAATCGATCAAATACACGCTTCTAAGTAAGATGTATGTTTTTCTGAGTGGTCACTACGGTTGGGCGATACGTAACATTTTTACAAGGTGAAATTAATCATCTAACAAATGACGATGTGCCAAATAGTTATGCAGGTTCAGACGTTTGGCTTGACACGGAGTGATCCACCAATAACGATCTTTCTTCCTCAGTTTGCTGTATCAGACCAGGAGGGGTCCTCATTCTGAGTTTCATTGGCTGTTTGATGTGTCAATTAACAACATCCTACACCACGATTGGTTCAAACTACATGACAATAGGGGATGGGACTTCTGACCTATCAGCAAACAGCTGATAATGTTGCCTGTTGGATCAGGTAAGATGTCGATCAAAAGTCTGAAGCTAATATGTGGATGCTAACGGAGGTTAGGATGAAAACTTTAAAAGAGATGCATCTGAAAGAAAGTCTGCAGGTTTTCAGCGGTACACACGACTTGCTGTGGACTAACGGTCGAATTAGACTCTTGTGGACTGAATAAGAACATTTTTGTTTGAGATGGCTCTATTCTGTCAATATTATGAGGCTTTGAACAGTGAGTTACTGTGTCTACAGTTGTGGTTGTATCCTTGTTACACATCACTGAAATCACAAGACTTCTGGCTTTCTAAGGATGTACAATAACTGGAAGTACCCAGAAAGGGTGACCTGGAAGTATGTGATGTTCCATATGTCAGATTCATTCATTTGCAAAAAAAAATATCGCTCTTAAAAATAATCTGTGAGGGGCTTGATCTATTGTCAGTGGTAGATAAATCACCCAACCGTCACAGATGTAAAAATGAATATAAAAGCACATATTTTTTAAATACATATGTTTCTGAATAAATAGATTGGACAGAAGAATCCTTACCGAGGTTATAACATTTTGTGCATGAAAGGGTTAACAGATATAGCAAATTATAAAAGTTTAGATTTATATTTCCTATAAAGGAACACAAAAAAATGACCCCCCCAAAAAAAGCTAATTTCTAATTTTTCCCAGGGTAACATCACCACCTAAACAGTTTGATGAGGAGACCGTTTACCTTGTTGAGCTCTGTTTTCGACATGCCCAGAGGTTTTGTGAAGTCATTGCGTAAGCGATCCCTTGGCTGGGCGTTGAAAGGCAGGCCAGATGGGGGCGGGGGTGCAGCTCTCACCCCAACTGGTGTGTACAGGGGCTGAGGTGGAATACGGGCTGGTTTGCCCCATCCCAGTTTCATTTCAAACCCCATAATCACTTTACCTGTAACATCAAACACATTTCTGCCCTTACAGTCAATACAGAACTCAGACATGGAGTTAAAGCAAAGCCGTACCAGTTGTTTGGTTTGTTTCAAACATTTGTAAAAGTTTACGCTACCATCCAGAGCAGCCATGGCCCTTTCTGCGTCTTTTCGTGTCATGAAGGCCACAAAGGCTCTGTTGGAAGTTCTGCAACGCTCTTCGTCTGTTCGGGGCCACATGATCTTCACGCTGGCCAGGGGGCCATGTTTACAAAACTCCCGGCAGAGCATCTCTTCATTCATCTGGAAGAATAAGAACTACATGTGAGAGGGGGGCTTCTCATCCTGCCGAGCCAATTAAAGAATTGTGGCACTACCTTTGGACTAATGCAGTTAATGTAGAGGTTGGTGGAAACTGGGGCTAAGTCATCATACAACACTAGAATAACACAAAACGCAGGTTAGCAGCAATCTGAGCTCAGAGATAGTTGCACTAACCCTAACCCTAACACCTACTTGATCGTCCCAGTGAGGATAGATCCAGATCTTCATGTCCTCCACCTTCTCTTCTTACACCAGAATCACCCCTCTTTCTTTTATGTCTTTCCTCACGCTCTTCTTGTATTCTGCATGTTTACCACGTAATAAAAACAAGCTCACGTGCATGAAAACAGCATCAGAAAATCAAAGATATTAACAAACTCACAGCTTAAGTTCTTCTTTGAAAAGTTCAAGATTACTCTTCTTCTTCTCATCCACCTTTTTCTTAAATGCCTGCATAATAAACAAGACCATTTACTTCCCTTTCACTAAATAAACAAAAACATAGATGTGTAAAACTCCATTCCTGCTTAGTGAAATAACCAACACATCCCAGACTCACAGACTTTCTGCTTTCTGACGACGCTGATGGTGAGACATGGTGAGACACAGAGACAAACTTTGTGGCAGGTCGGTACAGCTTATTCTTTTTCACTTCTGCTTCTTCCTCCTCTGCAAAAAGACAATTATTTATGATATCTGGTTTGAAAAAAGGCAGGATGGTACATTCCTATCACTAGGAATTGTGTGAAGACTCAAAAATCATGTAGAAAAAAAACAAACAATAGTCCTAAAGTTCTTACACTCACCTTTAGTTGCATTCACTATACCCCCTCGCACAAAAGTCTTCACCTTGTTTTTCTCACTGGTCTCAAACGATGCCACGAACTCTTCAAAAACCTCTGCTGCTTTCTCTACTTCCTGATGCCACACACACACACACACACACACACACACACACACACACACACACACACACACACACACACTTAACCCCTTTTTCCATTTAATTTGATCAGAAATAAGCTGTTGTTAATTATTGGTGTTTTGATTTTTGACAAATTGATGCTTGATAAGACTTCAATCACAAAGTAATGTTTTCAGAAAAAAGAAAAGAACAAACCACCTTCTTCTTCAGCACTTCTTGTTCTTTTTTGGAGAGCGGTTTGATAGGAGTGGATGGTTTTCTCTTTCTCTCCGACATTCTCAAGCTGCTGAAAATAAACAGACACAACCAATTCTAGTAGAAAGTAAATACGACTTAGATTTGTGATGTTCTTCATAATCTGTCTCAATTTAAATGTACTACAGATATTTATTTAAAACTTTTTTTTTTAATTTGAGGACCTTAATAAACTTATGAAGCAGCCAAATCAGAAGTAAACATTTCTTTTAAGGTGCATTACTTTCCAATATGACAATAATCCCAAATATTGTGTTAAACCCGTTAATAACGGGTAAAGAAAAACTGTGGTATTTTAGAGCTTTCTGGTTAGATTTAAGACCTCAATACTATCAAAAAATTACAAGATAAGAGCTAAATTAAAATAAATCTACCTGGAGATGATAAAAAAACAAGGACTGGTTTATGTGGTTTGATGTTTTAGTGTAACAGAAACATAGTCAATCTCTTTAAAACACCATCCTCTGTTGCTTAAATCAAATCATACAGTTAAAACAAAACCATGGGTATTTAGAAAGAGGATAATGATGCATCTCCTGAGGGGTCATTTCTGTTACTCACTCCATCCCTTCTTCCACCTGAGGACATGAACACTAGGTGCAAACACGAGTTTGCAGACGTAAACACACACACACACAAAGAAAAGAAAATCTGGTGATACAAACTTCTTACAGTCACTGATTCACTGCTGAGCTCCACCATCATGGTGGGTAGAACGACTCTCAAGGGGGCTGCTAAAAACAAACTAAATCACATAATGCAGCTATCTATTTAAACATCGTGCAATAAATATTACATCGACTATTAACTTGAGTGCACACGTGGATTTACTTTGGTTTTAATGATAAAAACAGCTTCAACAGGCCTAAAACAAATCACTTCTCCAAGCTAACGTTAGCTCACAATAATATCTAGCCTAGCTTACCAGTAGCTGGACTCCACCATAGCTTTTTGTTTTATTTTTTCAATAAATACTGTAGTAAAGTTATTATTTTTCACCTGACACTGCTTTTAATATGTATGTTTATCATGACGGCTAACAAAAACTACCTCTCAGTCTACCGAGACGAACACATTTTAGCTAACAAGCTAACACGACTGTTATTCTATTGTAACGCAACAACACGCACGCGCTGGATTTTCTGCAGCCAGCACCGTTTCATACCTTTCGTAAAACTGTTAAGTGTCTTATGTTATTGCGTCGTCATTCTGGTTACGACGGTTTGTTTTCAGGCACAACGAGCCACCAGGATATACCAGGATGCCAGAAGATTCCTGACTGTAGCTGCTGGAGACGCCTGCTGCTCGGTCCGCTGGCACTGCACGTCATTTAAACCTGTCCGCCCCTCTCCACATCCAAACACATCCCAACCTCAACTCTGGCTTTTAGTTCCCTTTTGCAGCTTTGTGTCATGGAAAAAACTCTATTCTATTCTAAGCTTTCTGAATTCCATCTGCATGCCTGGACGTTGGCATTTGACCACATTTGATTATAAAGATCTTCTTTGGAAAACAATTAAAGTCCTTTATAAATAGGTCAGATTTTCATTCTAAGGTTCCAGAGAGGTACAATAATGTCGGAGTGTATCAGGGATTATCATCAAGAAAACTTACGAATTTCACGAACATTCTGTTTAGGGTTTCCTTATCAATGTCTTACCTCTTATCTGAATGTGAAACCTCCACCAAGTGCTGGAAAGATGTTAAAGGTGCATTATGTAGAAATGAAGTAATAAATAAAAAAAATCATGAAAAAAGTTGTCAAATTAAAATTGTCAGCGCTGCAGCATTAGCTCGCAGGAGACACGGCAAACATCACACTCACTGATGGTAAACAGTAGTTACGTCCCTCCTTCCTTTGTTTTGAAAGGAGAAAAAGTGACAATCCTCAGCCAGTTGGATATGAAATGTGTTTCAGTGTAACCTTCCTTTCAAAATGACTGAAACATTAGACTCTTTTGGGATTTTCTCACTGTAAAGTTCTCACTATATTGTTACAAAAGTCCAATTTTAACCCTCTGGAGGCAGGCATTGCAGATACATATTTCATGAGCATCTTTTAACGCAGAAGTACCCCTGAAGGACATAGTTGTTCGTCCTTTTATCAAAACTTATTTTGAGCCTGAGAGGGTTAAAATGAAAGGTGATTCAAACAAGATGATGAACCTTAAAAATGCAATCACTTGTTTTATCTCCATTATGCAAAGCTGCAGTATCAACAAACATAAAGTAGCATGAGATTATTTCCATAGAAAATGAAACCATATTTAAAATCTTGTTCAGCATTAAATTCCCCCTGACATAAACTCCTCTTATCAATTTTTAGATTTATCTCTGATATTTAGCTGATTTTTTTTCACGAGCCACCAAACGTTTTTTGCACTTATCAGTATGATTTACAGTGGCGGCTGGTGCAAAATAAACTTTATTGGGGATATGTGTGAAAAAAATGTCTTTGCCAGTCTATAACCAGTATTCAAATGAACAGTTGGAAAATGACTGCAGTTCAAAACAATTATTTATTTCCATTGCTCAAATAAACAGTGTTACAGATGGCCAACATTCAAAGGTATAGATAACGTAGACAATAAATATACTGCTCAAGAAAATAAAGCCTACCATGTGAGCAACCACATGTAGTCCAAAATGTCCATTTTTGCCCCTGGTCTGTTCTGTTGGGTCCATTAATGATATAAAAAACAGAACATGAGAAAACAACAGATTTATTTTTGTCTCTGTTTACCAATTATGTTTATTTATTTATTAACTAGTTTTTAAACCAGATTTTTCTTTTGCTATTAACATGGCTTGTAATTTAATTAATTTTATACTAAAACCTAAATTAAGAAATACTGTTTTAAATCAAATAACCCAAATTCACAGAGACACCGATACCCTCAGATTTTAAAAACAAAAGTTGTAAGTTATTCGAAAGTACAAATGCTAGTTTATTTATTAGTTCATAGATTTCCATAATGCCACACCCTTTTCTCAGTTAAACCATGCCCAACATTTTATAAGCATCAACATTTTAGCTTATATGTCATTTGATCACTTAAATAAATGCAGATATGAAATGAATCCACAATTGATATTAAATAAGTCTATGTAAATCAGACGTTTTATTTAAAATACTGTTCCACAAGTTTAAAACGACAACAAGAAATTTTTAAATACAAACATCATTTTTATATAAGTTTCTTTGTGAATGTGTGAACCAGTAAACAGTAAATAATCAGTTGTGTCTGTGAAAGCTGTAGTAACAGCTAGCGAAAAACCCTTACTCTTGAAACCAGATAAAATAATCAGTTCTCATGTTTCCATCCAGTTTAACATCAATAAAACATATAAATCCCTGATAGACAGAGTATGTTATCAATCAAATCAAACGACAGTCTCCATATAATTAAATGTTATTTAGATAAAAAACACATAAAAAACTGCATTTCTATTTTGTTACTGGTTACATTTATTGTATTTGATTTTTATTTGAGTAGTTTACACATTCATTGTGAAATCCAAATACATTCATAATTTTTCTTTTTGAAACAAAAATGTGTACCCTTTAAAACAGAATTTTTATATCTGTATGAATGCCTCTGCGTGTGCTCATTAGATGTAGTTGGGTATTGATTGGTCTTGAACTGATAACTAGTAGTTATAGGGGCAACAGAGATGGCAGAAGAGGAGTTAAAGTAACACTAGTTTCTTGCTCCTCCGCCCCACTGGTTGAAAGTGGAATTAACAGTTGTAAACAACCCTGCAGCAGCCTTTTGTAGCTAGAGTTAATGAGCTAACACTAACATGAGCCAAATGATACTAAAATCAGCCACATAGTAAAAAGATCCACACTGTTGGTCTAAAAATATTATTATTCAAGTCCAGTGGCAACAATGCCAGGTCACCATCAGTCCGTGATCTCAGCTCCCTCATCTGAGTAGGCTGAGCTAATGTTCACTCTGGTTTTAGCTTTTTGCTTTGCCTCCAAAGACATTATTCACTTATTTTTACTTCCGGGCTCTCCCATGATGCCAACAAAAACATAAACAACTTCTTGTGCTTTTTTGGTTGACTGGCAAACGGAAAATGCTAACTGCTATCATAATAGCTAACAGCCATAAAGCAGGTAAGGAGCTTCCCCTATAGGGCACCTGCTTCACAAAACTGTCACGTGCTGTTCAAAGTGAAGTTGGAAAAGTTTTTAGTCACACAGTCACTTAAACCCACTTTTGAAGGAAGAACTTAAAGTGGGTGTCAAGGCTTGGGCGGGGACTCATTTCATCCACGCTTCCTGTTAGGAAATCACTTATGAAAGAGGTGTCACCTGGCAGACCGAGACAGCGGCACTGTCAAAAAACGAGTTATTAACAAGCACGTGCGCACTCATGCATGCACGCAAACACACACAGTAAACTTACCGCTTAGGAGAAATGCACACATATTCGGCAGCATCCTGGAGGATTTTGTGTTAACCGCAATCATTAGATGAAAAGGAGAGGAGGGCATTTTTTTCAAGGAAGCAAGCGCCTGCGAGCGCCAACGTTTCATATCGGCAGGTGAGTGGTTGAGCCAGGTGGGGGTGCGGCTGCCTCACCTGGAGACCGGTGCAGTGCAGCCACGTAGTAATTTGCTGATACCACGTTTTTCAGCTTAGCCATCAACCACAGCTGAGTCTAAATAAATGAGGAGCAGAGTTTATTACCCGAAGACGGAGATATGATTACGGTTTTGAGCTGACATATTAAATTCAAAGTAAGTTGCACTAAACTACCACACTAATGATTACACACGTCTACAGCACCATTAGACACATGTCTATACAGGCCATGAGCTAAAAAAGTTAATTTAGGTTTTACAATTTCAAGTGTCAAAAACTGATTAGTTACTTTAAGTGCCCGCCCAGTAATCTGAGGGTTACAGGTTTGAACCCTGCTCAGTCTGTCACAGTTGTTGTGTCCTTGGGCAAGACATTTAACCCTCTTTACCTGCTGGTACTGGTTTGAAGGAAGCCTTGTATCAGTCAGTGAACTCCAGGGCTGCTGTGGCTACACTGTGTTTATTTCTGCTGCCGCAGCGCAGCCCTCTTAGTCCATAAGGCAACACCTCCTTTTAGAGCCTTTTTTCAAACAGGAAGTGCGGGTGGAGTAAGATGAAGATGATTTATTCAAAGACATAATTACTAGAATGAGTAAGGTTACCTGAAACATTCAACACTTCTGTAAAAACAACCTCTTACAGAAATTTGTAATGAAATGGAAAACAAATCAGCACCGGCGAATCTTATAAATAACTGCAACCGAAAACAAAAACTTTATCTGTTATGTTCCATTTGGTACTCTTGTAGCTTATTGTATGTAGGGTGGATTCTCATGCGTGTTTAAACATTATGTTACCCAAATCTTTCTCCACACACGCTCACATTCAAAGGCTTTTGTTCTGTGTGGACTCTCATGTGTTTGTTTAAATGTGTCTTTTGGCTAAATCTTTGTCCACAAAGCTCACAAGCAAAAGGTTTCTGTCCTGTGTGGACAGTAATGTGACAGTTTATATGTGCCTTTCGGCTAAATCTTTGTCCGCAGAACTCACAGGCAAAAGGTTTCTGTCTTGTGTGGACAGTCATGTGACTGTTTAAATGTGTCTTTCGACTAAATCTTTTTTCACAGAGCTCACATGCAAATGGTTTTTGTCCTGTGTGGACTCTTATGTGACTATTTAAATTAGCCCTTTGGCTAAATTTTTGTTCACAAAGCTCACAGGCAAAAGGTTTCTGCCCTGTGTGGACTGTCATGTGACTGTTTAAATGTGTCTTTTGGCTAAATCTTTGCCCACAGAACTCACAAGCAAAAGGTTTCTGTCCTGTGTGGACTCTCATGTGATTTTCTAAATGTGCCTTTTGCCTAAATCTTTGACCACAGAGCTCACATGCAAAAGGTTTCTGTCCCGTGTGGATTCTCATGTGTGTGTTTAAAATTCCCTGTTGGCTAAATCTTTGTCCACAGATCTCACAGACCAAGGGTTTCTGTCCAGTGTGGACTCTCATGTGAGTGTTTAAATGCGTTTTCCGGCTACATCTTAATCCACAGAGCTCACAGACAAAGGGTTTCTGTCCTGTGTGGATTCTCATATGTGTGTTTAAATTTGCCTTTTGGCAAAATCTTTGTCCACAGAGCTCACAGGCAAAAGGTTTCTGTCCTGTGTGAACTCTCATGTGAGTGTTTAAATGTGACTTTACGCTAAATCTTTGTTTGCAGAGCTCACAAGCAAAAGGCTTCTGTCCTACGTGGACTTTCATGTGTGTGTTTAAACTTGATATTTTACAAAATCTTTTTCCACATTCATCACAACTGAATGACTTTAGTTCTGTCTGGACCTTCCTGCATGAGTCGACATGTTTCTTTATTTTAAATTTTTTTTTATCAATGTAACAGCCTGGTGACCTTATTGCTGAGTGACTTGTCACACTCACGTGTTTCTGGAGAGACAACTTGTGGAGAAATTGTTTACCACACTCAGGGCAGCTAAAGGATTTGACACTCTTAATGTCTGACTCAGAAGACCTGCTCTCATTCCAGTCATCGTCTTCATCTCCAGTTTCAGCCCCAGAGTCCGACAGCTCAGAGTCTCGACTCACATCATCTTCACTAACTTCAGTGTCAGAAGAATCAAATGTCTGTTCATGAGGGATCAAATATGGGTTAGCACTAGTATCTGCACTTCCACCAGTTTCTGCCCTCACCTGATCAGCCGAGCTGCTGGTTAGAATATGTATGTTTTCTATTTGCTGCAGATAAAGCTGTGAGAACAGGGGTTTATCTTCATCACCCTCACTCTTTATAGAAACAGCAGTGCAAGGAAACCTGGCAGCTTCAGTCTCCTCCATCAAAGGGAGCTGTTCTCCCTCCAGACTGGTCCAGAATTCCTCCTGTTCCTCCTTAATGTGTTCTGGGTCCTGCTGGTCAACACCAGCACTCTGTTTTTCAAGAGCTTCTTCTTTAACCAGCATCATCTCTTGAACATCTGTAGGAAACACAGAAACACACATTGTGAATTACTAACCTTTGTAAATTTATATTCACACATATTCAAGAACACACTTTTTAATGCTTGATAATTTTTTATTTATTTAATCAAATATGATAAACACTCACTGGCCACTTTATAAGGTTTAACTGGTTCAATAGCTTCTTTTTGTGTTTTACAGAAATAGGATAATTAGACAATCACATGGAAGAAATTCAGTGTAACTCAGTAACTCATCTAGACAAATTGAAGGTGACTTAAGTTTACCCCAGTAAACAGTCTTGATTGTGGGCTTCATTGTATCATGGGGCTGGGGGCTGTTGACTAGAGCTATGAGGCTAAATAAAGACCTGGGAACTCTCTTCTTATCAATTCTGCAATGGCAAATCTGCAAAACAAGCTAGCTTTTAAACACAAATACAGTCCTGGAACTTTCTGTCGGCTATCATCACTAGACCATGCCCGCCTGATACCGGAACATGCATTGCCAGAGTAAATGAGAGAGCACAAATCACCAGTTGCTATTTTCTAGGTCCAAATGTCTTTTGTTTTTTGTGATTTCAAATGGATTTTTGCAGGGACTTTGGTAGTTTGCCCCAAATTTCAGGAGGCAGGAGCCGTCTGTTTGTCCTTCATTATTGTGCAAAGAACCTCTCACATCACTGGTGTTTCGCTGCAAAATGCACAAACGCACAATGAGTGGAGGACCCGGTTAAATGCAGAAGTGCGATGGTTCAGTGAGAAACAACCAGATAGAGAAATTGTTGGTCTCGGACCGAGCCATGTTATTGGCTGAGGTATTTGGACAAAACCACTTCATTAAATCTTTTACATTTTATTTTTTTATCTCCACAATTTACAGCCATGGCCAAAATTGTTGATACCCTTCGGCCAATGAAAGAAAACCATGAAGAAAACGCACAATGGTCACAGAAATAACTTGTATCTGACAAAAGTGATAATAAATAAAAATTTTATGAAATTTAACCAATGAAAGTCAGACATTGCTTTTCAACCATGCTTCAGCAGAATTATTTAAAAAAAAAAAAAGCTCAACAACACTGAGGTCAGGGTTCATAGAAGGCCACTTTAGAATAGTCCAATGAGTTTCTCTTGGCCATTCTTGGGTGTTTGTGGTTGTGTTTTGGGTCATTGTCCTGTCGCCCATGACCTGTGACCCATGACTTGTGACTGAGACCAAGCTTTCTGACCCTCATCAGCACATTTCTCTCTAGAATCCCTTAATAGCCTTGAGATTTCATTGTACCCTGCACAGATTCAAGCTACCTTGTGATAGATGCAGCAAAGCAGCCCCAGAACATAACAGAGCCTCCACCGTGTTTCACAGAAGAAACAGTGTTCTGGTCTTGATACGTTTCATTTTTCCATCGGTGAACATAGAGCTGATGGGCCTTGGCAAAAAGTTAAATCTTTGTCTCATCTGTCTGTAGGACATTCTCCCAGAAGCTTTGTGACTTGTCAACATGTAGTGTGGCATATTCCTGTCTGGCTTTGTATGATTTGTTTTTCAACAATGGTGTTCTCAGGGCTTAATTTGAGCCAGATATTGCCAGAACAATTTTATTTTGAAAGGACCGTTCTGGAAACTGTCTGCTAGGATCCGGCAACTCACGCGACAAACTTGTGCTATACGCAGGATTCGAATTACAGGTGAGCTAAAGGGAGCTCCTGGAAGCCCTCAACTTCCACACCCAGGGAGAGCCCAAAAACGATCCTGGTTCTACTTATATCACATTATTTATGTGGACTCTCCAGGGATTATTTGGAGCTGAGAGGCACAGAGCTCTGATTGTTGATGCGCTCCAGACAGATGCGTCCTGAGCACGGCCACAGTAACATTCTCAAAGTGTTGTCACCTCAAAAACAAAGTTAACACACAATCGTTTATGTCGGCTCAAATTCTTTTAAGCTTTCTGTCTTTTATTTGTGCCTGATGCATTACGCTGCTGCGGAGCGGAGCGCATAACCTGTTTCGTCCTCTGGTGACTTCACCGCACCGGTGCGGTCTGCACTCACTCCGCTATATTTGCGGTCAGTAGATCTTTTTGAACCGCAGTTCAAAGATAATTCATGATTATTAATTCAAAATACATGAAACCAGGTAGCAGTTTTTCTTTGAGAGGAGATGCAGGAAGATAACAGAGACAGGACAGAAAAATAGTCAAATAAAAACAAGTTTGTTTGTTACCTGGTGGTTGCAACAAACATTGAAAGTAATCAGAAGTGAGGAACAGAAAATGTAATTATTCTTTCAATGTTTAGATCAGCAGGAACTCTGAGAGACTGCAGGCGCACCAGTGAGTTTGCAGCCGCTGTGCAGGGGGAGAGGGCTGAAGCAGGGGAACAGTAAAGATGCAAAAACTACCACTGTTGAAAGAAATCTATGGTAACTTTGAAAATGTGGGGGCAACTTTAATTACTTGTCAACCATTTGTTAGCCATTTAGCTAGCTGAGCAAGGATACAACCGTAGGTGTCTTGTAGCCTAGTTTTGGTCAAAAATTTCCCAGAATGCACCGCTGTATTTTCAAAAGGATGGCGGATCAGAAGCCGGCAGCTACTTCGGGGGCAAATTTCAAGTTTAAAAGTAAGTCAACTAATTTCAAATGTTTTTTTTTTAGATCCAAAGAAGTTATCTATGGTTGGTTAGTTGCTTAGTAGTTGCAGCTTCGGTGGCTAGTAGGTAGTAAGTCACTTATATATTACATTTAACAAATATAGACACAATTTCAAAAATAAAAGGCTTGTTATATGTTTATATTGAAATGTATACGTATAAAATAAAATGGTATCTCCCGTGTCATGTGACGTTACGTGATCGCGGCTTCAGCGGCGGTCACGTTTTCTTTGACCAAGGAAGGACAGTGTCCTCATAAGCAAGGCGCCTGGCCTCGCAAGACATCGCCTCGCTGCGAGGCCAGGCGCCTTGACATTGACAAAGACTCCAGGTCTATTTCATGAGTTTATTTTTTTTTTTATCTGTTGAAGCATGGTTAAAAAGCAATGTCTCACTCATTGGTTACATTTCATCAAATTTTTATTTCACATTTGTCAGATTCAAGTTAGTCCTGTGACCATTGTGAGTTTTTCTTTCATTGACCAAAGGGTACTGACACTTTTGTCTATGTCTGTTTTTATAGCTATACAATCAATGTTAGATTGTTGTTAGGAGGTTTAAATATGTTTTAAGCAATTTTTTTTTTCAAATTTGCCGTAGTAGCTTTAAACAAAGAACTGCCTAACTTGCTCGGGTAGAAATTCCACTCACCCCTTAAAATACTGACTTGTCCTTTATTTGGTTGTTAAATTTTGTGTCCCGCATTGAACCAAAACCTCTCACACACATGTGAAAACCTCTCATACACACATGGGAAAAACTCACACACACACACACACACACACACACACACACACACACACACACACACACACACACACACACACACACACACACACACACACATTCGTGGAGCAGTACCTGTTTTCATGCTGTCCAGATCCATATGGAACCGATGTGTGGTTCGAGTGAAGTACACTGATCAGTCACAGCTGATCCTGAAGTTGGGGCACCTTTTATTCAGCCGTGTTTTGCTGGCAGCTTCAATAGAAACAAAGCACAAGAGCTGATTAAGATTTGCTGCTTTAGAATGACATATGATTAAAGATGCAACGGTTTTGGTCAGCTAAAATGTATTTAGACAGAACTTTTGGTTCACATCGCTCAGCTGCAAGTCCCAGCCATTTAAACCAAAAGGGTTCAATTGAAGGCAATTTGACTTCTTTGGTTTCTTGAAGACATTTTGCTTCTCATCCGAGGAGCTTTGTCAATTCCTGGATGACTGAGAACCTTCACCAGCATCCCAGCCATTTACATTCTGCTGCTTCTGAGACCAGTGCCAAGTGCTGCCTGCAACCGTTTTGTTTGACCAGCATGGGGAATTGTGCCATGTTCATCGATCTCCAGTAACTAGAAAATAAAAGAAAAAATCAGGAGGCTCATGTATAAAGAATCCCCTCAGATTTCCTGGAGACTGAGATTGTGTCAGTAGCTGAAACTGAGATGTTATCAGGAGAAACTGTCGTTAATTAGACTTTCTAAAACAGCATCGTGGATAGAAGGAATAAAATAAATGAAATCAACAACTTCTAAACAGATGAGATGTTATTTGTTTCTGGGAAGATTGGAGTTCTGCCTATCTAAAAATAAAATAGTACTAGTTTAAAAGTATTACAGCACACCCAAAATAAAATTACATATAGATATTTAGCTGGGCCTATTTAAAATGAGTAACAGTGCTATCTTAAATGTGTTTCTAAAACCTGTAAATACTCTGCAATCTTTTTCCACACAGTAATATGAATTTTACTTTTTAACTCTCAAAATGTGTCTAATATTAATAATAATACGTCTAATGTTGAGATTTTTTAATCTTTAGAGACTTTCGGTTATGTTTTTCTTTTTGTTTAATCTATTGTATTCTAACCTTAACCCTATCAACCAAAGCAGTTGTTATAACGGATTTCCTTAAATATAATATATCCGGTAACAACATAGGTGACCGGTAATTTGAAATTAGGATCATTTATATTATTGCTGTAAGAGATGCGATTGTTAAAAGCGTAAACTAATCAAGCTACGTGGTCAATGGCAGAAACGACTACGACAGATGAAAACAAATGTCACTGGTATTTGGAGAAGAAATTAATTTAAGTCTACTATTAACCTCTGTAGCGTTTCACGGTCATCGACAATATTCTTCTGGTTTCTTCTTTTTCTTCTCGTGTGTTTACCGAGCTGCGCTCTTCTTCGTGGTCATGGACGTTTAGTTTGGCTCCCTCACGTCGTTGTAGCGCCTCTACCGTCACCAGCTGGGACTACATAATAATAATAATAATAATAATAATAATAATAATAATAATAATAATAACAATAATAATAATAATAATAATAATAATAGTAAATACACAGCAGAAAAATACCGAGGTCTGGGCCTTGGAATGTCAGACATATATTGTAAAGAAAGTGTAAAACAGTAAAACCAGCAGCACTTTAAATTTCTGAATTCCAACTCTGTTTTGAATGTGATGCAATATTGAAGTTTCATTTAAATTAATTTATCATCTCTTGAGACTCGTTTTGATATAAACATCTCAGTGTGATGTTTTCTGTTATAATAATCCGTTATAATAATGATCCATAAGCTGTTTTTCTTTAAACTTTAGGGATGGATTTGGGGATTGTGCAGCACTTGATCCCCTTTCACGAAATGTTTATAACCTGGTTAAAAATGAAGTTAAAGCCTAAAATGGCCACCCTACCCTCCACATCATCACCATCACCACCAGCATCAGCCGCAGCATCTTAGAAGTCCGCCCCCTAGCGTCCGTCCTGGGAACGCCTCCTGTCTGTGTGCGCATGGGCGGAGAAACGGCCGCGGTACGCTCTTTATTATTCTATGAGTAATTTCATTTTTTTACAAAAATGGCGTCCGTTCAGGGAGGTGTGGGTGCTGTCACTTCTCCACAAAGCCAGGAGTACCCCGGCGGACCCCACTGGAGCCCGGCCATCAGCCAGTACCAGCAGCAGCAGCAGCACCACACCGCCCGCAGCCTGGACCGGGCTCTGGAGGATGCAGTCAGCTCGGGGATCCTGAACCTGAGCGGCAGGAAGCTGAGGGAGTACCCGGGGCTGAGCTACGACCTGACCGATACCACACAAGCAGGTGGGTCGAAATGACCGTGAATCAGATATGCGGGGCTCGTGCACGCAGCGCGCTCGCATGGTGCGTGGATTCTGTATTTTATCTCATTATGTGTGAGGGGCGCAACGTGTGACATTTACGAGGATCGGGCGTCCTCTCCTCCGCACCGACTCCTGTTAAAACACAGCATCCTGGCTGTGATTGTGGGTCACACCCGGCACCAGTGGTTCAGTTCGACTGTTTATTGGGGCGAAGCCCGCAGCTTTCAGGGGCTCCCCTGGAGACTCATGAATGAGACAGCAGGCGCACCCACTCAGCCAGAGATTCATTTGATTTGGCAACCTGAGAGAGCTGAGGCTCAATGAATGAAATATTTGTATAAAAAAGAAAAAAACAACAACATTTAAACAAACTACCTTCTTTCTGGAAACTATTTTCACCATGCATCGTGTAATAAACCGTTTTTATGACTCTTCAGACAAAAGCTCCCAGTCTGAAGAACAGGGTGTAATGTGCAGAAGCTGCTAAGCTCTTCTTTGGATTTGTTAGAATGCATCTCTCTGCAGCAGGTGACCTTATACTGCAGCCAGTCAATAGGTCAGTCACGTCCTCTTAAGGAGGCCTTATCAGGGTCAGGTCATACACACTAAGTTTTATTAAGGGTGCTGGTGTAGCAGGGGGCTTATGACACTAAAGCTTGCTGCAAGACACATGAAAGTGGGTTTGATAATAGATTATTAAAGGCCTTGTGTTCCTCAGAGGAAGTTTTACATCATCTAATGCTGAGAGGCGATGATGGGATGAAAATCACTGTGTGGTTTTAAGATCAGGCGACTTTAGTGGCTTCTATGACTCCAGCATTATTAACATTAATTATTATTACCAAGATGAGAGTGACTGCCTCCTCCTCCACAGTGTCCACATGGCAGCCCTTTAAAGAGTCTCTGACGGGTCTAGCCTGGAGCCCGGACTCATTTACTCCCCCCTTTCTACTGAAAATGACTGATGATTCAAGCACACGTTCACCATCAGGCAGAAAGGATGTCCCCAGAAATAATAATGTGCCTCCATTCCCTCAAGACTAATCCTGGCTTGAGTGGCGGTCGTGTCATTCAGAGGATTTTTGTGATAAAAATACACACTTAAGACTAAAATAAACATTTTACTGTCTAGATTGTTCTTCCTTGAGGCCACAGCTGTGATCAGGCAGCGATTTCCTGTTGGTGGAAAAGCTGCTGTGTTTTCACTTTCTGTTCTCGTCTCTGTGTTTTAGTAAATAGAACAATGGTTGCACTGGTTAAAGGGAAGTCACTCTTAGAGATCCTCGCCTCACAGACCCAACTGAATTGGACAGGTTTCACATTTCTTTAATGTTCCTGGACATCAGTGAACTCCCTTCAGCCTTTAGAATTGGTTTCATTTCCTCCTTAAAGGCAGACAGGCCGTCTAACTTGTGTGTGTGTGTGTGTGTGTGGTTGCTGTGTGTTTTTGGCAGTTTGTCTTCGTTTCCTCACAAGTAAACGCTCAAACCCACAGTCCTGTTGCTCGAGTCAGAGGAACGACTCGGTGGAGGTGTTCTGGTTAATATCCCAGCATGCCCCAGCTTGCCATACCTTCCCCAGTGGAAACACACCCCTCAGACTGAGCTGCTGCTGGTGTGTTAACACTCACAGGTGTTGTTCACCTGTAGAGAAAAGCGGAGAGTAGCTGCATAAAACCCCATGATTCTGGTTTGTTTAAGATTTTATTCTCATCTATTTGTATACAACTATAAACGGGACTGATCAGATTCTGAAATTGAGCCAAAATCTCCAAACTTCTCATAATAAACATTTTAGAATGAAACTTTGAATTTGTGGTAAAAATGAATGCGGGGAAAAACGACGGCGCTTGCTTTAGGAGTTTGCAGCCAAACGGATTAGCCTCGAGCATGTTTAAACAGGTGAAACAGAGCACATAAATGATGCACTTTTACTTGCTGAGACTTGATTAAAGCACATTTCACACTACGCTGTCATCACATTCCTCAGAAGTTTTAACGCTCGTCAGTCTCTCCACAAGGACGAGACTGGAGCTGGGATGGTTTGTTTTGTTAAGGACCAGCGGAAATACGGAGAGCACCACTGTGCATTTACCGGCATGAAGACGCCCGACTCACGTCGCAGGGCTCCTTTGAAAATAAGACAGAGTTTCACATTTTCACATACATTTTTAGCCTTTTCAAATAAGTTTTATTTCAAAGTTTATTCTAAAGAACATGAATTACATAAGCGTTACACTTGTTTTGAGAAAGCGTGGAGATCAGAAAAAGCACTTTTTTAAAACTGCAGGAACAAAAAAAGCTGACATGTTTTTATTCTTCAGTACGTCGTCCTGTTTGCTCGTAGCCGAGTGATGCAGAGCAGCAGAGATCTACAAAAAGCAAGTTTTACATATAGTTCAATAACCAGATCCCTACCGTGTTTTTGTCTTGTAACTAGTTTTGTGCAAGTGCAGTGAATTGATTGTTGTGAATTTATTGTGATGAGGCTTTTCTCCATTGATGTTTCTGCATGTTTGAGCAAAACTGAATCGAGCTGAACTTTATTACCAACTAGACGCATCATGGCAAACAGTCATTTATAAAAAATACATAGGAATAAAATGGGTTGGGGGCAAAAACAGAAACGTTAATAGTATTTTCAACATGACATGTTTATGAACAGACTAGAGCGACTAGAGTGGCATAATAGGTGAACTAATTCACCAGTCCAAGGAGTTGAGAAGGACAGAAGTTGTTCTGTTGGTGAATCCAGTAGCAGAGGGACATCTGTGTCGCTGGTTATGGTTCTGATTAGAGGCCGACCGATATGTTTTTTTTAAGCCAATACCAATTTTTAAAGAACATTGTTGCTTATGGCTGATATTGAAAGGGGATTATTATGGCCTATATATATTTATATATTTGCGTCAATAGAAGAGATCGGTAACTGATTAAGTTTGAGTTCATGACACGGTAGCTGTATCAAAGATGGCATCAAAGACCTCTAAACCAGAGATGGAGTCACCATGGTGAGTGTGTCTTGCTCGTTTTGTTTCCTCCACCTACTGGTTACTGGTATATTGTAGCGTTCGGACACGTTGTGTTAATTTCGGGGGACGCGCACAAATGGCGCAAGTAATGCATGGCAGCTATTTTAAACATGCGTTCGCATCGTCAAACAGCAAGTATATCAAGGCCCTAAGTTATGCCTCTCCATCCCAGTAGGTACGGAGACCTCAACGTCATCATCCATCATCGCAAGGGCTCTCCAACTGGCACACAAGGACAGACAGAGTAGAGCCCACTTTTCTAAATATCTATTGAATGCAATGGAGACCAGAAGCCTGTGATTAACACCGCCTCCTTTAACTTTGTCAACAGCACCGCCACTCCCCCATAAAAATAAAATGAGAGCCGAACATATCTAGCGACAGACATGGAGCAGATTGAAAAACGTTTTGCAGAAAAGTCAGACAATATAAACATTAATGCCCATGGCTGAAGGAGAACAAAGATACACAGCAAACATTTGATTTGTGACAGGAAACGTGTTGGGATCATCGACATATATACCATTGGGATGGTGACAACATGGAGGAGTGGAGGACAAATTTGTTTGTGTTAAAAGTCTCTGAAATACATAAACACAATATAAACACACTAGAGAGGTGACTGCAATGATGGCAGGATACCCCAGAGAAGCGCTACGCCCTCTGCTGTCCTGGCGGAGAACTGCTTTGCAACACTGACGTACCAGCGGAGAAGTATAAAAGGAAGACTTCTCCGTCAGTACGTGTGTGTGTGTGTGGTGTGTGTGTGTGTGTGTGTGTGTGTGTGTGTGTGTGTGTGTGTGTGTGTGTGTGTGTGTGTGTGTGTGTGTGTGTGTGTGTGTGAGCGTAAACTTGCTGACAGAAATGTGTAAACCAGCCTTTACAGCTCTGCAGTACTGTTAGACATATGCTCCATTTCTCCAAACAGAGGCTGTTCAGGAAGATTTATATTAGATAAGATTTCAATAATTAATCATTTTTCCAAATAAACAAATGGGAATATAGGAAAAGGTTCTATAATGCTGGATTTTCAAAGAACGTATAAAGATCCACTGATGTCCTGAATCTTCAGCAGGAAACGGCTTCCTGCTGTTTTCTTCTTTGTCTGAGTTTAAACATGATTGTTACTCTTCTGTCCAAAAATATCTCCCAAAAGCCTCACAGCAGTGCCTGAGAGATTTGCAGATGTAGCACTCATCCTTGAGAAACTTGCTTCTTTTGATGAAATCAGGTGATTTTCTGACAGTCTGGTTGGAACGCCTCAACAGCTTGTCAGTAAAAGAAACACTGAAAGAGTGAAATTTGCTTTGTGTGGAATTTAATGTTATAGCACTAAGTCCTTTGTTTGAGCCATTTAAAATAAAGGGTGTGTTATGTATTTTTTATTTAAAAAAGTGTATACATTCATGTCTGGGCATGGTAACGATGTTTCCAGTCTTCTGAAGTCCGGTCTGAGGTTCTTTCTTTCAGCTGATTTGGACTCAGGCGTTTCTACTGGCTCTACACCTTGAGTCAGTCATCAGCGTTTCTTCTGCTGGTGGCCAGTCTAGTCCTGGACTTCTTGAATTACTGTATATTTGTGGATAATTAAGATTTTTCTGCAGAACTTCCTTTCAAATCAATCCATTGCCTGCGTCATTTTTCTTTTTTCGGAATGGGAGATTGATCCGGACTCGTGCAAAGCCTTTGCATTTGGTGTGTGGGCCTGGTGGGCCACATGTTTATGTTTATGTATTTAGCAGACGCTTTTGTCCAAAGCGACTTACAAGTGATAATGCCTGAATAATAATATGAAATGCACATGCCTGAAGCACAGAAAAAGATCAAAACTAAAAAGTGTTTTATTTTATTTTACAAAACACATCTAATAGTTTTAGAGGAAGAACATGTGGACTCCACTTGAACCTGGTTAATGTCTGACAGAGAGAACAAGCACCTAGACACCACCTCCTCACAAGGTGAAACGGATCTGCACGCTGACCAAAGCCCTGTTGTTACACAGTCAGCGTGCTTCAGTCATTCCAGCCTCCACACCAACAGCTACCTCCGTCCACAAATAGGACGCCCCGTTGGAAGACACCGCTTGACTTCAGATGTTGTCCAAACCGTGTCAGCCAGACATCCTGGTCACGTCTGCTGCAGGGTGCACTTTCCTTTTACAGTTTTTCCTTTGATGCTAATATATATTGCACTTTATGTGATGCAGTGTTGCATTAAGACTTAATGGATTTAAACATTCCCCGTTTAAAATCACTATGAAGCATCTTCCAGTAAGGAGAGCGATAGAGGATTGCAGATTGTTATTTGCTCTGTAACTCAGCAGGATGTCTATTAGTGTAGATCTTGCTGTGTCACGGGAAGAGGAGGCATCATCTGCACTTCCAACATGAATGAATGGATTGCTGATATAGTATGAGGGTGCAGTGGTGTGGATCTTTGATGGACTGCTTGTCTGCCTTGTCCTGTGGGAGCTCCAGGCAGCCAGCAGGTGGATTAAAGACCCGCTGCAGCCTGCAGATGGTGCACGGGCTGGAAAGGAGGGAGAAAGGAACAGAGACGGACAAAGAATCCCCCTTTCTGCTTCTGCCCTCATCATCGACCCTCATGATTCCTCTGCTGCAGAAGAATCCCCAGTTGCATGTTGGGTAGGGCGGATGAGGGAGGTGGGGGAGTTGTCTGAGTACAGCTGGGTTACACCATCAGGCCTCAGGGAGAGGCAGAATTCACTATTAATGGAGAGTGAATACACCCCGTGACCTCTGATTTGCTCGTTCCTCATCTGGTAATTTCTGCTTCCTTTAACCTCTTGACTTCATTTCCCTTCGTGCTACTGGCTGTTTCATGGTCGGCCTCTCACTTCTGCTTACTGAACACCGTCAGAGCTCGGGCCATGGGTAGAGATAAAGGGCCTGTCAGCTCTGTCACGGTTCATATAACACAGGCGTGGGGAACCCTGGTGCTCGAGGACCGGTGTTGTTTGTTTGGTAGCTAAATATCTCATAAACTGGACAGACTTTAATGAAACTTTCAGAAAAGCACCACTGGACGTATGTCTGCAAAGAATCAACTTTTGGAGTCAACCTGATTCAAGATGGCTGCCATAGCTCATCAACACTAGTAGAAATGCCTATGGATCTGTATTTCCTGGTGCAACAGAGTAAGGTGTCATGATCACGTGTGGAGTTACTGCAGAGCTCTGACCGGAGAACTATATTGAAAATGAAAGTAAACACAGCAATAAGTTTCACGTTTGTAAACAGAATCAACCCATTTGCACCCATTCGCTGCTCAGACCGCTAATATCTGAGAATGTCTGTTATCTGGGAGGGGCTCTCTTGCATGTGAAAGGTGGTTCTATGCTTATTCGCCTTTTTGTGACATCACTAATGGGGACTTTTTGAAACGGCTTGTTTTAGGGACAAACAATGAAACAAAAGAGAAATTATTTTCAAGTTTTATATTTTTAGAGACAGTAGAGAAATGCGTGGCTTCAGTACGTCCACCTAGCCACAATAAAAAAAAAACGGCCATTATTCACTTCCGCCGACACCATACCGCCAAAATGTGATACCCGGCCTTTAATTGAATACAGGCCATTAGAAGAAGAAGAAGAAGAAAATATAATTTCTATAGCGCCTCTCAAGATAAAAATCACGAGGCGCTTCACAAAAAAAAAAGTAAAAATATAAAAAAGCATTTAGAAAATGTTTAAAAATATATTTAAAATGAGCAAAAATAGGCAATTGGGGTTTAAAAGAAAAAATGTTAAGAAGGAGAGAGAGTGAATGGGAAAGAGGGAAATCAGTAGATCCTGAGGACCGTGGAATAGGTGGGGAGAGCAGAATAACGAGAGTGGTGATGAAGGTCATACAAAAGCCAGCTTGAACAAGTGAGTCTTCAGCTGCTTTTTAAAGGAGACCACTGAGTCCACTGATCTCAGGCTCAGGGGGAGAGAGTTCCAGAGTCTGGGGGCCACAGCAGCAAATGATCTGTCACCTTTGGTCTTTAGCCTGGTGCTGCACAACCAGTAGGCTTTGATCACTGGACCTCAGGGACCTGCTGGGGGTGTAGGGACTAAGAAGATCACCAATGTAAGATGGTGCTTGTCCATGTAAGGCCCTATAGACCAGAACCAGGATCTTGAAATGAACCCTGAAGTTGAGTGGCAGCCAGTGAAGCTGGAGGAGAAGCGGGGTGATGTGGGTGTGTTTGGAGGACTTGGTCAGAAGCCAAGCACAGGCATTCTGAACCACCTGTAGACGGTTCGGGGAGGTTCTGCTCAGACACGTGAAAAGAGAGTTGCAGTAGTCTAAGCGTGAGGAGATGAAGGTGTGGAGAACTGTCTCAAGTTCAGAGCGGGACTGAAGGGGACTCAGCTTAGCAATGTTCCTGAGATGGAAGAAGGAAGAGCGAACAAGAGAACTGACTTGAGAATCCAGGGTGAGAGCTGGGTCAAAGGTCACGCCAAGATTCCTGACGGAAGGTTTGGTGTGGGAAGCAAGCAGACCAAGAGAGTCTCTGACTTTGGGAACCAGCTTGTCTGGGGCACAGATGAGGATCTCAGTCTTATCTTCATTCAGCTGAAGAAAGCTCCCAGCCATCCAGGCTTTGATAGAGTCTAAGCAGGTGTGTAACAGCTGCAGCTTAGACATCTCATGGGGCTTATAGGAGATGTACAGTTGTATGTCATCTGCATAAAGATGGTAGGAGAATATTAGAGGATTTACGGTAGATAGCTATCTCCATTAGCTTAGCTCCCACCTCCGCGTTAGCTTTGGGTTAGCTACAGGTTAGCTTGTAGCTAGTTTGACCGGATGTCGTCAGTTGATCCCAGCCTTACAGCCCCACCCTCAGCTCCACCTCTCTTCCCTTTTGTGGAATTGTCTGGGCTTGACGGAACCTGTGACACGGTCAAAATAGCGTTGGTGGCCACCTCTGATTTTTCCTCAAAAACGTGTTATTGGAGCCTATGGAAACCCATTGTCTATATATATATATATATATATATATATATATATATATATATATATATATATATATATATATATATATATATATATATATGTATGTATGTCAATTATTTAGACAGAAGCTGCTCTTGTCAGGCTTTGTTAACTGAAAACAGACAAAAAGTGTCAGGATCCAGCAGGTGTAGCTGTTCCTTTCTTTTCCCAGGTGCTGAGTGGTCCTAGCTGGAGCCAATTACCTCATCAAGGCAGCAGTATTTAGGAGGAGTGGAACACCAGACGGACATCACCTGATTTCCTTAGTGGAGTGCAATCTCTTCCACGGCTTTGAAAGACCCAGGAAGTTCCTCGTCGGTTCATACACCCAAGTTCTCCTCTCCAGGTCTTCACTGTTTGGATGTCCGTCTCCCCAAGTGTGGCTGCTCCTCTCTCCACCGCTGCAAAAGCTTCAGCACTGGATTCTGCCAAGCCGCTCGGTTCTCCTGTGGAAAGAACACACCACTAAATCGCTGTGCAGCTCTCACAAACTTCAGCCATCCAGAATACTCACCTCTCCCTCAGGACCGGTCCCTCCGCAGAGTTATCAATTCAAATTAATCCTGCTAAAGAACTCTCAGTTTGTTTCTACACGTACTCGCCATACCTACCTTTTCCAGTGATTATCCTCCTCGAATCCTTGCTTCCTCTTGGTCTCTCGATTCCTCTGATACAGAAGAAAATAAACTGTTAAGAAAAAGTTGTTTGAGTCTGAGTGTGCTGTGTCTGCTTAAGAGTCACTTATTCTGAATCATGACAAAGTCAAAATCTTTTTTCGTGTGTCTGTGTGTGTTTGTGTTAATGGAAACATTTTGGGTGAGTGATTTTACAACCCTAAGGAATAAAATGCTGTGAACAAGG
The DNA here is from genome assembly GCF_043380555.1 of Nothobranchius furzeri. Classification (NCBI taxonomy): domain Eukaryota; kingdom Metazoa; phylum Chordata; class Actinopteri; order Cyprinodontiformes; family Nothobranchiidae; genus Nothobranchius; species Nothobranchius furzeri. The sequence goes on along the minus strand of NC_091750.1, from coordinate 46,948,629 downwards.
GTTAGCAGCAAGTGTACCTCTTACGCTCTCCAGGTTTCTCATCTAGGCCAAACATCTTGACTTCATTTGCATATAAAATATTTTAATGGGCAGAGCTTTATAAAGTCCATTAAATCAATAAAAATTGTGAATTATTTACAGTTTGATAATTTGTTGAAGCACCTGCTCTTTTGGATTTGTCCTCCCCATGCAAATAAACTTTAATATCCTCCTAAAAGGCAGCTGATTTATTAACCATCAGATTGTCGTTGCATGAGCTCATTCCAAGTAAGCTACATATATGCGATTGAATATAATTTGTCACACAAATAATTTATAACACTTGCAAATGTTTAATCACATCACAATATTCTACTGTTCCTGGTAAAATAGTTTGATTGGTAAATGTTTCCCAATCAGAAACAGATGCAAATGTGGAGCTGCCCTTATGTCTAGTGACCTGACCCATTAGTTTCTATATTAACATTCTTAAAAATGTTCTAAATGTCTTAAAAATTAAACCTGCTCGCATTAACTTTCTAGTCTTTGTGGTTTTTAAATAATAAGATGCAGGACCTTATTCCTAACCCATATGAGGCATTCTACCCTTTTCCGATTCAAGACCATGGTCTTGCATTTAGAGGAACTGATTCTCAACCCAGCTGCTTCACATTGCTCCAGTGAGAGCCGAAGATCACGTTCTGATGAAGCCAACAGGACCACATCCTTTGCAAAAAGCAGAGACCTGATCCTCAGGCCACCAAAACAGATCCCCTCAACACCTTGGCTACACCTAGAAATCCATAAAAGTTCTGAACAGAACTGGTGACAAATGGCAGTCCTGGTGGAGTCCAACTCTCACCAGACACGAGCCTGACTTACTGCCGGTAATGCGGACCAAGCTCTGACACCGGTGGTACAGGGACCTAACAGCTCATATCAGAGGACCTGGTACCCCAATTCTTATGAAGAAATTCCCCCAAAAGGATCCCCCCAACCTAACCCCATGCAAAAAAAAACTGCAGCAGGGACTCAAACCTGCAGCATTCCTGCTGCGAAACAACAGTGCTACCATGCTGCTGGAAATAATAAAATAATACATTTATTATTCATATTTATTACTGATAAGTTAATATTCCCAACAGTTAATTTCATTTACTTAACCTTGTCCCTGTTGTAAGGGTGCGTTCAGCCATTTATTCAAAAGGTTTTTAGTTTATTAACGGATACATGTAGTTCTTTTTGTGAAATCCACACATTTGCTGCAAGGTAAAAACAAATAACAAGCAAAAAGCTAATTAGCAAAGCACCTGTCAGAAACTCCTAAAATATTAATCGGTCTGTGATGTTTTAGTTTTAAAGTATTTTTTATTTTTAACTGAATCTGGTTTGAAGCTTCACCGTAAAACAGAAAAACTGGCTTATTGGTTCATTTCTGGTTGGAGCACATTTGTACAGTCAACACCACACACACACACACACACACACACACACACACACACACACACACACACACACACACACACACACAGAGTCTTTCAGGCTCAGCCCACTCCTCTCACCACCAGCATGTAATTGGTGTGCACCCACAACCTCTATTGCCAGATTAAAGTCATATCAGTGTCACCCCAACCCCCACCCTCTCTCTGTGCCTAAAAGCATGACACTGATGTCACTGAAAGCCCATCAGCGAAGGTCCGGCAGTTATTGCTTCTGACTCACACATTAAGTGTCTCGTTTCGGTTTTATAATTTACCTCGTGTCAGTATGCCAGATTACTTTACTCACAAAGATATTTTAGAGTGGGATTTTCCCGAGCCTTTCTCACTCTACTGGAAAATGAGGTGATTTTGACTCAGCCAACTATCTATAACTGAGATATTATTTAAATGAACAGATCTGTCCCTGACTACTGAAAATTAAAAATGTTAACATATGAATTTTGTAGTATCTGGTTAAATAGACTGATGGGTCTGATGGCCTGATTATAAGTTTTATTACATTAAATCCTAACCCTACTCCTAATGGGAGAGATTCATTTAGGAGGAACAGAGGTAAATTCTGATTAGACAGATGAGCTTATAGATAGTTAGGGTGAGGCTAGTAACAAAGTGGTTCATGTGAACTCTAGACTGCTCTACATTTGTTAATAAATTGGTATTTCAGGTACAATATGAACTTAAAAAAAGACATAATATGCAAAATTCACCTTTTGTATCATGTTGTGCTGCCACGGCTCTCTACTGTAGACAAACATTAAAAAATCATTCCGCTTTCTGTCAGTGCTTGGTTTTAGGAATTATGCGCCTAAAACAAACCGCTTCGAAAGGTCCTCATTTGTGATGTCACAAATGTGGAAATTAGAGAGAGTAGTAGTGAATCTACTTTGAGCTTCTCCCAGATATCGGAGCATCTCAGCTAGTTGTCCCTTTGCACCTACGTCACGTGGATCTAATATATTGGTTGGCAAAAGCATGTAAACAGTGAGCGACACATGTAGAGCCTGAAATTGTTTTTGTTGTTGTTTTTTATGCAACACAAGCATTCCTTCAACTAGTTCAAGCCCAGTTCAGTTATCAGAAGAAGTAGCGCACCTAGGCGGGGCTCATAGAGAGGTGTATGTTAACTAGCTTACGAACGTTAGCTTAAGTTCTCGCGGCTGTTCACCGATGTAAACATGTTGCTGACTTAGGCGAAATTCACCCCGCTGGATTTAAAATATGTTATAAAGAGCACTTCACTTTTACACCGAAGCTGATTTAAAAAAGAAGTCTAGATCCCTACTGGTTTTGTTGCTGGTGGTGTTATCGGGCTCAGCTGCTGCTCTCACACTGGGATGAGACCAGATATCTCTGAACGGCGATGCTCATACTAAATAAATAACATAATTTTAACACATGTAATCATACATTGGCATTATAATATTGTAAATAATTATCTCTCATTTCACTACAATGGACGATACCATGTGTCCTCCGTGGTTAAATATCCATCCATTAGGATTATCGATATAATAACATCACATTTATCCCTGTCCCTGTTTTCCTCATGAAATATACGAATGTTAATCTTACCTGGTAAAAACATGTTCTCTGCAAATCCCAAGATACTTTGAGGGCTGCTAGTCAATTTGATTGATCGCTGCAGTTTATCTCTGCCTTCAGTCTCCATCAAAGTATTTGGAAAAAAAAAAAAAAGAAATAAGTTGACTTTACATCCTTGTCTGTTAGTGCAGCCAACAGCGCAGCAAGCTGCTACCATTTTACTGTGAAGTCAACTCAATAAAAGCTATGAAAGGCTACAAACTGGCTTTTTTGGACCAACTTCACTGGAATTAGAACATGTGTAAACAATCTCTTTTCCAAAAATCATGGCAAAGGGGGCGGTCCTATGAGTGGCGTGAAGTCACGTGCAAAGGGTCAATAGCCTGAGTGGGGGAGGGGTGGGTGTGGCCAGCTACAGCGTGTTTTCTTAAAGTGACAGAGCCCTGAAACAGCTCATTCTGGAAGATACTGAAAATGACAAAAATAACAGTGTTGGGTTTGCTTCATGTGAAAAGGAATTTATGCAAAGAATTTCATAAAAATGTTTTAAATAGACCATAGGACTATTATATCTTAAAAAAATAATTATAACAGGTCTCCTTTAAAGTATGAATAGCAAATCTACAGCACAAGCTAGCTTTGAAACATGAACATGGTAACGGTACACTCATCCCTCCCATCAGGTATAATTCCTGGACTGCCTCTGCCTGAATAGGAAACCTGAATTGCCAAAGGATATGAGGTAGTGCTAAACACCAGTGTGTTCTTTTTAAAAACAGAAATCACATGAATTGGCCATGCCAAGACTAGCCATTAGCTTGTCAATCCAACCAGGACCAATTTCTTTTATTATTTTTTTTCTAACTAAGGTTATTCAAAGAGCTAAAACAGATAAGATATTAATTTTTTTTCATTATTTCCACAGAAAACTTAAAAATATAAAAAATAAATCATTCAGAAATGAATCTACTTCCAACCCTCTCAGTTCTGGGACTCGAACACCATGTGACCTTTTTGGACAATAACAAAGTAAATATGCCGATCATTTGCAGACAAATGAAGAAGATCTGATGTTTTTCAGATGTTTTGTTCTCAATTAGAGTGAAAAGGAGACAATTTAATAAGTAAATAAGCATGGTACCACTCCCAGGTTGTTGGGTGAAATGCGGAGGTATCATAATACCAACAGCACTCAGACATCCAGAGGTTGAGACCGTAACTTTAGACTCGTTTGATGTTAGAAACAATCCTCTGAATGTATCGATTGTGGTTTCTTGTACCCAAATCAGACACTGTGGATAAAGTTCAGACATATCGTATTTAAAGTGAACACATTTCTTAGTTTCTGTTTCATCTCATTACAGATTTATCCAAGAATCATCTGACAGAAATTCCCCCAGAAGTGTGTCTGTTCGCCCCCCTCGAGTCTCTCAACCTCTACCACAACTGCATCAAATGCATCCCAGAAGCCATCATCAACCTGCAGATGCTGACCTATCTTGATATCAGGTGAGCTATCACTGAAATATCTGCTTTATAATTTTTTTGCTGAATTCCTGTTCAGTTCCTCAGCTTCCAGTGCTCTGTCTCCGTAGAGGTTCATGTTCTGCTTTTGCTGCACAAATACCAAAAACTAGCTCACATGAAAGAGTGACGTTTCCTCTTTTGCAGAACCTCAATTCCCGGTGTGTCTGACACTGATCTAAATGTAGGTCAACTTTTTCCCCTCCACAGCCGAAACCTTCTGACAGTGTTGCCAAAATACCTGTTCAGCCTCCCCCTCAAAGTCCTTCTAGTGAGCAACAACAAGCTGGTCTCCATCCCTGATGAGATCGGTAGGGCCAAAGAGCTGATGGAACTGGTGAGCAGTGTGTGTGTGTGTGTGTGTGTGTGCATCAGATCTTTGTGCGTTTGCAGTTAAAGCCATCTCATTTAATTTCTTTTCTGCTGGCAGGATGTGAGCTGCAATGAGATCCAGGTCCTGCCAGCTCAGGTGGGGCGGCTCCAGGCCTTACGGGAACTTAACATCAGGAAGAACTGTCTTCACATGCTGCCCGAGGGTTAGTAAATCCAGCATGAGTTGCAGTTTTTGTTCGGTTGTGCTTTGCGCTCTTACAGTGCCCTGTCATTAGCTGACAGTTTTGGCTGTGATGCTTGTCCTCTCTCCCTGCCAAAACCCATCAAATGTGTTTTGTAAGGGCTGTTGAGTTCATAATCAAAGAAGTAAAGATTACAGAAGTGATAATCAGTAACAAGAATATTTTAGACTGAAACAGATGTCACTAAAGGTTTTTACTTGGCAGAAAGTTGCTGACATTACTGTGGAGGTGGTGAGCAGTGTGTACGCATGCACGCCTGTGTGTGTGTGTGTGTGTGCTTGTGTGTGTGCATGAGCAGACTAAATAAAACAGTGAAGACTTGTATCACAGGGGAAAATATTTTGTTCAAGTTCCTAATGATCTCAAAAGTTGCATAACTATTGCTCTTTAGAAATAACACCAGTTGGAACAAAGATTTTATTTTGCTGATGTTTACGTTTATGTTTATTTATTTGGCAGACACTTTTATCCAAAGCTACTTACAATTTATAACCTATAGGGCATGTTGTGGTCTTTGTTTTGTGTCTGATCCTTTACAATTACAAAAACACAGTTTTTACTGAAATATTAGAAATTTTTAATATTACTACATTAAGTTGGCCTAAAATCTTTATGCAAGTTTCAAAAGTCGAAATAAAAAACAATTAAACACATTTCAGGATATTATTGCATCTTGTGTGAGCGACAAGTTAATATTAATTTGCATAAGTAAGTATTTGATGTTTTCCATCATAGGCAACGTTTCTCTTTTATATATTTTCAAATAAGACAAAATAAAACATATTTGCTAAAAACTTAATACGACCTGTACTCATGCTTGGATGATGTTAGCGTTCAAGCTGGGGCAAAACGATGAACTTTTTAGCTGAAAAATCCCCAATTTGAATAAAAATGACTATTTAAAAAAAATGAAAATCTCTTAGATTTAAGACAGAGATTCTCAAGAAGTTGTTTTATTTTAGAAAATGGTCACCAGAAAAGAGTTAGAGTTTTCTAAGGAATGAATAAAAGTTTAATATACAATTAACGAAAGCCGCCAAGTTCAGTAAGTCAAGCTTTAAATCCTGGAAATGTGATCAAGACCTTTTCTTCTGAGGTTTATTGAAAATTCAGTTATTCCTCTATAAGTGGAGTAATAAGGTTCATTTTAGTAGACTGTTTAATTTCTACTACTATCCTTACTATTTTAAACATTGTTGTAGATTGCATGGTCAGAGCTGAGGCCCAGATCTCCTCTCTCCTTTCAGAGCTGGCTGATCTGCCCCTCATCAGACTCGACTTCTCCTGCAATAAGATCACAGAGATTCCTCCAGCTTTTAGGAAACTCAGGCAACTGCAGGGCATCATCTTAGACAACAATCCTATGCAGTCTCCACCTGCACAGGTGAGGTTCTGTTTTTGTTCTGTTTGTAAGGAACGTGTCAAATAAAACTGATACAGCTGCACCATCTAGTGGATGTAAGTGCACATCTTTTTCTCTGGTTGCAATTGTTCAGGCTCAGAATAGCTGTGTATACCTCTGTTTCAGATTTGCCTGAAGGGCAAAGTGCACATATTCAAATACTTGAACATCCAGGCTTGCAGAACAGACAAGAAACCAGACACGTTGGACCTGCCGTCCCTCAGCAAACGCTGCCTTCCTCAGCTGCTCACAGATAGGTAATGATAGATTTGTTAGATCATGACTCGCAGCGTTTAGTCACAATTACACTTATCTTTGTAATTTCAATGCATTTCCCCCTCTATCGTTTCTGATCATTCCAGCATGGAAGATTTTTATCCCAGTAAGAGCCACGGACCTGACTCTGGAATCGGTAGTGACAATGGTGACAAGAGGCTGTCAACAACAGAGGTCAGAGTTCACTTTGTCCTGCAGGTGACCAGGTGTGAAAGAGATGTCCTGCAAGGCAATCTGCAGCTACAGTGCATCCCTAAAGCATTCACAGCTTTTTCCACATTTTCTGAGGTTACAGCCTTTTTCCAAAAGCCATTAAATAGTTCTTGTCCTCAAAATTCTACCCACAACACCCCACAGTGACAGCATGAAAATTATATACATACATACATATGGCTTCTGCCATGAAGTTCAAAATTGAACTGAGGTTCTTCCTGTTTGCATTGACCAAGAGATGTTTCTGCATCTTAACTGGTGTCCACCTGAGGTAAATTCAGTAAGTGGAAGAATTTGGAAACTCCCAGGACTCCTCCTAGAGCTGGACGTTATTCTAAACGGGGAAACTGGAGGAGAAGACCCTAAGTCAGGGAGAGGACAATGTTCCTCTGGAGAGAGGAGAACGTTCCAGCAGGACAAATATATCTGCAGCAATCAGGCCTGTAGGAGAGCAACCAGATGGAAGTCACTCCTAAAAGGCACATGGAAGCACACCTTGAGTTTACCAAAAGTCACCTGAAGGACTCTCAGACCACGAGAAACAAAATTGATGAGACAAAGATTGAACTCTTTGGTGGGAATGCCAGGCACCATGTATGTTTGGAGAGGCACCAATACCATCCCTACAGTGAAGCATGGTAGTTGCAGCATCATGTTGTGGGGATGTTTTTCATTAGCAGTAACATGAAGAATAGGGAGGATGGAGGAAACACAAATGCAGAAATCCAGCCCAGACTTTTGTCTGATTGAACATCTCTGGAGAGAATAAAAGATTCACTGATGCTTACCGGATGGAGCAGAAAAGAGGAATTGGCCAAACTGCCCACAGACGGGTATGCCAAACTTGTGACATCAATTCAGAAGACTTGAAACTGCAATTTGCTGCCAAAGGTGCATCAACAAAGTTGAGAAAATACATATGTGCATGTGATTTCTCAGATTTTATTTTTTTAAACAAATCTGACATAACAAAATGTGGAAAAAGTGATGAATACTTTCTGCGTTGGAGTTAATCTCTCAGGGACTAGTTCTGTTTGGTATGTTCCCTTTCTTGGGAAGTGTTTTGACTTGCATGGTCACTTGTGAAAATAAAATACATGGTATTAAATTACATTAAATACCTGGCTCAGAAATAAAACAAACCTAATTCTGTTTATTTATACGGTCTATTCAGAACAAATAAGAAGAAACAAACAGGTCTCTTTCAGTCTGTTTTGTTCTGGTTCATCCTAATTATAACTCAGTCAGCAGTGTTTAGTCATCAAACATTTGTAAAGTCTGTTTTAAACTATGGAGCTCTGAAGCGCTGCCTAGTGCTGTAACCCACCTGGACCCAGAAAGGCAAACAGAATAATCCATAAGGAAATTAAGTTTCGACCGAAGGTGTCCTAAGTATGGCCTGCAGGCTGTTTAATTAAAGTCCTCTAGTGAATTTCTGTCTTTCTGATTCCTCAGACTACATTTGGCAAACACAAAACACTACACACACTACACAAAAACACACCATCACTGTGGTGACAGCATCATGATCTGGTGATGCTTCTCAGCATGAGGTAGGGAGCATGAACAGAGAAATATCTTACAAAACCTTGTTGGATACTGCCTGGTTCACCAGGCATGATTTTAAAAATCTCAGACTATTTCTGAAGCATAATAGACCCCACCAGCAGTCAGTAAAATCACTGACATACCAGTTTTGGTTCTGCTGTGTGTTTTGCTTGCATACAGATTTCAAACATGAACATTCCTCGGTCCAATGGGAAATTTCACAAAGCCTCTAAAAATCATAACTTCTGAGTGAACAAACATGGCGGAGGAGGAGCATACAGCCTTCTTCTGTCATCTCGCTCTCTGATTGGCTCCCCATCACATTCAACAGGCAGACAGCTCGTCTGTCCTTGAAATTGGGGCGAGACAAAGTAACACGTTGAATATTCCTGATTTATGATCTGAGTGATCTCAGTGTGCTTCTGGCCAGACCAGAGAACTCTTACTACACCACATACGGCAAGATCATCTGGTAAGATTATCTTTAGAGTCATTACGGTAGTCAAGTGAATCCGTAAGATTTTTGGGAAAATTGGAATATTACTTTGCCATGTGAAATGGACTTGATCTGACTCAGTCTGCGAGAGAAATGTGACTTTCCAGGAAGACGATCCCAAGCACAAAGCAAGAGCCACATGGTTCAAATCCAAGGTGAACACTCTGGAGTTGCCAAGTCCAAGTCTAGATCTTAATCTAATCAAGAACTTTGGCTGGACTTGAAAAGAGCTGTTCACAAACAATCCTTGAGTTACCTGACAGAGGTTGAGCTGTGTTGGAAGGAAGAACAGAGAAAACGTCAGCGTCCAGATGTGTGGCCTGATTGAGACTTATTGACACAGACTCCTATCTGTGATGGCTCCCAAAGGTCCAGCTACCAACTAATGGCCTGAAAGAGCTGAGCATGTATGCACTTGTTTACTGTACCTGCTATATTTGGAATAAATTGACTTAATTTTGAAAAGAAAAGGCAACGAAAATATGAAAAATCCAAGATGTTTGAATCCTTTTTAAAGTTGTGTGTGCACTTGTGGATGTAGCAGCAGGTGAGCGAGAAACAAGCAATGACCACGTACGTAATTTTGGGGAAAGGCTCAGCCTTTTAATACGTCGGTACAGACTCTTGGATGATCTGATGGCTGATACTGTCACGTTGAGAGGACTGTTTGGACCCAAAATGCAGATACCCAGGATGACACGAGGCAGGAGTTGATATAAAGAAAATCCTTTTATTATAGGATGAGTCCAAAAATAAAAATAAATCCAAAAGGCAGGGAGCCAAAATCCAAAGATCAGGAAATGATCAGGAGATCCAAAAACACCAGAGGACTGACAGAATAAATCACGCTCACAAACAACAATGAACTGACAAGACAATGAGAAACTGACAGGGCTTAATAGACTGGGGCATAATGGGAGGCAGATGAGCTGCAGGTGTGTAGGGAGAGAACCAGGTGAATGCAATAACCAATCAGGGAGGAGGAGCAGGAAGGAGCAGGGGAGGACACCGGACCTTACTGGAGAATAACACACACACACACAAACACACACACACACACACACACACACACACACACACACACACACACACACACACACACACACACACACACACACACACACACACACACACACACACACACTGCTGGGGAAGGACATACACACACACACACACACACACACACACACACACACACACACACACACACACACACACACACACACATACACTGCTGGGGAAGGACATACACACACACACACACTAAGCTGGGGAATGACACACACACACACACACACGCACGCACGCACGCACGCACACACACACACACACACACACACACACACACACACACACACACACACTAAGCTGGGGAATGACACACACACACCGAGCTGGGGACAAAGAGGCCGGAGCTACAACTGGAGGGGCTGGGGATGACCTGAAAGGCTACAAACAGAAGGCACATAAATAAGACGCAGACAAAGGACACATGAGGGCGCTAAGAGACACAAAAGGGGAATCTAAAGAGGGATGGAGGACATCAGGAGACACATGGGGAAAGACGCAGACACAGACCATGACAGATGCCAATGATTTGATTTTACTGTTTCTTTTCTTCTGCAGCCCTCAGATGATGACACTGTCAGCCTCCACTCACAAGTTTCAGAAACAGCCCGTGCTGATGCCCTATCCCTACTCTCCAAAATGGACTCTTGCAAAGGTTACCCAAAATAAGTATCACATTTCCCTATGAAAGCAATAAGAGAGACAAGGGGTGGTAGAATGAAGTGCCTAAAATGTGAGAGTCATGTGATGAACGCGGATGCTTCCTCCCTCCATCAGATCAGGATCTCTATGACTTTATAGAGCCCAACCCCGACGAAGATCCTGCTCTGTCAGAGTGTGATGGACATCAAAGCAGTCACATGTCTTGTATAAAGGTATCTATTTACTCGTCTCTGGTTTTCTTTAGGATCTTAACCTCAATCCTTATAAATCTAGATTAACTGTTGAGTGGAAATTGAGTTTTGGCTCATCAGTGCTTTTATAACGCGGTTCTGGGTGTGTTTCAGGAGCTGGAGAAAGTTCTTAACATGTCTCAACAATGTAAAGATAAAGACAGCTGGAAGGAGGAGTCAGGGTGAGTTTGCTTTTCCATGCAGAGGTCAAAAAACAATCTAAATGTCACGTCTTTCCTTGAAACGAAAGCAACAAAGAAACAAAACTAAATACATACTTCTTTTTTGCACAAAAACATCAGCAGAAGCCCTTTGATTTCAGGAAATAATTTTCTGAGGATGCTAAATGTCACAAAGTGGCGAAACATTTGCCATTAAGTTGAATTACAGCATAGTGTGACTGAAAATTGCAGGCCCATGTGCTTTGCAGCTCCAGACATGCTGTAAAATGCAGTGATGCTGCAAAATTGTGATTTAGATGTGTTATTCACTTCTTATTTCCTCCTAATTAAAGACGTCTGTTATTTAATTACAATGCATCCTGATTAAAAGTGTTTGTAAAACACCGTTTCTAAAAAAAAGCTGGGGTATTCTGTAAATAAAAACAAACAAAAATTGAACGTAGCTAAACCTTTTACCATTCACAAACACAATAGAAATATTCTGTAACAACTGATGTGTTCCAGTTGCATACGTGTCTAAGCCCGATGGGTGAAAGATGTCATTTTTTAATGAACTTTGTTTAAAAAGCAGCACTTTTTTTACGGGTTAGCTACAGCAGAGGCTGGATCTTAAGCACGTGTCGGATGTACAACATCACAACAACATCACAACAACATCACAACACCTCTAAGACCTGCAAAGGGCAGAAATGTAGCCATGATGGTTTTCTTATTGATGTGAAAATGACTGAATGAGCTCAGGTAAACATCATAAAACCATCATCCTGCATTCACACTGACAAGTCTAAACTGATTTAAATAAACAGACAGAATGGCTACCACCTTGTTGGAGAATGGTCACCCCTAGGTTGACCCTCTCAAAATAAGCTTTGATAAAAGGATGAACAACTAAGTCCTTCAGGGGTACTTTTGAGTTAAAAAATGCTCATAAAATATGTATGTGGAGTAACCAGGTAGGTAGGTTTTAACATTGCAAATCTGCAACGCCTGCCTCCAGAGCGTTAACTGCACAGCAACAGTTTATTTATGCATCAACACAGTTTAACCGTCTGGCTCTGTGATGTACGACAGAGCATCTGAACATACCTGTAACCTGCACCACCTGTGAGGGGTTTATCAATGCTGACTGACGGAACAAATGCTTCTATCCAGATGATGTTTTTCATTTTACTCTGCAAAAGAAGCAAGCATTTGCATGCTACACCGAGCTGGTCTGAACTGTAAATAGTTTAATGGTCAAACTGCAGCAGATGGTTTCCTCAGACTCCAAAAGAAAAGGTTTCTGTCACTCAAAAATAAACATGGAACAGCGAAAAAATGACTGATTTGTTTCAGCCTTACTAGAAACAAGGATAGAAAAATGTTAATACACACACAAACACACACACACACACACACACACACGAAAAATCATGAAAATAATATTTAGCACATTTTCAGACGATGCAAGATCTGAAACAAAAACATTTGCTCAATATATGGAAAACCAACAGACCTGTAGCCATCTTTGTAGTTGATAAGCTGTCATATATACAGTATAAGCAGCCATCTTGAATTGGGTTTATATGTAGACCTATGGTTGATGGTAAATGGCCTGTATTTGTATAGCGCCTTCTTGGTTCTACAACCCCCAAAGCTCCTCACAACAGAATCAGTCATCTACCCATGCACACACACATTCACACCCTGGTGATGATGAGCTACAGTGTAACCACAGCTGCTCCGTACTGACGGAAGCCAGACTGCCCAACACTGGTCCCAGTGGTCCCTCCGACCACCACCAGCAGGCAAGGCGGGTTAATGATTATTTCCTGAAGATTTGATCAGAGTCTGTTCAATAATTCATGATCTATTTTACAAAAATCCTCACCTTCTGCCTTCTGGCGGCCTAATCAGTGATGTTTGTTGATTTATTAAAACCTTAAGGTCTCCACTAATAAGCACTGACAAATCAGGAAACATGCGGTGAAAAAAAACTATCACTCATCTCCTGATGAGGCCCGGCGTGGTTTCATCGTCTACCGCTCACGTAGGCAGAAAAATACCTTTCATCCTCTCACAAATATACATGGCATGCCAAGGCCTACTCCTCCGGCTGATGGATTGCTGCACCAGATGTTTTAATTGGTGGACGGGTTTGGCTCATCTTATCTAAACATTGCCAGCGTATGTGCTGCCAATCATAAACTTCTGGAAAGGCGTGTAAAGTCCTGATGTTCATGTGTTTTCTTCAGCCTGACTGTGTTTGTTGTGATGTTTACACTGCACAAACGTGTGAGTAACTTAGGATTTGATCAGTCCTAAATGAATCCTTGATTTTTCCTAGTTCTGATAAGGAGCAGCTTGCTGAGGAAGAGGATGATGAGCTGAAGGAGGTGCTGGATTTGAGGAAGATTGCTGTCCAGCTTTTGCAGCAGGAACAGCAGAACCGGTGAGTGAGACCCACATCTGTCTGCTCTGGTAGCGTGACGACAGACGTGGAGCAGATCTGCTTTTTGTGCTGAATAAATCCACTTTTCACTCATCGTTCTTGGCTCTCTTCTTCATAAACAAACTAATATACAGGTGCTAGCCAGTAAATTAGAATATCATCAAAAGGTTGAAAATATTTCAGTAATTCCATTCAAAACGTGAAACTTGTACATTATATTCATGCAATGCACACAGACCAATGTATTTCCAATGTTCATTACATTTAAATTTGATATTCATAAGTGACAACTAATGAAAACTCCAAATTTGGTATCTCAAAAAATTAGAATATTCTGAAAAGGCTGAATATAGAAGACACCTGCTGCCACTCTAATCAGCTGATTTACTCAAAACACCTGCAAAGGCCTTTAAAAGGTCCCTCAGTCTTGTTTTGAAGGCACCACAATCATGGGGAAGACTTCTGACTTAACAGCTGTCCAAAAGACAATCATTGACACCTTGCACAAGGAGGGCAAGACACAAAAGGTGATTGCTAAAGAAGCTGGCTGTTCGCAGAGCTCTTTGTCCAAGCACATTAACAGACAGGCGAAGGGACGGAAAAAATGTGGTAGAAAAAAGTGTACAAGCTCTAGGGATAACCGCACCCTGCAGAGAATTGTGACGACAAACCCATTCAAAAATGTGGGGGAGATCCACAAAGAGTGGACTGCAGCTGGAGTCAGCGCTTCAAGAACCACCACGAGGAGACTCATGAAAGACATGGGATTCAGGTGTCGCATTCCGTGTGTCAAGCCACTCTTGAACATGAAACAGCGCAAGAAGCGTCTCGCCTGGGCCAAGGACAAAAAGGACTGGACTGATGCTGAGTGGTCCAAAGTTATGTTTTCTGATGAAAGCAAGTTCTGCATTTCCTTTGGAAATCAAGGACCCAGAGTCTGGAGGAAGAGCGGAGAAGCACAGAATCCACGTTGCATGAGGTCCAGTGTAAAGTTTCCACCGTCAGTGATGGTGTGGGGTGCCATGTCATCTGCCGGTGTTGGCCCACTCTGTTTCCTGAGGTCCAGGGTCAATGCAGCCGTCTACCAGGAAGTTTTAGAGCACTTCATGCTTCCTGCTGCTGACCAACTTTATGGGGATGCAGACTTCACCTTTCAACAGGACTTGGCACCTGCACACAGTGCCAAAACCACCAGCACCTGGTTCAAGGACCATGGTATCCCTGTCCTTGATTGGCCAGCAAACTCGCCTGACCTTAACCCCATAGAAAATCTATGGGGTATTGTGAAGCGGAGGATGCAATACGCTAGACCCAACAATGCAGAGGAGCTGAAGACGACTATCAGAGCAACCTGGGCTCTCATAACACCTGAGCAGTGCCACAGACTGATCGAGTCCATGCCACGCCGCATTACTGCAGTTATTGAGGCAAAAGGAGCCCCGACTAAGTA
Source organism: Nothobranchius furzeri (assembly GCF_043380555.1). Classification (NCBI taxonomy): domain Eukaryota; kingdom Metazoa; phylum Chordata; class Actinopteri; order Cyprinodontiformes; family Nothobranchiidae; genus Nothobranchius; species Nothobranchius furzeri. Next base: position 46,933,548 of record NC_091750.1, on the reverse strand, counting down.
TTGAGTGCTATACATGCACATTCTTTTCATGTTCATTCTTTTCAGTTGGCCAACATTAGAGAAACAAACATTTTTTCATTGGCCTTTAGAATATTCTAATTTTCTGAGATACCAGATTTGATGTTTTCATTGGTTGTCACCTATAAATATCAAAATTAAACGTAATAAACATCGGAAATACATTGGTCTGTGTGCATTGCATGAATATAATGTACAAGTTTCACGTTTTGAATGGAATTACTGAAATATTTTCAACCTTTTGATGATATTCTAATTTACTGGCCAGCACCTGTATCTGGTTTTCCAACTTAAATGTTGCTATCTGTGATTAAATTAATGAAAAACATTTTTTTAATCATTATTTCTGGTTATAATCTGTCACTCTGAGTTTTTCATGCAGGCTGAACATGAAAATAGTCTCCTACACCTGTCTCCTGCATTAGCTTCTGATAGAAAGTAGATGGTGAAACTCTCTGAATAGAAAGTTAACATTCATGGACTCATCTATCTTGACTTACAGCGAGGAAGGCTGTTGTTTGTTTAGCGTCCAGGAAAAAGCAGAGAACATATCTGCTAGTAGAAGCTACCCTTTAGCATGAGCAACTCCACCACACAGCATAACTCCTTCAGACTTGTATTTGTGGAGATAAAACATCAATGTTGCGGAACAGAATCAGCGGTAGAGTAGAGTTGTGGTTTTCAAATCCAAGGCTATGTGTTCACTTATCAGGAAATAAGAGTCCAAATCCTGTCATCTGAAGCTCAGCTCTGATGTGGCACACCTCCTGCTAAAGACCACTGCACATTTATTTATTAAAAGGGTACTTTGTAACTTTTTCATAGTTTTAAATCATTTTCTTGAGCCAGCATGCACTAAAATGATCCTTTACAGTGTCAATGAAATGCCACCCAGCTCCTATCACCCCTGTTGCCAGAATATTCCACTTGCAACTTCAGACTGGCAGGCCGCTCTGTTCGGGCTTAGAAAAAATTGAGCTGACGTACCTGGCGCTGCAGTCTGATTCCAGCACGTTTCCTGCGTTTTTGAAGTCATGAACACAGCTGATTTGTGTAATTTATTGATGGACCACTCCTGTAGACCCTATTGAAGGCTCAGGGGACATTTCAGCTGTAAGATTAAGGTGTTAAAAAGATGAACGCACAGAGGAGATTTGACGGTTTTGCTTTCAGTTCCACAAACAGACACTAGGGGGTACTAAAAGCAAGCCAAAACTGCCTCGTTCCCCATTAAAAAACAATCAAAAGTGTGATAAACAATTGTTATAATTGTTGATTAGGCTAACCTTTTCTCCATATCTTATTTTCTCTGCGTGTTCTCCTTTTCCTGCTGCTGCATGCTCAATGTGATGCTTTTAGACGGCGGCCCCTAATTTGCAGAGCAGAGAGTCTTATTCACCGACGAAGAGTGACCGGCAGAGCTCACAGGTACAGAAGCTCTGTCACCGTTTGTGTGACCAAAAAATAAATAAAATCACTAATCATTTTCATTCAGCCTGTCTGCTTTATCTTCATCAGCCCTGCATGAATTGATGTTCTTGTTAAATTAATTTTATGCATAATGCAGAAGTTCTGAATGTTATTGGTTTCATCATGCAGGTGAAATTTGGTGTTGCTCAAATTCTGAAATTTCCTTTAACTATGACACGGGTCCTTTTCAGGCCAGTAGCAAAAGTACCAAACTGTTTACAGTGATTCATCCTGATTGCATAATTTCATAGGAACTGCATTGGTTTTACCTGTTTGCTTTTGTGAGGGGTTATAAGGAAAGGACTGCCTGTTTCTGTCTGCAGATTTCTCAGTCATTCTGGAAGCTCCAGCAGCAAACCGAGGCTGCCCCCTCACACTGCTCGTAGGTAGGTACAGTCCTGTAATCACCACCACCTGTCCTGCAGCATGGGAAGCTGTTGATTATAAATGCCCAGAGAGCAACACATTTTTTAATAGCAAAATCTGACCCAGATCCCAAAAATACAACAGATAAACAGCCACCTACGTCATCATTCATATATCAATACACACATCAATATATCACACCTAAAATGCTGAAACATTTAAATTTAAAGGATTAAAGCAGCAGAAACTTTGGAACATGGTCTGTTTTGAGCCACTTCTCATCCTAAAATGGTGTGATTTTCCTCAAGTGATAAAAATATTCACTAATTGTTAGCCATCTGATGTCTTTATTTTAGTGCTTCTCTGGACGAGGGGAGCAGTAGTGCATCAGTGCTGTGTGGGCAGGTATGAGACATTTTCCCATAATAAGTAAACAAACCATCCTTAAAATGTTAAATTCTCTTTTCTGTATTTTACTTCATTCTAAAAAATGTATTTCTCTAAAAAAGATACAAAAGAACCTCCTCCTCCTTGAACCGTCACTCCTCCTTGAACCGTCACTCCTCCTTGAACCGTCACTCCTCCTTGAACCGTCACCTTATCGTGGTGGAGGAGTTTGAGTGCCCTAATGATCCTAGGAGCTATGTTGTCTGGGGCACTTAGTGCCCCTGGTAGGGTCTCCCATGACAAATTGGTCTTAGGTGAAGGGTGAGACAAAGAACGGTTCGAAGGATCTTTCATGGCGGTGAAAACGAAGAGTCGGAGTACCCGGCCCGGAGGGTTACCGGGGTCCCACCCTGGAGCCAGGCCTGGGGTTGGGGCCCGTGAGCGAGCGCCTGGTGGCCGGGCTTTCGCCCATGGGGCCCGGCCGGGCCCAGCCCGAACCGGATACATGGGCTCGTCCAACTGTGGACCCACCACCCGCAGGAAGAACATGAAGGGTCCGGTGCAATGTGAATCGGGTGGCAGACCAAGGCGGGAGCCTTGGCGGTCCAATCCCCGGACAAGAAAACTAGTTTTTGGGACATGGAACGTCACCTCGCTGGCGGGGAAGGAGCCGGAGCTTGTGGCAGAGGTTGAGCGGTACCGGCTAGATATAGTCGGACTCACCTCGACACATTGCATTGGCTCTGGAACCCGAGACCTGGAGAGGGGTTGGACACTCTACTTTGCTGGAGTTGCTCCGGGTGAGAGGCGGAGGGCTGGGGTTGGCTTTTTGTTAGCCCCGAGACTCTCTGCCTGTGTGTTTGGGGTTTACCCCGGGGGACAAGAGGGTAGCTTCCTTGCGCCTTCGGGTCGGGGAACGGGTCCTGACTGTTGTTTGTGCTTATGGGCCAAATATCAGTTCAGAGTACCCACCCTTTTTGGAGTCCCTGGGACGAGTGCTAGATAGTGCTCCATCAGGGGACTCCATTGTCCTGCTGGGGGACTTCAATGCTCACGTGGGCAATGACAGCTTGACCTGGAGGGGTGTGATTGGGAGGAACGGCCCACCTGATCAGAACTCGAGCGGTGTTTTGTTATTGGACTTCTGTGCAAGCCGCAGTTTGGCCATAACGAACACCATGTTCGAACATAAGGATGCCCACCGGTACACTTGGTACCAGGGCAGCCTAGGTCACAGGTCGATGATAGATTTTGTAGTCGTATCATCTGACCTGCGGCCGTATGTTTTGGACACCCGAGTGAAGAGAGGGGCGGAGCTGTCAACTGATCACCACCTGGTGGTGAGTTGGATCAGATGGCAAGGGAACATGCCGCGGAGACCTGGCAGACCCAAACGCATAGTGAGGGTCTGCTGGGAACGCCTGGCAGAAGAACCTGTCAAGACGGTCTTCAACTCCCACCTCCGGCAGAGCTTTGACCACGTCCCGAGATTAGTGGGGGACATTGAGTCCGAGTGGGCCTTGTTCCACTCTGCGATTGTCGAGGCGGCTGTTGCTAGCTGTGGTCGTAAGGTGGCCGGTGCCAGTCGTGGTGGCAACCCCCGTACCCGCTGGTGGACACCAGAGGTTCGGGGAGCCGTCAGGCTGAAGAAGGAGGCCTACAGGGCGTGGCTGGTCTGTGGGTCTCCGGAGGCAGCAGACAGGTACCGGATAGCCAAGCGGGGTGCAGCAGTGGCAGTTGCCGAGGCAAAATCTCGGGCGTGGGAGGAGTTTGGTGAGGCCATGGAGAAAGACTATCGATCGGCTCCAAAGAGGTTCTGGCAAACTGTCCGGCGCCTCAGGAGAGGAAGGCAGCAACTCGCTCACACTGTTTACAGTGGGGATGGGGAGCTGCTGACGTCAACTGAGGCTATAGTCGGACGGTGGAAGGAATACTTTGAGGAGCTCCTCAATCCCACCAATGCGCATTCCGAGGAGGAACCAGAGCTGGGAGGCCTGGGGATGGACTGTCCGATCTCGGGGGCAGAAGTTGCTGAGGTAGTCAAACAACTACACAGCGGCGGAGCCCCGGGGGCGGATGAGGTTCGTCCTGGGTATCTCAAGGCTATGGATGTTGTAGGGCTGTCATGGTTGACACGTCTCTACAACATTGCGTGGTCATCGGGGGCAGTTCCTAGGGAGTGGCAGACCGGGGTGGTGGTCCCCATCTTTAAGAAGGGTGACCTGAGGGTGTGTTCCAACTATAGGGGGATCACACTCCTCAGCCTCCCTGGAAAGGTCTACGCCAAGGTACTGGAGAGGAGGGTCCGATCGATAGTTGAATCTCAGATAGAGGAGGAGCAATGTGGTTTTCGTCCTGGCCGTGGAACTGTGGACCAGCTCTATACCCTTGCAAGGGTGATGGAGGGGGCATGGGAGTTTGCCCAACCAATCCACATGTGCTTTGTGGATTTGGAGAAGGCTTATGACCGTGTCCCCAGGGGCACCCTGTGGGGGACGCTCCAGGAGTATGGGGTGGGTGGCTTTCTGTTAAGGGCCATTCAGTCCCTTTACCAGAGGAGCGTGAGTTTGGTCCGCATAGCCGGTAGTAAGTCGGACCTGTTCCCAGTGAGGGTTGGACTCCGCCAGGGCTGCCCTTTGTCACCGGTTCTGTTCATCACTTTTATGGACAGAATTTCTAGACGCAGCCGTGGTGTGGAGTGTGTCGAGTTTGGTGGCAGGAGCATCTCGTCTCTGCTTTTTGCGGATGATGTGGTCCTCCTAGCTTCATCCAGCTCTGACCTTCAGCTCTTGCTGGGTAGGTTTGCGGCCGAATGTGAAGCGGCTGGGATGAGGATCAGCACCTCCAAATCTGAGACCATGGTTCTCGACCGGAAAAGGGTGGCTTGCCACCTCCGGGTCGGGGGAGAGGTCCTACCTCAAGTGGAGGAGTTTAAGTATCTCGGGGTCTTGTTCACGAGTGAGGGTAGGAGGGATCGGGAGATCGACAGGCGGATTGGTTCGGCGTCTGCAGTGATGCGGACGCTGAGCCGATCTGTTGTGGGGAAGAGGGAGCTGAGCCAGAAAGCCAGGCTCTCGATTTACCGGTCGATCTACGTCCCAATCCTCACCTATGGTCATGAGCTTTGGGTAATGACCGAAAGAACGAGATCGCGGATACAAGCGGCCGAAATGAGTTTCCTCCGTAGGGTGGCCGGGCTCAGCCTTAGAGATAGGGTGAGGAGCTCGGACATTCGGGAGGGACTCGGAGTAGAACCGCTGCTCCTCCGGATCGAAAGGAGCCAGTTGAGGTGGTTTGGGCATCTGGTCAGGATGCCTCCTGGACGCCTCCCCGGGGAGGTGTTTCGGGCATGTCCTGCCGGCAGAAGGCCCCCGGGTCGACCCAGGACACGTTGGAGAAGTTACATCTCCAATCTGGTCCGGGAACGCCTTGGGGTCCTGCCGGAGGAGCTGGTGGACAAGGCCGGGGAGAGGACGGCCTGGAGCTCCCTAGTTGGGATGCTGCCCCCGCGACCCGGACCCGGATAAGCGGAGGAAGACGACGACGACGACGGAGATACAAAAGAGTTCATATTTATAAAAAATGGGTGTTCCGCAGGGCTTAGTTTTAAGATCTTTGCCTTTTTTCACTTGCATATTACCCCTTTCATGCGTAATGGTTACTACAGTGGACAGCTACTCAAAAAGTGTTTTTGTGCTGTTCAGCAACGCTGTTGAAGATTTTGTGGCATTTGAGCACCTCCCATTGGACTCTAGTGAGTCAAGCTTTTTTTCGTGTCCAGAACGCATGCTAGCCACTGAAGTGGAAATATAATATTAAAAAAATAAAATGTTAAAATATTTTAGTTGAAGTTTGTTTCATTCATACCTTAAGATGGATGAAAAAAAAAAGAAATCCTGATTAAAGATATCTGAATGTTTTAAAGGTGCTGCATGATGATGCTGTTATCCATGTAATTGCAAAGACTCGGCAGGCTGCAGAATCGCTGCACAACCAAATGGTGTTGGTGTGTTAACTTTATCCTTTTGCAGCCTTCTACCTCCTGCTCCTTTGACAGAAGTTTGAAGTCAGAACATTTGGATTTAGAATCAAAGTGGCCTGACGTGCCGCCCATTCTTCATCAGAATGAAGACCGCAGGCAGAACAAGTACCTCAGGAAAGATTACCTAAAAGTACAGGTGTGGGCATAGTCCTATAATCATATAACCCTGTCAGTCACCATTAATGATGTTAATTTGGACACTACTACTGCTTGCTTCTTTCTTTCTTCTTGTCATTGTTCGGTTTTACAAGAGTCTCTTGTCAGCACTACTGGCTCATGCCTAATTTATACTTCTCCGTCAGCTCCACGAGGGAGACACACACACGCACGGACGGAGACATTTTGTCCTCATACTTCTCCATCTCCTGGGGAGTGTTGCAAAGCAATTCCCTGCCAGGACAGCTGAGGGCTTAGTGCTGTTATGTGATGTCCTGTCATGTATCTGGCCCAAGATAGTGTGTTTATATTGTATTTTTTTTGTATTTAAGAGACTTTTTAACACAGACAAATTGGTCCCTCATTCTCCTCCACCCCTTCATACACTCACCACCTCTAAACCCACGTTTCCCATCATTTCTGTCCATGAATAAAATTTTTGCTTGCTTTTCTTTTCTCCAGTCACGGGGGAGTAAAACGTTCATAGTTTAGAGTTTTTCCACGACGTATTCTTCAAGCTGCTCCATGTCTGCTGCTAGATATCCTCGGCTCTCTTTGTTTTTGAAGGCGCAATGGCGGCGGTGTAGATGACAGCGGTGTCCTGACCAATCACAAGCTTGCGTTCTCTGTCTCGACGGATGGATGTTTAGAAAAGAGAGTTCGGCTCCATTTGTCCTCGCGAGGGCTCTCCAGCAGGCTCGCAAGGACTGATAATGGCGTTGCGTGCGTCCGTCCCGATGCAGACGGAGAAGTATAATTTAGGCTTTAGTTTATAATTTTGTTACCTTTGAATACCAAGAACACCTGTCAGAACTAATTCTGGAGAATTTTGTGAGGAAAAAAACAGAAGACTATTGGTCTTATTAGTGATTATCAAGCCTCTGAGTCACTGAGCAGCTGAATATGGGAATGATTTTCAATATCCAAGTGCAATGTCAAGCTTCCACTTTAGAGTTCTTTATTTTTGCACATTTCATACATTGACAAGCAGTAATCCTTAAACGATAATCCAGATTATGCTACAGCGTAGCTTTAAGCTACAAGTGTTGCAACATAATTTAAGCATTCCGGAAAAGTTAGGCCCAATCCCAATACTCGCCCTGCAGACTTCAGCAAAGTGCACTTGGAGAAAGTGTGCAGTAGGCTTTGAGTGTGTAGTACACAAAGTGTGCAAATCATTGCAGAATTGAGACAGGGAGCATTGCGTCATCGATCGCAACGCATGCCGGGATGCTGGTCGCTGTGATACTTTTTTCAAAAACCTTTATTAACAACTTTTAAACAAACAGCCAAACAGCTATTTGAAATACATTTACATTTAGTGCTGCTTTGTCTAAAAGGTTTAGAGCATCAACTAATTGTCCCAAAATTAACTAATTTCATTAGAAAATTCATATTTGAAGAAAAGGAACTTGAGCCTTTTCTCCTGCAGCAATGCCTTGTGGGTAATACCCTTGCCTGAGGTCCGCATCGCTGCGGACTTGAGTGAAGTGCAGGTTAAGGGTGCAACGGGGGCGTGGTCAACTTCTGCACTTCAGAATTGGGACACCTTACACACACACACACCCCTGGATGGGAATGCACGATTTTAGGGCGCAAGGGTGCAAGTGCGAGTTTTGGGATTGGCCTTAGACTCCCCCATCACCCACTCGTAAAGGAAGAAACCTAAAAGGCAGCACTCATTGAGCAAACTGGTGGTTTAGATCACCACCATCATGCGACCCAAAGCTAAACCCATCCACGACAGCTGTTTTAGGGGTTAGAAGAGTTAAACGCTCAGACTTAAAGCATCACAAATATGTGATTTTCTTCTCCCGACAGTACAAGTGTCAGAGTGCTCGTAAATGCTCCAGTGACAATGATGACTGTGAGGTGGGTTGGAGAAACTCTCGTAATGGTGCTTTACATTTGAAGTCTACTGAATGTGAAAATAATAGATGCTTCTGTCCCCAGGAGAGTTTACGCGGCACTGATTTCAGCACCACTTTGACAGTGTTTGGACTGAAACCCAGAGCAGGTACAAAAAGTACACTTCATGTTACATTGTCTCAATCAATGATGGCTGATGGACTGATACCTGTAACCATAGCAGTAAAACATGTTTGTTCTCATTTTATGCCCTTAGAATGGTAACAGAGGGGTTCAAATTCACGGTCGGGTCATACCAAAGACCTTAAAAAGGGCATCCAATGCTTCCCTGCTTGACATTCAGCATTAAGGGGTTGAACTGGGGGGTTTAAACCATCAAGTGGTTCCAGAGCACAACTGTGTCTGCAAACCCCAAGAGATGGGTGAAATGCAGAGGTGTAATTTCACCAGTTGTATGATGCCTAATGAGACTTAAACTTTAAAACACAATCTAATTCAACGTCTATGCTGTGTTAGTGTCACCTACTGGTGAAACTGAGTATCACTGGCTGAGGTTTGCAGCTTTGAGCAGATGATCAGTTGAGGCAGACAGAGACTGAAAACTCAAGCTGGAAAATGAAATGTGGACAAAAGCAAATGTGGATAACAACAAAAATGGATTCTCATGAATGCTTGAAGGAAAGGTCTACGGCAGGGGTCTTCAATTCCGGTCCTGGCGGGCTGGTATCCAGCACGTTCTAGTGGTTTCTCTGCTCCAGCACACTTGATTCAGTGGTTTATTTGAATCTCCTGTGCAGCAACTCTGCAGAAGCCTGTTAATTGCCTGTTGATTGAAGTCAGGTGTGTTGAAACAGAGTTAAACTAAAATGTGCTAGATATCGACCCTCCAGACCCAGAAGTGAATACCCCTGGTCTACTCAGTATGCTTGTGTAGAAATGTGGGTGAGGGGAGAAAAGGGAAGGCATTTATTTAATAGACAGGGAAAGGTGGGTATGATGAAAATTATGGAAATTAACAATAGGGAACAAACAATAATATCAAGGTTAAGGATGGGACACACAAGTTTAAACAGCACTCTTCATTTAATAGGGAAACATCCTACTGGTTTATGTGAATGTGGAAAAGATAGGGAAACAGTAGAGCATGTTTTATGTTATTGTAGTAAATATGTGGTATATAGAAAAATATTAAAAGAAAAATTTAAAGTTAGAGGACATGGATAATTGAGTATAAGGACTTTGTTAATTGGGGATAAAGGAATTTATAAGTTAGTGTTGGAATTCCTTAGGAAAAGTAGTTTAGTTAAAAGAATACAGCGTTTTTTTATTTTATTTATTTTTAATTTTTATATTTTTTAGTATTCCTCACTCTGACTCACACTCCTACACAGTAGGTGGCGGAACTGCACCTTAAGTTGGATGCCACCCACCATTTAAACTACAGAAGAAGAAGAAGATGCTTGTGTGGTCCATTTGGGTCGTAATGTATTTTACTAATATGATTTCTGCATCTTCATTGTCACGTAGGTTTTCTTCACTCCTAAACTTGACTGTTATCTAATTTAGCTGTGAATTTGTTTCCTGGCTTCTCTGTGAAACTGCTGACCCAGAAAGGGGAAATAAATTATTTTTATGGAATTGTAGTCCTTTTCCAGTTGGTCATTTGAATTGACTTAAAATGGACTAAAGGGAAATATTTAGGCTCAGACCCAACAAGATTTTGTAACACTGATGAGCTTACCTGGAAACCTTTTGAGTTTATAAATAACTAGTTCACAGTGCATTTACATGTTCTCAGAAAGAAAAGTGCTTGACTAAAGTTCTTTCGTACCCTCTAGGTGTTGAAGCAAGGTCTTGTGTGTTTGTGGTCGACATCTGAAGCCAATTTTTTTTAGGTGGGGTTCCAGAGTTGATTCCCTGGAAGTGGGGAAAGTTTTTCCGTGGAAGTAGACATCACAATATAACTGTAGACACATTACGTGTGTGTGTGTGTGTGTGTGTGTGTGTGCGTGCGTGCGTGCGTGCGTGCGTGCGTGCGTGTGTGTGTGTGTGTGTGTGTGTGTGTGTGTGTGTGTGTGTGTGTGTGTGTGTGTGTGTGTGTCTGCTCTGCCTTCTCGATCCCCAGTGAGTCGTGGAGGATGGCTGCTTATACTGAGCCAGGATTCTCTGGAGGTTTCTTCCTGTTAACAGGGAGTTTTCCTCTCCACTGTCGCTTTATGCTTGCTTGGTATGAGGATTGCTGTATAGTCACTGACACTAGTCAGTGACTTGATGCAATTTGCTGGGTTCCTTATATAGGAAAAATTATTTCTGATTGGCTTAACGAACTGACCTGAATTGGAATTTTTATTATGTGAAGTGCCTTGAGACGACTCTTGTCGTGATTTGGCGCTATATAAATAAACTTGAATTGAATTGAAGTGTTTCTGTGCAGCTTCATTTGGCTATTTGGCTTCAGCTTACTCTTTCATCTGCATAATGACAAGTCAGACATGCTCTAATCATGTTTGAGTTTTTACCTCCCTGCTGCAAGAACCATCCTTTGTCTGTCGCTGGTTTCAACTTGAAGGAGCTTAGTTTTGTAAATTTGCTTTAAAAAACGTGTCAGCTTCATTATTATAAGAGAAATTCACTTAGACAGTTTTTTAAACAAGCACAAACGTGCTTAAGAGTGATAAATTGAAGAAGATCCATTTTCACTCATATATGAAGCCTGTAAAGAGTAAAACAACTATATATTTTTGCTGTCTTCCTAAAGTGGGTATAAAAAACTGATACTGGTTTCGTAGAAACCATGCACAAAATGTTTTCCTCATTTAGCTGAAATAAATCAGGCTGCAAACATCCTGACATGAGTTATAGTCAGTGAGATGCTCTTTCTAGGAATCTTTGTTTGGCTTGCACTGTTCTGTGTGTTTTATCTGGAGCTCAGAGCAACGCTCTGCTTGTTTCATTGTTAACTCAGCCTTCACCAGAGGGAAGCCTCAGGACTTAAACTCCACCGACCCCAGTTTCACCATAAGGAGGAAGATGGAGCACTTACGAGAGGAGCTGGAGCAGATCGGACTTCTACGGCAGGTCAGACGCCTCGCAGATTGTTGGTGTCCTTTCACCCTTCACATGCCTTCACACTGCCAGAGCCTGGATTTATTCTGGTGTTTATCCCTTTGAGTAAATAAAAGAAATCTAAATGTCCAGGGTACGGAGTGTTCCTACTTGGCAGTACAAAAACATCTTAACTGAACAGTTTATGAGGACCCGAGCCGCATTATTCACGGTAGCTGTCCTGGCTCATCTCATTTTGTTCAGTGATGCGTCACATCTCATTTATGACCTTAATGTCAATACTTTAAATTCCAGCTAACACAAAAGTCTGCATAACACTTCTACTGTGCAGCTGTGGTGTATTATCACAAAATCAACAGACTGAGGTCCCGTGTGAGCCACGGGGAGTGTGGTGTTAGATGATTAACGACACACCGTATCCTAGTTTGTGAGAATTTGAAGCAGTACCAAATTTTTTGCCAATCAAGCTTTTATTTAACAGCCCGTGGAGACATATCAGAGTTGTCTTTCAGTATGAATGACGTCTAAATCCACGATTCCCAGATCTGATCTTTGGGTTTTTTGGGCTGGTGTGATGATCTTCCAATCTGAGGTCATAATTCTCAACCAGAAATGGTTAGATTTCCAACTCCGCTTCAATTAGAGTCTCTGGGTTTTACCGACCAGTGAGGGAAGGAGGGGGGATGACAGGGACAGCGTCGGCAGTGACACAATCTTATGTGGTGAGGACAGAGCTGAAACAGAAAGCAAAGCTCTCATTTAACTGTCTTATAATGTCATGATGCAGAATTACAAAATGTGCATTTTAATGTTTTATATATTAGAGTTAGGGTTGACATATGCCCATTTTCCTGTCTGAACCCGCAAACAGCATGAGATGAGCTGACCCTGAACCAGGAATGGCTGTGGGCAGTAAGGCGGCAGGCAGAAAACTCAGGATCTACCTGTCACTTCACCCCAAAGCCAATCAGGGCCTGACAGTCATGTTTTCGCCACAGCTGGGTTTGCTTGGAACCATAACAGAGCAGCTACTGAAAAGTTGAGGAAAAAAAACCAAACCAAGCAGATGGAAAAGGCTGGTTTATTGAAAATAAGCTTACATTAAATATAGCAAAAACAAAATGTTTGCTGTTTGGTATGGCTAATCGATTCTAAGCTGCAAATAGATGGATGTGTGCACTGATTCCCAATGGGCATTGGCTCCGACAGGGCCCCCCAGTTCACTGGCTGGTTTAGTTCTGTTGGCATGTGGATGCTGCTACCAGTCTTTCTTCAGAATACAATTCTCAGACAAATGGGCAGGTGGAGCAGGCCAACCAACATCTGGGTTTCTACTTGAGGTCTTTCATCTCCACCCAGTCATCTCTCAAGTCCTGCTTCCTGCTCTGGGCAGAAATCACAATCTCCACATCATCTTCTCAACCAGTCTCTCCCTGCTGGAAATCTGTTATTGGATCCAGTTGTCATTGTTCAGCTCCCAGGATCCAGAAGAAAAGGTGCTTGCATCCCAGCAACTGTTTTTTCTTGTCAAAAGGTGTGGATCAAGGCACAGGCCACCACCTTCCAGCCCAGGGCCTTGTACTGTACATCTGACAACATCACCACCGTCATCGCCCTGGATGGTCTTACCAACCTGGGGGCCGAGTCTGGCTTTTCCTCCCATCACTGTGGACCGAATCCAACAAGCTGACCCTAAGTTCACCGGCTCCCATGAAATAGCCACCCTGGTCAATCCCAGCACCTATTGCATAAGCAGTACATCTGGTATTCCTAGTGTCACAGTTCAAGGGTCAAGCCACCGGTCCCTTGACGTCACAAAGCAAGAGCAAGAAAAAAGCCCAAATTAAAAAAAGTTGGGATCACATCTTTGATTTTGGTGTAGAAAGTAAAAGCAAACAAATGCAACGCTTGAAATAGCAAATAAAGGCTATCTGGCAAATCCCAAATATAGAAAGGGAGGATTTTGTTTTGCGTTTCTAAAATAACAGATGTTTATCAGATAAAACCAGAATTTAAAATCAAGCATGGCCTGATTGGCTAACAGCAATTTGACTCTACCACTGATTCCATTTGCTTTGCAATCCTGATGTTTTATCTCCACAAGTAACACAAGCCTGGAGGAGTTCTGTCATGTTGTGGAGTCGCTAATGCTAACAGTTAGCTTCTACTAGCCAAGACGTTCTCAGCTATTTGCTGGATGCTAAACTAACAACAGCTTTTGTCATCACGAGTCAAGATGGATTAGTCCATGTCTGGCTTTTCCAATCCTAGAGTTTCGCTGTCTATTTTCTACCAGAAGCTAATGCAAGAGATAGGTGTAGGAGACTATCTTCATTTTCAGCCTGCATGAAAAACTCATAGTGACAGATTATAATCAGGAAGAATACATAAAAAATGTTTTTCAAGTGAACCACACCTTTGAAGGTTTTGTTTGTTTCCTCCGTAGTTGGTAAAGTGTTGAGACTTTTTTTTTAAATGAAGATCAGCTGCTTGTTTCACTGATCCAAAACCAGAGTTTGTTGTTAACACGTTTTCCTGCTGAACCATAACATGGGAACTTTCTGGAACAGTTGGTATGTGAAGCTAGAGGTTTAAGTCAGAACTTTGAGGCGGAAAAAAATATATAGATATATGTATATATCTATATATCTATATATATATATATAAATTAAATTTTTTTTCTACATTTCTTTATTTTCTTGTATTTGATCTTGTTCCAGATCTCTACATAACAGAATTCTATTTTTACTTTTGCAAAAGCTTTCTTCTCCAGAGGACTTTAATGTAATAATATTATAAATGTGTGCAGAACATTGAGTCCAGACTGAAGGTGCTGCTTCCAGACGATGTCGGAGCTGCGTTGATGGATGGAGTTGTCCTTTGTCATTTGGCCAATCATATTTGCCCTCGCTCTGTTTCCAGCATCCATGTCCCTTCTCCTGCAGTGGTAAGTCTATAAATGATCATGCTGAGTTTTATTTGTTTTGGCTGTAGAGATTTAATTTCATGCATGTTCAGTTTGTTTTCTGTTTTCATTTCTCTTGATGTTATGGTAAATTTAGCAAACTACTGTACCTTGAATGATAACTATGAATGATCATACTGTCCTCGTTCTTTCTTTTTTACAAATCAGTGAAAAGGTTTAACCTTCAAGTTGGCTTTACATTTTACAGCTATTTCCACTAACCTTCCTCAGAAGAGGCACACGATGTTTATGTGATGTGTATTAAAGCCTAGTTTATACCTCTCCATCCGCGGATGTACAGAGACACACAACACCATCATCTGTTGGGGCAAGCACTCTGCAGCAGGCCTGCAGAGGGTGTTGGAGACACAAGTGCAAGCTTATGATTGGTCTGAAAACCACTTACTTTACCAGCACCGCCATTCAAACAAACACAAAAATTGAATGCCAAAGATATATCTAGTTGAAAATTTGAACAGCCTTCACTGAAGGAGCACAAAGATGTGCTTGAAAAAGGTAGAGGAGAATGAGAGACGAACGTGTTCATGTTAAAAAGTCTGAAATACAAATACACAATAGCAGGTAGCTGGGGTGTTGCGATCACATGCTTTGTTTCTTTTAGTTTTTATGTCATTTGTCATTTCTTTAGTTTAACTGCCAAACAGCATCACTTGTTTAGGAAATACATCCATAAGAAACGTGTTGATATTGTGAATATGTTCCTGCGACAGGGCAGGCACACAGCACCATAGACGGCACTTTTTTTTGTACAACACCTGTAACTATCCAAGGTGCTGCAGGAGACTCAAAATCTAGACAGACAAGAGCTGAAGCAAAATGATTTTACTCTTCATGTCGATTTAGCCACGCTCCATTAGAGCCTCAGCTGACCCCAAACAGTCTTGTGCCTTGCCAGTCACAGCACTCTTATCAAATTGGTGGGTGGTATGATGGAGTGGAACAACTACGATGAGGGTGGCTCATTTTAAATGGCTTTGGCTTCAACTTTGGACTATTTAGAATTGGGATTTTCTTTGAGTCAAGAGCAGAGAGAGGAACTTAAGTCTGTTATTAAGAAAAAGGATGTATTTGTGTCTTCTTCAACAGTGTTTGGCAAACTGACATCCGCAGCATCACGTTGTTTGTTGTCCAATAGCATGCAAAGACCGTTTGAAAGACAACCGCAGATTCCACCTCAAGACTGAGCTTTCTCAATGGCCTGTGACCAGACTGTATATTCACACATGTAAAATGGCTTTCCAGGGTAGCAAGAGATTACAAACCGCAATGTTTAGCAGTTTATGTGCAATTTCTCTTTGTTTATTAGTGTATCTTGTTTTTGTCCGAGTTGCCGCAGTGAGCTGAGAGCATTAGTGACAAACTACGGCTTAGTGCAGGCAGGTGGTGACAGCTGAAGGGAAAAGCCGAAAGAGAAAGAAGTTTGTTTCAAATGTGGCGTACCAGATTCACAGTGTTGAATGCAGATCTATTTTTTCAACACATAAAATACCCAACAACAGGGGCGGATTAAGGACTGAAGAACATCCGGGGCTTAACACACGCACACACGCGCGCGCACACACACACACACGTGACACGCACTAGTCAACATCATTTATGTCTTGTACCACATAATTTTTAATCTGAAGCTACATATTAAACATATTCAGGGCAGAGTATTGTTCCTGTTAGTGTTTAGTGTGAGATGATATGAAATATTCCCTTTCTTTCTCCAGCAACTTTACATGATAGTAAGCTAACTTTAGGCAAACCAGCAGCACAACAAATATTTTCAAATAAGGCTCACAAACCTGAGTCAACACCAGTCTCATCAAAGCTGGGGTTCTGTCGTTGTACTTTTTGTCTAAAAAACGTCCTTATGTCCATCTTCACTCATGCGTTTCAGGCAGAGAGTGCAGAAGAAGCCGGCTGCTGAAGGGCTTCTTCTTCAGTGGTGGAGGCTCAGGCAGGCTGTATACAAACTACTGCCAGCTGCTCCCTCTCTGTTGGACTTTGGTACTGCATGTTACTTCCGCGATTTAGATCTGGGGCTTTCTATGAAACATCCGGGGCTTCAGCCCAAGAAGCCGGGCCTAACGCCGCCCCTGCCCAACAAGCACACATTACGAGTGTGCACCGTCTTTGCTGTTCGGTGTAAAATATGTCAGACTGAAGACATTTTCACTCTCCTGAGGCAACACATTAGCTCTCCTTTAGCCTTCTAGCTAACAACTACATGTTATGGTGTCTTCATGGAGCTTGTTTCTGTTGTTTCATGGAGTGTCAGTCAATTGCCGTCTGTTCATTCTTAAGCCTAGTTTATACTTCTCCATCTGCGGAGGTGCAGCAACATGCAACGCAAGGGCTCTCCAACAGACACACAGTGTAGAGCCCAATTTTCTAACTATCCATCAAAAGCAATAAAGTCTGCAAGCCTTTGATTAGTCAGAATACCGCTTCCTTTAACTTTGTCAACAGCAAAAAAATAAATAAAACAAGAGCCAAAGATATCTTGCGTGGCAAACATGGAGTGGATTGAAGACAAATGAATCTGTGTTTAAAGTCTCTAATACATAAACAAAATGTAAACACACTAAAGACATGACTGCAATGATGGTATGGATACCCCAGAAAAGCGCTACGAGGCTGCTGTCCTGGTGGAAAAACTGCTTTGCAACACTGACACACCAACAAAGAAGAATAAAAGTAAAACTTCTCTGTCAATAAGTATGTAATACGTGAGTGTAAACTTGCAGATGGAGAAGTAGAAACTAGGCTGTAAGAACAGCTTAAAAAACGCGTCACACAAACATTGTGACTCTTCCGTAGAAGGCTTGTGGAAATTTTTGTAACATGTCAAGCCAACTGAAAGGTATAACCTTGTCTCTGTCTCGTAAAAAGCAAAGTAACCTAATTACCTTAACTCGTGTTGTGGTTTCCAGCCAAAGCTGAGCATGGCCAAGTGTCGCAGGAATGTTGAAAACTTCCTGGATGCCTGTAAGAAGCTCGGTGTTACACAGGTAATGATAACTCACGGTCTTATTGTTTCCAGATTGAATACAGGGTTATAACCTTTGGCTAAATGACTAACCACAAATAAATCTGTCACAAATCAGCAAATGACACAAAGGATTACCATCTCTGCAAGTTATGTACTGCTCTCACCCATCTGGTTTGCTGTTGTAAATACGTGAACCCCTAACTGATTGAATTCCCTTTTCCACTGCCAATGACGGTTTATCATTTGAGAAAATCTTTTTCGCAAATATCTTACAAATAAATGCCAGTGGTGCACCACACCTGTGTTGTTTTTAACACAAAGAGAAACTAATGAGATACCTCTCTCTGTTAACGCAGGACAAACTGTGTCTGCCTCATCACATCCTGGAGGAACGCGGTCTGGTGAAGGTTGGAATAACCGTCCAGGCTCTGCTGGACCTGCCTCCATCTAAGTCCACACATCTATCTTCAGTTTGACACAGGCATAAATGTTGCACCTGTCCTGCTGTGGAGCAGCTCATGTCGGCCTGCCCTTCACCAAGGACCAGAGACCCCCACGAGTCGGGGTGAGGTTCCAGTGGTTTGAGGTTTTTTTCACAGTCTGCCTGATTGAAAAAGGAGATAAGATGACAAAACACCTCCTTTCATGACATTAGGCAGCAGTTAGTTTATGTCCATCACATTATCACGTGTGTTGTGTGTCTTTTACTGGAGATGTGTGTGGACTTGTGATGGGACAGCTTCTTTCCTGAAGAAACCGAATTGAGTTTATGTGAAGACCCCTGGATTTAACTCAATCAGATTGTGAGTGGACTGCACGTCCAACCTGTTATTCCACGGACAACCAATGAAAATGCAGACATAACTCACTTTTTCACTGACAAAGGCTGGACCGCATTGCTATTATTTCTTCATTTGGATTAGGAAGTGTGGATTGATTTGCTGTCGGCTGCTTTTCAAGCACCTCCTTTGCCTTTTGAGGAGGCAAACGCTCTAGCTTTGACTTCGGTGCTCTAGCTGAAATTTCTTTGCAGGTTTCGGCAATTTTAAACTTCAGTACAGTTTGGGAGCAACTCAGCACTCAAGTCGTTATGTGTCACATCCCTGCATGCATCAGGGGAAGTGACGACTGAACACTGTGATTACACACATGGGAGTTTTGCCCAAAGCTTGACCAGAATAAGTTATATCTTTCTTTCTTCAACATAATTGTTAGTTTATGTGGTTGCAACACACACACACACACACACACACACACACACACACACACACACACACACACACACACACACACACACACACACACACACACACACACACACACACACACACACACACACACACGCTATGTTGTGATCAAATGTTCACCTATTTTGGAGTTAGTTGGAGCACCCAACTGTCTACAAAAACACAACAGGCCAAAGGGTTTATTTTGACTTCTGGTGAATTTATGGAACTGGAAGAAAGTTATTTTCTTTTTCCATTGTTCCGTTCTAGCAGCACCTCAACATGATGCTACCACCTCCGTGCTCGACAGCTGGTTTGGTGTTCTTAGGTTTGAGTCTCAGACTCCCCCAGTTGTGACATTACCTGATCACAAAACCTTTCTTTACATTTGTCTTGTCCATTTAGTGTAGATATAACATGTCTTTTGTTTAAACAGGTGCTTCTGTATTGGTCCCTACTTTCTTAGGCCGGTTCTCACCGCAGGATTTTAAAATTGTTGAACAAATTTCAAGACGTGGCAATAAGAAAATCATGGATATACCAGTTTTGGTGCTACGGTGTGTGGCGTGTGGTTACACGGCAAATCCTACATACATTCCCAACATCCTCAGTTAGATGGGGTAGTTTGCAAAATCTCTTGAGATCAAATGTGACTTTGGAGAAAACAAACATGGGAGGGGTGTACATACAGGAGGAGTATGCAGCTACCTTTCATCACCTTGCCCTCTGATTGGCTACATGTCCCATTGAACAGGGAGCACACTCGTTTGGACCCAATTTGTGATCGGAGTGATCCCAAAGTCCTTCCAAGCTGACAAGAGTGATCTAACATCCTGTTATTTTTAAAGCCAGCACAGTAATGTTGTGTATTGTTAAGTTTATAGGAAGAGGCCTGGTGAATCAGTAAGACCATGCTGATGGTGTTACTGGTGTAACAGCAGGTTTAATAATAGCTCAAGCTTTGGTGTTTCTGGACATCATCACTACTGTATGGTAACATGAGACAAATCCTATTCATACAGAGATAGACCAGTCAACCATGATCACAAACAAACAGGTGTAAGCTGTGGTTTCGAAGACTTTCAGCATCACTTGTCATAATTCTGGCCAGTCTGTATATATTTGGTCTCGTAAAGCAGAGAGAAAATCTACAATAATACAATAAAAAACTTCACCCAAATCCCACTATATATATATATATATATATATATATATATATATATATATATATATATATATATATATATATATATATATGCAGTAATCCAACATTAATGCCCTGGTGCTCCAGTTTTTTTCACTTTCCACATCTGTGAGGGTCCCATGATCAGTTTGGACCGATGTCCACGTGGCAGTTTTGATAACCTCAGTTGGAACGTGATCATTTTACCCACGTTTGGAAGGGTGAGACGTTCTCATGTGAACTTTCCACTTCAGAATGTCAGCAACAAGCTCGTTGTACCAGGGCTGTCATAAAATATGAGCGTAGTTAATCTTATTACTATAATTGTTTTCCTTTATTTGACCCAACCCAACCTGTAATTAAGCATTTATCTCTTCCAGATCCAGCTGAAGCTAAAATCAGTGGAACTAAACCTTGAGCAACTCTAAGTAAGCCAACGAAAGAAAGGAAAAATAGAATAAATTTAATTCAAGATGACAACTCATGCAAACCCAGCAATTGTTGAAAGTATTCTAATTTACACAGACCACAGTAACATCCTTCTGTCTGTCCATCTGTCCATCTATCCATTCAACATACATCCGGTAAACCATCTATCTAATAGCCTGTATTTGTATAGTGCCTTCTTAGAGAAACCCCCCAAGGCACCTCACCTCACAACACAATCAGTCATTTACCCATTTGCATGCTGGTTGTTATGAGCTACAATAGCCTCAGCTGCCCTGGGGCACACTGACAGAGGCAAGGCTCCTGAGCACTGGCACCACTGGTCCCTCAGAACACGATCAGCAGACTAGGTGGGTTGAGTGTTTTGCACAGGGACACAACAGCAGCATTCTCAGGTGGGAGATGGGATTGAACTTGCAACCTTCTGATTATCGGACAGCCCGCTCTGCCTTCTAAGCTACTGCTGCCTACATATCCACCAATCTAACATTCACACAATAAACCATCCATCCATCCATCCATCCATCCATCCATCCATCCATTAATCCATCCATCCATCCATCCCTTGCCATCACAAGGACACACAACAAATCACACACTAACTCACACCTAGGGTAATTTCAGAGTCACCAGTCAGTCTGACATGCATGTTCTTGGTCTGTGGGAGGAGACCAGAGAAGACCCACACATGCATGGGGAGAACAACTCAACACAGAAAAGCCACACAGGCCCGATTCAAACCCATGACTTTTTGCTGTGAGGCAACAGTGCTACCACCTGTCACTATGCACACTTCAATCCAAAAGGGTTCAAATGAAGGCTTTTGGATTACCATCACCTGGATGACTGAGAACCTTCTCTAGTACATGCACACCACCTAGTAGAAATGGCACCAAATGTTATCATAAATCTTCCTTCCATCCATTTTCTTCTGTTTATCCGGAGCCGGGTTGCGGGGGCCTAAGTCGAGAGGCCCTTACTTCCCTCTCCCCAGCTACTTGGGCCAGCTCTTCCAGGGGAACCCCAAGGTGTTCCCTGGCCAGGCGAGAGACATAGTCCCTCCAACGTGTCCTGGGTCTATCTTTAGGCCTCCTCCATGTTGTACATGCCAAGAAAACCTCACCAGGGAGGAGTCCCAATCAGACACCTGAACCACTTCAACTGGGTCCTCTTGATGTCACAAATCAAAGAACTAAAAGATGGAGTCACAAATCTTTGACAACACTAATCCATGAACAAACAACAAAACATTGGTTTGCTGCTTCTCCAGATTGTCTTCTAATAACGAAACATGCTCCATCACCATATCTCGCTGTGTCTCTTCTGGGAGGACGGCTTTTCCTCACAAAGGACCCTAACATGAGTAATTAGAGTGGCGGTAAAGGAAATCGGTGTCAGTCAGAAACAGGCTTCCAGGTTAAACTATGCAACAGTTAGATGGTGTATGTCCCGGCACAACGATTTACTGTCAGAATGTTTTTCTTGATAGATATGCAACATTTCTGCTCAGCACGTCATTCTAGTGGTTAGGTTAGCAGGAAGTTTGTGTTTAAACCTTCAGAAACCGGCTGAGGCTGCATCACTGACCTCCAGCTGCATGCCTTCTTTGATGCAGCTTTTCAGCAAAAAACAAAACCCAAGAGCTGTTGACTTTGATGTCTGGTGACAAGTAGCAAATCATTGAGCTGAAATTTCTGGTCTGGCTTTAGTTTCTGCTACTGGAAACGTTCAAGGAGTTTAGAGTCTTGTGCCACTTAAACAAAGATGCATTAATTTAGGGGTTTTTCTTCTCATGCTGGTAAAAATAATCTCACAACAGCTCCTGTTTTCTTCTGCTTGTTTAATCTTAAGCATGTTTTTAATTTCCTTGTCTGACTGATACAAACACACAAGCTGCGAAATGCAGCTGAGGACGTAATCAGAGAGAATCCCACACAGCTCACTGGAGCATGGCGTCATTATTTGGCACACAAACGGCACAACCTCTCAGGAAAATGATGCACAATTAAGGAAGCATTTTTAATAAGCAGCAAGGGTCTGAGTAAAAGTCATGTCATACCTCGAGATCAAAAGGTGGAAAGTGGCTGCTGAGAAACGTCTGCCCTGAGTTTTGGCATGACAGGCAAACCTGAGCTTTGTCTGGTGTTGTTCTGCAGCTCATGAAGCCAAATTTCAAGTTTATCCCGGATGTCAGTTATATGATTGCAGCTCATGAAAACATCGTCATCATTTTCCATTTTCTGCTTGATCCTGTGTTCTGAAGAACAGATGCCATTCAAATCCAACATGAGACGAAGCAGTTAATTAGATGTCAGCTACGAACCACACAGTCTCAGGTCACTTTGGTCTATTGTGCGGAGGATTCTGGCCAATGATCGTTTTCTGTTAAAATTAGCTTTGGTTATGTTCCCTCAAACATGACTAATCACAGTCCTGGCTGCAATATAATAATCAAACTTGCAGCTATTTTAAACAATTTAGATGAATTATGATCAGAATAATATGAAGTTAATTCATTTTGAAGTTTACTAAGCAGCGGTTGTGCTCTCACCACCATGTAAAGTTTACTGTGTAACCATCAGTTACACTCTGAAAACTCAAATTTACCTCCAATCTGCTGTATTTTAGACTGGAGGAGCAAAAACAAAAGATTGTGAGAAAAATTGTTGGCTGACATATTTACAGCATAAGCCAACCATGTCTTTGCAGCTACACGCAGTCAATGTTAGCTTTAATGTACTCAAGATGGTTATTTCCATGAGGCACGGTGGCTAAAACACAAGGGGCTGTAGACCATCTGAGTCTGTGTGACTCACAGATGCACGAACCATCTGTGTATGTGAGCGTACGTGTGAGTGTGTGTGTGTGTGTGTGTTTATAATTCCTTGTAATCTGTCTCCTGATGTGTCATGCCTTCTTAAGTAATTCAAAGAGATTTTCATGGAAACAGCTTTGCTTTACTATTAACGTTAATGGCCATTCTCTCTCTCTCTCTCTCTCTCTCTCTCTCTCTCTCTCTCTCTCTCTCTCTCTCTCTCTCTCTCTCTCTCTCTCTCTCTCTCTCTCTCTCTCTCTCTCTCTCTCTCTCTCTCTCTCTCTCTCTCTCTCTCTCTCTCTCTCTCTCTCTCTCTCTCTCTCTCTCTCTCTCTCTCTCTCTCTCTCTCTCTCTCTCTCTCTCAATAAAAACCTCAAACTTCAGTCAAAACTTTTTCTATTTGTCATCACTCCAGGGATGCATTCATGCTTTTTGCACATACCCCCATGTGTCCATGTTATCATTGAAAACATGCTAAACATTGATTCCCTCCTTCAAATGAATATTTTCATCACACTCAGTAACGCGTGAACGGGGACATGCTGGTGGTGACCTTTCTTCACACGTAAAAACTTGTTTTCTCCATGATCTTGTAACGAAGCTCTTTGGATGAAGTGTGTGCAGCGTGATCTGTCTGTGCAAGGTGCTGAAATCATCATGAGACCATCACCCCATGTTGACATTTTGCTGCTGTAAACATGACCGGCTGCATGTTTGCATAAAGGATTAGTTTCCGAAGTTCAACCACAGTCGGTGTCATCCATCCATGTCAGGAGGTTTGTTCAGGAACAACAAGCAGTTGTGATGTTAGGAAACGTCCGCCATGTTTAACAAACACAAAGACCCATTATTCTTCATTACACTAGAGTCAGATAACACTGAGTTGTACCTTTGCCAAAAATAACTGGATAACTAAGTATTTATGACTTTGTTCTTCAGCTTTACAGCTGACTGCTGACAAAACCCCTTTTCTGAAGAACAAGATACGATCAGTTACATTTGCTTTAACTCATTTCTTTATAACGACACAATTTGCATTGAGGTTTATGTCATGCTGTCAAAGATAAAACCGCACAAGCCGTTTAGCTGTTTTAAAAAGAAATTGCAATCCTGCCAAAAGTCACATTTAATAAGCTGATGTGTGACAAATGTGTCTGTTATTATTTGATCTCTGTGTTTTATTGCTGGAGTAGGTTTGGTTTTATTGGATCTTCTGTTCTGCAGGTGTGACTAACAGACTTCATTGTTGAATTATTGTGAAGCCCGTGGCTTGTTTTAATTGGCTCTGAATGGAAACACATGGATTTATTTGACGTTCGTGCCTCTCCCTTTACAACTGGATGCAATGACTTTACTTCGGATATTGGTGCTGATCTTTCTCTTAGATGTGTTTGGATGTATTCAGTGTGATGGCTGCATGTTGGGCTGGTTTTATGTGCTGGTTAGATTTTTATCAGTTAAACAGCTCATCCACTCATGCAGTGAAACAGTGAGTCGTGTCTTTAAACTACACTGCCCAGACAAATCAAAGTCATGTACAGAAACTTTAGTTTTTTTCTATTTTGGAACCTGTTTAATGCATGCACGACTATTCAGACTGACTGAAAACAAACATCTGTACATATGTTGTGTATAAAATTCAAGGTTTTCATAAAAGGCAAATAAGATTAATGTAAAATAAAGTCAAACTCTTTGCAACTGTGACTTTTTTGTCCTTGTTTCACGCTCTGCAGGCTCGAACCAATAAAGCAATCTTAGGTAAACACCATAAACATCTAGTGACAAGGATTTATTGTCAAAAGATGTCAAGAAAGCCAAACAAAAACATGATGATTAATGAGATAAATATGCTCTAATTTTAAGACTTCCCTAAATTCATCATGTCACCCGCAGCACCTCTGATTCACCCTCCAGTTTCCCAACAAGTTCTGGCTTCAACATTGATTTTGTCTTCTGTCCAGTTTGACTTGCTGTGACCAGTGTAGTCAATAATTAAGGCACTTTAGTGCATCTTTGTTACCTTCTGGGGTTCCAGGGTGTAAATTGTGGTTTTTGATTCATTTTGCTTTTTCCTTTGTATTTCCAAAATAAAAACCATTATACTGCCTTATGTGATCTTTTCAGCACAACCAGAACTGTCTGAATGTATACTTATTTTTTACATTTGGTCATAAGTGTATTGCATACACTCAAGTTACTCAAAAACATAAAATCCGAGGAGCAAAAACAAGGAGCTTATAAATGCTACTTGATTACAGTATTGATTACTTTAAAGTAATATTGATCATAAAATATTCCAATAAACAGCGCACTTACCCATTTTTAATTAATTAAAGCAGGGGTGTCGAACTCAAATTCACACTGGGTCAACATGAAAAACTGGGACGAAGTCGTGGGCCAAACTCAATATTTTTTGCACACATTTTCCTTTTTCTACAGCTATAAACGGTTGAACCTTTTCATTTGGAAACAAACTTATTTTTGCAGTAACACTGAATGTGGAATAAACCTGGACTGCGCCAGTCACAGGACCTTTTTGGCTCTGTTCTGACTTAAGTTCAGAAATTTCTGGAGAGGAATGGTTAGGGTGGAACAACAACACAGTCCACTGATTAGTTGACAGAACTACTTTGCTACTTGCAACAAGTAAAACAAGTGGAGTTCCGTTTTTTGTATTTTTGTTAGGGCTGCGCAGTGGTTAGAGCTGTTGCCTTGCAGCAAGAAGGTCCTGGGTTCGCTTCCCAGCCTGGGATCTTTCTGCATGGAGTTTGCATGTTCTCCCTGTGTATGTGTGGGTTCTCTCCGGGTGCTCCGGCTTCCTCCCACAGTCCAAAAACATGACTGTTAGGTTAATTGGTCTGTCTAAATTGTCCTTAGGTGTGTGTGTGTGCACAGGGAGAACATGCAAACTCCATGCAGAAAGATCCCAGGCTGGGAAGCGAACCCAGGACCTTCTTGCTGCAAGGCAACAGCTCTAACCACTGCGCAGCCCAACCAGAGCTTTCAGAGTTATCAAAAATATTAGCTTCATCTAAACCTTCAACTTATATTTTAGATCCAATCCCAACCAAATTATTTAAAGAAGCATTTCCTTTGGTTACTGCCCCCATTCTAGATATAATAAACCTATCCTTAGTAAATGGATATGTACCACATGATTTTATGGTTGCTGTAATCAAACCTTTACTTAAGAAACCTTCTCTGGATCCAGATAACCTAATGAATTATAGACCAATATCTAACCTTCCATTTTTATCTAAAGTCCTGGAGAAAATAGTGGCCATCCAAGTATGTGAGCATTTAAACACTAATGCTCTGTTTGAGGAATTTCAGTCTGGTTTTAGAGAGTATCACAGCACTGAAACTGCTTTAGTGAGAGTTACAAATGATATTCTCATGGCCTCAGATAAGAATCTTGTGTCTGTTCTAGTCTTGTTAGATCTCAGTGCTGCCTTTGACACAGTTGATCACAATGTTCTTTTATAAAGACTTGAACATGTTTTAGGGATCCAAGGAACAGCGCTAGGCTGGTTTAAATCCTACCTGTCTGACAGATTTCATTTTGTAAATGTACATGACAAATCGTCTTCATACTCCAGGGTTACTTGTGGAGTACCACAGAGTTCAGTACCTAGACCAATTTGTTTAACCTTATATATGCTTCCAACTGGAAAAATTGTTAGAAAGCATTGGATAAACTTCCACTGTTATGCTGACACTCAGTTATATTCATCCATTAACCCTGATGGACCTAATCGGTTAAGTAGATTACAGGCTTGTCTTGAAGACAAAAAAAAAAAAGGATGACTCTAAACTTTCTGCTTTTAAATCAAGACAAGATGCTAGCCAAGATCTGGACAAGTGGGGGAGTAGAGGGAGGTGGAGTGTACAGTCGGTAAAAACGGCTCTCCCTTGCCCTGCCTCCAACATGCCTCCATCTAAAAGGTTATTATCAAGAGATATCTCTGTAGTTATGCTGCTATAGGCTTAGACTGCTGGAGGACATACTGACCACTTTCCACACTACTTTCTTCTACAATCTGCTCTTTAACTACATTATTTTCTGCTATTTCAGCTGTTAACTTTATTTTTCTCTGTTTTCTTCCCAGAAGAAGCTACAATGATGTTCTGCTGAGCTGTGGTGGCCTCATGGAGGGGGCCATCGGCTTGAACACTGTTGCTAACCCCATAAACATTCTCCCTCTCCTGATAATAATATTTTACTCTTTGACACTGAATGTGCTACTACTAGTTTACCTGTTTAATTATGTTTAATTATAGATTCACTAGGATAAATACAATAAAGTTTATCTCTCACTAAATAGAAGATCGACTATGAAATCACAATGTAGCCAAAGAAATACTACTTGATATATATGTTGTGTGTGTATGAGTGTGGGGGTGTGTCTGTATGAGTGGACGTCTGGATGTATGTGCGTGTGTGTGTGTGTGTGTGTGTGTGTGTGTGTGTGTGTGTGTGTGTGTCTGCTCTGTCTTCTCAATCCCCAGTGAGTCGTGGTGGATGGCTATTGGGATGTAAAATAAACATTATTGGGTCATCTTGTGTTTGAAAATATGTAATTTTCAAAATAGATTGGGTTGCAGCCACACAATTAGCTGATTGGATGTTTGTGTTAACAAGCAGGTGAACAGATGTGTAATAAACTGGCTCATGATTGGTGATAGAAACAACACAGATGAAGCACATCCGTTTATTTGAAATATGCATATGCTCTCACCTTTTACAACTACTTTTGTATGAAGTACGCCTTGGCAATAAAAGCACCTACTTGTGACACAGTAGATCTTCCCTGTCAGTTAGCACCATTAAAATGTTAAACATGAAATGCTGAAACAGTGATGACAGTTAGACAGATTATGAAAATGGTATAAGACCCTTATGGCAGTCTGGTGTGCATGTGCATGTCTGTGGCGCCCCATAACTGTCAGAAGAAGTTGGGAAAAGTTTGCACATGCTAACTGTTGAAAGGATGAAAAAAGCGAACAAGACAAAGACTGTTTGTGTTGGAATGTGACTGTAGTTACATTTCAGATTGCCACACACATGTTTTCTGAACCACAGTCATTCATTGAAAGGATTTATGACCCCAGATGAGAAAAAGAGAAATCTCCCACTCATTGTGTTTATGGTCCACTTTAGCTAGGGTCACACAAACACCATTTCTTCTATTTAAAGTAAACCTGAAAGTATTTGAATTTTAAGTCTTGAAAGTTTTTCACATAGAAAAAGATTTTCAGTAAAGTTATTTCCACATTAGGTGCATTTCCATTACCGGAATTACCGCCACACTTATCAGATTTTTCTTCGCTTAGAATTTTGAAAATCTGTAATCAGTTTCATTTCAATTCACAATTATGTGTTACTTTGTGTTGGTCTAATCCCAGTTAAAAACATTTATGTTTGTGGTTTTAAGGTGTCAAAATGAAAAATGCGTTTGCAAGACCTTGTTTATCAACAGGAGAAGGCACTTGAAATATGTACGAAACATTTCAGTTGTATCTGTTTATTAAGGTATGTTTCTCACCTCGTCTTGAGGCAGACATTTTTCTTCAGCAGTGCTGGCAGGAAGTCAAGAGGTCTGGTCTTGTGACCATTTACACTGTAAAACATGATATTGGAATAGTTTACAGTGGACAACCAAATTATTTATTTTAAAACCTGAGATAGCGGCCCAAAGCCAACACAACACAACATATTCTAGAAGTAAAGAAAATGTCTGGCAACAATTGCTGTTGGTGGGATTACACAGGTTTGTGAAATTGTGTGTGCGAGTTTTAAATATGGAACCAACAGCTAGCCTGCAACGTTGTTTTTATTCCACACAATGTTTCATCATATTTTCTTTCCTTGTCTTCATTGTTGCTAATACATCATTGCTGTTGGAGGACAAATAGTGGAAATCAGCCATGGCTGTAATTGGATGTACTGTATTGGACAAAATGTTCATTAATGCACAATGTCTCTAGCCTGGCAAGCCAGACTAAATAAATATACTATTACATAACTAAATAAATATATTATTAAGTCTGGCAATGCTCCATTGATGGCTCTCGGTCATGAGGTGGGTTCAACCATTGTCTTTCAAACGGTTTCCGCATGCTACTGGACAATGAACAACGTGACGTACTCACAGCAACGGATGTCAGTAAACGAGGTGGTCTGCTGTTGAAGAAGGCAAAAATACATCCTTTTTTCTAAAAAAGAACTTAAATACATCTATCTGCTCCTGACTCTAATCAAGCCAGAGTTCAAATTGTCCAAAAGCTGTTTTAAACGAGCTGTCGCCATCTTGTTCCACTCTGTTGCACCATCCCGCCCACCAGACGAATGGAGCGCTATGACTGGCCCACCATTATGGACCAGTCACAGCTCTCTTTGTGTTTGAAACCCCTGTAGAGAGCTGTGATTGGCCAGCCAGAATGCTGCTAGGGGCTGCAGGTTTTAATGGAGCGTTCCTAGACCAAACTTTGTAAAGCAATAATTTGGTCTAATTCACTAAGCTGCATTATCTCTCTTGAGCAATATCAATTGATCAATTGATCATAACAAGCTGGTTCTTTGTGTCCTGAATCCACGAGCCACATTTTCCTCTTTTCTTTTGATTTGGGGGATTTCACTGATGAATACCAACCCATGACCCTGGTTCTCATGTTAGTTACCAAGATTTATTTGAAAGTTTGTCCAACTTTTGAAATACCAAAGAAATACATCAGTTGCCATTGACACAAGAGGTGTAATTTTATATCTCTGAGGTGGAACCACAGTTAGTTGCACTTCACTTTGAACCTGTTTGCAGTTATTCCTTGTCTATAATTGACTTCCGCAACACAAGTTAGAGCTTGTGTGTATAGATTTCCCTTCATCGGTTTGTCTTTGTTAGTTGTTGCCTCATGTTGTTTACAGTTTATCTGGAATTGATATACTAATATTTTTTAGTTCTGCCCTTTGTTCTCACCACACCGGGTCTCCTTGCTATTGGTTTATCTTAGTTACATTTTCCAGTTTCCATCTGACTATCTTCATTCTTGGGTTCCCCTTTCACTAACCTGACAGTTGGCTTAAGAGTTTAACTGTCATCCATCCATCCTTTGATCAAGGTAAGACATGTCTAGGTCCAAGACAGAAACTCGTGTTCTTCTACCCATGTGACACTCTCCAGCACCTCCTGGATTATCTCAAAGGAGTTCTAAGGCTGCCCAATTGGAATGACTGGAAAACCTCTAGACCCGGGGCACTCAATTCCACTCCTGGAGGGCCAGTATCCCACAGGTTTTAGTGGTTTCTCTGCTCCAACACATTTGGTTCAGTGGGTGTCATGGTCTGTGTGAGTCTCTCTGTGTCTGCTTGGTTGTTTTCCCTGGGCTCTTAATTACAGGTGGGCGTGTCTGGGAGCTCTCAGCTGCAGCTGATTTCACATCAGCCTGGCCAGGGAGATAAAAGCAGCAGGGAGACACTCATTCAACGCTGGATGATTACTCTAACTGGTACCAAAACTTGTGTTGACTCAAGCCTTGTCATATGTTATTGACCACAGCTTTGCCTCCACGGTCTTATTACCTGTTGCCTCTCCTTGTCTCCAGGATCTCCAATCTCCACCACCACGGCCTTCAGACAAGCCTTCACGTCCCACTGTCTGCCCCCCTGGCCTGCTGCTCTCAGCTGCCTGCCTGCCTCTCTCACTCACCTGGTTCTGGACCTCACTGCAACCCCAAGCCTTGTCCATGCTCAGCTCCCTACGTCTCCTCGACATTTCCAGCAGCTCACACAGATCTGACCTCGACTCGCCCTCTCAGGATCCATATCTTCACTGGGAAACCGTAAGCCCCAACTACTCACCTCAAACGAGGTCCAATCTCCGCAGTCTGCATATTCTAACACCTCTCTGTATTCTAGACCCACATCCGGCGGATCCCTTCCAGCAGGTTCTCCTGCAGCGCCTTTTGTTCCACACTCTTTAATAAAAATATTTTGTTCTTACTGAATTTGACTTTTGGGTTGATTCTGCATGTCGTAGGTTAGATATACCCCTCGCACCATGACAGTGGGTGAATCAACTGTGCAGCAGCACATCAGGCTCTGCAGAAGCATGTTAATCACCTGCTAACTGAAATCAGGTGTGTTGAAACGGTTAAAACCAAAATGTGCTGGACTGGCCCTCTTGAAAGGAGTTAGGGATCACGTGGCAGGGGTGAGGAGTGAGCACCACCTCTTGTCAGCCATGTGGACCTCAAGGGATAAGCCATCAAGCCTGCTCAACGGTCACCTTTCCTGGAGGGGTCACCCGATAGGACAGTGGGAGGGACAGGAGGCATCATACACAGATGCACAAACTAACTCCGCTTATTCTTTTAAATGAGAAGGAGCAGCAACTGCTTCACACTACTTTTCGGTGACAGAGCACCTCACCTTGGCTCTAGGGCCTCGTTCACGTCAAATGCAGAACAGATGCGGTTTCCAGATAGATCACTAATTCCAGTCAGAGCATTCACCCCATCTGCAGAGTGGGTTGGATCCAAATAAAGATCACTTTAAATTTTTTCTGAAGCTTTCTCCCCTTAGGTATCTGTCGACTCAAACTTAGACTCTTGCTTGGCTCCTCATTGAAGTTCGATTATGGATACATTTTTACCTGAGGCATAAGGCTCAAAACCTGGCAGAGCCTCTGACTGGAAGTAATTCTACCGGAAGAATTCAATGAAAATGCCAAGAACTCCTGAAATCACTTGATGTGAGAGGGAGCATATCGACTATAGAACAATTATAACTCATGAACATAATATGTCCCCTTTAAAAAGCCTAATAACAGATTTTTACCACAAACAAAAAGAATGCAGACAGACCAAAAATCTGCCAAGTGAAAACTTTGAATAGAGACTTTTGATTAAGCGATAAGCGTTTTTTGCCCAGTATTTTTATGAATCCTAAATTAAAATATTTAATTAGACAAAGAAATATATCAGTGAAGTCTATGCCGGGAGATTCACGACTTTATTCTTGCCTAAACTATGTGTCACCTTCCAATAACAAAGTATAAGGAGCAGTTTCGCCCATTTGTTTAGCTTGTGTGTGTGTGTGTGTGTGTGTGTGTGTGTGTGTGTGTGTGTGTGTGTCCACAAACTCTGTCTGAACCTGCTACGGGAGACGCCTCGAACCGCCATGGACAACATCACGCCTATACGCTTTTATTCTGAGTGGAATGAGTCATCAGGAGGATCTGCGGCGACACCGCTCCTCACATCGCGCACTTTTTGCGTCGTTTAATTATTTATTTTTTAGCGGCACCTTTACGTCTTCTCCTTTTTGTTTATAGATTTCCTTTTTCTAGTCTTGTGTCTGTCGGATATTTTCTACTGATGGCCAATACATTCCGATCGACTCATGTATTGATGCTGCTCGTCATGGCCTGGGTGAAGAGCGCACGCGGCAGTGAGCTCACAGGTTGGTTTTTGAATCATTTAATGTTTTATTTTTATTTTTGTGTAAAAACTCAGATGATCCCTGCAGAACGTCACACAGACCAGACAGCCCCCAAAACAAGGCCACTTTGAAATATTACACTAATAACTATTCAAGTAAATTTTGAATAAAAATAAAACAACTGTCATTGTCTATTATATTTTATTATGTGATTAAACACAATTAATATGATTATGACAAAAACAAAAAATTCGGATGAATACAGTGGGGTTCCCCACTCTTCAATCTTGGAACCCCAATAAACTGGCAGGATAGGCAAATAGCAGGTTTTTGAGGAACGTACAAATCCTGTTAGAGTAGTGGAGCTTTTAGAAACTTTAAAACATTCATTTAGAATAAGATATATTTGGTCAAAAATGGTAAATGATTTTCACTTGATGATGTTCCTTGAGAATAAAACACTTGACTTATGTCAGACCTGGTGTGCAGTGGCACCCCCAGAAATGTTTTGTGGCCAGGGGCCAGAGAAAATCTGGGGTGGCACACCAAATTTATCCTCGTGGTAAATCTGGGAAAATTTAGCCTGTAGTAATGCAATAAATGCTCCTTTATTCATTTTAATTTAAACACTAAACAACAGCATTATTATGACTTATTAAAGAATGGTCTTTCCTGGGAATGGACAGTGGGGTGGCCATGACCACACCTTAGGGGCACCACTGCTGTGTGTACATGTGCTCCTTTTTTGAACATTTGTATTTCAACAATATAAGATGTTTACAGTGTTTTTGTGATATTTTTGTGTAGCCACTCTAAGATAACAAAAAGAAAAAAATATATTTTGTAGAAAATGACGTAACCGTGGACCCCCCCGAGAACCTCCGTGTTTCTGACTCTGGTCGCCTTGGATACCTGGATATCACCTGGAACCCACCAGCCAGCCTGATGACCATGACAATGTGCAACATACAGTATCAGCTGGAATACCTGGACACATTCAAAAACACATGGGCTGTGAGTGTTTACCATCAGTGTGAACGAACTTCCATTAGAGATAAGACAGGCCAGTTCCTTACCTGTTTTTAAGTCACTCTTGAAAACCCACCTCTTTACCCTGGCTTTTGATGCCTTGTGAGATGTTGGTTTCTATTTTTTATTTTATTTTAGCTGTTTTAGGTGATTCAATGTGGTTTTATCAAGTTTTTATTTTTTAATATAGGGCTATTTTAATTTTATGTATCATGTGTTTTATTTATTTATTTATCTTTGCTTTTTTCTGTTTAGTCAATTGTTTTAATGTATTTTCTGTACAGCACTTTGTTCCTGTGCTGGGTCTTTTAAAGTGCTTTATAAATAAAACTGGATTGGATTGGATTGGATCAGTGTTTACACACACAGTGGTGGATTTAGCTATTTGGGGGCCCAAGGTGAACACAGACATGGGGACCCCTTGAGATGGCTGACAATCTACTCAAGTGTGAAAGCAGAGCTTTAGTTTTCTTGTCACATCACGTCTGGCGAGCAGTATCTGATTTAGGTGATGGGGTCTTTGTGTTTATGTTTATGTTTATTCATTTGGCAGACGCTTTTATCCAAAGCAACTTACAATTTATAACCTATAGGGCATGTTGTGATCTTGGTCTTGCGTCTGCAGGTCCTCAGGACAAGTGGGAGGAGCTACAGTGCAGAGTTTGACCTGACTAAAGAAGTTAGAGTGAGAGCCTACACCTTGCTGAATGGACTCTGCACCAACAACGTGCTGCAAAGGAGTGAAAACTACACTGCGCTGATTCAGAAACCTGCCAGCTCAGGTGGGTATTTAAAGATTTTGGATACATTTAATAAAAGGTGAGGTGATATTCAACCCTCTCCATTGGTTTGGTTTGCCCTCATCCAGGACTTACAGGGACGGAAGCGAAGGATTTTGAGTGTGTGTACCACAACATGGAATGGGTAGAGTGCAGCTGGACAAGAAGCCCTCAAACGCCACTGGATGCACAGCAAAATCTGTATTTCTGGTACGTCCCACAGAAATAAAGCAGGAGACTTGGGTCTTCCAAAAGTGGTCCTGAACAAAACATCTCAGCTAACATTTCTGTTTCTAACCATTTTTTTAAAGAAGACAAAAAAAAGCTTTTGGAACGCTGATGAAACTGCACACACTTCCACTCTTTGTTTTTCTGATCTTTCCTTCTGCCATCCATCACTCACTGTGTTACACCTCATTACTGAAGGCTCGTAAAACTCCCAACAAAACCTGAATGAATGGGTTTGTAATTTGTTTCCTCTCCAGGTACAAACCCCTGGAGCAGGCTGCTGAATGCCCAGAGTACATCCTGTCAGGTGGAATCAGATCCAGCTGCAGATTCACAGGAAATTCTCTCCCAGAGTTCTCTGATATCATCTTCTGTGTGAATGGCTCCTCTCCTGAAGGACCTCTGAAGGCCACGTTTACCTCCCTGCAGATCCAAAACCACTGTAAAGACTTTTTTTCTTTAGCCCTGTGGGGGGTACAGCATCACCAACAGGGCACTCTTAATGTTTTGATTTCATTGTAATGCTGTTTTCCCCTCCAGATTGAATTTCTTTAATCATCATTTTAATTCATGGTTTTAATGTTCTTGCAGTGAAACCTGCGACCACAGATAAGCTGCATCTGCAGACAAGTTCAGACGAGCAGCTGGAGCTGCTCTGGGAGAATCCGGTGGAAAGGCTTCCTGGATACTGTCTGGAATGGGAAGTGGAACATGCTCAGGACAAACCTGATGGAACAACCATGCTGGTATGATTTATCTGATGTGTGGTTTTTGCCAAACTTCACCAAAACACTTCACTCAGTATATCTAACTTTTCTGATGCTGCAGTTTTGCTGCAGGAGTTTGATGAGGAGCAAATGTGAATGTAACAGCAAGAGTAGGAAAGAAAATCAGTGGCAGAGCCTGATACAGGCATGAGCAATCAATTTTAGATCAAGTCAAACAGCATTTAAAGTCCTGCTCCTTGTCTGTTCTCAGGTAATAAATATCCCAACTAGAACTAGAATGCTGCATGACCTGAGATCAGAAGATATCACACTTATTCTATTAGTTAGCCTATAAGGGATACTTTTTGTGTTTTCAAGTAATTTTCTTGAGCCAGTATGTGCTAAAATGACCCTTTACAGGGTTAATGAAAGGCCACCCAGCCCCTATCGGATCTCTGTGGCCAGAATATTTCACTTGCAAATTTCGGACCGGCAGACTACTCTGCTAGGAATTTTGAGCTGACACATCTGGCGCTGCTGTCTGCTTCCAGCACATTTTCTGCAAGTTTCAGATCATGAAAACAGCTGGTTTGTTTAATTCAGTGATGACTCACTCCTGTAGACACAAATAAAGGCTGAGGAGACATTTCGGCTGTTAGATTAAGGTGTTAAAAAGATGACTACACAGCGAAGAGATAAGTTTTAATTTTGGTTCTACAAACGGACACTAGGGGGTGCTAAAAGCAAGACAAAACAGCCTAGTTCCCCCTTAAGTCTAATTTTCTACCTTTAATTCATTTAAAAGGAGAAAGATTTTTAATTTTCCTTCCAGTAGTTAGGTTTCACAGCAGCATTCGTCTGCAGGTTTGGCTCCATTGAGTTTGTGCTCAAAATACATGAGATGATTGTGTCTGA
Source organism: Nothobranchius furzeri (assembly GCF_043380555.1). Taxonomy (NCBI): domain Eukaryota; kingdom Metazoa; phylum Chordata; class Actinopteri; order Cyprinodontiformes; family Nothobranchiidae; genus Nothobranchius; species Nothobranchius furzeri. Next base: position 46,897,440 of record NC_091750.1, on the reverse strand, counting down.
TCTACTCTGCTCTTACATTTTGTTCTGCTTTTGGTTTTCCCTTTGAGACTAGATTAAACCTAAGCTCTGAAGAAAGTAGACTGCAACAGCTGCATTTCAGCCAATATGATGTTTTGTTGTCTAACAGGTTCAAATGGAAACTCTTTAATCTCTCTTATGAGTCATCTACTGGAGTGGAAGAATCAGGGATCACGATTTGTTTCTGTGGAGGACAAAACAGTCACAGACTAGAGAACACAGGAGCAATTATATTATAAAGAAATGTTAGTTCACATAATAATGCAAAGACAAAATAATCTACAGGCCACTAAACATTAGAAAGGGGGAAACCAAGAAAATCACCAGTTTACTCAGTTTACTGTTAATTATCACAATTATTGTGCCCAAATCAAGATAACAAGTTACTCCGTTTAAATGATGGTAAACCACCATCACAGTAACTGTAATTAAAATCAAAAGATTTTGTTTTCAACTTAAATAGAATATGTGCAGTATTTACTGTTGGTCTCTGGAAATATCCATCAAAATGTTGTCAAAAATGAATTAAATGATGGCAGCTTCATAACATATAACCATAAAAATCGGGTCTAAAACTCATGTGAGCGGGTATAAGTCTGTGGGTGATGCCATATTTCCTTCTACGGGAGCCCATGAGGACAAAACACTGATTTGTAACAAACAGTTACAAAACTTTTCATAAACATTGATGTTTTATACTCGTTGCCAGTGATGAAAGGGAGTCTGATGTGCTTGTCATTTGGCTGGAAATTGCTTTCAGGGATTTTTGACCCTAATGGCCATCCTTTGGTAAGGTCTTACTCAAACACAAAAAAAAAAAAAAAAAAAACACTTGCTTGCAATGATTTAGGTATGTACTGCCCCCATCACCAGGAAAAACACACATCGTTAATTTAAGGTTTTATAAATAACAAATTACAAAATGCTGGAGAGACAGCTGAATTTCCAAAGGAACCGATTATTTTCATAGAATTTTTTCCAGAAAAGTCGTTTTTGGCTCAAATTCACCTCGTTTGGGGGGGGGGGGGGGGGGGGGGGGTCAGAAGCAGATTTTTCTGATTGTTGGTCAGCATTGTTGACTGACAGTTTAAAATATTCTGATAAGAGTCAGATCAATTCAGACTGAATATTCACAGCTTTAGTCTTGTATTAAATCTGTTTACACATCTCTACCCATATGTATAAGATAATATATCCTACATTCATACTATTAAATAAAAATAAAACAGTGCTGACACATAAACAGCTTTTTTATAATTAAAACGTCCACGATGGCCGGTAATCACCTGGATCTGGCTAATGGGGAGTCTAAGTCTCCTCCCCTTCTGGCTGGCTCATGGGTCCCCGATCAAAAAGAAAAAAAATAAACAGGATGTTAGTGAACTGGGCTATAAAAGTTATTTCCTTGTCTTTCTGGGCTTTGCCTTATGCCCAGAGTCACATCTGTCAGACATTTCTAATCCTAGAGTTTCACCGTCTATCAGATTTTCTATCAGAAGCTAATGCAGGAGATAGCGGTAGGAGACTGTGTTCATGTTCAGGCTGCATGAAACACTCAGTGACACGTTAGAATCAGAAATAATCATTAAATGTATTTTTTTCAGTGAAGTTGACCTGTATATTGACCTAAAACAGATTTGTTAGATTTCCAAAATGTGTCCCCCCCAATATTATACTCGTTCCTACGCCCTTGATTGTGTCCAAATATTTCTGTAACTTCTTTTACAGGGAGTCATTCACACCACACAGACCACTCTGAAGCTGCTTCCCACCCTCAGCGAGGACAGAAACTGCTACAAGGTTCGCTCCAAACTGAGCAAATACTGTGCTGATAAAAGCCTTTGGAGTGACTGGAGTCATGAAAGATGCTACCCAGGTAATGGAGCGTTACATAGCTGCAGAACCTCCATCAAATCCAGGTTTTCTCAAAATCTGAGTCACACGTTTGAACAAACTCAGATTGTGGATGCTTAAATGCCTCAATCATTCTTTAACCCCTGGATGCACACACAAAAAAATATGAGTTGTTTTAAGTCAAAGAAACATTAAAACCCCTCATGCTCACCAGCACAGCAACTCCTGTCTTTGCCCAGTTGATTAGGCTCCACATCCTGACAGATTTGTTTTTGTTTTACTTTGATTTATTGATTGTTCTGACCCGACTCGTATGGCCGCAGCAGAGAAGGGAAACTGAACATGATTCTGGATTTCAAGAACATTTTTGATCAAAAGAGCCATATAAAAAAGCTCAAACCAACAAACAGAGGTGGTGTGCTCGAAGCTGCACCAAACAGGTGTTTGTCTGCACTCACAGGTGTAGCCAGTCAGAGACCTGTACGACAGCCTGGCCAATGAAAAGGCAGAGGGGCGTAACACTGCTGCACATTGCAACATTTTCTGCAAGGACAAACTTGTTTTTTATGGACGAAAACTGATGATCCTACAGAATGACATAACTTTAGGCCCCGCAGGGCACCATAGGTAAATAAAATCTGAGGTCATAAAAACCTGGAAACCATGGTTTAGTAAGCTACGCTGCAGTAGCTGTGGTGTTTATGGATATATAGTAGAGATATATAGTATCTCTTCTATACATGTATGGAGTAAAACCAGTGTTTGATTTTCTGCAGTAGACTGCAGTGTTAATTTTGTTGACAAAATATTTTCGTCTTTTTTTGTCACGAAAATATATTTACAGACGAAAATGAAACAGAATTTCAAAATAAAAGCTTGGAAAAAGACAAAGACAGTAATTAAATTGATTGAAACTTTTAGTCAACGAATGAAAGACGAGACAAAAATCCACAATGACGAATATCTAATCAGAAGACAGGAAAGATGCATGACGCATATAAAAAGACCAATCAACAAATTGAACAGGTGGGACCAGGTGAGAAGAGAACCAATCAGAGTCCGCTTTGTTTGGAGGTGACGCTAGGCCTACCATATTGATAATCAACTTCTCCATGTTTGCTCGGAGATGTACGGAGCTCTCGGATGCGGCCTGATTGCTCACACTGTCCGTCTGGTAGCAACACGTCGGACCTAAAAATATGCTAAAAATAGCAGTTTTTACACAACACGTCAGACTTTTTTGTCTTGCCTGTTGTCCTTCGGGAGTGCTGCAGGAGGACACACAGGGATTTATGGGGGTTGGATGAGGAAAACGAAATAAAGTAAAACTGTGTTTTGTGATCAGTTTTATTTGACATGAACACGACAAACACGCTTTCTTGACAATCTTTGTGAGTAAAAAACACGTAGAAATAAAAACGAACAACGTGTGTTAATAGGGAAATAGCGGGCGAGCATTGTTGATGCATGACTGCGCATGCGCCGTGAGCGGTTCTGGTACTTTTTGGGTCGCAGCTGCTCGCTGCACCGCTTCAACTGTGCAATCGTGAGCTTGCACGGAGTGCGATACCCTCACGAGGGACGAGCAAAATATCAAACACGCCAGAAGTCCATGCACACAAGGTAGCGCGACTCATGTTGCGAATGACCGCAGTCACCAATTCTTCTTTGAATTGTGTGTGCTGAAACTGAATTTCATTTCTCTGTATGTCCTGCACATGTGGAGAATATGACAATAAATGACTTTGACTTTGACTTTGACACACGTTCGTTTTTGCGCAATTAGGAAGTGCACATGCGCTCTAAACCAGGACTAGACCAGTAAAGTGAAGCATGCTTTTGGCTGTTTATAATTTTCACAGTCTGGTTTGCACTGATATGTTACGAGTCCCGAGCCCGCACAGATGTTTTACTGGTACGTTTTATAACCCGGTGCGCCTTTTGTAGGTGTTAAATACCGAAAAGACACCCGTAACTGACAGCTTACAGGTCCTGTACTGTACTTATTTTGGGGTGTTAACCATTTTATTGTGAAAAGTTTCTGGAAAAATGCATGCCCTCAAAGGAGGAATTTTTATTTTTGAGTATTTCTGCATGCTAGTTTGAAAAATGCTTGTTGTGCAATTGCTAAAAAGAGCACCTTTGTAATTCCCAGTGTGCTTTTTGTTTTTTATTAAACACGTAAGTGTTAAACATGTGAAGTGGTTTTTTTTTTTTTCAAATATTCTACGTTCTTAGCTGTGTGTGCTATATCTGATCAGTGGTGGTTATGAGTTTGGACCCTGTGTATTAAATTACACTACTAGTTTTCCATGCTATATACAAAAGTAGGAAATTACTTCATTAGAAAAAATATATGCATTTTGTTGACTAAAATTGCTTATTTTTATCTACTACAATTACTTATTTTCATCAACTAAATGGGACTAAAACTAAAATAAATCTAATGACTAAAATTGGACTAAGACTAAAATTAATTTTTAGCCAAAAGACTAAGACTAAAATTAAATTAAAATTTCCTGTCAAAATAAACACTGGTAGACTGGAGATGATGGTTGAAGATTTATTCAGACATGTCTGGAGCTGAAATGAAGAAATTGTCTAACCATTCAACGTTCCCGTGTCCACACTAAAAGCTGTCGCCTGTTTAGGAACAGAATAGTGTCTTTGACTTGTGCGTTGATTCACCAAAAAGAGGGAACAAACACCATATCACATTTGTAGTGCTTCCTAGTGGCCAGTATATGCTAAAGTTTTGTAGTCTTTGGACCTCCACACATGCACGTATACACTGTGTCCAAATTCAGAGGTTGTGTGCAGACCAGTGACGTCACAGCGCCGCAACGAAGACTGTCCAAACTCAAAGAGTGCTCAGAATGCGATCCTGAAATCTGTTCTTCTTTTACCCGATTTTGAGAACAGGTGCGGTGTTGTCTCCTCCCCTCTATAAATCCTGAGATGCACTGCAGGATATCACACAGTAGCACGTGCATGGTTTTCTGTGCCCCAAATCACTCGTGTCATGAAACGAACTTAAGTTGGCATGAAATTGGTGAGAGCTTTTAAACTTTAAATAAGGCAAATAATACTATACCAGCGTATCGCTGCATCTCAACCTGACATACAACATATGTCGGTGCCGGCAGTACATCTGCAGTAGCTCTTCGAACTTTAACAAACCAAGGAAAAAGTTTAAAACATGTACAAGCTCCATTTCTGCAGCTTCTTCTTAGTGCGTTAGCCGAAGTAGGGGCGGGGCTATTATTTAAGGTTAGACTGTCCAAATTCACAGCTGTTAACATCTAACCGGTCATGGGTGAACACGTTCTCCTGAGACCAATGAAGACAGGTACTCGTGAGCGTACAACCCCTGAATGCAACTGATGTCCAGTTTGCAGGAGCTGCCATGCTTTATTTCTCAAACCAGAGTCTGTGCATTCAGCGTGTGGGCCTGAAAATAGTGTCTATACAAGCAGCATGGCAAAATTGACAAGAGTCAACAGAGGTCAACAGCTGAAGCACAATCCGAGGTGTATTTTTATCTCCTGGTCATGAAAATGTTAAGGAAGAGAAACTTGTTCTGGATCCAACAGTGGCGTGGCCAGATTTTTTAAAATGGGGTGGCCCAGGTGGTGCACTTCTTTGTGCATGGGTGACACCAATGGTTATGCTTTTTCTTTTTTCCCCAAGCTTTTAGTGGAAAAGTAAACTGAAATTCAGTGGGGTGGCCAGTCAGATTCCAAGGGTGGCATGTGCTACCCCAGGCCACCCCCTGGACACGTCCCTGGGATCCAACTACTAGGGAGGTGCAGAAAATGGTGGAAAGATGTATTTTTTTTTGTTCTTGGCAAAAACAAAACAAAAACAATGGCAAAATGTTCATTTAAAGCTTGAAACTGATTCTATCTGTTTGTGTTTCAGCTGTTGAGGAAGTTGCACCCAAGCCGAAATCGGACCTGCTACCAGTTTACGTCTGCATCGCTGCTGCCTTCGTCCTCTTGCTGGCGGTGCCTCTGTGTGTGTGGGCTTCAACAAAAATGTTAGTAGAAAAACAACAACACATTAATTCTGTCTATGTTATAAACAACAAAGCATAACCCACTTTGTTTCTTCACAACAGGAATAAATCAAGAGAAGAGAAGAAGTTGAAGTCTCTGATCACCAATCTGGTTGCAAAGACCTTCAGGGGACAGAATGTGTGCAACGACACAATGATCTGAGACCGTGTGTGTGTGTGTGTGTGTGTGTGTGTCCTCCAGTTATGCACTGCCACTAGCTTGCCCCTCAGGTTTTCCCTGAGACTATAACCACACTGAGCAACATGGTACATGTGCAGTAACCTATACCAGCCTATAATAACCAGCTGCTTTTACATATTTACTAATATTTACAGTTCTAATGGATTCATGTAGCTTGAACCCTTGCCAGAACTGGAGGAGTGTTTAGGAAAAGGGTTCAACATGGTGTTTACTTTTCGACACATACTGGTTTCAGATAATAACCATTTAGTTTTACACATTTTAGTTTTTTAACCACAGGGAAAATGATTTACAGTAACTTGCCAGAGTTTTGTTTCATTTTAAATGTTGTTGAGTATTAATAATATTATATACATCTATTTTATTTAATCCTGTTATTTAATATATGAAGTTGTGCCTCAGTTCTTGCCAGGGCGTTTTAAGCCCCCCCCCCCCCCCCCCCCCCCCCCCAAAAAAAAAGAAAATGCAAAGTGAGGGTTAATGCATGAAAAATGTGTGTTGCACTCTTCAAACCAGTGAAGTTTTCACTCACCGTGTCTTTAATAATGTACTGAACGGCAGCAGCAGAAGAGATGAGTGAGTCGGTGATTTAATGATGTAATAAAGTTGTTGCCACTTTTTGTCCTAGGATTACATTTCTACCAGAGCAGCTGTTTGTGCAACACAAGCTCAAACCCGTCATTTTCAGTAAAGTTGTTCATTTTCTCGACCCGTCTTTTACAGCCTGTGCAAAGACCTAGTTTGGACGTCCTACAGACGTGGTCGGGATCGACAGACTCAATATAGACATGATCTGCACGTCCATGTGACATTGACTGTTTGCAGGGTATTTATGATCTATTATACTGTTACCAATAAAAATATTAAATGATGACAGTGCATTGTAACGTGAGGAAATATGGGTTTTCTGTCACAATGGTGGTGTTGGACTCAGCTGTGTCAAAGCTGGGTCGCTGAGAACTTTCACCCACAGATTAAGACCTGAACGCCAGCGAGTCTGGGAGGAAACCATAACATCTGCCACCTGCAGTCTACCAGAAGATGTGTTTACATGAGTTGTACCCAGACCAAGTCAAAACATAAAGTTTAAACTTCTTTTTCTTGATTTTAATGTTAAAGTAACCATTATCATTTTGCTCATTATAAATGTGATTAATCAAATGAATGACTATTTAGCTTTGGGGTAATTATAATGGTTTAATGAATCCATTCTTAAATAATGTTGAGAATGTTTGTTACTGACCTTCACACACACTCAAGCACAAACATTCACACACATCCACACACACCTGCTCACAGTAAACTCCAGACACATTTGATGACGCACGTTTGCTTTGAGAAGAGAAAGGTTTTTGGTAAGTTTTCAGTCTTATGATTCAGTTCGTGTTGGGACAACGAGAGAGAACAGACCTGAAAACAAAAGGGGGGGCAGAGCCTGTTGGCTCGTTCTTCCCCCCTTTCACGCTGTTTCTGCCAAGCCAGGCAGAATAGCTGAATCGCGACTTCTAACGAAGACTCATTACCGAGTCTTTTGATTTTCTGAGTGAATTAACTTAAGAAAGCGCATCGATGAAACGCTCTACCATCCACGTGTACCGAGGGCAACTCTGGACCGGTTCCGTTCGACACCTACGTCTCCTGTCAGCCGCCGGTGTCATCTGGATGAACCACAACATCCTCCACGGCCCGGATCCGAAAGAGGGTCCACAAGAGTTCGGTGAGACAGAGCACGGTTTTAGCGTTTGATGCAGTTCTCTGATAAGACCTAAGTTTATCCAAACCATCACTTCACTCAGACACCTGTTTCTTCCTGAAGCAAAATCAGACTCACACACGCATTCATGTCACAACATTCTCAATCTTCATAAATTCACCAGAAGGTCTATTTGAGCAAGAACAGCATATAAACTGTTAAAAGATTGTCCCACAAAGTTGCCAATGTGATTGTTATTTCCTGTTTGTCAATTTTCAAAATCATTAGTTTAATTTGAAGAATTAAAACTGTTAATCCTTCAAACTTGTTTCCTCATTGAACTGAAACACAGACACTCAGATATTATCGGCAGTTTATGGATGAAAACAACCTTTGAGTCTTCTGAACAATATAAAATTTGGTTATTGATTTATTAAAATTAATATTCCGAATTAATACGTAGCATGGTTTCTCTTTCATAAAAGAGCATAAATCCATAACGCTACATTTAATGGCGAGCGTATCCAGTCTTCTATATCTGCGATATGTCTGATTTCTTACATCTAAAAGCTACAAACAACGCTTTTCTCTGTGTTTCACTTTGATGTCTTATTTTGAACTTAACCGGAAATTGTTCCGCTCACTAAATTCTCCGAACCTCAGAACCGAGACTAAATTCTCGGACACCTTTCGTCTCAGTGTGTTGACACTGTGGGCGAGCTATTGTGGAAAATATCTCCATTGCATGAGCGACTTATAGAAACAATCTGAACGGAATGCCCGTAGGCACCTACTGTTGCTTGATTGCACGGTAAACGTCGTAAGCCGGGTTATGGCCGTCACGCGTTACTGCATTCAGATTGCGTACGTTTTTTGAAGTCCGTATTACAAGCGGGGCGAGATGCCTACTTGTTAATCGGGAAAGTTTAAGTCTGGTCGCTACAGACAAAGAACGCTAGACCTGGCCGGAGAGCTAAGCTAGCACCACAGTTAGACAAAAAGGGAACGCGTCCCGTTAGATTGTCATACCATTTCTGACACAGTCAGTCTGTGTCCTCACAAAACCCGCATTGGCGGTGGTTCTTGTAAATCGCTACGGTGTGTAGAATCTACATTTTGCTACGTTTGTCCGTCTGATAGCATCTCGGCAGCGTAGGGTTTATTATTTTTTTATTATTTTTATTTTGGACCGGTGATCGGGTCGGCTTTCACAGCCTCCATCGCTCGGATCCATGCCTTTTTCTTCCATCTTGTGAAGTTGTGTGTATTCATTTCTCTATCAACAATTCCTTGTTTTACCCTGTGTCATAAAGTTAAGTTAAGCTACGGACAGTCCTTGTTTGTGTGAGACATATTAAGGAATCTGCCCGGAGTTTTACGTCGGCTCGGAAGGTAAAAACGCGAGTTGCTCTGAACTTAATGGGAGATGGACGAGACACGACAAAATCTTTCTTGCACTGTTACACCTGGTGTAGGGTTCTCTGACGTTCTGCTTCTAGAACATGCCATGACGCAGGAGACTGTTCACCGGCTGGGCAACGCTGGTCCCTCCGCCCGCCCGAACGGGCCCGTTTTAGGCGGGTGCCGCCGGTCGGGAGCAGTGGGGACTAGTGGCTGCGGTTCGGTGCCAGCTGCACTGGGTCGGAGGTGGTTCTGGTCTGCAATTCATGACGTGAATTCAAGCAACATGCTGTTTACAGTCATAACGTTTTTTCTTTACATTTATTTCTTCCAGGGGGTCAAAAACCCACCATCAACATCAAGGTTTGAAATAAACAACACTTTCTCTGCTGCTTTTAGGCTGAATAAATCTCGCCTATGGTTAACCTCTCTGACAAACAGGTTGTGCTTAACCCTTTGTTTCCTAATGCTTCTCCTCTGTCATCCATGTTAAAGGCTGAACATCTCTCCAGCATGGGTGTGAAATCTTCGGGCTGTGACCCACCGCTTCAGTCAGAGGTCTGTTTTACTCGTCAGTCCGCCTCATGCACAAACCAGCTTCTTTATCGGGGCGTGATGGAAACGTCAGCCGCCGTGAAACACTTGTGGTCTCCGGACGGAGCTACCATGCCATTTAAGGGGTTTGTGCCCGGACATCTTGACCTTTATGTGAATGACCTTGTCACTTTTCAGTTTGTGACCTCTGCTAATACGGTGGCCAATTCTTTTCTCCTTTCACAGGGGTGTGACTTAGTCTCGGGCCTCTGTGCTCTCTTTCCTGTGATTTCTCTTACAGGTGACCACGACGACACAGAAAACCCTGCGGTTTCCAGCAGTCCTGTGGTCAGTGGCGATATTAAAGGTGGCTCGGTGGTTGCTGCGCACACCTCTCTCACGGGCTCGGGAAGGCAACCCGGCCCGGGAGGTGTAGGTGCGTGCAGTGATGCTATGCTCGGGGCCCCTCCTGACAAAGGGGGGGTGCTGAGTGGCTCTGAGTTTTCCATTGCGGACTTCAACCGGTTCGGGGGAACGCCTCCTCCGAGCGGGCGGGTCATTGCAGAAATCGACACTGACCTTCCACCAATTCAGCTGACGACATTGACCTCCGACCCGGAGTTAGGTGCAGCACCTTCTACGGGGCGGAGTTCTAGTCAGTCTGTAAATACTCTGGTTAAACCGGGTTTTTCTGATTCTGTGTGGGAACCTCCATCATTCTTGGGTATAAAGTATTCTTGGCTTCAGTTTTCAGGACAGACCATGTTCCCAAAGCTAGCATCATGTCTGTATCTGATTCTAAACATGGCTAGGTTGGCTTTGACACCCGTGACACAACCATCCTTGGATCACTCCTTTTCAGAACCTCCAAGTCCAACACCTCCAGGTCTTTGGACATCTGAACACCTACTCTTTCAGCACGATTCAGGTGACGATGTGCATCTTCTTGGTAATAGAGCTTTTAAGAGCTTAAGAACTGTTCTTTGTTATGCTTCTCCTGTCTCACAGACACGGCATGCGTTTGAGAAACAAAAGGGGGGTGGGGAGCCTCCTCCCGCTTTGCGAGCATCATTTTCGCATTTCCAGTTCATTACGTCTGATCACAACAAAGTCGCCTCCGTTAAGCTGCAACCCAACTTTGAGCAGGTAAAATCAGGTTCTGATCTAACAGCTAAACCATCAGCTTCACTCGAGTTCCGGACGGAACCCTCAGGTAAATTCAAACAAGTTTCCCTGTGGGTTCGTAACACAAGATACAAACAGTTTGATAACCAAATCGCTTATGAGCCTGCTCCCACAGATACGTCCAAACTCGTGTCTCTGTGGGTCCGCAATACCAGATTCAAAACTCTATTCTGACCGACTCTATTCTGACCGGATTCTTTTCCACTGACTGGTGGACCGTTACAAATTCTCTCGTTTGTGGGATGAATTTTTAACAAATGTGATATCCTTTGAGTTTTTTTTTCAGGTTACCTGCCTCCAGCCAGGGTCCTGTTACTAACTCACATCTTTAGGGATTACTAACCTACTGATTTACATTTTTTAGAACTGATTTACATCTCTATCTTTTTATTAGTGCTTTGTGTAGCATGATTATATTTGATTACAAAGTTAATTTTATTTTGGTACTATTTCCCTTAAAGGGCCACAAGCCAATTTGCCCTTCATTTTCATGATTATTTCCTTTATATATATGCCTTTAATTAATGCAGCCTGCTGAGTTTCACATATCAGTTAGGATTTACTTTCTTTTATTTGTGTTTTTCCTGCATCACGTTTTTACATGACACGTAGAACAGGGTGCAGTACATTTCTTCTTTAGATAATTCACAAAAGGCACCCACATTTTCCCAGAGGCACCCATAGATAGGTTTTGATTGATTTCTTTGTTTTGCATCAAATGCTATCTATCGTGTGGGCTGTCTCACTTTGTCTCCTTCTCCGAGCTCGTATGGACTACATCCCATCAGAGGGGTCGTCTTCACCATCCTTCAACTGGTTTCCTGTCGCATGGGGCTTCGGTCCTGGTTCGAGATGGGTCGAGGTCTGCGCTGGACTTCGCCTGGACTACGCCTGGGGAATACATCACCTGCCCAGCTCCGTGTGGCACACGAGCTGCTTATCCTTTGCATACCTTTGCATTATTGCTGATGAAAATTAACTGCTATTGAAATAGCTCTGCTTTCAAGATTCCTAAGTGGATTACTTTACAATGATTGCAACAGTTTTGGCCTTAATCATCTGATCAGGATAGACTCCCTTCTACACGAGACCTGTGGTGACGCTTCATCGTTCCTGCCTTCATCTGGGATGTCTACCTTTACGAGTACATCACGTTATTGTGGTTGTGACGTCAGGTGGCCTCTGCTTGACCTCCATGTCGTCACAAAAGGGGGAATGTAACGTGAGGAAATATGGGTTTTCTGTCACAATGGTGGTGTTGGACTCAGCTGTGTCAAAGCTGGGTCGCTGAGAACTTTCACCCACAGATTAAGACCTGAACGCCAGCGAGTCTGGGAGGAAACCATAACATCTGCCACCTGCAGTCTACCAGAAGATGTGTTTACATGAGTTGTACCCAGACCAAGTCAAAACATAAAGTTTAAACTTCTTTTTCTTGATTTTAATGTTAAAGTAACCATTATCATTTTGCTCATTATAAATGTGATTAATCAAATGAATGACTATTTAGCTTTGGGGTAATTATAATGGTTTAATGAATCCATTCTTAAATAATGTTGAGAATGTTTGTTACTGACCTTCACACACACTCAAGCACAAACATTCACACACATCCACACACACCTGCTCACAGTAAACTCCAGACACATTTGATGACGCACGTTTGCTTTGAGAAGAGAAAGGTTTTTGGTAAGTTTTCAGTCTTATGATTCAGTTCGTGTTGGACAACGAGAGAGAACAGACCTGAAAACAAAAGGGGGGGCAGAGCCTGTTGGCTCGTTCTTCCCCCCTTTCACGCTGTTTCTGCCAAGCCAGGCAGAATAGCTGAATCGCGACTTCTAACGAAGACTCATTACCGAGTCTTTTGATTTTCTGAGTGAATTAACTTAAGAAAGCGCATCGATGAAACGCTCTACCATCCACGTGTACCGAGGGCAACTCTGGACCGGTTCCGTTCGACACCTACGTCTCCTGTCAGCCGCCGGTGTCATCTGGATGAACCACAACATCCTCCACGGCCCGGATCCGAAAGAGGGTCCACAAGAGTTCGGTGAGACAGAGCACGGTTTTAGCGTTTGATGCAGTTCTCTGATAAGACCTAAGTTTATCCAAACCATCACTTCACTCAGACACCTGTTCTTCCTGAAGCAAAATCAGACTCACACACGCATTCATGTCACAACATTCTCAATCTTCATAAATTCACCAGAAGGTCTATTTGAGCAAGAACAGCATATAAACTGTTAAAAGATTGTCCCACAAAGTTGCCAATGTGATTGTTATTTCCTGTTTGTCAATTTTCAAAATCATTAGTTTAATTTGAAGAATTAAAACTGTTAATCCTTCAAACTTGTTTCCTCATTGAACTGAAACACAGACACTCAGATATTATCGGCAGTTTATGGATGAAAACAACCTTTGAGTCTTCTGAACAATATAAAATTTGGTTATTGATTTATTAAAATTAATATTCCGAATTAATACGTAGCATGGTTTCTCTTTCATAAAAGAGCATAAATCCATAACGCTACAGCATTGTAAGATGCAAAAGAACATGACATGCTTTAGTAAGATTCATCACGTCTAGCTTTTCTAATGTTTATTTTGTTCAGAGAGATTCTTACTTTGACACCTGCTGGGATTTTGTACCGGCTGTTTTCTCCAGCTCAGAATTTCATGTGAAACACTGAACCTGCAGAAATTTTAAAATGCTTTTGGATGGTTATTTGAAAGTCAAAATAAATAAATAAATCATTGCAACAGTACTTTCCTCTGTTTAAATGCTGCTGTGCAGAAGAAACAGCTCAGAGAATGCAAAGGGTGCAAAATGCAATTTTCCATTGATTTGGCTTGTTAGCCACTGTTACTGGAAGGGTTTTATGGTGATATGGGAAGAAAACTACCGTATGTTTCAAATACATTTAAGGAAATACATTTTTATTTAGGAATTTATGTAAAGAAACCCCATAATTTCTGGGGCATTAGAGCTGCTATAGCAAATCTGCAAACAAGCTAGGTTTTGAATGCAAACATTCACCCCTCCCCTCGGATGTCTTCCCTGAGACGCTTCTGCCGGAACCAGAAACCCACATTGCCAGAGGAAACGAGAGAGCGTTAAACACCAACATCCAAACATCTTTTACGTTGTCCGTGGCTTCAAATGGTGTTTTTCTTTTTGGAACTCTGGTAGTCTGTCCTAATTTGTTTTCCACATTTGCAATAAGTTGCTTTAAACAGAATTTCGGTAAGAATTAGAAATTGTTTAACTAAACAACGACAAGCCACACGTTTGAGCTCATGTACCAATCCTTCTGATGAGGGACTACTCCTCTGATGTGCAGAAAATATATGAATGTTTATTTTTGTAACCTATTTCAAATAAAGTATTTTGCTAAAACCACTGAGTAGTAATTTTTCTGATGAAATGGTACCAAAAGGAGTGTGTTCTGTCCTAAAAGAAGGGGCTGAAACCTGCGCTGATTAAATCGTCTCTTTGCAAAAGGCAAAGCACTATGATTGACACAACCTTCTCTCACTAGATGTCTTCTCGTGGGACCAGATCACAGAAAAAGATTTCATTCTCAGCCAGTTCTGGGGTTGTCAGTTTTTCTCCTTTCAAAAAAAAAAACAAAGAAGGGATGTAGTTACTGTTTATGCTCAATGAACCTGTGAGGATCCATCCATCCATCCATCCATTTTCAACCACTTATCTGGAGTTGGGTGGCGGGGGCTGCAGCCTAAGCTGAGACGCCAAGACTTCCTTCTCCCCAGCTTTGGCCAGCTCTTCCAGGGGAATCCCAAGGTGTTCCCTGGCCAGCCGAGAGACATATTCCCTCCAGCATGTCCTTGGTCTTCCCTGGGGTATATGCCAGTTGGATGTGCCTGGAAAACCTCACCAGGGAGGCATCTAGGAGGCATCTTGACCAGATGCCCGAGCCACCTCAACTGGCTCCTCTCGACATAGAGGAGCAGGGGGTTCACTCCGAGCCTCTCCCACATGACCAAGCTTCTCACCCTATCACTAAGGAAGAGCCCAGACACCCTGCGGAGAAAACTCCTTTAGGCCGCAATCTCGTTCTTTAGGTCACCATCAAAAGCTCATGACCACAGGTGAGGGTAGAAACGTAGATCCATCGGTTAATCGAGAGCTTTGCCTTCCAGCTCAGCTCTTCCTTCACCACTACAGACCGGTACAACGTCCGCATCACTGCAGACGCAGCACCAATCCGCCTATTGATCCCACGCTCCATCTTTTCCCCACTCGTGAACAACACCCCGAGATACTTAAACTCCTCCACTTGAGGCAGGACCTCATCCCTGACCTGGAGAAGGCATTCTACTCTTTTCCGATCAATGCAAAAATGGTCGGTGTAAATTGAGGCTTAAGGTGGTATGACACTATAAAACAATTGAAATCAGGTGTTGAAACAGAGTTCAAACTAAAATACTGGACCCCCGAGACCCGGAAATGAATAGCTCTTCCTTACACCCCCAATCACACACACGTTGTACTTCAGTTTAAGTGATGAATAATTATGTACGTTTTGACTATGTCCCATAAATTGAAATGTATAGGGCTTGAGATCACACGTGATTACGCGTAGCATTCTGGCTTGTGGGCAGACATGTTGATGGCCTTGCAAGTGTAAACATACCGTAAAAAACTGTACGTCACAGAGAAGAAGAGGAGCTGGGTAAAAGGAAGTGTTAATCAACATATTAAAATCCCAAAAAGTGGAACATACAGTCATATGTTAAATAAAGACGCTGGGGTCTGGTATGTGGATAAAATCAGCATTATAAACTGTTCAGACCCATGTAAGAGACCCAAGACTGGAGACCCGATGACAACTTGTTGCCACCGCAGCTCTGCATATCGGACATTTTCGGCCTTCTTGTTTGTGGTATGAATGGATGCAAACGTCCGGATGAGAGGAAAACGTTAAATTTTCTTGTTTTTTCTAGTTAAACAATCAAAATCATCCTCCCACAGAAGAAGTGTAGCAGGAGAAGTTGTGTTGTGTGTCGTCGTGCCTGCATCATCTTAACGGTATGTGTGTGTAGCCTATGTGTGTGTTGTGTGTGCATGTCGCGGTTGAAGGAAAGAAACCATATACAGTGCTGCCCATAATTATTCATACCCCTTTGGCTAATTTTGACTTAAAGTTACTTTTATAGTTATTTTTTGATGGGAAATGACATGGGTGTCTCCCAGCAGATAAGACGATGCACAAGAGGGATTATTGTGCCCAAAAAGTATTTTCTCTGCTTTTATTTGAGCAAAATATGTCATGTCTGCTGTTTTTCACCTTGATTTAAACAGCTGTTCCCAACTAATCTGGGTAATTAAGGTGTTTAGAACAACTTGGACTATTTGGAATGGTTTATAACTTTGGGCACGAAGGGTATTGGGCACTCTTATCTTTTGGGAGACGCTCATGTCATTTACTGTCAAACAATCACTTGCCGGTTGAATGAAAGTAACCAAGTCAAAAATTGCCAGGGGTATGACTAATTATGGGCATCACTGTATTAAAAAAGTACTCCCTCTGTATGAAAATACTTTTGAACGTGATGTTTGGTTGCCTTAAAGCTGCGATCCAAGACTTTCTTATGCTAGTTATCTGGTCTCGTGTTTGTGCTTCCAAGCAGGAAAACGGTTGTGTAGATTAAACTAATCCACAAGAATGAGGCTGAGTGTGCCGCGCTGTTATCAGTAGTAACAAGCAACAAGTGGACTCTACCTTTATTAGAAGTAGAATTATTTAATACTATTAATCAGAGCTGCAGCTGAAGCCACAGCTTACCCTGATGTGTAGGGGTTTAGCGTTCAGTTTTGTGACAGATGAGACAGTTTAAGGGTCGGCTCTTTGCTTAGAGGGTGTGAACTACAAGATTGATGGGGATAAAGAATCTAAAGGTA
Source organism: Nothobranchius furzeri (assembly GCF_043380555.1). Classification (NCBI taxonomy): domain Eukaryota; kingdom Metazoa; phylum Chordata; class Actinopteri; order Cyprinodontiformes; family Nothobranchiidae; genus Nothobranchius; species Nothobranchius furzeri. Next base: position 46,880,573 of record NC_091750.1, on the reverse strand, counting down.
CACTGTTTTAGTCGATGCATATTAAACAATAGTAGATTGCTATGAGAAAATTGGCGTTTACTTCATAGCTTCAACTGAAAAACATGACATAAGATAAAGTGTAACGTTTGAGCCAGGAGGAGGTCAGGACCCAAGATGCAGAAACCCAGAACGACACAAGGCAGGAGCGTAGTAAAACGTAAAATCCTTTTATTAGGAGTCAATGTCCAAAAATCCAAGAAGGGACAGGAAGCCAAGCCTAAAGTCAGTAACCCGACTGACAAAAACAAAAAGCTCTTTGATGAGCAAAACCTAGAGGAGGAACAGAACAACACTGACAACGACAATGGACCGACACACACTGAGGCCCTGTCCACACGTAGCCGGGGATCTGCCAAAACGTAGAAAAATATCTACGTCATCCACACGAAAACGGAGTTTTTTCACACGAAAACGGATCTTTTTTAAAACTCCGGCCAAAGTGAAGATCTGCGTTTTCTCCGTTTTGGGTGTCTGCGTGTGGACAGACAAAACCGGAGTTTTAAGGTCCGCAACGTCACTTTCCGCGACAAAAAAATGCTGACATCACGTGTGCGACCTGTGTTTACACTAGCTGACAGCACGGATGCCCTCAGAGCTGCGCTCGCTTTATCAATTGTCCAAGCGCTTTTTGCTTGTTTGTTTTTGCAAGCGGAATTACTGCTCCTTGCGGAAGACCACAGACGAAGGACGAGGTTAAGAACGGGGGAAGTACTGCCGCCTACAGGTCTGGCATGTCCTTAACAACGTATTTATCCGGGTACGTGTGGACAGAGTTTCTGTTTAAAACGAGGTGGTGTGGATGCAAGTTTTTGGAGGGGCGGATATTCGTTTTTAAAAAAACCCGGCTACGTGTGGACCAGGCCTGAGAGACACAGACAGGGTCATATACACAGGGGCTGGGTGATTAGGAGACGAGGAGCAGGTGCGTGGGGAATAGGGCACAGGTGAAACTAATGAACTGAGGGAAGAAGCAGAAATAAGCAGGGGAGAAAACTATATCTTAAACATGGAAACCAAAGCTAAGAAAACAACCCAAACTAAACTTAAACCCTGTAGAACAAAGGCACAGGGGAATCTAAAAATAAGTAAACAAATGATCTAAGTGGGGAGCGAGAACTGAGAAGAGACTAGGAGAACATGAGGGGGACCTGGAGGGAGAACAGGAGAGGACTGGGGACCAAAGGGACACAGAACATGACATAAAGCTTCTGAGGGGTGAAGACATAAATGCGTACCTGTGTTGATAACGGGACACCCGTTGACAGAATCTTGGCAGATTGGAGCCACAACGATGACCCGCTTTGTGGTGCCAGAGCAGCACAAGAATTTTGTGGAACAAGGTAATGAACGGATGCTGCACAGTGGCGCAGTGGTTAGAGCTGTTGCCTTGCAGCAAGAAGGTCCTGGGTTCGCTTCCCGGCCTGGGATCTTTCTGCAAAGGAGTTTGCATGTTCTCCCTGTGCATGCGTGGGTTCTCTCCGGGTACTCTGGCTTCCTCCCACAGTCCAAAAACATGACTGTTAGGTTGATTGGTCTGTCTAAATTGTCCCTAGGTGTGTGTGTGCATGATTGTTCGTCCTGTGTGTCTCTGTGTTGCCCTGCGATGGACTGGCTCTCTGCCCAGGGTGTACCCCGCCTGATGGCCCATTGACCACTGGAGGTGGGCACCAGCCACCCCCCCCCCCCACACACACACACGCGCGCGACCCTACGTAGACAAAGCGGGTTCAGAAAATGGATGGATGAAGGTAATGAACTGTCTTTCAGCTGGTGCTTGTCTCCAATCCAAAAGAACTGGTTTAGAACAACAATAGCCCCAGGATGGCAAGCATACCTCTGCTGCTTGACTTGTTATCTTTCATGAGAAAGACTAAAAAAAAACATGCTGAAAGCTTCAAAAAGAAGACTTAAATAAAGACAAAAACGAACATGCTTCTAAACATTTAACCTCACTCAGAACTAAAACATAGTTTTATAGAATTCATGCAGACACTGACCTCATCCTGCCATGGAGGCCAAAACTGTCTGTTTTCTTTCAGTTCAGACCGAGAGCAACAGCTCGCTCTGCACACTGTGAATCAATCACAACCATAACTAACACAAACGCTGAGGATTCTGTTAAAAAGTAAAGTTTAATTTAATTTATGATACATGATGTATCTGTTCTAAAATCCAGTAGGTTTTTACATGGAGTCCCTGAGAACGCAACCATCTGCTTCCTGGGTTTAAATCCAACACTCATTGACATCCACAAGGTCATCCAGACAGCTGACTGCTTCCCACACCATGTCGCTGTGTTTGTTCTGGTCGTCAGCTCATGCTCCAGCTTCAGAGCATCTCTCTGGTTCACTCAAAAACCCAGAGTTGTAGAAAAACAACAGAGTAAATAAGAAAATCTGACAAAGAAGAGGGATGATTTCTAATTTTGTGTAACAGTTGAGGGAAAATTTCCATTTTATTAAAATAAAGATAAAAAAGAGACAAAGCCTCACATTTGGATGCTTTTATTATTTTATAATTCGATTTTTTTCAGTGTTTTGTGTGAAAGTATGAGGGTTAAATGGGACCCAGCAGGCTCTAGAGAAGGGAACCCTGTTTTTGGGTTAATGTGTAATCTTGGTGGAGCTAATCTCGATAGAGCTGGTAGGAGGGTGGTGTATAGCCCAGGTGTTGCTTCTCAGTCCATTTATGTCCCTCGTAGTCTGATGGACCTCATCTCCGTCCACATCCATAAGATCTCCACTCCTGGACAACTGCAGGTTTGAGCTCAAGATTTGAATTTCAGTAAATTTGCATCAGATCTTGTCAATAAAACAAAACGTTTTACTTCCTCAGGTGGAAATGCATCAGAAATGTCTCCGTCCCCCAGGCTCAGTAACTGGAATCTGTCCCTGCAGAGTGAAAATGTGCAGGGTCCGACTGGTTACTGCACCCAGGGGTCAGGCCGATCTCCACAGGACACAACTTCTTCAATGCAAACGAAATCAGACGAACCCGAATGAACAAAATCTCAGTGTTGTCTGCTGAAATGCTACAAGACCTGATTATCTCCTGATTTAGCAAAGAGGAAAGGATTCAGCAGCAGGGAAAGTTTGTATTTAGTTTAGTTTCAGGCTTGATTTATAGAAGTCAGGTTTAGACTGATGTCAGTCTAATGAATTCACCAAAATGGGTTTTCTGTAACTTAACTAAGGACTAAAGTATGAGGAAATGTTTTTTTTTTTCTGTTTTGTCAGATCTGTATTCTGCATCTCCGTCGGACCACTAGGTGGAGGAAGAAGACCAAATATGTAGCTGAAGAGGACGATTAACAACAAAGTTAAAGTTACCAGGAAACACAAACGCGCCTATAGCCAGGCATCTCACGCTGCTGCTCATAACACTTTACCGAGCTGGGGCGTTTAGAGCAAAATTCACCGGGGGTGACAAAGGTCAGAGCCTGAAAACAGCCTCCAACAGATGAAAAACAGTAAACAACACAAGCATGTGTGTGTGTGTGTGTATGTGTGTGTGTGTGTGTGCTTTTGTTCCCTGCTATGAAGCTGAGCATATATTTAACCACCAACGGTGTTCTTTTCATGCCCTGCATTTACCGTGGTAACACCGTCACACGTCACGATCTAAGAACTTGTGACTGTGTGAGAAACGCGCCTCACCTTCTACATGTAAGTCACACTTCAGAGATTCCTGAGATCTATATTAGGACCTGTCTCACGCAGGCCTCTTGTCACATTCAAATGCTGCAGTCATTTTCTGGATTCCCTGAAAGCTGCTGATTTGTGGGGAAGCTCTGCTCACAGCTGTTGGGTTTGCATCAACGCTGCAGCTGTGGCAAATATTTATCCTGCTTGTTGTCGATTCTTTAAACAGCTGCAGCAGTTTGAGATCAGCGGGTTAAAGAGAGGGTGCTAGACGAAGCGTCAGTCAACAAAGACTTCTGGTTTTCATTAAGCACCAAGAAAATTAATGCCAAATTTACTTATAGATCCTGCAGAAGCCAAACGGAGCACATTAAACCAAAGACAGCTTTTCTGATTGTTTTCCTCACAGAAACAGAAGAGCAGCTATGACATGCTTTCTAGATCTGACTTTTAGGCAGAGTGAAGGTTCATGAAAAGGCTAAACAAGAAAGACACCAGGCTCTCTTCACACTCACAACTGAGATCAATTTAGAATATGTAAAAAATTTCTGCACGCAGGATCTGGATCAGTACGGAGAACTTGGTGAAATGCACAACTCCTTAGGACCTCTCTGTTGTTAATAAATTACATGAAAATGTTTTTGGGGGATGCCAGAGAAGGAGAAACAGCCGGCTGCTACCACTTAAGGACAAACAGGGGGGCTGCCAGAGATTTTGGGCCCCATGAAAAATATCAAGTTGGGCCCCCTGGCGGCTCTTCCATAGGGGGAGCTGGGGCTCCGCCCTCCCAGATGCGAAGGGAGAACAAATATATATAATATATATACTTTATATTAGTGTTTCAGTTTTGCTTAATTATGTAAGCATTCATACTTATTTACACATCATTTTCACCAGCTGTCCGTCACAAAACAGTGAATTTCTATCAGCAGAATTAATAATATCACTCATCATCTGAGCCGCCCCATGCTCTCCCTTCTCCCTTTACTTCCACTTTTTGTCCCGACCAAACCTGACATTGGGAGGGTCAAGGCTCTACATAATGCAAATGATATATGTGTTACAATCTAGGCTTCCATTTGTGATAAAATCATCATCAAAGTTACAACAGTCTTTAAAATTAATGCACAACAGGAAAAATGCAGCGCAAACTCCTGCAGGATAATAGCTGTATTTGTCCATCAACACTAGATTTCAGATTTTATTGTTTCTATGTTATCATATTAAGTTTATTTATTACAATTATTAAGAGATTGTTTCATTGTTGCTCTCTGATGAAAATCACTGTGATTTTTGGTTTGTGTTCTAAAAGCAAATTACACATTGTAAACCCTCCCGTAGTTCATTTCCAGGTATTTAGTAGAAGGTTTTTTTTCCTTGTACAGGTCCTTCTCAAAAAATTTGCATATTGTGATGAAGTTCATTATTTTCTGTAAAGTACTGATAAACAGACTTTCATATATATTAGATTCATTACACACAACTGAAGTAGTTCAAGCCTTTATTGTTTATAATATTGATGATTTTGGCATACAGCTCATGAAAACCCAAAATTCCTATCTCAAAAAATTAGCATATCATGAAAAGGTTCTCTAAACGAGCTATTAACCTAATCATCTAAATCAACTAATTCTAAACACCTGCAAAATATTCCTGAGGCTTTTAAAAACTCCCAGCCTGGCTCATTACTCAAAACCGCAATCATGGGTCTGCCAACCTGACTGCTGTCCAGAAGGCCATCATTGACACCCTCAAGCAAGTGGGTAAGACACAGAAAGAAATTTCTGAACGAATAGGCTGTTCCCAGAGAGCTGTATCAAGGCACCTCAGTGGGAAATCTGTGGGAAGGAAAAAGTGTGGCAGAAAATAAAACGCTGCACAACGAGAAGAGGTGACCGGACCCTGAGGAAGATTGCAGAGAAGGACCGATTCCAGACCTTGGGGGACCTGCGGAAGCAGTGGACTGAGTCTGGAGTAGAAACATTCAGAGCCACCGTGTGCAGGCGTGTGCAGGAAATGGGCTACAGGTGCCGCATTCCCCAGGTCAAGCCACTTTTGAACTAGAAACAGCAGCATAAGCACCTGACCTGGGCTACAGAGAAGCAGCACTGGACTGTTGCTCAGTGGTCCAAAGTACTTTTTCAGATAAAAGCAAATCTTGCATGTCATTCGGAAATCAAGGTGCCAGAGTCTGGAGGAAGACTGGGCAGAGGGAAATGCCAAAATGCCTGAAGTCCAGTGTCAAGTACCCACAGTCAGTGATGGTCTGGGTTGCCATGTCAGCTGCTGGTGTTGGTCCACTGTGTTTTATCAAGGGCAGGGCCAATGCGGCTAGCTATCAGGAGATTTTGGAGCACTTCATGCTTCCATCTGCTGAAAAGCTTTATGGAGATGAAGATTTCATTTTTCAGCACGACCTGGCACCTGCTCACAGTGCCAAAACCACTGGTAAATGTTTACTGACCATGGTATTACTGTGCTCAATTGGCCTGCCAACTCTCCTGACCTGAACCCCATAGAGAATTTGTGGGATATTGTGAAGAGAAAGTTGAGAGATGCAAGACCCAACACTCTGGATGAGCTTAAGGCCGCTATCGAAGCATCCTGGGCCTCCATAACACCTCAGCAGTGCCACAGGCTGATTGCCTCCATGCCACGCCGTATTGAAGCAGTCATTTCTGCAAAAGGATTCCCGACCAAGTATTGAGTGCATAACTGAACATAATTATTTAACGGTTGACTTTTTTTTGTATTAAAATCACTTTTCTTTTATTGGTCAGATGAAATATGCTCATTTTTTGAGATAGGAGTTTTGGGTTTTCATGAGCTGTATGCCAAAATCATCAATATTAGAAACAATAAAAGGCTTCAACTACTTCAGTTGTGTGTAATGAATCTAATATATATGAAAGTCTAATGTTTATCAGTACATTACAGACAATAATGAACTTTACCACAGTATGCTAATTTTTTGAGAAGGACCTGTATGGCGCCTTCAAAAAGGCATTTCACAGTGATAGTAACAATGCTCCAACCTGCTCAGCATCCAAAACAGTCTATCAGAGGTGTGACCAAGTCCCTGCTTTGCAAGTCACAAGTCTTTCCAGTCAAGTCCAAGTGAAAGACAACCAAGTCCAAATCGAGTCCAAAGTAAATGATCTGGAAGTCCAAGTCAAGTCCAAGTCCTTAACTTTGAATTTTCAACTCATAATCAAGTCATCTGTCCAACTTCAATTTAGTGACAATAATAAATAAATTCCAGAAATAAAGCTTCGTAAAGCTTCATTTATTTGCTCAAACAAGCAGAAAGGGCAACTGAAATTGATTATAAACAAAGTGCTGCTGAATTTAGCAGTACAAGATCGAACCCAGAACGAAGAATGATTCATGATTTTTGTCCATGTCGTGTCACTTTTGTGCTAAAATATCAAATATGCTCGTCATCATCAAGTCAACAGATGCAAGTTGATTCAAGTTGCAAGTCATTGGCGTTCAAGTCTGAGTCAAGTCGTAAGTCTTTATAGATTTTATCAAGTCAAGTCAGAAGTTATTAAAATAATGACTCGAGTCCAAGTCATGTGACTCGAGTCCACACCTCTGCAATCTATACATTTTTACTGATTGATTCACATAATTATCATTATGTAAAAATTGAATGGCTGCCCAAGTGACTGTCCAACATGTTGTGAAGTGGGGATTTGCCAAGGAATGAGGTAGAAACCCAACATTTTTGTTGTCAATGTTAGCATTAGCAAAGACTAAAATATTAAACGTTGCTCATTTTCACATCAAGTGAATTTAGGAGACTTGCTGGTGCCTCTTCAAATAGCCGAGGATGGTTTCCTTGGAGGAATGTGGTCTGGATAATGAGTAGTTCGTACTTTTGTGTCAGCGTAGAGCTTAGTGATGCAGACACGCCTGATAGATCAGAAACAAATCAAATTCAGTTTAGCAGCAACAAGGGGCTAAAAAATCAGCCTTCTCCCAAAACTATTAATATTGATTCTGAACCCTACATCATGTCAGAAATCCTTTTTACACATTTACAGTGTTTAATCCAAACAAGAGTGAATATGCTGAAAACTCAATAGCATACATCAAAGTTAGCTTATTTACACATGCTAGATATGTCAAGGGAAAAGTTCATTTTCACTCAGAAAAAAAAAGGAAAATTGTGTATTAAATGCATGAACAACCAGCTTCATCTCATAAAAAGCTAATAAAAAAACACAGTCAGTCTGGTTGAATCCAGATCCACAGCACATTCAGGCCTTCTGTCCAACAATAGACGCACAGGTCAGTGGAAGCATCCAGCACTGGAGGCTCCAGCCCGTCCAGAAAACTCTAGTGCTGCCTCCTCTCCCCCCAGTGGTGCCAGCTGGTCCTAGTGAGGGGTCCACACAGCCCTGACCCTGAGTGAGGCCTTCACAACATGTCTAAAAATAACAGAAAAGTACAAGAGATGGAGTGTGTGCACACACAGCCGTGTGTCCATTTAGGATACGCCTCTGTGCATTTTTCTAGTACATGGCATCGTTATAAATGTCCGTTCGCAGGCAGAACAGGATCCCTCCACCCAACATGAAGACGGTGGCCCCCCAGCCCAACCCGTAGCCCCAGTTGAATTCATGATAGACGTGCAGAACGTTTCCGTCAATGAACTTGATGGGATAGAGGACCAGAGCGCAGGCCTGCAGAACCACTGGAACCAGAGAGAAAACCATTTAAATCATAATTTCATTCAAACTATAGAAACACAATTTCTATAATCTGTAAATGCCATTCTATTTCAATAAAGTTTTCAATAAAATTATTTTAAGTAGTTTATATAAAACCTTTTAAAAATTATATTTGTTTATGATCGGTTCCACTCTGTTTTTGAGAATACCACACTTGCAACTTCAGAGTTTCCAGGCCGCTCCCTGCTGGTGGAGGGAGCTGTGGAGCGGAATGGAGCTGGCATGTTGGAGCTGCAGTCTGCTTTTAGCATGTTTCCTGTATGGTTCAGATCATGAACACAGTTGATTTGTATGATTTAGTGATGAACTTCTGTAGAATCTGATGAAGGCTGGGGAAACGTGTCACTAGTTAGATTATGGTGATAAAAAGACGAACACACAGGGAGGAGATAAGTCCCACTTTGACCACAGATAATAATGGACACTAGGGGATGCTAAAAGCAAGCAAAACTGCCAAGTGTGTCTTTAAAGAGCAAGTCACCCCTTACAAGAAGCGAACTCCTCTCCCACTTCATGTTTGAACAATGCAACAAATGCTGTTGCCTAGCAGACCGAGAGGGTGGAGCCACTAACAAATACACACACTCACGACAATGTGACATCATAATGTACCAGTTTACATCATAGCATACCTCTTAGCCAATAGCGGTGGCAGATTTAAATTCAAATGCAGTGAAGAATTTTTACCTGACAACGGCACAACACTGACAGTTTCAGGCAGAAAATTTAAATTTTAACTAAAATGCACTAAAGTGCTAAACTATTGACTACACGTGTCTGCAGCACGATTAGACACGCATTTATATAGTTTATCAGAAAAAAATTGTTGATTTGGGGGTGACTTGCTCTTTAAGTAAGCCCAACACCTTTTGTCCACAATTGAATTCAAAATACTTTATAAACTTTTTGGTTTCTGTATTTGCTTATTTCACCCAAACTAAAATGACGTATTTTCAGCACTTGCATGTCTTTGAGCAGGGGTGGGGTTAGGGGTGGCTACTAGCGCTCAAGCCCCAGATGTTTTCTCAAAAGCCCCAAATTTTATTTTAACCTTTGAGGAGTAAAACAATTGTTTGAAAGTGGCATGCAGAACCAAAAAGCTGCGTAGTGTAGCCTGCATACAGCCTGCTGGAGTCTCGCTCTTCAGCAGCCTGCAAGCTGGGCCTATAAACGCACCATTCTGGTGTGGCGTTGCACAAATTTTGCAACATTCGTTCCGCTTCGCTTGGTAGTAATATTGCTGTAAATATCTGTCTGAGAGACAGGCTTGGGGAGGCTGAAACATGGATGTTAGGAAGGTTTTGTTTTGTTTTTTTGGACCAAAAGAACCACAAAAGATTGAAAGCAAAAGCTGGGTTGATTCAGGTTTGTGCACCTTATTTAAACCGCATCAGTAAAGTTGTTCTGGAAAGAAAATGAATGACTACAAAATAATGTTACGTAGGTTTGATGGGAATAATCCACACAAGCTGGGACAATTATCATAAAAAGGAAATGAATGAATAACAGAGAAGCTGAGTAAAGTAGAAGTATAGTTAGTACATGAAATAAATAAAAAGAATAAATTACTTAAGTATATGGACTTTATTAATTCATCATTTTAGTTCAAGTTTTTTCATACCCTCCCATTAAAGGAAAAAGAACAGTTGACAGATGTTTATATTAACAAAGTAATAGCAAATCTAAAATCATGACATTGGTTTAAAGCAGTGGTTCAACAGAAATATAAAACACAACCATGAACTTGGATTTGTTGAACAACACTTTGAGAAGACTGCAGCAGCCAAATGATTTTGAGACTCAGTCAGACGTCTGCTGACAGGTGTTTTAACCCTCAGCCCATTAGTGAAGTCTTCTCATTTCTGGGTTTTGTTTCAACTGTTTTTTTTAATAATTACAATTCAAAAGCAAAGTTTTATTTCAAGGCTCAAGAACCGTTACTTTCTCCAAGTGATCACCACTCTGATGCACACATGCACCAAAGACTTTATATACAATCATCTAGTTGTAATTATTTTACTTTCAGATGCCAGCAGTGCTTATTTATGCTATGAGTTTAACTTTTTCTTTACTTGTGTAAATGCTAGGACTGTTGCACTTTCATTGTGCTGGCAGCACATTCTGTACTTGAGCAAAGGCAGTAGAGCCTTCTAGTTAGGGATGTGTGTTGGGGAAATTCTGGCGACACGATGCGTATCACGATACAGGGGAGACGATACAGTATATCACAATATATTGCAATACATTCAGTCAGACGATATTAGCGATTTTCTAGAGACTGAATTTATTACAGGAGAATTCAATAAACAATCCAAACTGATATAACATGTTTAAGACGTTAGTTCCTTAACAGGCCCAAAACAACCCTCACACTACAGAAGAAATGGTAATAATTCCCATCAAATTAATCAGCAAACCCAGCACTACATGGCTATCTAAACAATGTTTACCATTAAATACCATTTTTACCATTTTTCGAGGAATAGGCTTCAAAATAGGCCTAGGGCTTAAGGGGCTAACATGAGGTATCTGAACCATAATAGAGGGATTTACATTTCAGTGATGGAAGCAAAACTCATTGCACACTGCTAACCACTAGTGGTCGGTGTTTGAATTGCACCAACATTTCTTCCGATTCTTCCAAAAATTAGATACATGGCTTTTAACTCATCTACTGCCAGCCGTCTCCTGATCAGAAGAGCTCTTCATGGCCAGCATTTTTACTGTTTTTTTAAGAGTCACAGAACAATGCACGCTAGGATGATGTTGACGCCCAAACTACCACAACAAAGCGGAGACTCACCTCTTACATCAGGAAGAATCAGCGCGTTTCGAGCATTATCTGTTCTTTTATAATCTGTTGTCGAATTATGATCGGCAGAAGCTTATACGGTTCGTGCCTCACTTATTTTTACAGCAGCAGCCCAAAACGATCTCCTAACACATGGATTTTCTGCTTCCTGATCACATGACGTGTGACATATGCGGATGAAGATCGGCTTCAGAGCTGAGATGTTTGTTCTCACGGTGCGGGGGCTCATTCCGACCCCCACACAGTAAAAAAATGCAAATGACGACTTTAGTCGTCATTGGCAGTGAATTAGTTAAATATCGATATAATATCACTGAAAAATATGTCACGATATATTGCTATATCGATATTTTCATACATCCCTACTTCTAATTCTAACAATTTTTGCCTTATTATAATTTAGGTGTTCTATATTAGTTATATTTTGAGTTTCTAATAATTGCAGTTAACTTTTGTGAATTTTGTCTTTTCTTTCATAGAAGGATGTGAATACATTTAAGGATTACTGTCTAAACATGGCTCAAATCCTAATGTAAAAATCACGAGAATATTAGTTTTATAAAAGCTAATAATAAATGTATTTGAATAATCTGGTGCTTTTTGTCTGCTTTAAGATGGTCAAAAAGTTTATATATTTCTAGGGCTTCACACTATATCACAAATATATCGTTATCGCGAAATCAGCATGCACAATATGCATATCACAAAGAACAGATACATATCGTAATTAATAGTCAGCTCAAATATTTGCTACACATAATGCATTCTGTCATTGAAACGGAGGCATGATGGTTTTTTAACAACTCAAATAGAGCTCTTCACCCATTTGGCCAATTGGGTGGGCTCTCATAGGTAAGATGTCCGCCCCCGAGGCGGACGGCACTTAATTTTGATGGTGAGCAAACACCTGAGTTAGCTTTGTTCGTCTCTTTCTACTTTTCCCGGGATCCACTGTTTGCCTTTTCTTGCTCGTTTTCTTTTTCCCTTTCCTCACATCTTTTGCTTTTCTCAGTTTTATGAATTTTTTTGTCATTTTTTAATTTAATTGTTTTTTTATTATTTTTGTTCCTGAGTTAAGTTTTTAATTCATGGCAAGTAATATCATCATCACAATATTAATCACTGTTATCTCATATCGCAGGTTTTCCTAATATTGTGCAGCCCTAAATGTTTCATTAAGAAGTAGAAAATCACTTATCTAAGCCCCGGATCTTTTTCAATCCTAAATCGGTCCCTGTCTTGAGTCCTTTAAAATTATAATTAAAGCAAGAAAATGTGTCATTAACGACCAATCAAATGGTAAACAAACACATCATCAGTGCCATCTATACGACCGACATGAGGGAAAGCAATGTGGTGTGAAAACTATTATAAAAGTTAGAATTTATGTCGTAATAAATTGCAAAACAGTATTTTTGAACTTTCCTGTAGTACTTAGGTCCTCCACTAGAGGGCATGTATAGAATGTGATACAGCAGATTTCTGAGGAATGTACTAATTCTCACAACACATGATCACAGCATGCCCTATATGTTATAAACTGTAAGTCGCTTTGGATAAAAGCGTCTGCCAAATAAATAAACATAAACAAACATAATTCTGTTAGAGGTAGAGCTCTTCAAAACATGTTAATGATTAATATAAGCTGACAATTATAAAAGCAACTACAACACACGTTTATCCTTTACTAACAGGCGTTTCTGTGCTCATTCAACCACTCATTCACGCCTTCAGTCTCCAGTCAGCCTAACAGGCTTGTTCTTGATCTGTGGGAGGACATCAGAAAAAGCCCCAGCATGCATGGAGAGAACATACCAACTCCACACAGAAAAGGTCTCAGCTGTGGTTCATACCTGCAACCCTCTCACCATGAGGCTACAAGGCTTCCACCTGCACCACCATGCTGCCTGATCTCATGCTCTCCACCACTCACAATCTCTGCAAGTGACTCATACAATTTTCACCTTATTTTTCAAACATATGAGCCAATAAATACTGCAGAGCAAACAACAGAACAGAAAAGATGAACAGTTTTTATTTTTATTTTGGAGTGGTGTTGCTGTTCTGTTGTTCTGACTTTAAAACGTTCTAGAGATGTGAGGAAACAATAACTGATGGTTATTTTATTTGAACTCCCAAACACATTTAATGGTGTGTGAGTCATTTTCGTTCAGATCTTTTAAAAAGTAAAATCTTACGACCGATTTCCTTTACATGCACTCTAGGGGACTCTTGAGGAAAGCTTTTTGAGGGAAAGTGACTCCACCTTTCCTTCCTACAGGACTGAGCAGGAGCAGTGTGGGAGGAATGACGGTAGCCTGAGACTGTGGTCGTGCTGATGGACGCCAGGCTGAGCTGGCTGAGGTCATATTTCTGGAAAGAAAATAAATACCACAGTCGTCCTGCCAAGAGGTGTTTAACAATCCAGCCTGCTGCTCTGCTCGGGACTCGAAGTCTGCATGGAGACATTTTTCTTGAAGGCTCTTAAAGCAATTACACACAGGAAGGAGTATAACCCAGCATTCCCATGCGTTTGAGTAAATGAGGACCAGTCAAAGCCCGAGTCTTTGACACATGCAGCCACAGAGGCTCTTTTCAGTCACACAAGAGGAATCCTAATCTGTAGGTTGTTAGTTTGAACATATATCTGTTTTACCAACAGCAAACACCACAGACACATGGGCCATTTCTCAATACTCAAGAACACTAGTACATTCTTGTGTACTAGACAAGTATGTTCTTGGCAAGGTCACCAGAAAGTCTGTTCTACCGAGTACGGGAGGACGAGGACGGCATTTGGAACAGAACCGTACTCCGCTGTCTCCTGGGCTGGCAACAAGCTCTGCTTTTTGCTAAAGTAAAAAAAAAAACAACTTGACATAAAAATAAATGTCTAGTTTGTTCCTTAAATAACAAAATAACAACAAAAACATATAATTTGTATTATAGTTGGTCCACTTTTGTTCAAAACTATTACAATACTAGAATTTCCCGCTCTTTACTGAATAAAAAAAGTTTATTTTTCATCAGAACGAAGCTACTGTGCTTTTATTTTGATAGTGGGTTAGTTAATTAGCATTTTGAAGGATCGTAAAGAGTAAAACCGATGAGTAAAACCCAAACACACACAGCAACATTTACAGGTTACACACGATTATTTACAATAACAGACAACTTTATATTATTTTATTTATTTTTCTAATATAAAACAATGTAGGAGTTGGCAGATGGATGAAGGATCAGAGGAGGTATTCATCACCAAAAACAGCACTTTATTCTCAACTCAACTCCTAACTGCTATATCTCCTTGACAACTGGTCTTCACAATAAAAGCATGTACTTCCATTTTCTTTGGTAGTAGAATATGCCCTTCTGATTAACACATCAACCAAACACCACAACATTACAGTTTTAGCTTTCTCGTCTGACGTTCAGAGGTTAATGGTTTGTGGCACAATGCATTATGGGAAACTTTGCTGTCCCAAGTTTGCAGAAGGATGCATTGATGCATCCACAATACAATGGGCGGAGCAAGAACACATACGGGATCTTTGAGCAAACTTGCTGTTATGCATACTTAGGATTGGAACAGTCCTTGGGCCATCGTTGATGAAGTATGTGAGTACACAAGTACAGACAATTATGAAGAGTGAGAAATGGCCATGGTTTCAAAATGTTATGACTAATTAGAAAAGGTATACCTGGTGAATGTTACGGAAGATGATTAGGACCAATGAAAAGAAAAAAGAAAAAAATAATTCCTTTAATCCCAGAAATTTTCATTCTGAGGAAAAAGTCAAAATTTTGAGAATAAAGTTAGAAATCTTTTTTTTCAGTGGCCCTTCTGTAGTATATGAATAAATGTAATGTAATATTTTACTGATCATTTGTCTGTTTATCATCTGATCCACAATGTAAGAAATGAAATGTTGAATTAACTTAACCAAGTTATGTCAGCTGGTTCCACTAAACCCAGTTGCTTAGATGTAAAGTAAACATTGTTATGTTAAGTTTAAAAGTATTTTCACTCTTTACATAGGTTTAGTGGAACCAGTTAACATAACTTGGTTGAGTTAATTCAATATTTTGTAATCTACGTAGCAGCTTTTACAAAGAGAATATTGCATTTTTCTGTACGACAAGACTTATTCTGCAAAGCAAAAGGAAAATCAAACCACAACAGGAATTACTTTATTTCACTTTAAAGGGGAACTAGGCAGTTTTGGCTTGCTTTTAACACCTCGTAGTGTCCGTATGTGGAATTGAATGCAAAACTTCTCTCCTCGCTGTGCGTTCGTCTTTTTAACACCTTAATCTAACGGCTGAAATGTCTCCCAGCCTTCATTAGCGTCTACAGGAGTTAGTGACTAAATTAAACAAATCAGCTGTGTTCATGATCTCAAACATGCAGGAAATGTGCTGGGAGCAGACTGAAGCTCCAGGTATGTCAGCTCAGTTTCCCAGCAAGGCGGCCGCCAGTCTGAAGTTGCAAGTGGAATATTCTGGCAACAGGGGGCGATAAGAGCTGGGGGGCCTTTCATTAACCCTGTAGGGTCATTTTAGCACAAACTGGCTCAAGAACATGATTTAAAAAAGTTGCAGTTTCCTTATAAAGAGCAGAAGTGGTGCTCTCTGTTACTAAAGACCTTCGATTTCCAATGTGGTCTGCTACATGGAAACATGTTAAAACATCATATATAGATTTTTCACCTAAAAACCTCAAACATTCTTTTTTATTTTAGATGCTTTTTCTTGATGGAGACTTTTCCTAAAGGCATGAAGTCAATCAGAAGTACTTATTTCTGACAAACAGGACATTGGTTTTGTTATTGTTAACTTAAAGGGAGCATGAACTCCGACTTAAGAGTTGCACGCGCGCGCACACACACACACACACACACACACAGTTAGACTCTGGTTTGGCTGGAGCAGCCATCCAACCACAGGCATAGCTGTAGTGAGGAGGACTCTGGTGGGTTTCTTCCCCTCGCTGACTCCATTTCAATTGTTAGATTTCAAATTCTGCGGCTCAAGGACCAGCAGCTCCCAGACCCCTCCCCTTCTTTAAAATGCCTGTATGAAAACTGTAGACCAAGCGCTCATCCATGAAAAGCTGGAACTCTGGCTGCTTCAGTAAAGGAGACGTACCTGCAGTGAAGAGGAAGACCGCTACAATGCGGTAGTGTTGCCTCTGCGGCCCCCAGCAGAGGGAAATCAGGGACACCAAAAAGGCCACCAGTGTAGCGACGGCACCGGCCCCCAGCAGCACCAGGGTGGCAATCTGCCAATCTGCAGGACAGGACACAGGCAGGTTAACGACGAGCATCGCCACTCGACAACAAAACCATTATTCATGGGACAACACGGCTGAACTGATGACAAACACAAAACAAGTGCTAATGCTACATGGGGACGTGAACGGACCAACGTGGGTTTTATCAGAACCACAAACAACCGTGAGTGCTTAAAATTAAAGCCTGAATGCAGCAAGACTAGGTCTTAAACAAGCTTCAGGCTTATAAACTACAGTGACTCATGTAAATGTTTTATAAACATATTAAATCTGTGGTTCAGTGGTGTGAAATCAGAGTGAAACCTGATCTGAGGTCCTGTCTGCAGAGCTGAGAGAGGTTGTTGTGGTTGAGTTCAGCTGTGCAGTCAGGGTGAACGGCCCCCAATCACACAGGTAAACAACACGCCACTGGGAATGAAATCCACAGGTTTCTGAGGAAGTGGGAGACGATCACAACCACCTTCAACATTCCTCCAAAGAAAAGGGAAAAAAGCTGAGAGAAAATCCTGATTCTGTAACTGACAGTGATGATTTTCATCCAGAACAAATGTGTAAAACTTCAACAGGGCTGCAGCATCATTTTCCTCATATTAACCTTTTCTTTACATTTCATCTTTAGCTTCATCACTCTGGATAGTAAGCTCTGGGAGACAAATAAAAACAAAGGTTTTAAAAATATCTCATTTCAAAATGTCTAATCAAATACCTACCTTCCTTCCTTCCTTCCTTCCTCCCAATTTCAAAATTTAAATGTTTTTTTTGTACCGCTCCAATTCAAATTGTCTGACCTCTGGACTAAAATAGGCCGGACCAATCGTGTGTCAGTACCAGTGGCGGTTTTACCATTAGGCATTGGTCGGTGGCCGCCTGGGGCCCACTTATGTTTTCCAGGTGTGCATGATAAATGTCATTTGAGTTACTGTGATTGGCTAAAGACAAAATATGCTAGCCAATGCCAGCCGAGCACTACCTTGCACATCCTCCAATCAGCTCAAAGTATTCCACCAGATAGCCCTCCCTCTTTCCGACGGTTTCTGCTTTAGAGATTCCTGATCGAAAGGTGTAGACTCGACATGGGGCGGGGCTACACAGAAAAATCTGGCTGCTGCCAGGTTAGTATGAACCAGGGGAAGACCGATTTTTCGGTCATCCGATTGATCGGGCGATATTTGTTATTTTTTTATTAAATCTGATTTAAGTCAGGCACATTCATGGGCAGCCCGATGTTGTTACAGAATTTAATGTAAATGTATTTTTACATTCAATAATAACATCTGCATAATAAATACTCTAAATTACCTTTATTTGGGTGTCTGCCTTTAACACAGAGCAGAGCACAAAGTTAAGATTTAAGTTAGTTTATTTCACAGTTCAAAAGCTGATTCAGCTGATGTCAATAGTGACATTTTAGCATAAAAATAAAGTGGAAAATGTCTAGAAATCGGCAAAAAAATTGAAAATACATATCGGTCATCAGCTGATCACGCCTCTTTAATATCGGCATCAGTATTGGTAAGAAAAACCAATATCAGTTGACCTCTAGTATGAACGAGCTGCTGGTTTGAAACTGGTCCCATGTTTCCCCTCGAATGTTTAAAGGTTTTAGTTTATTAGGAGTTGTGACTTGGGTCTGCCAGGTCTTTTCTAGTCTATCGTTAGAGCCACAGCAACTTTAAACACATTTACTCCTAACAAGCTAAACTCTTCACATCTAGATTCTTTCCTGGCGAGACGTTAACAAAAATAGATTTGTCTCCTCAGCCCTTTAGTCCGTTCCTGTCATGCATTCAGCAGAAAACGTTTTATTTCCTCTCTTTGATGTGTCAAACCACTAAGACTCCACACAGCTGAATAATCTGCTTTAATCGCAGCTCAGAAGTCTGTTTTTGTGGGTTGAGTCTGACAGTCTCTGAGCTCCAGGTTCATCTGAAATCAGAATGAGGAGAAGAAACATCTGAGCTCAAATGAATCGAGGCTTCAGAGAACCACCTTTAGTTCATTATGTGGTTATATTATTAGTTTTAACTCACATCAAAACACTGCTCTCACATTACAGCTGTATTGATGCTGCCAAATGACGTCATGCAAAAAATAAACTGGAGCTCTGAGAAGGTGTGGATAATCGCTCTCCTTTTGCCCTTCGGCAATCTTCACCTTTGACCGCACACACACACACCCCTCCACTGTTGTTTTAATGAGCCGTGGACACACTCAAAGCAGTGAGACCACCTCCCATTCACCCCGACACATTCCACAAAATCAGAGCGCGCTCCACAGGCTGAGGTTTCCCTCTTTGAATCTGGGAAAGTTTAACAGAGTGATGGCGGTAAAAAAAAAATCACACAATGGAGTCCTGTAAAAAGTTTCAAATTCTATGGCAAGCAAATTTCACAAAAAAGACTTGTTAGGTGTGCAGGATTTTAGGGGCTCTACGATTTTGTTTTTTAAACAAATGCAGCGATTCTGGTTTAGAAGGCCGATACTGATTTCAGAGTTTAGTACACTTGACCTGTTGATACCTGTTTGGCTGATCCCTGGACATAAACTTTTACACATCTGTTGTTTTATGAATGATCTCTTAGAGATGGTGAGTCCACTGATAGGAACAATGATGGATTTGCTTTTGGTATAAAAAAAACGAACTTTGTTTCTGTTAAATACACAGTTGTTGATTAGTAGAATTAAATAAAGAAATGTAGTGATGCAGCTAAAACAAAACAGTGATTATAGTTGGCAAAAATCAACATGATGGTCTTAATTAGTGATCACCCAAACCGAAACTCAAAAATCCATGGCAAGCAGGAATAGAAATGACTATATTCATTTATAGTGATTTGCTAAACGCTAATTCATGCTAACAATCACATATCTTGCAGGTGAACGTTTTTACTTCAGTAATCAAAATGTTTCATATTTGTCCTTAAAAGAAGCATTCTGATGATCGTAGACGTTTGACTTTAATCAGAAAAATTGGTATTGGCAGGACTGAGCAAGAGTGAGAAGAACAAAAAAAATCGGTATCAGACCTCAAAATCAGAATTGGTGTTGTATGCTGGAAATCTACAGATTGATTCACCTCTACATCAAACTCCCAAAGATGTGTAAGAGTGGATTTATTTTCATTTTACATTAGATTTTATTCATTTTTCTACCACAAAATATCATAATAACAACCATGAATGAAAAGTAAACAACACGTCGATCAGCTGTTTGCTCGCTGCTAAAAAAAAAACTCACAAAATCAGCTCATCGGTGACAGTTTGCTTGATGGGTGGATAATCTAAAAAGAGTTCGTCACTGACTCCACGTCACTCCTCTGGTATGACAGAGCCTTGATGTTTCATGGGCTGACCAACGGGCCAATGGAAACAAATTCCACCTAGCCAGAGGTGACAGATGTTGAGAAAAAACTTACAGAAATGTGTAAGAATAATTTTATTTCATAACTTTACACTATTTTAGAAAAGAAATGCATGTTTCAATCATTTAACAGCTACTTAAGCCAGGTGAATTTTAATAGCACCTAGTCGGGAAAAACGGCTCTCCCTTGCACTGCCTCCAACATGCCTCCATCTAAAAGGCTAGGTTATCCAGAGTTATCTCTGTAGTTATGCTGCTATAGGCTTAGACTGCTGGAGGACATACTGACCACTTTCCACACTCGACTACTTTGTTCTACAATTTGCTCTTTAACTGTATTATTTCCTGCTGTTTCAGCTGTTAACTTTATTTTCTCTCTAAGTGTTTTTCTCCCCAGAAGAAGCTACAATGATGTTCTGCTGAGCTGTGGTGGCCTCATGGAGGGGGCCATCGGCTTGAACACTGCTGCTAACCACTTAAACATTCTTCCTCTCCTGATAATAACATTTTACTTTCTTTGACATTGAATGTGCTACTACTAGTTTACCCGTTTAATTATAGATTCACTAGGATAAATACAATAAAGTTTATCTCTCACCAAATAGAATATTTACTAAGAAATCACAATGTAACCATAGAAACACTACTTGATATGTTGTGTGTGTGTGTGTGTGTGTGTGTGTGTGTGTGTGTGTGTGTGTGTGTGTGTGTGTGTGTGTGTGTGTGTGTGTGTGTGTGTGTGTGTCTGCTCTGTCTTCTCGATCCCCAGTAAGTCATGGTGGATGGCTGCTTATGCTGAGCCAGGATCCTCCAGAGTTAAAAGGGAGTTTTCCTCTCCACTGTCGCTAAATGCTTGCTTAGTATGAGGATTGCTGATGCAATTTGCTGGGTTCCTTATACAGGAAACTTTTTACTGATTGGCTGAATGAACTGACCTGTATTGGAATGTTTACTGTGTGAGGTGCCTTGAGACGACTCTTGTCGTGATTTGGCGCTGTATAAATAAAATTGAATTGAATTGAATTAAAGCAGTAAACCTAAAACATGCTGTTTTTAGTCTAATTGATTTGAAATCAGCTGTGACTGGAATCGGTCAGTATCAGAGGAGTGACATTGTGGCATCATCAAGTCATCTCCATGTCATGTTTTTGTTCTGCTCAGCAACTGAACCAGGTTAATTCACTGTGCTGATTGAAATCACCTGGTTTAATTGCTGAACAGAACAAAAACATGACATGGAGATGACTTGATGATGCCACAATGTCACACCTCTGGTCAGTATTAATAATGACTGCCTAACCAATGATCAGGCCATCTGAAACTCTAAATAAGAATGTTTTTGTGTCCATGAGCTCAAGTCATGTAAACAATAACAAACCTTCCATGAAGACAAGAACTGCACATTGACATCGACCTCCCAAAACCACAATCGGTGCTTTTTCTAAGAACTGTTTTATCATTTTTGCCTATATGACCCTGAACCTTCAGGGCTCAGACCATCCTTGTTGTAGAACCTTAAAAATGTACACACATCATAAGAACTGCACAAAAACACAATTAGGACAATTTGAAGATTATTTAAAAAATGATAAACAGATTCCCTAAACTTTTCTCTTTTGCACAGATCCACCAGAGCAACAACAGGTCACATGAACATCTCCCAACCTCCAAGGACACAAAGTTAAAAACAACTCGAGCTCCTACCAGATGTGAGGGTGGAGAAGCAGCTCCAGTGCGCCTCCTCTGCGGGATGTGGAAACTTGCGCTGGGAGCACGACTCCCACAGGGACAGGGAGAAATGTTCGGCGGTGACCCAGGCGGGGCTGAGCAGAGCCACCAAGTCCAGAACCAGAGCCAGGAAGACGCAGAGCAGCGCGATCAGCTTGAAGGGTCGGAACACGCACACCTCGTTCACGGACATCTTCTCCTTCATTAACTGGCAGCAGAAGCGTCCTCCTCCACCAGAATCCTCACTGCTTTGTCTGGGCAGCCCAGCTGGGAGAGTGGACCGGGACACGTCCGGATGGGGCGAATTTTCAAAATAAGGGCTGAGATACTTGTCACATTTGAAATAAACTCACGTGTTGATCACGTCTTGATTACTTTTTAGAAAAAACAATAGTATACCTAACGAATGCCGGTATGGTTTTAGAGCAAAAAGAGCAACAACACTTGCATTGTTAGATTCTGTAGAAGAAATAACAAGCTCACTAGACAATAAAATGCACACTATTGGAATATTTTTCGATCTACAGAAAGCGTTTGATACCATCAATCATGATATTTTATTAAGAAAATTAGAACGTTATGGTAGAGGAAAGGCTTTAGATTGGATTAAAAGTTATTTGAGCAAGCGAAGGCAGTTTGTGAAATTGGGAAATTATTGTGGTGTTCCACAGGGGGCAGTGTTGGGTCAAAAATTGTTTCTTATTTATATTAATGATTTATGTAAAGTGTCAGTAGCAGTAAAACTGGTGTTGTTTGCCGATTACACAAAAATTTTCTGCTCGGACAGTGATCTTTAGTTGTTAGTGCAGGAGATAAGTAAGGAATTAGAAAAGATCAAATTATGGTTTGATACAAACAAATTATCATTACATTTAAAGAAAACAAAATTAATGATGTCTGCAATTGGTCTAAACAATTTGAAAATTAAAGATTAAATAGGTGGAGTGAATATTGAAAATGTGAAGGAAATAAAATTATTAGAAGTTCTAATTGATAGTGAAGTGAACTGGAAACCTCACATTAGCCAGATAAGGAGCAAGGTGTCCAGGACTATAGCAAGAATCAGTAGAGCAAGGCAAGTTTTAAATCAGAAGTCTCTATGTATGCTCCACTGTTCATTGGTCTTGCCATACTTCACATATTGTGCAGAAGTCTGGGGAAATAATTATGCAACATCAGTGCAGCCACTTGTTATTTTACAGAAGAGAGCTTTAAGGATCATTCGCAGGCTTTACAGCTCATACAATACACTTTTTTGGAGTCCAAAATATTAAAATTTAAAGATCTGGTGGATCTAGACTGTTCAAATTTCATTTAGGGCTAAGTGTAATGACTTACTTCTTGATGTTCAAAAAATATTTACTCAGAGGGAAGGAGGGTACGTGTTGCGAGGAAAACAAAATGTTATATTACCAATGGCACATAGTAGGAAGAAGAGTTTTTGTGCTTCTGTACATGGGATGAAATTGTGGAATAACTTAAATATAAAGCGGAATGTATAAATATAAAACAATTCAAGGAGAGATTTAAAGAAATTATTTTTTGCGTTATAAAAATGAAGGGCACTGAAGTGGAAATGTAAAGTTAACGAGGATGCACGACTGGGAGAAAGTTCTGTTGGAAAATTTTGTTCCTAATACTTTGGAAATGCTATTGCCAACTTGTCACAATTTTGTATAAATAAATATGTTTTTGGTTTTGTAAAATGTATGGATATGTGCTGCAATTTTATATTAGAATTTGAAAGGGGGTTGGAAGTAATAAGTGTTAAACTTCAGCCCACTCCATTTCAAGCAGCAGTGACTATAAAATGTCGTATGTTTTCTTTTCTTACATAATGTTTTATGTTCGATATATTGTGCATTGTTTTTCTTTCTTTTTGTGTGCTTGAAACAAATTGATATTGATTGTAAATGAAATAAAAACAACTTACATTATATATGTATATGGAACTTACATTGCCCTGCGATGGACTGGCTCTCTGTCCAGGGTGTGCCCCCGCCTAATTGCCCGTTGACCGCTGGAGATAGGCACCAGCGCCCCCCCCCCCCCCCCCCCCCCCCCGCGAGCGGGTTCAGAAAATGGATGGATGGATGGAACTTATATGTATACACACACACACACATATATATATTATATAAGTTATATATATACTTATATAATGTCAGTTTTTTCATTTATTATATAAACATAAAATTCTATAATATATGTATTATTATATTATATATTTATTATACAATTATATGATATAATTATATATAATATAATATTTAAAATTATAATAAATATACAGTATGTACGTGTGTGTGTGTGTGTGTGTGTGTGTGTGTGTGTGTGTGTGTGTGTGTGTGTGTGTGTGTGTGTGTGTGTGTGTGTGTGTGTGTGTGTAAAATGAAAAAGGCCCAGCAGAGGAAGTACTTCCTGAGGCAGCTGCATAAATTACAACCTGCCAGAACAGTTGAGGCAGTTGCAGTCATTTGGTCCATCCTCACCTCCTCAATCACCGTGTGGTATGCTGGAGCTACCACCAGGGACAAGAAGAGGCTGCAGTGTTGTATGCTCTGCTGTGAAGAACATTGGCTGCAAACTCCCCTCCATACAGGACCTGTATACCAGGACATCAGTCCTGCATGTCGGATCACAGCTGACCCGAGTCAACCCGGACACAGACTCTTTTTGCTTGCTCCTATCTGGCAGGAGGCTCAGATCCATTCAGACCAGAACCTCTCGCCAAGAACAGTTTCTTCCCCTCTGCTGCCAGACTCAAAAATGACAATCCTAGGTCTGCCCACTCCAGTCGCTTGGTTTCAGTCACATGTGTTGTGTTTGTACCTGATCCTCTCTGATCAGTACCTACACGGTATTGTATATAGCAGCCGTTTCTCTAATTAGTACCAAAAATAAAAAGCAGACCAGTGAACCAAACTTATTTAGATTTTTCACATTTTTCCTTCCTCAATTTCTTTCTTTTTTCTTTTTTCTATCTCTCTTTTTTGACAATGATAGTTAAATGCGCTCACATGAAAAAGCATTCATCAAAAATGTTGCACATGAACACATTTTTATAAATAAATAAACTGGATAGAAAATAAAGAAAGACACGTTTCCACCCTCTTTGACCAAAGACAGATTAAAGGTCATGAATCAAATGTCCTGTAGATGTTGTAATGCCATCATTGTCCAGCAGAGGGCAAACACGTTCAACATTTCAATTCTAACACAAAAAGTCAAAACTTCTTATTTTTCTGTTCCTGTGTTATTTAACATTTGTTATAAATGCACACAGAAATCTGCTGCGTGGTGAGAAATTATTGTGACATTTCAGGAGAATGAGGCTGTCTGTTAGCTTTCTGCTCTTTTCTCTCAGAGACAGTGTGTAGCCTAAGCTCTGTCATACTTTTACCCACTTTAGTAAATAAACCTGAATAAAAGTTGGTTTAAATATCATCCACAAAAGCTGCAGATTAAAAAAACAATAAAAATCTTTTAAACTAAACATCAGGCTGGATTTGGTCTACTTTGGTCTACTATTGTCATCTGCTGGTAAGAATATATAAATATATATTTATAATCAGAGGAGGATTGAAATCATTGTTAAACATTTTAAAAAATGTCCAGGTTCTGATAAATCCGAATGACTATACATTCATAAAGTATCAGGATACAGAAATGTAGATAAATGTCCATCGTTTAATATGCACAATATTTTAGCTTTTCGTGACAATTTTTGGATTAAAAAATGATGTTATAATAAAACAATTTTGGTACAAACACACAAACATAATCATTCTGAACAACATAGCAGAAATTCAGACTTGGATGTTTCAACTTTACATCAGATGAACCAAAAAATGAAGGAAAACTAATTATTTTAACTTCTTTGCACCTTAAGTGTAATATTTATAGCACGACTCGGGTTGCGAATGACCACAGTCACCAATTCTTGTCATGTCTGATCTCTGAATTGTGTGAACTGAAACTCTAATTTCCCTCTGGGACAAATAAAGCTTTCTGATTCTGATTCTTATATTAGTAATGTGAATATTAATCTTTTTGCTTTCGAAAGAAAAAACAGTTTCTGTATAGACCTGTCTACGTTAGGGTGTGAAATTTTAAAAAGAATTTGTCTAAAATGTAAATGTTTTATTAATCAGCTGCATTTTTTCTCTTTTTGATTGTGTCAAATGCTGATTTCTAATTTCATGAAAATACAATATACAAAACAAAAAGCCCAGATTTTGCTGAAATACTTCCAGGTTTCTTTTCACGCTGCAAAAACAAAGAGTCTGAGTCCTGCAGCCTTCATGTTGTGCCTTTTTCTTTTTTTTAATTCCTCCCCTATCATTTGGAGTCTGGATTAGAGGTTTTCAGCATATCTGACATAATGAGAGTTTCAGCCTAATGCCACCCTTCTCAGTCCTAATAGTGCTGCCAAGCTGCCAGCAGGGCATCTGAGTAGAGCGGGGTGGGGGGGGGGGGGGGGGGGGACAGAGCCCCCCTCCTCCCCGACAGGACAGGCAGAGTGCTCTGTCATCCTCCTCCAACAGTCCCTCATTAGAAAATCCGCAGAGCAGACAAAGCTACTTGAGACAGCGAACGGGTGACTCCCCACGCCGTGCTTTGAATGAGCAGAAAGGGGAATCCAGGTCATGTTGCACTTTTCTAGGACCCTCTCTCTCTAACTCACTGAACCGCCCTCCTGCTAAACGCCTGTTTAGACACATCAGAAACAGCTAATATTATTCAGGCTTCTGCCTACATGCAACATCCTGATTTATAAAGATTCATAGTTAAACAAATGATATAAAATATGGAATAAAGATCATTTAATAATCTGTGACAAAGCAGACGGGATGGCTTTATTGTGTCTCTGATGAAGAAAAGGCGTCTTTCCACACAAAGTCCCCCCTCGTGGACGTCCTGAAGAGTCCGCCTGTGAATGAGCTTCCATGGTAACTGACAAGGTCCTGTTAAATGTTGCTGGCATCACAGCGGAGAGCTGTCGCGCTCATCTCCAACACCTCCATCACTTCACCAGGAGCCATGCTGCTCTCAGGCTGAGACAACAGATGTGTCTCTTTCAGAATAATTTCACATTAAAAGCCTCGTAGATCAGGAAGGTTAATGACTGTAATATAATTACGCTGCTCTGGCATCTACCCTAAATGTCAGGTGAAAACATTTGTTGCCAAGTTATCCAAAAACACATAAGGAGCTTTGAGAGGAAACATTTTAATGACTGATGAGGAGGATTTAATAATTTTCTGTTTAATTTTTAAACAGTCTGAACCAGATCCCTCTGAAACAGCTAAAATCTACAAAAGTGACCGACAGGCTGAATCAGTGTTTGAACAGATTAAATAATCTGCACGTCTGACTCGTGTTTCTGAGCATCCTCATTGAGCCGTTAATCTGTCCTCTTGCTACCTGAGCGGTCTGAAGAGCTCACGCTCATGTTGAACGTCAATGAGGATGTCTCTTGTTCTTCTCATGCTCGGATTCAGCAGCTTCATGGTCTTTATGCTACACCTTTGTGTTAGAAGTGTTGACTTGTTCTTCTGCTGATGGAGGCTTTGTCTCAGCAGCATCAGCGATGCATCATCAGAAGAAGTAACTGACTCAGGTGATGACGCTCTCGTCTCTTTACCCATCAGGCTTCGTCAGCACGTTTAAAGTTTTGTGCTGGACCAGTTTAGTGCTGGAGTAAAGGACAGAGCCAGAGGGACTCAAAGTGGAACAAAACATCCCCTTTAGTGTAAATAAGGACGCTGTTTATATTAAAGTCTCTAAATTCAACAGAGACAGATTTGTTTATGTGAAACTCTGTTGCTGTTGCGTACGGAGGCCGCGCTTGGCTTGTCCCGCTGTGTCTCTGAACGTCCACCTGTCTCTCTGTGGCTCGGCCACTTCGGGCCTGTCTGCCAGCTTGTGGACATCTGTTTACTTCCTCCTCCATCAGTCGTCATGGCTGCAAACCCCCACCATCCGCCCCACCTCCACTTGCTGGCTGTCCATCTCCACCCTTTTTCTCGTGTTTCCCCAGACACCAGCTGTGAAGCACTTATGCTTGTTCATCAGCCCACCTTCTACAGCTCTGGGGCTGAAGCGCTCTCTGTTCCTGCTGGCTGGTTGGTGTTTTATCCAAACACGAAAATCCAAGATAAGCTTATTATTCTGTGGAATTAATTTTCTAAAATGAAATGTGAAGATAAAACACATCCATGCATTTCCTGCCATGTTAGACTCTTTATTGAAAGAAGTTATATAAAAAAGTTGGTAACTTGGGAGTGATGTTGTCATGTTCTGATGGGAATCGTCCTCCAGGAAAAACGTTTGAGTTAAAAAAAGAAAAACAAAAGGCATTGTGAGATACGATCAATATAAAACTCCTCCTCTGAGACTGAATGGAGTTTTATCCAATTAGGAACCAGAACAATTGAGTTTCAAGCCAGCGTCTGACAGCATTTATATCCCGCTTTTGTTTCGTTTCAAACTTTCTGCTCAGTTTTGATTTCACTCATTGCTCTGATGAGGCCCGTTGAACTGTGAAAAGGTCAAAGGTCAGCAACCTGCAACCTTTTTATCGGTCATTTTTGAATGACGGAGACAACAACTTAATAAGCGTTAAACACAAGCGTCCTTCCTCCCCCCGAGGGCTGGTATTCAGCATGTTTTAGTTGTTTCCCCCAGTGGCGGATTTAGCTATTTGGGGGCACAAGGCGAATGCAGACATAGGGCCCCCTTACACAAAATTTTTGGCAATCTTACCTTTAACTGGATTTGCGAAACCCTCCCCTGTTCTGCCATGATTTATTTTCACTTTTTATTAGTCCTCCTCTTTTTTCCTGTCTTTCTCCCTTTGAGTGCTTTCAATATTTGCTCTGCTTTCTTCTTCCTGTCAGTGCTCCTGTGCTTTTGCCTTTCTTTTTTTTTCTTTCAATTTTCCATTTTGGTCTATGTTTTCTTTCCTTTAAACATTTTCCATTGTCTCTCCTTTTCTGCTTCCTTTTGATCTTTACATTGAAATCAATGTCACTTTTGGAAGTGAAGATAAAAGCTTTTTTTCCTTCTCCTATTGGAGCTACTAGGATAACTCCATTTCATGCTTAATGTTTCGACTACTGCTTTGAGTTTGTTACGAATTCTCCCACCTCTCTTCTTCTTCTTCTTCTTCTTCTTCTTCTTATTATTATTATTATTTGTGTTCTTATGGCACTTGGCAAACAACAATTTGGTGCATTATCGCCACCAACTGGATTGGAGTGGAATGACTACAAATCACTTCCTGTTTGTGCATCCTGTCTTAAAGGAATGGCCCATTGTGGTATTAACAGAGGGGTGCCGGCGGTCAGGGCTAGGGCCCCCAACATAAGGGGGCCCCAGGCAGCCGCCGACCTATGCCTAATGGTAAATCCACCACTGGTTTCGCCACCAGGTCAGGAGCTCATCAAGCTCAGCAGAAGCTGTTACTCGCCTGCTGATTCAAATCAGTTGTGTTGAAGCAGGGAGACAGCTAAAACATGCTGGACACTGTTGTCTACTCCTGATCCACAGAATCTATAGTTACATACTACAGTTTAACTATAGTGAAATATAAATTGTTGACAGGAGTTTTCATATTTAAAACAACAGACAGGACCAAACTCGTAAAGAGGATTAAAAAAAGACCTTCATTTTATAATTCATTCCCACTTTGCTGAAATGTATCACTAATAGCTTCTGGAGATCTGATCTACTTTAATCCTGGTAGAAAGTTACCCAGAATGAACAAGTGAGTTTTGTTGAATTGTGACTCAATTAAACTTTTTTTTAAGAAAAATTTATTTTAAATCAAAGGGTTTTGTTTTTTATTGTTATTAGAACAATTTGACATATTTTTGTTGATGACCAATTTCAGAGTAAATCTGTGTTTACAAAGACCAAACCTTCACACAGCGTCTACAACACGAAGCTGTCTGAAACCAGATATAAACCGACAGATTTTCATTTAAGAACTTCTAAAGCTGACCTCCATATTCTTTAATTTTGTCCATATTGATTAAAACTGATCTAATTTCTGAGTTATTTTTGGTCAAATGAAAAAGAGTCGCTGCAGAGAGACCAAAAGGCAGCCTTTGGCCCCAGAGCCGCAGGGTGCAGATCCTCTGAATATCGTTTCATAACTTTAACCTTTTTGAATGAAGGCCTCATTAATATGTTTACATGCCTGATGCTGACCAGTTATTCACATTCACTTATTTTCCCAAAGTTCTCATGTGAACAAAGAGGACAGTTTTGGAAAGTCGCTGACAGTTCAGCACCCAGCTGAGAGCCAAATAACCCAAATCTGCTCCTCTTTCAAAATCCCTCCAAACCCTAAACCCTTCTCTACTTCCTGCGGCCCTCCGTCTTGAGGGAGGTGTGGGGCAGCCAGTGATCAGAGTGAATTAGAGTTATGTGTGACATGCAAAGGAGAGGCTCCAGAGTGTGACAACAGCTGAGTTTTAACATGAAGCTTTTCTGCCTGAGGGGGGAGTGAAGATGACAAAGAGAGACCAGAGCCTGCTGTGAAAATATTCAGCTTCCTGAGTTGGCTCTTTAAAAACCAAGACCTACACCGGTCCTCTGGTTTAGGAGGATCAGTTACGTCAAAAAGCAGAATTAATTATGGAAAATGGTTACAAACGTTCAAATGTCTCATCAATATCCACACCTCCAGCAAGAAAAATGCCTTGTGCAGCTCTGCAGCTAATTAAAGGAAAACAAGTTTGGAAATTTAAAAAGCAGAACTTGATGCTGATAAAAAACCCAGTTTCATGAGAGCGCCTTAACATGATGGTGAGGGTTCTCAGTCATCCAGGTCATCGTAATCCAAAGGGTTCAAAAGAAGGCGACTGGACTTCTTTGGTCTTGTCAATTGATAAAGCTCCTAGGATGAGAAGCGAAACGTCTTCAAGAAACCAAAGAAGTCCAATTGAACCCTTTGGAACAGCTTAATGAAGAAAACTGATCGAAGATCCATGGTTTGTTGGAGCAAATACTATTTTATTTAAAGTTCATTGCATCCTGGCTCATTATGATGAAATATTGATAGCTAAAGGGATACTTTAGAGGCTGGCTTGCTTTTAGCATCCCCTAGTGTCTGTTTAGTAAAACCAAAAGTGAAACCTATCTCCTCACTGTGCGTTTGTCTTTTTACCATCTTAATCTAACAGCTGAAATGCATCCCCAGCCTTCATTAGTGTCTACATGACTGGTTCATCATTAAATCAAACAAATCAGCTGTGTTCCTGATCTAGGACATGCAGGAACGTGCTGGAACCAGACTGCAGCGCCAGATATGTCAGCTCCACTTTACTTAACAGGAACCAGACTGGCACTCTGCAGATATTCTGGACACAGAGGGCGGTGGGAGTCTGAGTGGTGTGGTATGTCATTAACCCTGTAAATGGTTGTTTAGGCAAATACTGGCTCAAGAAAATGATTTAAAAACATGAAAAAGTTGCATAGTATATGTTTAGGGGGTTTTAATGTTTTCTTTGGTCCTTCTATAGGAGAACTTCCTGTAACTTTATACATTTTAATTGAGGCCTGATTCTGAAACTCATCATGGGGAAACGTTTTCCCAACAGTTCATTTGTTTTGGCTAAATGTTTCTCTTGTATGTGCCACATTTCAGCCTTTTGGGAGAATCTCATGAAAACTCATGTACAACGCTACTTCTGCCATGCTTTAGTGACACTGATGCTGCATTCATGCCTACAGCACTGCTGTTTCCTTTGTTAAAAATCACAAAGCTGGGGAGGAATCTTTGATGTTTCTCAGTTCATCTAATGAAAACTGTGAAGATCCAGTCACAGGTAACTACTAACTAAAACCCCAACAAGAGCTCACGGTCACAGTTCAGAATGCACAAATGTAAAAACTAACTCCTTCAATTATTTATACAGAATTATTTATGATAATTTTGAAAGAAAAAGATGACTGGATGGATGAGTTTCTCCTTCCTTTTGCACTGGTATCCATCAGCTGCAGCACTGTTTACATGAAGGGTTCCTCAAGGCTCTGTCATGGGCTCAATCAGAATTGTCATGTGCAGCATAATAGATTCAGCTGTAATGCCCCGCTTGATATCAACATTTTATTAGAGATGCTTTTGGTTGTTTTTACTCTCAATGGAAATGAGAGAGAACGGAGGGAGAGGAAAAGAAGAGGAGAGGGTGATTCACAAAACTATAACGGATATAAAATAATTCACTTCTAGACCTGCAGAAAGAGAGAAAGAGAAAAGGGACACACAAAAATCCAACAGAACCAAGATATCACTGTGCCAAACAAGATGAGGATTTATAACAGTAACAATGAATGCTGAAAAACACACAGTAAGTGTAAGTATTTCATGGTGCATTATTCCAATCAGGCAATAATGTTTTCTAAGGAAACAGCAGATTGCACTGTTGACTTGCAGCTTTCACTCTGTTGTCAGAGAATTTACAGCAATCTTCAAACTAAGCAAGCATGTTGCAATGATGGAGAGGAAAACCCTACTTTAACAGGAGGAAACCTCCAGCAGAACATGTCTAAGTATGAGCAACCGTCTGTCTCAACCAGGGTTCGAATTACTGGGGAGCTAAGGGGAGCCCGGCTCCCCTAAAAGGGTGACGTGACGTCTGAGACACATGCTTTCCAACAACTAACTATTTAAAAAGCAGCAATGTTTCTGTGATTTGATGCCCAGATCCGTGCTTGAAAACACAACAGCAACACAACAGTGTGGGTTCCTTTGTGGGATGACCACCTTTTCCATACCTGACATCACTTTGATGCTTTCACTGTGCGAACCGTCTCATACGGTGACTCATTTCAACCAGCAACCCCTGCTCTGGGAAACTTGCTGACTTTCCCATCATTAAAGCTGCATCACTCTTGTCACCACTGCATACAGACATGAAAAATGCACCTCTTCAAAAGTAAAACTCCAAACAGAACACAATACGCTGCATTTGAAGCTGTGGGAAATATCATCAGACTACTGAGCACATGTTCAGTGAAGAAAAACAACAAGGAAGTGGGCGGGGCCTGGATCCGTTATTTGAACATGAACAGTTTTGAGGTCTTTAAAAGCTTTTACTGTACACGGACCACTGATGTTGAAACACCTTTTTAAGGGAACAATAAAAGAAGATCTGAACAAAAACAGTGAGGTCATCAAGCTTTCATCTGCTGCCAACAAAAGAGCCTCAGTCACCAGACCAAGCAGCCAAGGCGTTTAGGATTCACATTAAGACCATCCATTTATTTGACCATCACAAATGCATTATGATAAATCTGATGAGGTGAAAGTCACAGACTGCTTGTAAAATGCAACTATCAGAAAGGCCCTGTTTAAAATCCCTCTGCAGCATATTGGGAGTGTTATGTTACCATCATGACAGGACTGTGATAGTGCAATTGCACGGTGTTCCAAATATGCAACTTTTGTTTCTATGTGAGATTAAAAACAAATAATTTTATTTCTGTTGCAGGTCTCTTCCTGAACAGCCTCTGTTCAGAGAAATGGCATCTCAGGGGACTCGTTAGCTAACAGCTAGTACAAGCACAGCTGTGACAAAGTGTAATGCTGCCCAATTTCCTACATTTCATAGCAGTTCATGCAATGTTACCTCATGAACTCTGACTCTGACATTAGTGTAGCATCTCCCAGTTATTTACATGGAAGTCTGTGGACATTTACAAGCATAAATCAGGACCAAAGGTACAAATTCTTGTGCAGGATTAAAGTCTGACATTTTCCTGTGAAACTGAAAGTACTGTTAAGGTTTATAAAACAATGTCCCATAAACTGCTGAAAGATTTCTTTGAAACCTTTAATAAGGCAGCAATGTACTTAAATTTTAGCTGTACTTAAACTAGCCATTAGCCTGTCAGTCTTAAGCCTCCTTTCCACTGGATGTGTATGCGGTGTGCAGCTAAAATGGAGTTTTATCAGCGAGCTCTCTTCCAGCTGGGAGCGTTTCAGAAGCAAAACAACAGAGAAAGCGTTCCATGCCGCTGGTCCTGCAACGTCACAAAATCACGGGAGAACTGCAACAATACGCGTGATTTCTGAAGTCCACACAATAACAACCAAGGGAAAAAAACAGCTGCATGTATCTAAAAAGTCTGTGGTTTATTTTCTGTTCAGTTTAATGGTTTTCCTAAGATAATAAACAAATAAATACATTGACTTACGGGGGTTTCACAGGAAATGATGTACATTTATTTGTATGTGACTTTCATTTTGAAATTTTCCGAATGCTGTACACTACTTTTGTGTTTGACTTCCTATCGGGCTTGATCTGAACTTCTGAGTTTGACGAGTTTTGGAATCGTAGTGCATAATAAATAGGCTGGAAACGTAATGATAGCTTCCTTTCGCTTCTGGGAAACCCGTCCACTATAACCGCGAATAGTTGGAGTGAAGTAGGTTTCACAGCCGTTTCTCAACGCTTTCATGTCGGATGGAAAGGAAGCTTAAGAGTTTTGACATAAAACATGAATAAAAACTTGACCTAGAGTGTTTCTCAATGCCAAGGAACCTCGCCTTGATGTTTTGGCCCCGCCCTGGTTGCCTAGAAGATATGTCATCAGGAGCCGCCAATGTTCATGTTCTACCGAGGCGTATGTTCTCCGTTTGTTAGCCATTTAGCTAGCTGAGCAAAGATACACGGGAGGTGTCTTGTAGCCTAGCCTTGGTCAAAAATTTCCTAAAATACACTGCGGTCTTTTCAAAAAGGATGGCAGCAGCTACTTCGGGGACAACTTTAAAGTTTAAAAGTAAGTCAACTAATTTAAAATGGTTTTTTTTAGATCCAAAGAAGTTAACTAATGTTGGTTAGTTGCTTATTAGTTGCAACTTCTGTGGCTAGCAGGTAACTCACTTATATTTTTAATTTAACAAATATGTACACAATTTAAAAAGTAAAATGCTCGCTATATATTTATATTGTAACTTATACATATAAAATATAACGTCATCTCCCGTGTCACATGACTTTACGTGACCGCAGTGGAAGCCGTGATCATGTGATGCAAGTCGGTTCCATTTAACCGTTTTTCGTGACCAAGGAAGGACAGTGTCCTCGTAAGCAAGGCGCCTGGCCTCGCAAGACATCGCCTCGCAAGGCCAGGCTCCTTGACATTAAAGCTTCTTTCTGGAGTTTTTCTCTTATCCAATGGCACCATCTAGTGGCTGACAAGCATATCACACAAAAAAATCTGTTGCTCTGTTTTTTTAAGATGGCAACTTCACGTTTCTGTTTATAAATGTGCTTCTGTAGCCAACAAACAGCTAAAACACTCTGTTTTACTAGTATTATTCTCATGTCATGTTGTGTTTTCATATATTTATGTTTTAGAGACTTACTTGTCCATGAAAGGTTCATCAATTCTGCATCAGCCGAGGTCTTCCTTTAATCTGAAGCATCTAAGCGGTAGTCTAACGCTATTGGTTAGTTCTGGTCGGTGCTCAGTTTCCTATTGCACGGAGGTCTGCGGGTCAGGAGGCGCTTAGCAAAAAAATAAAGAAAGAAAAGACGCATCACTTACATTTTATCACAGTACACAATGAGATAATCACTTTTACGTATTTCTGAAAAATCATACATCATTTCTGTAAGGGGAAAACACCTCTAGACTTGCTTCCAGACAGGATGAGGTGCTGAAAGTTCCTCCTACACCCTTGTTCTTAACCACTGTGTTTTTAAAGGCTTTAATCACTAAATACTTCTAAAGACATTGGAAATTTATTTTCAGTTTTAAAAAGGAAAAACATCCCATTGTTCACACGGAGGGACTTAAAACTTGCACTGGAACTGGTCACTAGAGGGTGCTGTGGGTCTTTTTGACTTCAGCTCCTACCTGACTACATCTGCGGTGGTCCTGGAGGATGTAAAAGCTATTTCTCTAAACTGGTGCCATTCAGGGATGTATCTCTGAAATAGGTATGATTTGATTTATTTATTAGTTTTACACAAAAAAGAGACTTCAGTTGTCTATAATGCCTTTGGGGCTCTGCACACAGGAGGCGACATCGCCTCTCCATTCATTTTCAATGAGACATGTGCGACAAAGCGATAATCGCGGGTCTCCCTCCTACTAAGCGAAACGCGAAAACCGTGCGTGTGAAATTTTGCGCTCCTGCATGTGTCGTGCACAGGCGACCCAGCGACACGAGCAAGGAAGTGGATCCGTGTGTGAATGTGTGTGTGAATGGGTGAATGACTGATTGTGTTGTAAAGCGCCTTGAGGGGTTCCAGGACTCTAGAAGGCGCTATATGAAATACAGGCCATTTAGCTTTTACCATCCCAGAAAGTTGAAATATTTCCAACTTTTCGTCGCTGTCGCTCGGACGAGGACCAATCAACGAAGGTTTCATTCACTGACCAATGAACGGACAGGATGCTCCGTACATCTCCGAGCGAACATGAAGGAGAAGTTGATTATTATTATGTTTTACATAGTAAAATCAGAAGTAAGATTTCACATAACTCTAGCAGCACCTTGTGAAACATCATATCTACTGCCTTTTTAACTCTGAACCGCTTAAATAACCTTAATTCCCTCCAACCTGACACAGCCAAACAAAACAATGGACGTTTCGATTTCGCCATGGAACAGAACGCGTAGACGGCTGTGCCACTGGCCGCTGCCGCGGGTCACCTCCCGTGTGTCAGGTAATAAAAGCGACAGCGACAAATTTCGCTGATCGCGGTCGTTTGTCGCCACCCGTGTGCAGAGTCCCTTTCAGGTGGAGGAAGTTTCAGCCTCCTCCAGGCCTGTCCTTCCACTGACCAGGGGCGTGGCCAGGGAGTGGCCAGAGGTAGCACATGCCACCCTTGGAATCTGATTGGCCACCCCAGGTGCTACCACACTAATTTACCTTTAAATAGGCTTTTCAATTTCCACTAAAGGTTTGGGGGTGAAACAAAAAAGCATAACCAATGGTGCCACCCATGCACAAAGTTGTGCCTGACCTGGGCCACCCCATTTTAAAAGATCTGGACACGCCACTGCCACTGACACCTGTCAGCTCCACCCCACGTGGACTTGCACCTTTCTCCCCTTGGTGGGCGGGTCCAGCGCTCTTTAGGACCCAGTGGCTCCTGCAGGAAGCCAGGCACATGCTCGGCTCTCAGACTGAAGCAGACAAAGGCAGAGAGAGGAGAGACGGCGTGCAGCTATCCAGCAGCATCGAATCACACACACTTACACTCCCCTCCCCGCACACACACACACACACGCACACAATCACACACACTCCCTTCACTCCGGGAGCTGCGACGCAGGTGAGTCCGCTTCTGCCTGTTTGAGCTCCTGTCTACTGTTAGAACCGAGTTTAAGTGATAGTATGTGGACCAGGGAGTTGGTACTTATGGTTAATTAGGTCTGCATGAGGTGACTTTAGTTGGGCTGGAGGTGTGCGCACACCCAGTCCCTCCTTTTTTTTATTCTGAGAAGTCAAATGGAAGCTTTCTGCCATGTGGTCGCTCCTATCATCATAAATCAGAGAAACTTTTATTTTCAGTGTGGTAAACTATATTTATTCAGCTAAAGCATGCAGATGCACGAGGCAGAACGTGCTGGTTTGTCAGAAGAGTGTGTGTGTGCGCGCGCGCGCCGACTGAAGTGTTGTGTGGGAGGCTCAGCCAGGAACACAGAACCAGCCAAAAATATCAATGACACCACGCAGAGTTACTGCAATGCTGCCTAATGGCCAGTCTGAGATTCGTTTGGTGGCACTCTGTGAATTTTGTCTGAGGAACTGACCCAATCGGAACCAATAAGAAACCCTCTGTGCATTTTTGAAAACCTTATCATGATGAGAGAGGCTGAGATGTGCTGGTGTGAGGATGCACTTGATGAACCTGAGCTGGAGTCTGAGCCGGCTGCTGCTGCAGTAGCAGTGATGTCACCGTGAAACCAGGCTCCCTGTTGGAGACAATGGACTGTCCTAGTTGATGCTCCACTGGGGAAGGGTCACGGTTAGCCATGGCTATTAGTGCAGCAGATGGGCCTGAAACCTGGCCTTTGTCAGCTGAGGAGCATCACAAAAGTCCCACCCCTGTCAGTGTTCTGGGATCATAAAAAAAAACCAGTCAGCAGCTCAGCCATGAGGGTAGCATGAGTGGAGCGTCCTCCACATGGGTGGGTGGTGACCACGTGTATCCCCCTGTCTGTCAGCACTGTCCTCTAGAGAAAGCTGTCTGCTTATAGGTTGTCTGGTGCGTTTTAATGAGGTGGGTTATAAACATCAGTCTTTTACTTGTTTAAAGACTTTTTCTATGAGGAGTTAAAGGATCCATGTCAGTGGTGCAAAGCAGCATTAGAAAATAAAAGTAAATATTAAACTTTAGGTTGATCACTTAAATGTTTCTGTTTGAATATTTAAGAAGAAATGTCTCTCTTGATCCATAAAGGAAGCTATCCTGCATGCGTTAGCACACGTGTTCCTGCTCCAACACACCTGCCTCTTCATCAAGTTCTCAAGCTAGCCTGTTGGGCATCGATTCAGATCGGGTGTGTGTGATCAGAGAAACCTCTGAACGGGCAGGCTGTGGCCCTCAGGTTGCGTCCATCAACTTAAATCCTAAAATAAACAGGCCGAAAAATCTGAATATGTAATTTGATTAAAACATGTGTGTGAAATATTCTTTCTGATTAATTTTAAAATTGTTTTTAAATGCAGTCTTCTAAAACTAGAACCTTCTCGATGCAAATCCACTCCCAACATCATCAAAACTAATTAAGTTACTGAAAGGCAAACATCTGAATAGACTTCAGCAGAAACCAGTTGTGTTGGCCCAACGACCAGAGGAGACCTGCGGGATGATTTCATTGTGGAGGTGTTTTGATGAGTTAAGTGATGGCATCAGTGG
Source organism: Nothobranchius furzeri (assembly GCF_043380555.1). Lineage (NCBI taxonomy): Eukaryota > Metazoa > Chordata > Actinopteri > Cyprinodontiformes > Nothobranchiidae > Nothobranchius > Nothobranchius furzeri. The sequence goes on along the minus strand of NC_091750.1, from coordinate 46,842,083 downwards.
AACAGAGCTTTAATCTGTGCACAGCTGAGTTCCTCTTTAATGTGGGTGTGGTATTTGACGGTTGTGCACCTGTGCTCACCATCAAATCTGCATAGCAGTGTTTGTTACCAGGCTGCGGTCGTCAGAGGTTTTATCTGAGGAAAAAAGGTGCACCAATCGTCCTCGTCTGCAGGTAGGTTAAGAGACCCAACAGGCGCATCATTTGTTTTTAGGACCGATAAACCGTCTCTGATTTAAATCGGCACACGCTTCTTTCTGTCGCTTATGGAAATGATCAGAGGAGAAGCTCTAAATGTAAAATGCTCAGTTCTATCAGATATCAGCTGTTGAGCAAACCTCATTAAAACTTGTTAAAAAAACTCACAGGTGTTTCAGAAAAGTCTTTAGAAGTTAAAGTTGTTGTTTTAAAAAAATTATTTGATTTGATTTTAGGAAAATTGCTTTTAAAATAGCCTCTCAGAAAAAAAGCACTAAATATTTAAACTCTGATTCATCTGCAAAATTCAATTCAATTCAAAGATACTTAATTAATCCCAGAGGGAAATTAGAGTTTCAGTACACACTATTCTAGAATTGGTGACCGTGGTCTTTCGCAACCCGAGTCGCGCTACCTTAAAAGATCTGCCTCTGACGAAGCTGTCATGAATCAGGATAAAATGTAGAATTTGTTTTACATAAATTAGCTAATGCGTTATTTTTCTGATTTGTGAAGAGTTTATCCAAGTGAAACGAGGCAAAACCCCCAACCCATTCACATAAATAAGGTGTTGACTTAAGGGTCAACTTAATCTAGTTTACCTTTTAAAGTTTGAGTTCTCATTCAAGATTTATTCCTTTCAGTTTTTCCAAGTCCTTTCTAGGAAGGTCGTTTTTCATTTAGCTGGTTTTCTTTGTTGCATCTGGTGAGACAGCTGTTAACAGATGCTTGTAGGTGGAATTGCGGGCTGCTCGCTACGTACACACGTTTAATGTGATCATTTATTTGGATGTATCCACCACAAAAGGCCTCTAGTCTCGTGTTCATTGAGATTTGGTTTGAAGATCTTTGCCTTTTTCTCATTTTTTCAGGAAACTTCTTGTTCTTGTTTAATCCCATCATGCAGCAAAATCAGTTTGTTAAAGTTTACGTAACATTTGAAACAAAAAGCAACAATTGGTACATCTCAAAGCAATTATTTTCACTATAAACCATCAGAAGCAAAGCCTGCAACTATTAAGACTTATAATCCAGTGTTTTAATTGAATGAAAGCGGGTTTGGACAAGTTTAGTGTAACTTTTTACAACTAAACCAAATATGTAGAGAGCCTTTCAGGACAGGAATGTGCTCTGTGATAACAGTCCTGGGTGGTCGGCTGTTTTCTGATCTTATTCATTCATCAGATATGTTCATGTAAAGAACAAAGTGGAACTTCCTGTAGGCCAGCTCAGCTCTTTAATGGAGGGATTTTTCAAAAGAAAATGCAGACAATGTCTTGAAATAAGCAGCTGCAGCTTTTCTTAAAACTCAGATTCTCAAACTACATCTTCTCTGCATCCTTCTGCTAGCAAAAGCTTTCCCTTTGGTCTGAGAAAGGATGTGTTCCTAAATCAAAATGCAGCTTTCAGCTTCGCCTGAATTCAGCTCCTAAAAGCTTCAGTCCAGAGAAGATGGGCGTTTCTTTGATCTGAACCAGGATCACAGATGATGATTTCTGATGTAATGAAATCTTGGATCATCTTCTTTTGGACAGATTCATAGAACATCTGTGTTTCTGATATTACATCTTTAGCATCTGTGGTGTCTAATATTGGTTAGGGTTACCCGCAGGTGTTTCTCTGCTCCAGGACACCTGACTGGGGGATGCTGAAGTGGTGGTTGAATCAGGTGTGTTGGAGCAGAGAAACAAATGCAGGATGGTGGCCCGGAGGACCAGGATTAGACTCTGCTGTGGTCTGATGGCTTGAATTGTTCATTTTTTGTATTTTTTTTAGCGAACCAAAGGCTTGTTGTCGTCCTAATGGATTACTGTTTCCTTCCTCTCCCAGATTCTCCACAACTGATCGCCACCTCATCCCTTTCCTTCACAGCCACCATCACTATAAGCCATCATGGAGCTAGACTTTGGACATTTTGATGAACGGGACAAGACATCCCGCACTCCACGGGGAGGACGCATGAATGGACTCCCCAGTCCCACGCACAGTGCCCACTGCAGTTTCTACCGCACACGCACCCTGCAGGCTCTCACCAACGAGAAGAAAGCCAAGAAGGTGCGCTTCTACCGCAACGGAGACCGCTACTTTAAGGGCATTGTGTACGCCGTGGCGAATGACCGGTTCCGCACCTTCGATTCCCTCCTGGCTGACCTCACACGCTCACTCGCCGACCACATCAACCTGCCGCAGGGCGTCCGCTTCATCTTCACCATTGACGGCTCACGCAAGATCTCTACCTTGGATGAGCTGGAGGAAGGTGAGATGATGTTTGTTTTCTGCCTCCACAGTCGTGCCTTCAGGCATTTAACTGTTTGAGGTGGTCCTACGGCCCAACGGACGGTCTGACAGACCATCTGTAGTTCATGTCCTCAGATAAAACTCTAATCATCGTCCTCCAGAGTCCTCTGAACACCGTGGCATCAGGACTTTTACACAGAAATAAAACTTCCATTTTTTAGGTATTTTTGTTTCACCTGAGGATTTATCATCAAAAACAAAAATTTCTTGCATTACTGAAAACATACATTTTTAATCAGCTGTTCATAAAAACTGTAATGATCATTAAAAACTGTATAATGGTCACATCAGAAGGTGTGGCCGTACAATCATTTATTGCAACTGATACAACCCAAACCTGCTTGAACTTTTGCCTAAAGGCATAAAACTCTGTAAAATCACAGCAAAGAGGTAATATTGACCATGAGAACAGACCATTAAAGAGTCACCTTCTAATCAACCTTTTTTTTCCTGATAAACTATATAAATGTGTGTCTAATCGTGCTGCAGACACGTGTGATCAATAGTTTTGCACTTTAGTGCATTTTAATTAAAAATTTAATTTTCTGCCTAAAACTGTCAGTGTTGTGCCGTTAGGTAAAAACTCTGCACTGTATTTGAATTTAAATCTGCCATCGCTATTGGCTAAGAGGTACCGTAGAATGTTAGCTGGTACCATATGATGTCACAATGTCGTGTGTGTGTGTGTGTGTGTGTGGGGGGGGGGGGTCATTTATTCTGCTTCCTCTTGTAGCGTGTAATTAATTGCTCAATCTCCTCTGCAGACTGTAATCCGGTTGTGATCCTTTTGTCTTTGCTGTAATTTCTCCTCATTTGGACTAATTGTTGCTGTCTGGATTCCTTTTGAGAATTTCCTCCTTCCTTCTGTCTCCCTGCTGAATTTATCTCTAAAACAAACCAAAGCAACCTGCAGCAAAGCCGAACAAAGAGATCAAGACCAGCTTTGAGTATTTGACAAGACATAAAATAAATGTTTCAATAGTCGGAGGACTGAAAATCCTTCTTAAAACAGAGTGCATGCTGGGTATTTTTATGCAAATCAAATCCAGCCGATCAATGGAAGCTTTAAACTCCAACCAGACTGAGTTGACATGTGACGACGTGTCTCTGCTGTATTCTAAGGCCAGCGTTTGCTGGAAGGCAGAAAATGTTGAGCTAATTTGCACACCGTGTCCTCGTGGGACATATTTACTCCTGTCAGCTCAAACCCAAATACATACAAGTGTTGCATGTTATGTTCCAGATTTCTCGAGTCTTATGCAGGGCTACTCAACACACACACATGTATGTATATATATATATTACACATAGATGGTGTTGCATTATCAATATTGCAGCACATCAGTAAATGTAACCAGTGAAATGAACCCTTTTTGCCATAAATGGCAGTTTTAATAGCTGAAAGTGAATGTTTCTCAGGTTATTGTGTAGAAATAAACAAAGGTGGGTGTGAGCATAGATGGTCTAGATTATTTCATCTAAAGTGAATAAAGCTGTCGGTCAAAACCTGAAATAAGTCTGGTCAGCTGCTGTTATGACGATTCGGGCGTATTTCTGTCTGGAACAGGAAAATGTCGCCTTCAAAATCAAATGGTCATCAGATATTTTGTTTAATATAAATGTAGTTGTGGACAGATGATGACTTTGCCTGGAGGAAACTCTGCCCTTCCCTGCAGCAGCGTGTCGCACAGCGTTCGTATTTAGAGGAAATGTTGGGATGTGGGCGGCTGGGATCTCTTTTCTAATCAGCTGGAAAAATGTGATGCATTAAATGAGATTTCATCAGGATTTCACATTTATGAGAAAGCACAACATTTAAATATGGCAAGCTGCTGACACGTGAGCCAGCATGGATTTGTTTAGACACGAGCAGGCCTACAAAAATAGGGAATAAGCAAAATAACGAGCGGTATGGAAATAAAAGTGGACAACAGTAAAATAGGTGGTTAGAATCAAGGATGGGTTGCTTTTCATTTATGGTCATTCAACCACAAACGGGCAGGTGTCCTCGAGATGAAAGGAACTCCGAAAACATCCGATGCATTTATTTCAAATTAAACTTGAAGGTTTATTCTGCTAGAATAACCCTTATCCTGATCCTCCTGCTTCTGTTTTAGTTTCAGACAATAAATCAACCAGAATATTATTTGGAGTTTATTTGTGATGATTATTTCTGTGAATTTGGTCAAATTAATGTTTTAATGAAGTTAAAGGAGCTTATCTGGATGAGCACAGATGTAATTTCAGATGTCCTCGATGGTTTCTGGAGGTCTAAATGTTGCCGACTGGTCCAGCTCTGAGACTCCCGGGTGTCAGATTGCTGAATTGGTTAGAGCTAAACGCTTTTCTCCTTCCCTCCACAGGGGAAAGCTATGTTTGTGCATCAGAGAACTTTTACAAGAAGGTCGATTACACAAAAAATGTCAACCCCAACTGGTCTGTGAACGTAAAGGCTTCTGCGAGCCAGAAGAACATGCAGTCCTTGGCTGCCAAGGCCGCCGGCGACCCCAGAGAGGGGAAAGACTTTGTTCGGCCCAAGCTGGTCACGGTGATGCGCAGCGGCGTGAAGCCACGCAAGGCCGTCCGCGTCCTCCTCAACAAGAAGACGGCGCACTCCTTCGAGCAGGTGCTCACTGACATCACAGAGGCCATTAAGCTGGAGAGTGGTGTGGTCAAGAAGATCTACACGCTGGACGGCAAGCAGGTGAGTTGAGGAAGTGGTGTGGATGTCGCTGGCTGCTGTAAATCTGAATTCACTGGAACAGGATATGAATATGAAAAACTGTCCCCTCTAAAATTCAAATGTGCAAAGCTGCTGAGGCCTGAGTCAACATTCATTAGTTTCAGCCTTCTGATGTGGGAGTAGGTGGAACAGAGGTGGCGTTGTTACCAGAGATCACAAAAGGAAAATTTGTGGTCAGGATTGAGGATGGGTTTCCTTTCATTCATGCTCATGTAGTCCTACACAGACAGGTAGGAAGATAAAAGGAAACCAAGGGATGAAATGACCTGCTGTCCTCTCCTAACCTCGGTTATCTGATGTGGTCGGCTCATAAGAGCGCAGCACAGCCGTTCTCATCACCGGCGCTCTTTATTCCGACTTCTGGTTTCGGGTGATGAGTTCTCCTGTTTAGTGGTTTTGGGATGTTGGGTTTTAGGCCATCGAGGGTTCAAAGGTCCTGGGAAGTTCTGACTGTACAAAAGGCCGATCCCTGCATTCTTCTAGTTTGTCATTTAGTTCCTGTTGCTGAGAAACCCGAGCGAATCTAAACGAACCTTTATGCAAACAAGTCAACTTTCAAGTGACAATGTGTAGTTTGTACTGATCTCTGGAAATATCCATCAAAATGTAGAAAATGAACAAAATGGTGTCCAGTTATTGAAAAATGTTGGCAGTTTTATAACATAACCATAAAATCGTGTCTAAAGTACATAAGATGTGGGTCTAATGCCTGATTTATACTTGTCCTTCTGTGTCGTGCGGAGACGCGCAACGCTTCGGCGCAAGGGTTCTCCGACGGGCTCACAGAGGCTAATGGAGACATGCCCAAATTTTTAAACATTTGTCGAAAGTGACTGAGACAGCAAGCTTTTGATTGGTCAGGATGCCGCTTCCTGTAAAGTCGTCGCCAGCACCGCCATTGCCCCATTAAAAAGTAAAAAGATATTAAGCGGCAGACCCATAACCGATTGAAGAGCACATCGCGGGTAAAGTCTGAAAATATGAACATTTATTCACCCGTGACTGGATTACAAAATTTGGAGCAAACATGGACAGAAATGACGGGAAACGTGGGTTTAGAGGCGGTGACTGCATGAAGAGGTGGAGGAGAATGAAGGACAAATGTTCTAAAGTCTTTGAAATATTTAAGCACATTACACTGTAAACCCAAATGTTGAAAATAATCAAAAATATTGAGTAGGTGACACATTTATAAATTAAAAAGTATTTAGAACTCAAATGTGTTGTTAGTTCAACCTTTTCTTTTAAGTATATAGAACTCATTAATCTGAAAATAAATTTTCTGTGAGCATGAATCTATAAAGAACAACTAAACTTGAATAGTACTATTAACAAATCTTTATGTTTCTATATCAATTATTCATTATGTCAACTTGGTGTGTCTGATAAAACAGACTTGTATTCTTAAAATATTTGGATTTATAGGAAAAAACTAGCACAAACGAGTAATTTTGGTGGATTTCAGGCACAATAAAGAACTGGTGGGTGAGGTGCATTGTGGGTAATCATGTTTTTAGTTTTGTTTTATTTTTGGGGTGTTTATGCATGTTTATTGTGGGGGATTGTTGTTCTTAGTTATTACTTCACTCAGTGTTGCAAATGTGGTGGTACTTTTTGTATGATGTTGGCACCATAAATGAGGAGGTTGGTCAAAGGAATGACCACGCTGTACCGTTCCACTTTAATGCTGTGGTGGTTCACACCAGATGCATTTGACTTAGCTTTGGGTGTTCAACTCTCACTGACTGTCAGCATCAATGGGTGTGTGTGTCATGTGTAGTTGGCAACCTATCTGGGTTAGTGTAGTATGTAATCAGTTACACCAAAAATGTTGAGTTTTTATCCAATTATCAAGTTTGAGATAAAAAAATTATATTTTGAGTATATTCTGAATAAGTTGAAAAAGCTTAAATCATGAGTGAATTACTCCCTAATTATAAGTTGAGGAATATCAATATTATTAAGATGACTTTGAGATCATTTAAGGCAACTCTAAATGCAATTTTTATTTTGTTAACTTAAAATATTTAAAAATATCCCTTAAATATTTTTGTGTAATCTGTTACAAAATGAGTTTGGAGTTCTGTGAACTTACGGTTTAAAGTGTAATAAATACACTATCATGGACCGGATGCACGAGTGTTCTGGTGGCAGGATACCACAGAAAAGCTCTACGCCCTCTAATGTTGCCTGCGCTGACTTTGGCATGTGAACCTTTCCGACACTCCGTGTGCGTCTCTACGTTGCGAAGCTCACAGAGAAATATGAATCGGGCTTTAGTCTCAAGGGGGTGCCATGTTTCCTACGTGAGCCAGCTCGGGGTCTTGCATCTGCTGAAAACGTCACACTAGATGATTGGCTGGATGTATGACCTACCACGTTGGTAAAAGTTACGTTAGCACGTTGACACAGAAGATTATGATTGATCTGGACAACTGAGCAAATATAAGTCCTTGTGGTTAGACCTGTATTTAAAAACAAACACATTTTTTTAGGATAATATGTTTATAATGCCACAGGAAATCTAAATCATGATGGGGAAAGGAAATGAAAGCAACATCCGCTGATAAACGGAGACCCTGAGCAGCTCTGATTTGAATGAAATGGGATAAAATTTAAAACTACATTGAACAAATGGTACACATTTTGAATGAATGAATGGATGGATTTGTTTCCATAAGGACTAATGAAATATACAGAAGAATTCCACATTAATACAGATCTCCAGAATGTGAAGTTCACAAACAACCGCAAGCTTCAGCTGTAGGCTACTTGGTCCCCTCTCGTCTTTTAGCATCTCTGCTAAGCTAACACGTTATGCTAGCAGTGTCTCAGCACCGTGCAGCTGGAAGGCCGTGGAACGGGCTGACATGTTGAACTTATCAGGATAAGTGTCCCTCTGTGCTGAACACGATGAGTCAGAGTCGAGCACGAGAATAAAGGTCAACGCTAATGTTTGAGTGTTTATTCTGACTTAAATATTTAATGATTTAACCTTTTTTTCTGGGCAGGTTTAAAAACAAGCCTGGGTGTGAAAATTCTCTCTTCCTCTACGTTCTCGTGGTTTTCTCCTCCTGTCGGTGGTTCCTTTAGGTGATACTTTATCTTTTTCATCTACTTTGAGGCGATGATCACACGTGCCGGTGAGGAGGGGAGGCTACTCTGAAGTGATGGATGGGGGTGAATTTGGATTTAAAGCTCTCTCCCAGGGGTGCAGTCAGGCTGCCCAAGGTCCTAAAACGGTTTTCTACAAAAAGCTTTCCCTGAGCTTGTAATCGCCTCACATCACACTGTCGTACATTTTAATGATGTGATCCCACTCGATAAATCACTACAATCTGATCGTATTGATGTCATCAACACATTGTGGATCATTTTCTAGTTGCTCCTGTAGCCGTGCGTAGAAACCTGTGCATGCTGCTGCGGTGCCTTTTGTTTGCAGTGGTGCTCTGCAGCTGCTCGCTGATTGAGGTGAGGTGGTGTAGAAGCAGAATTGATGCAGAGCTCGCCCCTCCCTGACTCAACGCAGCCGATCCTTCTCTTCCCCATTCCGCTGCGATAGCTGCTGGGACCGGTTGCTAGGAGACCACATCCCAGGCACAAAGAGAGCCCAGCTGGTGTGGACCGGTCTGTCAGATACCACATCCTGTAGTGGGTGGGAGAGCTCACCATCAATGCAAGCCTTTGGTGTTAGAATAAATACTAATAATGACGTGTGTGTGTGTGTGTTACCTGAACACATTCCATCACTGGACATGTTGGACTTCAGCTCGCTTGTGTAGTTTAATAAGCTGATTTAAATGTTTTAAGTGTTGATGAATGCTCATCGTTTGCTCAGCTTCTTTTCTCGGTTGTGAACAAATTGTCTCGTTTTCCCCTCAAATGCAGCGTTTCAGTTCAGTCAGGGAAGGGCGGGGCTGCAGGATTCAGGCCTTTTCTGTTTTTACAGCAATTTAGGATCATTTTATTTTCACTGATGGAGAATAATAATTCCTGGAGTCTTTTAAAAAGTGCCAAATCTGCTCTTTTTGGCTCTAAAGGCCACTCACTTAATTGCTTGAAGCCGCTTTGTATTCATTGCGCATTGATGGAGGTGTCTGCAGAGAACCTAATCTCTGCTTTTGTTCTTAAAGAAGAGTTTTATCATTCGTGAAGTGTGATAAAGCTATGTGATCTCTGCAGTGTTGTAGGAAGCTGAATAAACGGGTCCAGATTTTAATGTTTAGTCGTTATTTTTTTAAAGCACATAAGAAAATAACTGGGTGTTTTCCTTTGGTCCTGACCTCTGTTTTTGCTGCAGAAACAGAGTTGAAAACTGGCAGCAAATTCTTGAGTATAAAGGAGACACATTGGGGGCTTTAACGTCTAAAATACATGTGCTAATAAGCAAAAGCCTGCTTCTCCCTGTTATCAGGACTTCTGCAGTCTGCCTGCTCCTCATTGAGCTGCAGAAGAGGTTGTCATGGCAATAAGCTTCGCCGTGATGGATTCAGTTTGTGACAATGGCTGTAATACGCTGAGTGAGCTCTTTAGTCTTACCTGCCCTGCCCCCTTTATCTGTCAAACCCCACAGTCTCCACGTGTGTGTGTGTGTGTCAGCAGACATGTGAGGTGGGGGGAGTCAGCCGAACAGGCGCTTAGAGGGGTGTGGTCGTCATGTTGAAGACATGGACGTCTTTAACGTCCCCGAACGGCTCAGATTTCCTGCATCAACAAGTGAGCATGACCTGAAGGGAGGAAGAGCAGCTTAATAAGATGAAGGGCACATCACTCAGCCACATGGAAGCCCTGTTTCCTCATTAGAGGGTGGTTTGGTGGGTGGGGGGGTTTACACCAGCTGCTCACAATGACTGTGCAGAAATCAGCCCCATGGTGGCTCATCTGTGCTCCAAATGCATCCGACACACCTAGAGCGATGCTGCTGCTGCTGCTCGGAGGTCATGGACGGGTCAGGCGGTGCAGCATTTTCACTGATGCTCAGATATCGTCTTTGATTCGCCGCTGTTACAATAGTTGAATTTAACACATTTCTGCACGCTTTTGCGCCTGAATCTGAAAGAACGAGAGGAAACGAAACCTTGTTTGTCTTTTGAAGGAATTTTCCTCCCGGTTTTGGATTCTGAGTCTGGCCACAGTGTGGGTGTTCTCCATGTGGGATGCAAACTCAGGCTTTACTGGCTCTTTTGTTTTTTACATCATTTGTTTTAGAAGGACCCAGTACTGCTCTGACATACGTTTTATTTTAAAAGCCTTTTTCCATGGAAATTAGCCTCTGACATACAGGAAGAGATGCTACCAGCACACTACCCAGTATGGCATTATCAACCCGTCGTGACTCGTGTGGTTTATCTCAAACCACAACAGACCAAACCAATTCTAACCAGTTGATTAACAATCTGCTGACTGGTTTCAACATTCTGGAGCAGCAGCTCAGTGTGGAGTTACATATTTAGTGCAGTTTCTCCAGAATAACTGAAGCCTCGGGTTCTGCATTGGTGTAGCTGTCACCTTCAGCAGCATGATGGTTCTGAGACTGGTCAGAGAAACTCTGAATAACTGTTCTTGTGTTTGGTGGGTTGCTCTGTTGGCTGCTGCTGGTTTTGTAGCAGTCATGTGGTCCTGACAGCTGGTGGGGCACAGATTAGTGCTGGGCCTGGTGTGAGAGAGGGTGGAGGGCACCCGGAGTTTGGACAGAGCCAGTTCTGCTCCTAAAACCCAGAGTCCCTGGTTTCATAAACACACATTCGGAGCAACTCATTCCTGTTCAAACTTTTAGATCACCTCATTGTTGAGAGAAGAAAGAGACTTTTGGATGGTTAAACTCACTGTGGTGGTCTGAGACTTATCAGAATCCTAGCTTTGAGAAGAGATTTGTTTAATGAAGATTAAAGTCTGATAAACACTTGATCCTTTTAATCAGCTCAGATCTGTCCTCCTGACCCCTCCCAGTCCATCTCAGTCTCTGGAGGCTCATCTTAATGCTTCTATCTGAACACCAGGTGCCCTTTTTTGCCACAAAACCGTTAACCCTATGACCGTAACGGGGTTTTTATCGTGCTAATGGACTCACGACCCAAACGCGCACCCTGATTGGTTTGTTTAATCTCTGGAGTCAAAGCAACATCCTTGTACCTCAGCAGAACTCTGCCAGGCCAGTATCCAGGGAGTTTATTATTTTCTAGGGTTCTAGTCTGCGTACAGCTGTTGGATGCCTCGCCAGCAAGTCACCACCACACACTTTTAGCTCGTCTAGCAGGATCGAGATTCGGCATGGCAGCTGGTGGGGTGGAGTGTTCTCAAATTATCTGCGGCAGCTCATAGTTTGGATGTGCATCACAAAGGAGAGCGTGATGCATCTCTACAACCCTGGCCCACATCCAAACTCGGCCGCGGACCTCTCCGGGTTCAGCAGGGTGCTTCTGTTCCATTACCGGTGTCGGATCAGGCTTAAGAAACGTCTCAACAGGTATCTCAACATCAGCAGGAAGAACGCAGCAGCTCTCAGACTGAATGGTTTTAACGGGCGTGTCGGGTTTTATAATGGAGACGTGAGGAGGGGGGAGTGGCCCGGAGACATCTGTCCACTAAGTGGGACATATTGCTTCAACAGCTGCTGAGTGAATAGGTCCAAGGGAAGGAAGCGGAGTTGTTTAAACATGAAGGTGCAGCATTACGGTCATTGTTGTCTGTTTGGTTACACGAAGCAGGAGCAGCTAAAGGAAACTGATTCCTACACAAACGACTACCTAAGTACCTTTTTAAAATAAACAAGGTTTTATCGTTTTGACTGGATTAAATCCCACTACTTTAATATTTCCTATAATGAAAATGATGACATGGTAATCAGGTTCCATCAAAATCATTTAGTTTACACTTTGATCATCCAGATGTTCTAATGGTTGAAACGATTCAGTTGGATTTGATTGAAATGGCTCATAAGCCACTAAAGGGGCTTATATTGAATTTGTACAGGATAATTTCTTGTAGTTTATGTGAGGAAATAAAAAACCCTGAAGAATATCAAAGCCGCATGGATTATCTCAATGCTCACATCGTGTTTGTCTTTTCTGCATAACGATCATAATTATGGTCCATCTGATTGGTCAAATGGATTATAAACATGCATAACAATTCAAATGTCATGGCCATTTATTTAACCAGTCCTTTGTCATTTTTGTGCTGCAGGAATTGATTTTGTAATGACCATATAAGGTATTGTGCAGCACTGGAGTGAAAATGCAAAAGGGTTAAATCCGTGGGTGTCCTCTGTGGGTTTTACGCAACATCTCTACATCCTGGTCCTCGTGGATCTGACTGCATCCCTTATTTTAGTGGGTGTACAGAAGCCTTTAACGTTTTTCGTTCTTGCCTCCAAAGGTTACCTGCCTTCAGGATTTCTTCGGCGATGATGACGTCTTCATTGCATGTGGACCAGAGAAATTTCGCTACGCGCAGGACGACTTCTCGCTGGATGAGAATGGTGAGCATCTTCTCACGTTTTGGTGTTAATACAAACTACAGTAAGCGCCATGAAACTAGATTGTGCTTTTTTTACAGTTTGCACATTTACTTACAAATCAGAGTGGGGAATAATGACCTTTGCATGATGGAGGCTGCGAGTCGGAGGTACAAAAGTCTGTTATCAGCAGCTGGCAGCAGGAAGGAGTGGAAGATCCATTAATCTGTCCGGTGACAGGTTTAGGCCTGCTGATCTGTTGGTGCTGATACTGCTGGGAAGTCCAATCCTCTCACTGACTCTGTGCTCCCTGCAGACCTGAAAAACCTATTTTTAAAACCCCGACTCCACAAAGACGACTCGTCCAAACGTGCAGCGTTTGAATCCGAACACTGCACTGATGCAGAGTTTACCTGTCCTCCTCTATGCTCTTTTCCATGGAAGGTCTTTGGTCTCTATAATGATCCTTTCTGTTCTCCACATTCTCTGTGGACCAGAGCGAAATTGTTTCATTTAGGCTCTAACCTCGGGCCAGAGCCAGACAGAACGGCTGAGAGTCCCCGAGTGGAGCTGAGGAGGGGCGGTTTGTCTGCACACGGACATTATATTAGGTCAGCCCTCTAACGGTAACGTTCATAAATCTGGATGAGTAATGAACAGATCCCAATGCGTTGGACAATCCGGCTCTCAGTGATGGATGAAAATGCTTATCTGTGGTCTATTTTCCAGGGGTCGACATTCCTATGTGGTTATAACCTGCACTTGCGCAACTTTTCTCTCCTTCTGAGAGAAATTCTAAACATATTTTGGGATTTATTTTCATCCAAACTCACATTTTTGTTTATTTTGTGTTAAAGCTATGGAGGAAGAGTGCACCTGCAGCTGTTATTGACTGAGCAGGAATCTGATCGACTCCAGGCTTTCTGAGCAGATGAGATGTACTGCCGCTGCTCCGTCAAAGAGCTGGTGCTGGCACACTTGGCAAACAATAGCATGTGAATTTACATCTGTAACCAGTAGTGTGTGCAGTAGTGTGTGAAGGTTAAAAGAAAGAAAACTGATTTGGTGCGATCCCAGGAGACGGAGGGAGGACAGATAGTATAATTAGCATCAAAGAGGGGAAGAGTCTGGGAGGGGGGAGGTAAGAGGGAGAGATCCTGACAGTACACACAGAAAGGAGGATGCTGAAGGGAGGAGCAGCGACGTCTGGAGTCTGTCTGATTTATCCAGTGACCCAGAATTGACAATCAAGGAAAAAAACAAATCTAAGAAGAGTTTTATAAAATAATTTAGGCTGAGCTGCAGGGTTAGACATGAACTCGTTCAACTCGCTCCGTTTGGGAGTGTTTGACTGTCTCACTGCTTCTGTCCACAGAGTGCAGGCTGATGAAGACTTCTAAAGCCCAGCATGGTTCTTACAAGAGTCCTGGTCCCATCAAGTGCAGCAAGTCCCCAGAGTCCAGTGAGTACCTGTTACCTTGTTGACCTTTGACCTTAAACTGATGGTTTTGTAAACGTGAGGGTCTTGCCCTGTACTGTGACATGACGTTAGCAAAACATACAATTTTTTTTTTTTTGCTAACCCCACCCCATGTCGTAGAGCCCCTTGCAATTTGAATGTAGCGCTGCTCAGCATTAGCCGATAGCGTTGTATATCTGTCTACGTACAGATGTCCGTCACAGAGCTTGCACGAGTGGAAGTACCTAGACTGATGTGGAGTCTGCAACATTTTTTCATATCTGGGGTTTTAACTGGAAACACGTTAGTGGCGGAGAAATCAAGAGTTTTTGCTGTGCCCCGCTACAGTTTCTCTCTACCCACGATTCGTTTCGCTGCCGTGCGTCATCCGTGTCAGCGGAGAAGGTATGGCCGAGGAGGGGAGGTGGGGACGCTTAGCCTGGCGGGTGGCCAAGCAAAGCCTGGCGGCTCGCCAGACTTCTAAAGCACTCGGGGAAACCCTGCTCTTTATGCACATATTCTTCTTGCAGAAATCACCTGAAGACATGGTACTTGCAGAGTGAGTGAATGAATGAAGCTTGAGCGAGTTGTTGTTTTCCAGGTTCACATGATATACGTCATTTCAGTTGTTACAGTGATTGGCTAAAGACAAAGTATGGTAGCCAGTTCCAGCCGGGCACTACCTTGCGTATCCTCCAGTCAGCTCAAAACATTCTACCAGATAGCCGTCGCTCCTCAGATTCCAGATCAAAACGTGTAGACTCGACACGAGGCAGGGCTACACAGATCTGCCTGCTGCCAGGTTAGAATAATCGTACAGCATGCTTTATCTCTGTTGGCTGGATAGAGGTGCGTGGTCACGGAAGATAGGTGCTGCTTCCATCCATAATTACAGAAGTAAGGGCAGCTTAAGATGCAATACACTCTCCCACCTCTAGATGGTGCCTTCCAGAAAAAAACTAGATGTCTGCTTTAAAAGGAACCCAGGTTACAAAACCTTGTGGTTCTTAAAAGATAAATGTTAGTATCAGTTATATTAAAGTGGTGTAAAAAACTTTCTTGTCTCCATTTTTATAAAATTTGTAAAAATAGTTTAACTCGTAGGTCATCATTGTTGGCGTCGCAATGCACTCTGGGTAGTGACTTCATATGGTTGTACCTCAGTTGCACCGGCCGGCTTTCGGACCCTGTAGTGACTGTTAAGCGACATCAACATGTCTGTTCAGCCTTTTCAATTTGAACCAGAGTGAAACATTAATGAGGACATCACTGACGATGTTTCACAAAGGGAGCATCAAAATGAAGAGCAAGAAGGGCGCGATGAAGCGAGTGCAGGACAAAACCGGTGGTGTGTGTGCAGCAAATGTGTCACCGTGGTTACTGAGAAGGAGAGATCTCACATTTTTGTCAGCAGAAGTTAACGGTAAACTATCGTGTGATCAAACTTATTTAATTACCAATGATTCTGGACAATATTAGCATCCAGAGCTGTCGTGTGCTTTATAGATGATTGGGATATTCAGTGAAACGACTTTAACCATTTTTGCAGATATTACATATTTGGAGAACACTGTATTGCTACACTTACTGCTTGTTTTACTGACGGGAGAGGTGAATGTTCAGCTTCATCCGTGACGAGTGGCGTGTCCGATGGTTCGCTGAACGTGACAGAAGCGGCAGCGAAAGGAGCGGGTTGTCGGCTCAGGAGAGCGTCCAGCGTCTCTTGTCTCTCCGAGGGCATTTAGGCTCCTTGTGAAGGAAAATGGTCTGTAAAGCATTTAGTTTCCACCTTCTCTTATACCCAGCTGCTCTGGTGAGCTCTTAAGGTAGTTGCGGTCGACTATAAGCCTCAAACGCATCAGGAGAAAAATGTTGGGAACACAACCACGGATCTTTGGGAAGTTGTGTCCGTCCACAGGCATCTTCCTGCTGCTTTCTCCTCTTCTTGCCAGTGGGAAAGCTGTGTAAACTCACATCACTCCCCTTGTTGCCCTCTGACTGGAAATTACATCCAAAAGCATTACAATGCGGCATTTTACTTAATTATTAATACGGTGAGCACGTAAACAAACACTAGCATCAATAGCTATTCTTCCAAGAGCAACCAGTATACGTCATCGCCCCCAGAGCGCACTGCGTGTGGCAAACATGGTGTCCTAGGTATGTCCAAAAATGTACTAAATATTATAGATTTATAAACAAACGGCAACATTCTGTGTTTCTAACAACATAGTTTGGTACAACAGAAAACTTGTGGCTTATTAGGGCACGCACGTCCTCATAGCTGGAGTTCCTTTTAAGGTTGAGGATGGTTAAATTCCAGACTTTTACTTTTGGTATTAATTTGGGGTCAAGAAGAGTCTAAGGATAATTTTTTTTTTTAAGAAACTAATTTCTGAGTTTTTGTCCAGTACGCCACTCATGAACCTATTGCTTGGATCACTGAACATAAAAATCATCAAACTGAAGTTGATATAGAGTTTTAGGGAGGCTGATTTATCAGCTGACATTTACCACTTTTTGAAAAAAGCTGTGAGTTGCAACCAAAACCCTTCGATCACAAATATTACATTTTCTATACATTAGTTAATTTTTGTTTAGAGACATTGTTTTAATTTAATAACAGATTATCTCTCCTTAAAGTGATGATGTGTCTCCTTAAAGTGATGATGTGTATCTTCTCTGGCGATGGGGGCCGGTACATACCTAAATCGTTGCAAGCAAGCTGTATTTTTGTGTTTGAGTAAGACCTTACCAACTGATAGCCATTAGGGTAACAAATCTCTGGGAGTACGACGGCAAAATGATGAGCACATCGGACTCCCTTTCATCACTGGCAATGAGTGCAGAGGTGAATGGTTCATTACCGGAGTGAGAAAGGGGGAGCGCATCACTCCAGTGGTAACACGACGGCGGTGGTAAAGGATTGCACTGAGGTGGAGGTTCTTGTACTCGCATTCCAGTCACCATCAGAGACTGGACCACCTAAATTATCGCTGCTCCTGCAGGATCACTTCGCCCCACTGTCAATAACCTACTGGTCATTCCACAAACTCTGCTCCCTTTCATCACATCACATTTTAGTCTCTCTTGCTCTTTTTCACCTCTAGAAAGAACAAAATGCTTGTTAAATCGGCCTCCTAGCTGAGATCTAAACTTTGTGTTTGTGAATGTTCGTCATGCTCCTGTTTTTATCAGTTTTACAGAGATAGTCTTACACAGTAGTGAGTCCTTCTTCCTAAATAAAGCTCTAGATTCTGAATTCTAAAGACAAAACAGGGACATTCTTTGGTGTTGCAGAGATGGCGTCACGTAGGCTCCTCTACAGCGGTCTCTAAACTGTTTTGACTTGAAAAGGCTAAATTTAAAGATTCCAAGCCTATAAAGTGTGACACTTCTCTGTTTTTAGGTGAATTGTACTTTTTAAATGAGCAGTGTTTTTTTTTCAGTTTCTTATTTAGCAAAGCCAGGAGGATAACACTGGAGCTTTATCAAACATTTGCTGATTTAAACCTAATGCTGGCCATCTGGTTCATAGTCTGCAGGATTCTTTATCTGTCGTAGACAAAACTCCCTTTAAAGCACTTAAAGCTCACAGCTACATCACCTCACACTGCTCCCAAATATAAACACAGTGTTCCACACAGAGGGAACCCTAGCAACCAGCAGGACACAGAGCGAGTGAATAAAAGAACAAAAACCAGAGGGTTCATCAGCCTCCGGGATTTACGCTGCAGCCAAGTGAGGCTGACTTTTCTAAAGAGCAGCAAAAAGACGTTTAGAAGTCTCTAATCCACTGTGCTCTTCACCCTTTCCCCCTCCTCCTCCTCCTCTCAGCCAACGGGACCGCCTCCAGCAGCCAGATCTCCACTCCGATATCCAAGCATTCCCCCACCTCCAGCCCAACCAGCCCCGGCCCAAACAACAAGCAAAAAGTACCTCCCTCTCTTTTTCATCCTTATAAAGTCCAAACTGAAACATTTATTCTGTTCCTGACCACAAATCCTCAAAACTCTGCTTCCAGGATCTGGACCTGCCCTTATCTCTGGAAGATGAGGATTCTCTCGGCGAATCGATGTAGACGTTCCTTCCTGCAGCCAGCCTTCTCCCAGACGGAAGTTTTTCTAGCTCTGCTGCTCTCCACCTTTACTCACAGTGCCACCTGCTGAGGAGAACCTCTTTGTCTCTTGAAAAGAATAAAATAAAAGCCTTAGCCATCGCGGCTACGACGCCATTTGCTGCTTGAGGATGGCACCATTTTTAAAAGAATTCAGTTTAGATCACAATCAGCCTAATGTTCACTCACCCTTATATGCAGGAGGATAGCCACTTTAGAATAAATAAATAAAAGGGCACACATTTCATCAGAACACCCAATAAAGAGTTCACTTTTTTTAAAAAGCCTTTTGATAAAGCATGCACTCGGAGTTTCACTTTCACAAATTCCAAGCAGCAAATGGATTTTTTTTAGCAGTTTAACCAACTTTTGTATCACCGAACATGTTCGATGTTTCCTCCACGTCCTGCTGTCCTTTCTGCTCGCTAGTCCGAGGTGTTTAACCTGCTGTAAATACTGTGTATAGCCATCCCCCATAGCCACCCTGCTCAGTGTCCACTGCTGTGCTTCCATAACGTCACTCACATTTACTCCATATGATACAGGGAGAGGTCAGAATAAAGGGAAAATAAGGCAGGAGGTGATGGATGCAGTCTGTTTATCACTTTTTACCACAAAATCATGGTTTGAAAAACTCTGCATAAAAAATAGCTGCCTTTTATTTGAACCAATCATATTTAAGGATGATGGGGCAAAGCATCCCTCCCCTCTTTATGCCTGCACTTTTATTTTTGCCTTCTATGTCTAATGTAGTTAGAAACTCATCTTGAAACTGTAATCTTATTAATAAACCGATTCAAAGGACCTGAAGTGCATGGAAACAGCCAAAGGTGAGACAAATGGGCCCTTCGTAGTAAATAAACACTCAGATGCAGTTTTATAATCATCAGTAACTAACTCCCATTCAGAGCAGTCTGTCACCACGTTTTATCCTTTAAAGTGGTTCGATGTTGAGAATCTCAAAGCCAAAGCTGAGGGTGATGGAATGGGAAGAACTGATTTTCTTTTTTATTTTAACGGTTGTGAAATTTTTGGGAGGAAGCCCCCGTGGAGATTAATGCATGTCACGTTTAAAAGTTCAGGTGCGGTGGGTCTGGTAACCGTGGTGGGGTTTCGCCTCCTCTTGCATGGCTCCGCGATCTATCGGGAGGGAGAGGAAAACACGTTTGTCTAAATCTGTGGGTTTTTTAAATTTTTATAAAGTTTATTAATTTATAATAAAGGTACTTGTGTAGGATTTTCATTTTTCACGCTTCTGTGTGCTATTTCGTGTCGCCACGTTTTATTCTAATGGCTAGAGTCGTGGGACCAGTCAAAATCTTGAGTTCTCAGATTTAGTTTTTTATGCAGGAGTTGAGCCTGAAGTCTCTAAACTGGATGAAGCACAAAGCAAGGAGCAACCAGTTACATCACAGCAACAGATGTTACTCGCCAACTTCTCAAAAAACACACCTAACCAGTTTCTCCAAAAGACATGCTGCACATGTAGCATCTTTTAAATTAAGATCTATGCATTTGGATTGAAGAGTGAACAGGTTTTCTGTAGGTGTGGCCTTTTTCAAACCCAGGAGTTTTATTCGTTACATTGTGATGTCAGTCTGAACGTTGTGTGTTGTAGCAGTGATGCTGCATCCATCTGCTTCATCCGCCGCTACGTCACAAACTACTTACTGGTGCTGTAGATGCCTCCTTTCTCCTGCGGGGAGCGCTGTAACACCAGCACAACAGCTGCTCATGTAAGCAGCAGGGATGCCTCACTTTAGTCAGTTTTGTACAAAATAATCAGAATTTTCTGCCATTTTCTCTAATAATCAGTTCTGTGTAACCTTGCATACTAATCATATTTCACTGATTTTTCTACAGTTTTTAACGTTTCTCACCATATGAACCTGAAATGTTGGTCGTCTCGAGTAAACCGGCTGCTGGGGTCCATCACAATCAGCGGTGCCTTTAGTTTTCTTTGAATAAAGCTGAAATCGGAGCGTCAGGCATTTGGTTTTTAGCAGTAAAACATCAGTAATGTCAAACGAGGCCTCCAAACACTTGTTTTGTAGAGATGCAGGATGGTTTATGGATGTGTAAATACGTTCCTTGCCTGCTCTCTGTCATGCGTTTTGCCTTTCTGATCGAATGAATGACTTTTTTCCTCCTCTGAAATTTAAAAATGTCTTTTTTAGTGGTGTTTTGCAATGTTATGGTGACTTGTTTCAGTGCTTCATTCAATGTATTAACTGGTATCTTTTTGCAAATAAAACTGCTTAATTACAGCCCTCTGGCCTGGAGTTTATTCCACTGACACCAGCGTCTCCTCAGCAGGGTAAAGTGCAGGATGAAATCATACAGAAGTCAATCTGTGTGAGTAAAAAGGGTGTCTAGTGTCCAAAGTTGTTAAACATTTGCTGAAAGAATTTGATTTTTAGATATTTTCTATCAAATTTAAAATGATGTAAACGTATAAATTCTAAAAATGTTCACATACAGATCAAATGGTGTAAAATAATTCTACAAATTGTAAAAACAAATTCGACTAGGACATGCATGAATGGCTGTATTATGATTTAGCTTTGTTGCTGACAAAGTAGTTGAACTCTAAAATATCACATTGTTTTCTCCTGTTTTGATCTGAATAAGATTTTTACACAAAGGAATTTCCTTTTAGACTTTTGGAACTATCACTCGTTTTGCTGCAGCATGCGTCGCCCCTGCTGGTGATGTGACCATTTCCATTTAGACCTGCAGGTTGCATTCATGCAGCAGGACACACTTCTCAAACCATGTTAACGTTCTACACATTTAACACAATTACACAGCTGCAGTAAACACCTAACAAACACTAACACTGTTCAATAAACCTGGATCACTTCCTTATTCCAGAGCTACAGGTTTGACTCCATGTTTCTGAGATGATGGATGCAAAAGAATTTCACCAGAGAAAGAAATCGTTTCTCTAAAGGAGTTTTTAATGTGTGGAACACCAAAGCAGGAGTTGGAGCAGATCACTTTAGTGTGTGTGTGTGTGTGTGTGTACTTGTCTTAACGGTTTAACTTTTACTTTAACCTTTAGTGTGTGTGGACATCTCCACATTGTGGGGACATTTTGCTGGTCCACACAATGCTAAGCACCCTAAAACATTGTCTTAGATGTATGGTGTGAGTTAACTTTTAGTTTAGGTTGGGAATAGAACCTCATTGGTCAAGGTTAGGGTTCCACACAAACGTACGTGTGGTCACTGGATAGGTCTACTGCCCTCTGGTGGAGGATCTACAGATCAGCAAGGGACAAATAAAAGTAAAGCATGCATAAAATGCATTACAATAAAACCAGAGGTATCTATAATGATCATTGTTACTTCAGTATAACCTTAAGTCCATAATGAATGTATATGCACAAGGGTTGTAATTACTGCTCTTCTGTAGATGTAGAAAGACCCAGGTCCACATCAGCATCTCCAGTTCTGGCAGCTCTAAAGCACACATTTAGATGTAGTGCCTTCCAAGAAAGTATTTTAACTTTATTAATCAAGATCCATCTTCTCTTTCAAATCCTCCACTTTTTCTTCCACAATATTGATGTTCCCAAAATGTTTTAAATAAAAATTGGGATTTTTTTTAAAGCTCCATTAAAATAAGGAGGTGAAAATATTTTCTTCTAAATGTCAATAACGAACAAAATTCTTTTTCAGGATAGAGCCATTGAAGGACAGCAACTCCCCATCTTCCTTTTATTAACTGCTGTTGGAAATCTAGTGCTGTTCTGTTTATTGCCAGCATTGAGATCAATTTTTTTAAAGGAAAAAAACAGTCTTTGGAAGAAATTAGATGGTCTTTCTACTAAGGAAGTCGTTTACCTTTACTAATACAGGTTCATCTCCTTCAAATCCTCCTCCTTATCCTTCATAATATAATTCCCAAAATGTTTATTAAAGATTTTTTAAGCTTCATTAAGACAAGGAGGCTAAAATGTACTATTCTAAATGGCTATTGATACGTGGGTGGAGTAAGACTCTGAGGGGGGCATTACCACTTCTTTAAATAGTAAAACACAAGAAAAAAAAGAAAAGAATCTGTCAAATAGCGACACTCGAGATAAAAATCACGAGGTGCTTCACAAGAACAAAAAAATTCTAATTATTAAAAAATATTGGTTGAAAAAAAAAGATTAAAAAATATGGTTAAAATGAGGAAAAATGTTGTGATTAAAAAATGTAAGGAAAGGGAAAGATGGAAATCAGTGAGTCACAGGAAAGGCAGAGTTGGTAGAAAGCAGAATAAGGAGACGGTGGTGATGAAGGTCATGCAAAAGCCAGCTTGAACAGGTGAGTTTTCAGCTGCCTTTTAACCCTCCCACTGTCTTTATGGGTAACCCCACGAGGAAAGTTGGCCATTGAGCAGGGTTGATGGTTTATGCCTTGAGGTCCACGTGCCAGGGACTTCAAGGTGGTGCTCACTCCCCACCCCTGCCACATGGACCCCAGGGATGAACCATCAATCCTGCTCAATGGCCAACTTTCCTCGCAGGGTCACCCATTAGAACAGTGGGAGGATTAAAGGAGACCCCTGAGTCCACTGGTCTCAGGCTCAGGGGAGAGAGGTCCAGAGTCTTGGGGTCACAGCAGCAAATGATTTGTCAGCAAAACTCAGCAAACGGACGAAGACACTGGTGCCAGATGCCACCTATGACATCACCAGTCCAGCTGACTTAATAAAACACTTAATTATTAAAACAAACATCTGGTGACCTGGTAAAAAAAAAAAAAGCTGGTGCAACATACTTGAGACAAATGTTCAAGTCGAACAGTAGAAAGAATGAAATGATCTTCAGATATCTCTAGTCCGAGACCGAGTGGTCCCATCTTGCTCTCTTCAGTGGGACGTATGGGAAGAACTCTCCAGTCCTCTTCTGGCTGGATCCAAGGCCCGAGGTAAAAGGAATTGGTTCTTCTGCCTCCTGGTCCTCTTCAACACGTCCACTATCCCCCACAACTGAGCTACCATAACCAGAGTCCACAGTAAAGGTGTTTTTCCAGGAGCACTACTCGGAGCAACTTGGACCAGAGCAGCTCGGCCCGACCGCTGTTCCCAAGGGCACGGTTTGGTATTTTCCGTCTTTCTCCCATATTTGTAGTCCTTGCTCCGTTAAGGTACCTGGCAAGGCTGAGTCAGTGATTCTGGCTGCTGATTGGCTAGGGGGCTGGTTGTTCTAGAGGTTTTTTTTTTGCCTTGTTTCACTGCCTGCAACCATTTCCTGGTTCAGAGTCTGACAAAAAGCCAAAAAACTGAGCAAGATGACCAGCAACAGACATTTTTTCAGCTGAGTTGTATTTCTGTGGAGCATACAGGTTACCTAAGGCTTACACTGTTTACCGACACCCTCATCTTATTTTGTCATGAATAAAAATTGCGCCAAGATTTCATTTTTTCTGCTCCACAGGTAACATTTACTGTAATGATTTTTAAACTAGACTACCAGGAAGATGCGGTGTAAAACCACCCTGAAATGTATGTATGTACTGCCCTCTAGTGGCTGGAGTCTACACACTACTACCTGAACTGCCCGAATCCCGTCTAAACTGACCAATCTGAGCTATCGTCAGTCTCCTCCGACTCCTCACCAGTACTCAGACCCTCAAAAGCAAACTCTGCCTCTACTGGAGGAGCCTGACCATAACCGACAAACACCACATCACCATCACCACCAAAAGGAAGGTGAGGGGCTGGGTACCAGTTACCTTCATCGTCATCCTGATGACCTAAGGGACCCATTCAGCCATGGGACACTCCACAATGAAGGCAATGGTTGTGAAGACTAAATAAGACACATTAAACCTACTTTTCTCATAAAACAACAGTTAGGTTGTGTTTATAACTGATGTTTTTCTAAAACGATTTAATGTTTTACAGCTCATAGATACAACAGTTTTCAAATAAAGCTGTGTTTTAAATGTGCTGTGAAAAAATAAACTGAAATGACTGATAAAGGCCAAAACTATTAAATAAACAATTAAAACTGACACTGATGAATTTATAAACATGAGTACTACAGAGAACACATCAGACTTTCTACTTGGATAGAAAGTACTTTGTCTTAAAATAGTCCCAAGTCTAAAATGGCGCCTGTGATTCCTTAAAGTTACTAATTATTTTCACTTGCAGTCAGTCTGATTATTTAGCTCACCAAGCAGAACTGGGATCACTACTGAGTGATTCGTTTTTACTCACAATGCTAGTTGGACCCATTCACTTACTGAGTTTTATGCTAAGCTAAAGCTAAAGGAGTATGACTGGCAGAGGTGTGACCAAGTCACTGCTTTGCAAGTCATAAGTCTTTCCAGTCAAGTCTTGAGTCAAGTCCAAATTAAAGCCAACCAAGTCCAAGTCGAGTCCAAAGTCAATGATGTGGAAGTCCAAGTCAAGTCAAAGTCCTTAACTTTGAATTTCAAGTCATCTGTCCAACTTCAATTTAATAATAAATAAATTCCACAAATAAAGCTTTTTAAAGCTTCATTTATTTGCTCAAACAAGCAGAAAGTTCAACTGAAACTGTTTATAAACAAAGTGCTGCTGCAGTTAGCAGTACAAGATCAAACCCAGAATGAAGAATGATTTACGATTTTTGTCCATGTCGTGCTACTTTAGTGCTAAAATATCAAATATGCTCAAGTCATCAAGTCAACAGATGCAAGTCGATTCAAGTCGTAAGTCATCAGCGTTCAAGTCCGAGTCAAGTCGTAAGTCTTAATAGATTTTATCAAGTCAAGTCAGAAATTTTTAAAATAATGACTCTAGTCTAACTCAAGTCCAAGTCATGTGACTCGAGTCCACAGCTCTGATGACTGGGCTGGTTAAGGGGACTTTACAAAGTTTTGAATTTTTATGCTTGCGATTGCCCCCTCAGGCCAAAAGCGTAACGGCAGCTTCAATAGGAGGCTCGTGCACGAGGCGCAAATGCTGTACGTGCACACTCCTTAACGAAAATAACAGCTGAGTCAGCCCCTTGTGTGTGTGTGTGTGTGTGTGTGTGTGTGTGTGTGTGGCCCAGAGGACAGGAGAACACGCAGCTAATTAATTAAATAATTTGGTTCTGTACTTTTCTCTTCAGCACAGCCGACAAAGGTTTATGATGGGTCAGTCCTCCTGCATGCTCAGATCATTCCCTTCCCTTGCTTGAAAATTTGTTCCAAAATGAAAGTTGAACCCATATCTTTTTTATCTGTGAATTCAATGTTGTTCGGCGAGTCTCAAATAAAAATTTGGGCATCTTACTGCAAAAAAATATATAATTAATGTAAGAAAGAAACTCTAAATTAACTATGATCACAACGAGAATCGGACCTGGGCCTGAACCTTTACTAGGCAAGCTAAGCACCAGTGGGGTTTTCTGTATCTGTAACATTTATATTCTTGATGACAGCTGAAACAGCATTCAAAGAACGGTTCGGAGGGCTATGCCTTAAGCGTGAACGCGCATGAAGCAGCCTGCTCGACCCGAGCAGCTCTCTTTTTCTGTGATTTTACAGAAAAATAGGCAATCACAGTAAAAATGCCAGGGCTCATTCTACAGGACCAGGGCATTGCAGGAGAATGTATGAAGAAGAAATTTATCATTTCTATCCACGTTTTGGCTGTCAAACTTCCATAATGCCCCCTTTAAAAATTGATTTTTCCCACTCATCTAACTCTAGGAAATAAGTCAACAGACATGAGAAATGAGATCCCCCAAGATGACAACATTTATCAGAACATGTTTATTAAAAACAACATTTACATTAAAAGATGACTTTGATCAAATAAGGATGCACAAATATCACCTAAAACCAAATAAAAAGAGTCTGAAGGGGACACGAGCTGGACTTGAGTCCTCACCAGTTCAACACAAGCAAACAAGAAGAAACCACATGATTACAGACAAACCTCGCTCACCACTATGGGGAAGATGTCAGCCATCAGTCACAGGAAACATCAGAATCTATTCCCATGAATGTTCTCTTCCTCGAAAACATTCCTGTCAAAACAGACTGTAACCATTCTTTTTTTATTATTGTTTATTTTTGTGGACCCCCCCCCCCTCCCCCCACCTTTTCTTTTCCTTTCTCTTTCACCTCTGTCTCCCTGTCTGGTCGGAATTGCAAGCATTCAACAACAATAACAATAAAGTTTTAAAGAAAAAAAAAGACTGTAACCATTCTGATTATTTCAGTTTTGTTTTAGCTTCTCTTTAAAAATCTTCCAGCGTATCCTTTACTCCTGTCCATTTTCCTGAGTGTTGGTTTGGCATCGACGTTTCTCAGCCTGATGAACAGTTAAGCCCAGAACACTGGATGTCTGCCAGCTTAACTTAGTCCCTCAACCCACTCAGGATGTAGCTCATAGTGACATTTAAAATGTAAACAAACTCATCTTTGGTAGCAAAACTGCCCCTAAACTAGAGAGTTGCTATAAATATGGGGTGCCCAATCCTGGTCCTGGAAAGCCAATATCCAGCGGGTTTAAGTTTTAACCCTTCTTCAACACACCTGAATTCAATCAGCAGGTGATTAACAGGCATCTGCAGAGCCTTCTTCTCCTTCTTCTTCTTCGTGTCTGTTTAAATGGCGGGTGGCAACCAACTTAAGGTGCATTACCGCCACCTACTGTGCAGGAGTGTGAGTCAGAGCGAGGAGAGAGAGAAAAAAAACCCAAATTCTATTAAATACCTTAATTTTCCTAAGAAACTCTAGCACCAGTTTGTAAATGGACTTATTGCCATTCAACAACGTTCTCAAATCCCAAGCACCATATCCTTTAGTTTTCAACCTATCAACAAATTCACCCCTAATTACTGTATACTTACTACAAAAACACAAAACATGTTCTACCGTTTCCTGTTCTTTCCCACAATCACAAAAACCTTTTAGATGTTTACCCAACATATGCAAAGTGCTGTTTAATCCCGAATGTCCTAATCTCAATCTCGTTATTATTGTTTGTTCTCTATTATTTAACTCCTTAATCGTCATTTTACCTACTACTTTCTGTATATTAAATAAATGTCTTCCATTTTTATCCCTTACCCACATGTCCTGCCATTCATTCATAATTCTATCCTTAATCATTGACTTCACTTCGTTACTGCTAAAAGGGATCGGTATCACTGCTTCTAACTTTACTGCTTGCTTTGCGTAATAATCTGCTAATTCATTTCCTTCTATCCCTCTGTGCGCCGGTACCCTCATAAATCTTATTTCAATCCCTAAGGCACACAACCTAAATAGGCATTCAAATATTTCTAGAAAAATATCAACTCTATTTTCATTTGTTCTTGAATTAAGTGCCAACAAAACTGATAAAGAATCCGTACATATTATACAATTTCTAAATCTATTTTGCTCAATCCAATCCAAACTAAAATAAATTGCCAGCATTTCAACTGTAAAAACTGACATACCATCTGGAGTTCTAATTTTCTCCCCTTTACCCACCACCGGAATATAGAAAGAACAACCCGTCCTTCCACTCACAGAGTCTTTCGATCCATCTGTAAAGATTGGTATATAATTTTTATGAACACTATCTAACCTGTCATTCAAAATACTATCCCAGTTACCTTTGCCCTTATTCATACACATCATATTTAAGATAAAAGTCAATATCATACCTAGGAAAAAGCCAATTCGGAGTCACTGAACGTAAATACTTATTTACAAAGGTAGTACCAGTTAAGTTATACCCTTCTGCTAATGTGGTTGCTTTCTCAAGCAAACAATCACCATGTTCAAACCCATGTTCCCCATACAAAGACATTACATTTTTAACCAAATGGCCATCCTTTGAACATCCTTGAATACTAGCCCAATAGTTCAGTAAATTTTTCTTAAACCTCAGTCCTATTGGCATTTCTCCCATTTCAACTTGCAGAGACACTACAGGCGACATTTTAATCGCCCCACAACAAATTCTCAAGGCCTGATTTTGTATTCTTTCAATCCTCAGCAACAATGTTTTGCATGCAGAGCTATACACAATACTCCCATAATCCAGTACCGATCTAATTCATTGTTGTATATATATGTTTCAAAGCTTCATCTGCAGAGCCTGATGAACTGCTGCACAGGTGATTCAGTCACTGAATCAAGTGTGTTGGAGCAGAGAAACTACAAAACCTGCTGGATACCCCCTTGGAGGATTGGGCACCCCTGCTCTAAATGAAGTGAATTAAACAGGTATGGTGAGATTTTACTAGTAAGTCAGAGATGAGCTTGTCAGACTGGTTTTCTGCAGGTGTGGAGAAGTCCTCAGAGTGGAGCTAAACCCCCTTAAGCTCAGGCAAAGGTGCGTTTGGGTCTTCTAACAAGAAGGTTGGACATCTCTCAAGAGCTTCGGAGGGGTTTCAGGTGAGTTCTGCTTTTAATGATCACCATCAGGTGTGTGTTTCTGTTGATTGCGATCAGCTGAAGAGCAGCTTGACGAGAACTCATCTGAGGTTAATTTAAAGACGATCAACATCTCCACCATGTTGGTGCACACCTTCATGTCTGACACAGCAGATCTAACAGAAAACAAGAGCAAAACAATATTAGGATCTAACATTTTACACACATTTGGTGCACTTGCATTCAGCCATAATGGATTAAAACATTTCAAGAACTCTCAAAAACACAATCTCATCAGCTGGTGGCCATCTCACCGTTCAGGTACAATCGCTGGTATGTCATCAGAGTCCAGTCTGCAGGAACAAAGAGAGCCGGGGTGTGGCTCTGAGCCATTCACTCGCAGAAACTAGGCCTGTGTGTGTGTGTGTGTGTGTATCAGAGAGTGGGAGGGGCCATAGACAGGTAGAAACAAGACCTTGAAACTTCCTTATTGTAACGCTGTAAAGGGGATTTCCTGCTGCTGTCAAAGGTACTGTTTATTTTGACTCCACTTTGATTTATATGTGTAAATGTTCTTATTTACTTTATTAATAGTTTATTTTTACGTTTCTTTTCTCTGCCAGGACATTGAGGTTGTTTACTTGTTGAACTCAAGCTATAATTAGGCTGTTCATCTTGTGTCTTAAAGGGAAAACTTTCATATTCTGACTTTAGATTTTTTTAGACAAAACTGGATCAAATGTAGACATTTAAAAGTGATCATTCTTTTATTTTATGCTACTAAATGTTAAAAAGCTCAGCAGACATGATACTTTTAGTCATCTTTAGTCATTTAGGAAAATATTTTCATCATAATTAAGATATCTGAATGTTTTGCCTTCTGTCTGTGGAGGCACATGAAGGAATTCTGGATTTAGTGTCACAGTTTGGTCCACTCTGGTATGAAAACTAAGCAGTCGTAGTTTTCACTATAATAATGAAAGTTCTGAATTTGTCTTTTCTCATTTCTGCAGCTTTGAGACTTCAGCGTCCCAGCCATGTTCTCCTCAGTGGTCCCTTACAAGAACCAGCACTATGCTGACCTGAAGCAGAACTGTATCAGGGACAAGATCCTCTTTGAAGATCCAGAGTTTCCTGCCACCAATTCATCTCTGTATTATAGTAAACCCATTCCTGGCAGGGTGGAGTGGAAACGACCAGGGGTAAGTTTAGAAGTCTTTAAAACAAAAATGCACAATTTCCTAGTTTTGAGAGGTAAATTGTGTTGTAGGAGATCTGCGAGTCACCTCACCTGTTTGTGGCGGGCATCAGCTCTCATGACCTGAACCAGGGGGAGGTGGGGAACTGCTGGTTCGTAGCTGCCTGCTCCTGTCTGGCTTTAAAGCCTCACCTCTGGCAGAAGGTCAGTTTATTTTGTCCTTTTAAACCTGAATAAAAATAAGTGGTAAACAGACAATAAAATACAGTAAAAAGACACTAAGTCTAATGTGCTATTCCTGAAATGCCTTGGCATAAAAGTGGGTCATCAGACGAGACTTTAAAGCCATCAACGAAGGTGATGGACACACCACCAAAAGCAACTGGTTCCCAAGTGTAGGAGCCAGCACCAAAAAGGCACGGCCCAACCGTGACCTGACCTGCACTTGGTATCAACAAATACCTCCACTTAAATCTGAACTGGCTCAGCAGCTCTGCTGTATGCTAACAAGCTTCTGGTGTAAGTTTGGCTGGGGCTTGACCACCCATTCTGGTACAACCGGTTTACTGGTAGTTGATTTTATGCTTGAAAATCGGGCTGTTCTCCAGGGTCATTGTCCTACCCCCCCCCCCCACCCCCACCCCCCCACACACACACCCCTCTAACATCTACAGTTTTGCCTACAGATTGGTTTCATTCAGTCTTTCATATTGAAATGTTTAATAAAAATTCCATCTTATCGGGGAAATGGAGTTTCTTACGGTGGAATGAGCGCAGGTGAGGGAACTAAGTTGTATGGAAGCTGTGACAGATGAAGCGATTAAATTCCTGTCAAATCACTACAACAGGATCGGTCTGTCACCCTGATGGGCCTTAAATTACTGTGTCACACCTATAATCAGTCATGTCTGAAGTAAAGTACAACCGATACTCGGGTCGGGTCAGACAGCTGATCACTTGTTTTTACTGTTGAAGGTTTTCCTACTGAAACACATTTGGATGCTTTGTTTTTGTGCTTCCAGGTAATTCCAGACTGGAAGGAGCAGGAGTGGGACCCAAACCACCCAGGCAACTACGCCGGGATCTTCCACTTTCAGTTCTGGATCTTCGGTCAGTGGACGGACGTGGTGATCGACGACCGGTTACCTACGGTCAACGGACAACTCGTCTACTGTCACTCAAAGCAGAGACAGGAGTTCTGGAGCGCTCTGCTGGAGAAGGCCTATGCCAAGTTAGTGGAAATCAGTCAAACCGTCCATTTTTAAAGAGAAGTTTGTATTTCTGAAATTCAGAAGAATGTAAAAAGCTGTGGTGTTTTCAGCAGGCATTGATCTTCCCACTTTTATTCCTTGGACTCATTCCTTTTGCTCTGACTGTGTCCAGACTGTCTGGCTGCTACCAGTCCCTGGAGGGGGGAAATACCGGAGATGCTGTGGTGGATTTCAGTGGAGCGGTATCTGAAGCCATTAACCTGGAGGAGGAGGCTTTCTACAACAATCAGCAGAAACAAGATAAGCTGTTTGATGACCTGCTCAAAGTGTTTGACAGAGGAGGAATCATCAGCTGCTCCATCAAGGTCTGTTCTGCTCCTTTTTGCTCCTGTTCCTGTATTTTGAAGAGCCTGGACTCAATGTTCTACATTTTTTTTTCTCAAACTTCACAGGCACACCCGGGTGAGAGAGAGCTAAGAATGCAAAACGGGCTGGTGAAAGGCCATGCATACTCGGTAACGGCAGTGAAGCGAGTGCGCTTGGGTCACGGGCTTCTGGCCTACTTTAAAAATGAAACCATCCCCCTGATCCGGATGAGAAACCCTTGGGGCAAGATTGAGTGGAAAGGAGCGTGGAGTGACGGGTCAGGACCACTCCATAAGATTTATTGCACTGTCACCTTAATCTAAATGCCCATTTTGAGCAAAAATGTAACTGAAACTAAAGGTTAAAATTTTATTAACCAAATCATCATGGTGTTATGGTCTCAGTGTCAGTTATGTGTAGTTTGGTTTGAACAAATGAGACAAGTTTTGGCAACTTTTCTAGAATTTATACAACCTTTAAGTTCATTAATCCAATTGCTGTGGTTCCTGTTGCCCATATATGGCCCCTTCTACTGATGATGATGATCTAGTTTCTAAAGATTCATGATAAACAGCATAACGTAGCAAGTTTATAACAGGATAGCTGTTTTAATTCCCCTAAAATAAAAACTCAATTTGTTGGCTTCCATTAGTGAAACTTCTGCCCATGATTTATTCTCTCTGATTAAACAGTAGCTGTATAAATGAATGATTTATCCAAATATAAGTCATACACTTCATAAAACCTCTTTATTTTGTTTTTTAGCTCAGAGGAATGGTCAAAGGTCGGTGACGCAGAGAGGGGCAACCTGGGCATCACTGTGGAGGATGATGGAGAGTTCTGGTGAGTCAAACGGATCTCTGATGTTTACCTGTTTCGTCTGTCTGATGGTTCACTCAGCTGTTTGTTTACATCAACAGGATGTCCTTCACAGACTGGTGTAAGTTCTACACGGATGCAGATGTCTGCCGTCTCATGAACACTTCCAAGATCAGCATCCACAAGACGTGGAACGAGGTGGTGAACTTTGGGAGCTGGACCAAAAACTCTGACCCACTACTGAACCGCTGTGGAGGCTGCGCCAACCACAAGCAGACGTTCCTGCAGAACCCACAGGTATTAGAAACTCCAGATGCATCTTCTCCTTAGTCATATACACATCTAGACTATTCTTGTTTGTTTCTTCACAGTACCTGTTTGATCTCACAAAAGAGGCTGATGAGGTGCTGATCTCCCTGCAGCAGAGAGACATGAAGATCCACAGAAAATATGGTCAAGGAGAAAATCTAAGCATTGGCTTCAGTGTGTACAGGGTAACGTTCATCAGCCTTTTCTTTATTATTCTTTACAAACCTTAAGATTTCACCAGAAGTTAAATTCTTTGTTTATGGACCAAAGGATTCAGCTGATGCAGAACGGAACAAGGAAAACCAGGATGGATTGGTGTGGTGAAACTTGACTCAGCTTGACTGGAGTTAATACAACAAACCAGACTTGAATTGGCTAGGCAATGATGACTTGGCTTGAATGACTTGACTGGACTAAACATGACTGTAAGGTTGCATGTGGCTGCTTGAGGTTGTGTGAGGCTACTTGAGGTTGTCAGGCTGCATGTGTAAGGAGGTGTGAGGCTGCATGAGACTGAGAAGCTGTGTGAGGCTTGTGGATGATCTGGCACCAAGCGGTGACTGTAGGAAGCCTAAATCATTGGAAACATTGGCGGAACACTCAAATAGTCTCAGGTGAGCATGATTAGGTGATTAGATGAGTTCTGAGACATGAAAACAGTCCAGGAACTTGAATCGTGACACGCAAAGCTTTAACAGCAATGTGGACACAAGTACTTTTAGGATAGTTGGAACGTTCAGACACTTTCAGTTCCTGTCTGCTGTTTGACTGTTTATATCTCAGGAAAACGTTTTATAACAGATGGAGGTTAAAACGGCCTTAAACGCACATTCACCCTCTCTGAAATCTCATACTGGGTACAAACAATAATATAATCCTTCCAATGTGCAAATGTCTGAAAGAGAAATGGACAAAACAAACTTCAAGCTGTCTGTTTCATTAAAATGAGGCTTTGGGGCTAAACTGGCAGCACATTTCCTGCAAAGTGTGAGGAGATCAAACCCACAGTGACGTCCTATCGCTAAGTGCTGTTGAAGTGTGGAGGGAGACACGAAGAGCTGTGATTAAACGCTGAAACTGAAGCGGTGACTTCGGTTTAACCCTCAACCTCTCTAAAGTTTCCTCCTTCATCTGACAAACTGCAGGCTGTGCACGGATGTTTCTCCACTGCAAACCTGCTTTAGTTTTGTGGTTAACGTAAAAGGATGGTGTGAAGCCATGGAGCGGCTGGTGGTTTAAAACACGCCTGAAGGATGTTTACAGCTGAGTGTGACCTTAAGGCTGGAACTGTGATTATTATTGTGGCATCGTACAACCATGATACCTCCTCATAAGTAACAGATTTTTAGATATTTATAGGAACAATATTCACCCACATCGAATAAAATTTAATGAAATCTTTTTTTTTTCTGCCACCATGAGGCAGAAAATATGAATCGGTAACATTTTTTCCTCTTCCTGCTGCAACTGGCAACAAGCTGAAACAATTGCTAATTCTTAC
The DNA here is from genome assembly GCF_043380555.1 of Nothobranchius furzeri. Taxonomy (NCBI): domain Eukaryota; kingdom Metazoa; phylum Chordata; class Actinopteri; order Cyprinodontiformes; family Nothobranchiidae; genus Nothobranchius; species Nothobranchius furzeri. The sequence continues at coordinate 46,808,061 of NC_091750.1, read as the reverse complement.
TAATTAATAGTAGAAGAAGAGTAAACCCAGCGTTTGTTTTTAGGTGGAGCTGAACAGGAAGTATCGTCTGCATGACCTCCTGACCCAGTCGTGTGTGGAGAACTGCACCTACATTAACGCTCGCACAGTGTTCAGGAGGAAAGTGCTGACGCAGGGCCGATACATCATCATCCCCACAACCTTCCAGCCTCAGGTCTTGGGGGATTATATGCTACGGGTCTTCACTGATGTCGACTCTGGCTGCAGGTGAGATGGTCAAGAGTTGGGTCGGCAAACCACTCTGACATCCTCTCTGGTTTTTACCTTTTCTGGTTTCAGGATGAAAGTCAGACCGACGGGGACTTTAATTTGTCCTGTTCCATTTTCACAGGGAGTTGACTGCAGACAAGCCACAGATCAAATGCTGGAGTTCGATCATTGGCTACCCACAAGCTGTCACTCATGTCTACGTCCACGGAGCTGAGGGACTCCAGAACCAGGACAGAACAGGAGGTCAGAGAGCTGAACTCGGCACCAAACATCAGCAGTTTACAGAAACCAACTGAGCCTTCACGTGTTCCCATGCAGGTGCTGACCCGTACGTCGTCATATACTGTGAGGGCAAATCGGTGAAGTCCACCATCAAGGCAGATACTTTGAATCCAGAGTTTGCAACCAGTGGTGTCTTCTACAGGAAAAAACCCAGGAAGCCTATAACAGTGCAGGTATGATTAAAAAAAAATGTCTGTGAAAAGGGACTGAAGCTGTCAAAAACCAGAAAGGCTGTAAGGACTCCTTGTTTTAGGCTGGAAGATGCTTGAGTTAAAGATTGGGTTTGTAGATTTTTTTGATTTTAGATAAACTTCCCTGGCCTCTTTTAAATGAGCCTAGAGCGTAAAGGGTCATGCGTTCCAGTAACTTGTGCTGGTCCACGGCAGCCTCTGTTGGTGCAACCTAGCTGTGGCGACAATGTAGCTCATCACCACCAGCGTATAAGTGTCTGTTCGGGTGAACTGGTTTTGTAAAGCACCTGTGGGGGTGGGGGGGGTGGGGGGAAGGCGCTACATACAAACCTTTTTACCATGTTGCACGTTGAACTAAGTGATTGGCCTAGCGTTAAACCTCGCACTAACTCGGACTATTGTTTTAAGCGGTTGTAGCCTTAGCAGGAGTGTGCTAGCATTGTAAGTGTTGGATATTCCTGTCTGTTTTAGATGTTTCCCTGCGTGAACACTGCAGATTTGATTAGAAGCTTCTGCAGAACCCGATGAAGGCCGAGAAAATTCAGCTGTTAGAATAATGTGTGCATGAGCAGGAACATGTGAGAAACAGCGCTTTCTAACACTGCGTGCATGGCATGAGAAGTGGTTTTTCAGCTTTTCGCAGGAGAGGCTATAATGATTCAAAATGCTCTCCTCCCCTTTAGCCCCAGCTTTAAAGGCTTTTAATGAATAAGAGTTAGAAACTGCAAACTAGGCATAAAAGCCCAGAATGCTAAAAGTGCCTGTATTTATACTGTGCCTTTTAGGGTTCTACGACCCCCCCCCCCCAGTGTTACAACTAGCCAGTCATTCACACGTTGGTGATGATGACCTACATTGTAGCTACAGCTGTCCTGTGACGCACTGACAGAACCAAGGCAGCCCTACACTGGCGCCACTGGTGCTTCTATCCACCACCAGCAGACACACAGTGGCGTTCCCAAGGGGTGGCCAGGGAAAATTGCTGGCCACCCCACTGGCCACTCAGCAAAGAACAGTGTTCTTAAGTCATATTGATGTTTACGCAAACCATACATTTATTATTTTTCTTTAATGAAAATTAATGAAGGAGAATTTATTGCAGGCTAAACTTTCCCAGAGTTGCCACGAGGATCCGTCTGGTGTGCCACCAACATTTTCTCTGGCCCCATGGCCCTTTGAAACTTTTCTGGGGGCGCCACTGAGGACACAACTAGGGGTGTAATGGTTCACAGGAGGAGGGCGGGGTTGCACCATTTTGGTTTGTTCCAGTTGCATACCGTTTCGGTTAATTTTCTGTTAACCAATGAATTTTTATTTGCGTGATTTAACAGCAGCTGATAAAAGTTCCTAGGTGAGTTTCTGTATGGATGCTGTATTGAGTGACGCATGACGGCTGCATGCGCCCAATCTGTTTAAAAAAAAATGTGATCTGCAAATTCTGATACACGCCTTTTTAGAGCGGATCAAACCAGCTAGCTGTCGCTGCTACCGTGGTGCCTGTAGAGACTCTGAATGGAGCTTCGCCCCTCCCTCCCTTCTCACACTGTATGCAGCGGAAAAATGTAAACAAACATGTCTGCTGAATTTTCTCTCTGGGACAATCGATGTAAAGTTTTCATCCTACAACGAAAAATACGGCGCAGAGGAAGCTCGTTATTTAATGCAAGTTTAAAGAAGCTCTGGGCGGTGTGAGGCGAGTTTTTAAGGCTCGCTGCAGAAATAAAAACACGGCGCATCAACAGTCAAACACAACACTGGCGTGTATGAACGTGACACTCATAGCTGTGCGAATAACTTGTGAAACAACTAGACATCATGCTAGATCAGCAGCCTGTGATGACACCTGGTTCTGCTCACTATAGGAGCCGCTTCTGATACAGGGGCGTGGCCTGGGGTAGCACATGCCACCCTTGGAATCTGATTGGCCACCCCAGGTGCCACCACACTAATTTACCTTTTAAACAGGCTTTTCATTGTCTACAAAAGGCTTGAGGATGAAACAAAAAAGCATAACCATTGGTGCCACCCATGCACAAAGTTGTGCCTCACCTGGGCCACCCCGTTTTATAGATCTAGACACGCCACTGTTCTGATATTATTAAATAAGTAAATATAATATACTGAAAATGAATCGAACCGAACACTTTAAAACTCTGAACCGGACCCAATACGATTTTAGCATACTGTTACCCCTAGACACGACTGTGACAGTCGGGACTGGACCCTGCAACCCTCCAGATTCAGGGCGGGTACTTGTTTAGAAATCCCCTCACTGGAAACGAGATATTTCCACAAATCCACAGTATGATTTCTCTCCGACTGCGTTTTAGGTGTGGAACAGCAACACAGTGAAGGATGAATTCATGGGCCAGGTGGTGCTGCCTGGATTGCCAACAGACAACTCCAGCCTTCAGAAGCTTCAGATGATGAAAAACAACCAGGAGAAGGCCGAAGGCGTCATCAGCCTGAGGATAGTCACGTCGACTCAACTGACAGGGATTTGATCCCATCAGACTGAACTTGTTACTTGTGGCATTGTGAAAACCTCGTTTTAAAGTTTTTTTTTTTTTGAGCTATAAGGTTTTTTGGGTGGGTTCTTTTTATTAACTTCTAGTTGTCAATGTGCATCTAAAACTTTTTTACCAATGTTTTTATAAATGTATTCTGTGAAACTATACTGTGAGACACAAATCTTGAACATTTAAAAAAAATAAAACATTAAAACATTCTTCCAGTTTGTGATGATGGAAAAACCTCTGCAGGTGTTGGGAGTCAAACAGAATTTCTTCTCGTTTTCCTTTTATTTCAGTCCAATTCCCAAACTGCAATATTTAGTACATTATTTTTTTTTACACTCAAGACACAGCCATGCACGACTCAAAGTTCAAAAAGTCTATTGCTTCAACCACAGTTAAAAATAGTTTATCCAAAACTTCGTTTTCCCCCCACCCCGAGACGCGTTTGTCCTTTTCCAAAGGCGGGGGAGAGACCTGCTGAGGTATGCCAGATGGATCAGCAGTTTTACAAAGCTAGACAATAAGAGTAATAAAGATAATAATTTAAAAAGCAAAATTTTTTTGTCTTTGTTCCATTCTCTTGATACACATTAATAGAGGAATTTCCACACCACGTGTACAGGTTTACACATTCAGAAGAAAGGAATGTACAGGAGCAACCACAGAAATAAACAGGACGGGGGGTGCACGTCCACGGTGTCTCTCATCCTGAGAATCACCTTTGTGCTCATAGTTCAGTCCTGTAAAAGGTCAGAGGCCAAATGTCCCAGGGCCAGCGAAGCTTCTCCACAGGCCGTGCACACACGCACACACACACACATTCAGGACAACAGACTAGACTGAACTGTGTGGGCCTGCACACAGAGAGCTGCATCCAGCTGCTCTCAGGTCAGTTCAGATGAAGGAGCATCTCGTCAAATCCAAACAGGAGAGGCTGAATCCAGGAGGGCAGGGTCTGTTTTTCTCACCCCCTTTCCCAATTTCCAAGGTGCAAAACCTTTATAGATACAGCAACCTGAATATTGTTATTTAAGTTACATATTTGTGAAAAAAGAAGGGTTTCCTCTCCTATTTACATACATACACATCCTAACTGCTGCAACCTGTTGGAAAGATTAGTGTATATTTAGTTTTACATGCATGAAATCTGTTGCTCCTCCTGCTTGTTCAACCACTCCTTCACTGTCTATCCGTACAGAAGTTCAGTGAGACAAAGCACCTCAAACATAAAGGTGGAAAACATGAGGTAACTCCCCCCGAACACACACACACACACACACACACACACACACAGGGAAGCTGTGTAAAGAAACACAAGATCGCATCTGTGCCTGCGCAGGAATGAGTTCAAACCAGGTTTGACAGGAATGTAAACCTCCAGGGCACAATCGGGACATTTTCTCCTCTAAAATCCTTACGTCAGCGTTATAAGACACAAACAAAATTAGAATGAGCAGCATCTTAAATAGGAAGGAGGGAAGGTGGATCAGCAGATCTAATCCAAACACTTTGAAGGAAAGGCAGCTTATATTTTATTTAAATTATTATGGGTGGGTTGAGCCCCACCACAGGATTTCCTGTCACATTATTTAACAGAACCCATAAACTTCCTTCAACTTTAACCTCAAAACTCAATGTTCAAAACACTGAATATTTGAGAATCTTACTTGAAATAATGGAAACAGCAGCAAAACACCATGATGTGCACTGGCTTAGAAAAACATGGCTCAAATGAAACATAATAAATATTGGATATTGGAGGGCGTTTAAAGCTGGCATGGATCGAGTGAGTTCATTCCTGATTTTCCCCGGTAGCTGCACCTCTACACTTACACACATTGAACATGACAAAATGCAGCGTGTTGAGATCTGTGGAGGATCAGCGAGGTTATTCCGCCGAACCGTGGTCATGCGCGCTGACGTCGGGTTTCGGAGTTGCTCCTCCACGTCCGCTGGTTTCCGTGGTTGCAGGTGTGGCCGAATCATGCTCCACAAGGGGAGAAGAAGAAAGTAGCTGGAGTCTGCAGCCGGATGGGGACAGAAATCTCTGTTTCTCTGCAGAATAAAAGCGCCTTTCCTCTTCAGTTTCTTTTCTTTTTTTCCAGTTTAGGAAGCAACTGAATCCTAAACAAGACATGGCGCAAATGAATGTGCACAGTTTGTTTACACACACACACACACACGCACGCACGCATACTTGTGATAGACTGCTCTACATGTGCAGTGCTGGAGAAGTAAACAAGGAGGCAAGGTCTTTTTCAGCAGCGTGGCCCAGAGGCTGCAAGGCCATCCTACATGTGAGGCCTGGAGAGGGGGGGGGGGGGGGTGCTTGTCCTTGTGCTGTCACTGTAAGTCACATGAACCCCCACCTTCTGCTGTCACAACACCCACAAACCCCTGACGGCCTGAGGCAGCTCATCACAGGCAGGGCTCCGGCCTCGGGCGCGGACAGCGAGCCCTTCCTCAACGGCTGCTGTTCTTTATGGCTTCCTTCGCAGCTACAATCAGAGGCGTCAGGCTGGAGAGAGGCTTCGCCAGCTTCAGGAAGGAATGCTGGAATGGCAGAAAAGACATTTTTTATCTCTGAAGTTCCACGAATGTTTTAATTAGACTAAATAACTAAGATACACCTTACCAAGTTGACCTGCTGCTGAAAGAGTTAAATCCAGTCAAGGTCAGCATATCTCTAAAAAAGCTAACATTTAATATAGGGTTGTGTTTAAATTACAGATGTCCCAACCAGCATTTTAGACTTCTGATCTCAATCCGATCTTTTAACTTCAAATCCGATCCGGCTTCGAGTCCCGATCCCAAAGTTTGCTTTTACTATTGAAATTCATAAAGCTGAAATACATTGTTGTAAATCCCATGAAATCAACTTCCTGTTTTTAGACCGGATGTAGTTTTATACTTCCGGTAGTTTTATTTTGTGGTGAATTGCGACTGTGAAGATGGACTCCAAAGTACGAAAAAGAACAGATCGATAGACGTGGATGAACAAGCTCATAGCAGACAGAGGTCTCCCTAGAAGGATTTAAACTCGCGTGAGCCGACAGGAGAGTGGAGCAGTTTGGCAAGTGTTGCAGACATCTTGAGAAAATCAAATTGCCGCTTGATTCATCATCCATTTGGTTGCCTTCTTTTGTAAAAACCCGACCATAAACAGGGCGAGACTATCCCACAGGAGAAGGAGCCCTCCACGGGAGTTTTACCCCTGGAAGTAGTATATGCCAACGTGCTCATGGTCTATTTTGGGAGGTCTGCAAGACTTGCCAGTTCTAATTGTCGATCTCTGATTGCTGAAAAATATGAAAAAAAATCAACCCAATTCAATCTCAGGATCGGGACATTCCTAGTTTAAACTGCTAAATTATTTGATTTAAAGTAAGTCTAAAATTCTTAGGAGGTGTTTTAATTAATTAATAGCCTGCCCCTCAAATAAATAGGGAGAAGGTGCATGACCATAGCTTACTGTATCAACACAACATAGAAACATCATTCAAACTTTAAAAGGGTCGTGGGAGATTGGATATCTCTATATTGAAGCTAATTTCTGATATATATTACTATGGCAACGCAAGTTACAAACAAACATGCCACACAAACATCATTGGAATGAATGTGAAAAGCCTAGAATTGAGCCAATAATCTAATTTTCTTTTTAAAGAGCAAGTCACCCCCTACCAGAGTCTAACTTCACTCCCACTTCATGTTTGAAAAATGCAACACATGCTGTTGCCTGGCAGACCGAGAGGGCAGAGCTGCTAACAAATACACACACACAGGCTCACGACAGCACTGTGACATCATAATGTACCAGTTTACATCATAGCATACCTCTTAGCCAATAGCGGTGGCAGATTTAAATTCAAATACAGTGTAGAGTTTTTACCTGACGACAGCGCAACACTGCCAGTTTTAGGCAGAATATTTAAATTTTAACTAAGATGCACTGAAGTGCCAAATTATTGACTACACGTGTCTGCAGCACGATTAGACACTCGTTTATTTAGTTTATCAGCAAAAAAAAAGTTTATTTGTGGTGACTTGCTCTTTAAGCATCAACACATTTTATTCTAGAAACATCATTCACATTAAAAATAGGTCACAAGCTAATGGACTCCAACATGTTGAAGTAGCTTTTTTGTATCTATTATAGTTTTGGTATAAACGCAGATAAAGTTTCAGATATGTTTTTGGGGTTCTCCTGTAAAAGCTTAATACAATTACAATTAATACACAGGGAGGAACAAAAGATTTGGAATCCCAAATCTTTTCTTTCAGTACCTTTTGAGTCCTTCAGTAAAAGTTGAGTAAAATTTAAATTAGGGAACTTTCCCTGAGATACACAGGGAATAAATGTATGGCATGATGACAACTTGAAACGACTGTAGTCTTTGAAAGGCTAAAACATGAGATTATATTCTGATGGGGAGGTTAGAGTTACGAGATTCACTTGTGCCAGGGTTACCTGGAGCAGCTCTTTTGCAGAGCCTCTGCGGTCCACGTCCATCTCAAGACAGCGGTTGAGGAAGTCCCTGAAGACGGATGAAAGTCTTTCAGGGTTCTGCAGCTCTGGAGTTCCATTGGTTGCTATTAGGTAAAGCGCCTGTAGAAACAAGTGTAGTCACACATCAGGGAACTTAGAAGTGTTAGTGTTTCTAAATCGCAACAATAATCTTAGCTTAAAGATCTGAAAGGAGTACCAAATAAAAAATGATTTTGGCTTCTGACTTTAATTTGATGTGATATTCTGTAATTTGGGTGTTTAAGGACCCAAAGACTTTACAACTTTGCACAGAGAAATAAAATATGTCATTTTAAGGCACTTCTGTCAAAACCAGATAAGATGTGGGCCAAAGTTGCCAAGCTGAAAGTTCTAAAGGTTCACATACAAATAAAAAATAACTAAAACATGAAAACACCTTTTATTTAACTGAAAATAAAGCATCTTGTGAAACAATCATGTGCTGCAGGTGTATTTACCCTGAGTGGATTCTCGTTCAGATAAGGTGGCTCTCCCTCCACCATCTCTATCGCCATGATTCCCAGAGACCAAATATCCACTTTGGGGCCGTAAGCCTTCCGAGTCACCACCTCTGGTGCCATCCAGTATGGCGTTCCCACCATGGTGCTGCGCTTGTTCTGCTCTGGGGTGATCTGGGCACAGAAGCCAAAGTCCGCTGCAGAAGAAAACATTTGTGATTACAGTGTCACTCACAAAACAAACACATTCATTCTTTCATCTATGGTGGATGAATTAAAGTAAAATATAAAAACATAAAACTCACTGAGCTTGACAGATCCATCCATTCCCAGGAGGATGTTGTCACTTTTTATATCTCTATGGATAACTTGGTTGGAGTGTAGGAAGTCCAAGGCTTGAAGACACTATAAAGACAGACAGGAAAACAAAGTGACAGCATCTACTTTTATAAATAGATTTTATATTTCTCAGCAGGAGGTTGTGTTCTGTGAGCTTTTGTACCAAACTGAATGTTGAGACCATCCCATTATGGGCCTTGGATGCAGTGGGAGTTTTTGCTGATGTCTAAACTTGGCCTCTTACCTCTCTGCAGACCGCAGCGATCTGGCCCTCGTCCATGCACGTCTCAGTCACTACATCTGTCAACGAGCCTCCAGCCAAATACTCCATCACCACCCACAGCTCGTCTCCCACCAAGTAGCTGAGAAAAGGATGAAAGAGTACAAATAAAGAGATGAAAAGTAGCCCGTGGTGTTGCCGTGACCCCCGGTGAATGAGGAGTGAATGTTTGTGGCGGTATCAGGCTGAAACCGGAGCTGAGACAACATACTTGAATGCTGATTATTTCTTTATGTGAGCACTAGGGGGCAGAAGTGTTCATCACTCCGACATCAAACAACTGTTTGATAGGGGAAAGGCAGAAAAAGAAAGCAGCAGCCGAACAGGAAGTGAAAAGGTGGTTCAGAGGATTCTTCAATGTCATTATGATAAGAATGTTCCTCTGCTATAATTAGTACACAGCTCGACAGAAATATTGCTGTGCATTTACTCTACACCTGAGGAAAATCTTCCTTTATCATATTTATAGATGAACTTAGCACCACTGTTTGTGTAGACCTCTGATAACCGACTTGTATGTCATCAAGCTGATGAATATATTTCGTTTTGGAGACTTTATTGGATAAAACACATCTTAAAGCAGCAAGAGTTTTCCCCTTTAGGGAATTATAAATGATTATTATTATATAGGACTTTTGAGAAACCCATAAACGTGATATAAAGTAGGCAATATGTCTTTTTTCTTTTGCTAAGCCTGTTCCCATTCCGTAGAGCCCCATGAAATTTGAACTGAGGGCCACTCAGCATTCGCCAATAGCATTAGACACTCACTTATGTACAGATGTCAATCACAGAGCATGTGAAAGTGACAGAGTGCCTAGACTGCACCTAAAGTTGGCGACATTTCTTGCAGACAAGTTTATATGTGTGCTTATATGTATATGTTGGGGGTGGGAATTTACAGCATTACTTACGATCAATTAGAAAAAAATGACACATTAACAAATATTACAGCTTGAGCCAGAGCGAAAACATTTAGCATCAAAACATGTGCCCTATGTATAGTAAATATCATCAAGCTGCACCTCTGAAAGAACTGCAGAGCCTGGGCTGCAAGACCATATAAGCCTTTTGTATGTGCTCCAAACACAAATATAACTACAGTTCAATTATTCATAACAAATCGTTCTTCATGAAGAAAAGAAAGAAAAGAAAATACAACTTTTTACTGTTATGTGTTGTAGTTGGTAGACAGCAGGCAGACAGTACCTTTATCCAAGTGAACGTGATTACAGCAAGATTGACAAGCATAATCGCAGCGTTCATCTTGTAACCCTCAGCAGAACTTCCCCTGAACTCTACACTACACCGTATCTATCTATCTATCTATCTATCTATCTATCTATCTATCTATCTATCTATCTATCTATCTATCTATCTATCTATCTATCTATCTATCTATCTATCTATCTATCTATCTATCTATCTATCTATCTATCTATCTATCTATCTATCTATCTATCTATCTATCTATCTATCTATCTATCTATCTATCTATCTATCTATCTATCTATCTATCTATCTATCTATCACTCAGTTGGCTGACTAGAGGTGTGTGTTCATGAACGAGAGGCGTTGCTTCAGCATAATCACAGAAGTGTGGAGAGGGGCTAAAGGTGTAAAACATTTTTCTGCCTTCAGATGGTGCCCTTGAAGAAAAATCTCCAGGTTTCTGCTTTAAATGCAAATCTGATGGGAATTTCAGGATCTTGGCATTCCATAATATAGACATTTTTAAGGTTTTCTGTTATTTCTGTATGTGTTCAAAAAAACTCACCTGTCCAGGTAGTTGACTATGTTAGAGTTCTTGTTTTCCCTCATCACTAAGATCTCATTGATGATCAGCTCTTTCTTGGGCTGCTGCTGCAGGTTCATCTGTTTGATGGCCACCTGAAAGACAAACATAAAAAAAATAACGTAGCAATTTGACAAACGTGAGGGTTTAAAATCAGAAGCAATGTCTGAATTTACCTCCTGACCAGTGGCTATGTCAATAGCAGTGTAGACGGTGCCAGATGCTCTGATGGGACGAAAACAACAAAATCAGTGAGGATCAATGTTAATAAATAAAGGAGCACCGATACACAAAAACAAGGCTTTTGCCAGATTTAGCCTAAAATCTACAAAAGACTAGAGATGTCCCAATGCAACTTATTTCACTTCTGATACGATACCGATATCAATCCAACATGATATCAGTGCAAATCACTTTACCTATTTCATAGTGTGGGATGTATAAAAGGCTTGATCAAGTAATATTACTCAAACAGAAAAGTAAAGCTAGCAACAGTAAGTATAAAAAGCTGACCAATTTTTTATTAACCTTTGATCGCATAAATGTGAACAACTGAGGTTAGGGACAAGTAAAAAAAAAAAACCACAATATTGTTCACTGACCAACTGCTACAAGTCAAGTGTCTAAAGTTTCAATTTCACACACAATCCTCATGCAACGTTTTGTGATCCTGCTTCGAATGCACGGCGAGGTTGGACGTATTCATCTTCCCCGGTTCTGTTCCACCACGGGAAACTTGTGCATGACAAGTGTTGCACTGAGCCTCTTTTTCTGACTAACGAAAAATACAGTCACATGGCCGACATGGTTCCTTGCTGCTTTGTTAGCACACACTGTTCTGATCACGTGGACTTTGCACGCTGGATCTAGGCGCTGCTGGACAGAATTGCTGGCATGGAATTTAAAGCGGAGCGTACTGCTAATATTGGAGATTTTTGATTCAGTCCAATATAATCCAGTGGTGTTATTGGGTCGATATCCAATATCAGTATCGGAACGGGACATCCCTACATTGTTTTTAACTGATAACAGACAATTTAAATACTTAATTATCTAATAAACCAAGAAACCAATGGAGTCCTGTTGCCTTCATTCAAACTCCTTAGCAATATTCAAATCAGTGAATAATATATTAACATCGTACTCTTGCATGTGGACCACACAAAATCCCTCAGAGGACTGAAAAGGGCCCACAGGCTACACTTTGTACCTCCCTTCATTAGATAAAAATGGACTAAGGTTACAGCCACACTTAACGTGCATTAGTTCGGCCCACTCGTTACGTTTCTGTTATATGAGAACAACTTGATTCCTTTGATATGAAACATCCAAAACTCAACCTGACTGGAAAACTGTTCCGGTGCTACCTTAATGACCTTCTGACTCACAGTGATGCAGGGGACTGTTCTGTTCTGGTCCTGCTGGACCTGACTGCAGCCTTTGACACTGTTGACCATCACCTGCTACTGGAGAGGCTAAGAGACTGGGTAGGCCTATCAGGAACTGCTCTGGAGTGGTTCTCCTCTTATCCTTCTGAGCGTTCCTTTTCTGTGGCCGTCTCCAAGTTTAGGTCCTCCACCACCTCTCTTACCCATGGTGTCCCACAAGGTTCTGTGCTGGGGCCTCTGCTCTTCCTCTTCTATCTGCTTCCTCTTCAGCACATCCTGAGCTCCTTCAAAGGAATCTCCTACCATCTTTATGCAGATGACATCCAACTGTACATCTCCTTTAAGCCCCATGAGATGTCTAAGCTGCAGCTGTTACACACCTGCTTAGACTCTATTAAAACCTGGATGGCTGGGAGCTTTCTTCAGCTGAATGAAGATAAGTCTGAGATCCTCATCTGTGCCCCAGACAAGCTGGTTCCCAAAGTCAGAGACTCTCTTGGTCAGCTTGCTTCTCACACCAAACCTTCCGTCAGGAATCTTGGCGTGACCTTTGACCCAGCTCTCACCCTGGATTCTCATGTCAGTTCTCTTGTTCGCTCTTCCTTCTTCCATCTCAGGAACATTGCTAAGCTGAGTCCCATTCTGTCCCGCTCTGAACTTGAGACAGTTATCCACACCTTCATCTCCTCACACTTAGACTACTGCAACTCTCTTTTCACGTGTCTGAGTAGAACCTCCCTGAACCGTCTACAGGTGGTTCAGAATGCCTGTGCTCGGCTTCTGACCAAGTCCTCCAAACACACCCACATCACCCCGCTTCTCCTCCAGCTTCACTGGCTGCCAGTCAACTTCAGGGTTCATTTCAAGATCCTGGTTCTGGTCTATAGGGCCTTACATGGACAAGCACCATCTTACATTGGTGATCTTCTTAGTCCCTACACCCCCAGCAGGTCCTTGAGGTCCAGTGATCAAAGCCTACTGGTTGTGCAGCGCACCAGGCTAAAGACCAAAGGTGACAGATCATTTGCTGCTGTGGCCCCCAGACTCTGGACCTCTCTCCCCCTGAGCCTGAGATCAGTGGACTCAGTGGACTCCTTTAAAAAGCAGCTGAAAACTCACTTGTTCAAGCTGGTTTTGGTGTGACCTTCATCACCCTCTCCTTGTTTTGCTCTCCCTATCTATTCCACCTTCCTCAGGATCCACTGATTTCCCTCTTTCCTATTCACTCTCTCTCTTTCTTAACATTTTTTAATCACAAATGTCTATTTTTTGCTCATTTTAAATATATTTTAATCATTTTCTAGATTATTTTTTATATTTTACATGTTTTGTTTTTGTGAAGTGCCTCGTGATTTTTATCTTGAGAGGAGCTATAGAAATGATATTTTCTTCTTCTTCTTCTTAACTCTTGTGGTCTGTGTAAGCATTCATCCAGCGTTCATTTACACCTCCATCTACTGCAAACTGAAGCTGCCTCTTCTTCCCCTTTCCCCTCACTTACTGTCACACTCTATAAATAATAAAGCAGAGTTCCTGGTAGCAATAAATACAAGATAACCTCAACAGGGAGTAAACACACAGCTAGCCACTGTTTCAGGCATGTCTTGGTCAGATATGGAAATGTAGAGCATGTGAGGGCAGATTTGAACCATAGCATGTTTATCTGTCCGTGTGTGTCACGCATGAGCAGATAAACTTTAAAGAACAGGGTAGAGGGGGATGCGATCTTGCTTATGGCCTTTTTTGGATACAGATCTCATTTCCTGTTCGTGGAAGGTCGGACTTACCCTTGTCCTATTTTCTCGAAGCGTGTGTACTTCTTTTTGGGATCCCCCACGCTCACGATACTCCCTGAGTCAGAGGGAACACATAAATAATGATTCTCCTTTGCTCCTCAAGTTGCATTCTGGTCATTTTAGTTAGAGCTACTTTCCAGACAGGAGAGGTCAAGAAAAGTTCAGAAGAGTTGAAAAAAAAAGTACTTTTGTCTAATTATTGTTCCAGTTTCTCTTACACAACTCATGACCACTACAGAAAGCAGAAACCAAACATTTTGGGTATTTTCTGTCAAAATAGATTCAATGATTGAATCTGAACTTATAAACACAAACTCTGACACGTGTAAGGACCTTTTATCAGACTTAAAGAGCAAGTCACCCCCTACAATAAACTCACTTCACTTCCACTTCATGTTTGAAAAATGCAACAAATGCTGTTGCTTGGCAGACCGAGAGGGCGGAGCCGCTAACAAATACACACACACACACACACAGGCTCACAATGGCATTATGACATCATGATATACCAGATGACATCATAGCATACCTCTTAGCCAATAGCGGTGGCAGATTTAGATTCAAATACAGTGCAGAATTTTTCCCTGACGATGGTGCAACACTGACAGTTTTAGGCAGGATATTTGAGTTTTAACCAAGATGCACTGAACTGCCAAATTATTGACTACACGTGTCTGTAGTACGATTAGACACTCCTTTATATAGTTTATCAGCAAAAAAAATGTGATTTGGGGGTGACTTGCTCTTTAAACAATATGATTGTTAGAGAAATATAAAAAAAGGTTTCCTTCATTATATTTAACTATAAAAATAGACGTTATCAATTAAAGATACATACTGAGTCTCTCCAAAATCTCCTCATCTGTCATTTTGGACTTTTTCCTCTGCCGGTCCGTGTGGCGGTACATTGTATTAGAGGTATTCTCTGGTTGGACCTGCGACTCTGGCGGAGTCACCACTTCCTTGACCGGTGACGGAGGCTTTGGAGGCTCCATGACGGAGCGTGTGTAGATCTGCATCGGGGAGGGGGGGAGGGGGTCAGGATGAGTCAAGCCCTTCATTTAAAAGGATCCCAACTTCAGCAACCACTGAACTCACTGATTTGGTGTGCTCCGGTCGAGGGGCGATGACTGGGGGCAGCTCATCGTCATCATCCTCTTCTTCCTCCTCCTCCTCCTCCTCTTCCTCCTCTTCCTCATCCTCCTCCTCGGACACGGGCGGAGCGATTGGGGGATCTGTTGTTGATGTTTTGGCACCCTGGATGGTAGAGAGGTCATTCGTTTTGATGAAAAAAGCTCTCGTGTCACACTGTTTTGTGTTGTTTCCACCCGGTGTGAGCAAACCACAATCCCCAAAGCAGCCACCATTAAGTCTGAACCATGAACCAGATCCAGATGCTCACCAAATAAACCACGTTTTTCAAAAAGAAACATAAAATATGAAGCTTTTCTAGGAAGAATAAAGAAAAGTTGAGGATTAATAATCATGAGGGATCTAATAATAGCAAAGTAAAGCGTTAGAAATGGAGTGAGAGCCAGAGGGACAAGAGTGAGGGGGGATTCAGTCGTTTATCAGAGGAAGAGTCGGGGTATGGGAAGGGGAAAAAGGGATGACAATTTCACATTTAACTGCTTTATAGGAAATATAGTGCATTATGTTGAAACTTGTTTATTAATTCTGATTAATAAGTCACAGGCATGTTTATAATGTCAAATGAGCTACCCTCTTCATCCAAGAACTACACTGGCCTTGGATCTTCTTCCTCATATGGAATGGAAACACTTCCCCCGCGTCATGCATTAGTGAAGCAGTGAAGCTTAGTTCTGGTGTGAAAAAAGGGGGGAAAAAAGAGTCTGTCTGGAGTAAGGTCCCAGAGCCGCGTTCAGACAAACCGGGCCTCTGACTGGTTCTGAGACCAGGCCAAGACTGCAGTGCAGAAAGAGCCTGAGCAGGTTTTCTAAGCAGCATGCATTCATGTCTAAAATGGTGATGAGGTTGGAGGAACTCTGTCAGCAATGTGGGCTCAGACATGCAGGTTAAAAGGATATTTCACCCAATCTGAATTTCTGTGTGAAAAGTTTTAATAATTAAAGGTGCATAAAGTAAGAATGACATCCTGTGGTCAAATTTAGGTACTGCAGTCTGTGTATCAAAGAAAACCATTTGGTTGATAGTTACAGATCAGGGCAAGAAGACTCTAGATCAGCGGTACTCAATAGGTACAGTAGATAACCATGTCACGGTAATGTTGAGTTGTTGGCAATTGAAAAAGCAGCTTTGGATTATTTTAGAGCCAACAGTCTTTTATTTCTAATTCACTGTTAGCATTGTTAGTTTCGCGTTAACCTCTAGCCTTCTTTACCAGGTATCGGAGTAAAACAAAAGGATGTCACGATCCCAGTCCTCCAGACATCCACTTTGCACAAGACATTACCTGAACTCCACTTCCCAGCATTTCCCGCACCAGTTTCCATCTCTCCACGTCATCACGCTCACCCTATTTCAGGAAGTCCCTCACAACAATCGGAGCTCAGTCGTCGCTCTATATCCGTGGCTTTAGCATTCGCGTTTTGGGTTGGGTAATGGCGTCTAACACGGTAGCGTATTTTAAGTTAGTTTAGCTTTTATTTTTCCAGCGCGTCGGCTCACATGGTCACGTTGCACGCCTGGAGCTCCCATGCTCGCCTCGCTCAGTGGCTTCCTGACTGCTGCTACTCATTATCCACGCCTGGTGGTCACAGCTCACTCCTTTCCTGTCCGTCTCTCAGTTCCATGCCGAACAACTCAGGACTCCTGCGCCCACCTCATCCAGCTGCAACTTAGACAAGCCTCTCGGCTCATTACGTCACGCCGGTGCTCCCGCGCTCACTTCATCCTTTAGCTCCCTAGCCGTTCCGGCTTCTTGAGTCATACCGGGCGGTTATAGCTTTCAACTGGACCTGTCGTCGTGCCTTCCAGATTCTTGCCGGACAACCCTGAGCTTCCACGCTCACCTCAACCAGCTGCATCTAAACAGTAAGCCTGTTCCTTTACTTTCTGGAACGTTGCCACGTCCTCGTTTCCCTTCGAGGTTCGTGTTGACGTCCCTAGATTAATGGTGTGTAAGACATCTCCCATCACTAGCATTTCACTCTGCTTGCTATGTTGAGCTAAGGTGAGGAGTGTGACTAAGGATGCCATGGCTGCTGACGGGTATAAGAAATGACTTCTGGGCTGCACCGTTTGCTGGCCTCCATTTTTTCCACAACGCTACTGCTTTTTGCCGGCTGGCACTGGGATACATATGCCGGTGCAGTAGCATTTGCTGGTGCAGACTTGGCAAACCCAGGGGCTGAAAAATGATTGGCTCGGGAACCAGGAAGTATGGAGGTGGGACAGATTGTACAATTACATTTACATTTTACACTTACATCAGTTTGGACTGGGCCAGGTGCGACCAGGTTTTGTTTACACAGCCTTCTTAGGAATGCAGCCAATGAAATAGACAGGGCGAGCCTGTTAAGTAGCATGGAGCAGTCTGTAGTGTTCTAAATAAACGCCACTAGTGAGTAGCAGGCGTGAGCAGTGGAGACTCTGACATGAAGCACACAGCTTCCTACTCTCACTAAACAGCAGTGCTGGTGTGGGCTCCTCTCCCATTCAAGAGTGCGGTTAGTCTGGGCTGCATTCGGAGATGTTTACCCCACTAACAGTTGGGTTTGTATGAACAATGCATGGATAACACCAATGTAAATGCAATTACCCAACCAGGGCCAGACTGAGTTGACCCAAGTGTAAACAGGCCAAAAGTCCTTCTATTGCTTTTTAATAGGAGAATAACTGGCAACCCCCCAGCTGGCTGAGAAGCAAATCTGTTTCAATGTGACCTCCCTTCCAACAAGATAGAGACATTACACTGTTTTGTGATTATATCACTATATAATTCTTACTTATTGCACCTTTAAAATCTTAGGAGAGAAATAGAGTTTAAATACTTCAGGACTGATCAGCTAACAGCTAAGAATATTGCTGCCATCCTAAACAGCTCAAATATGACAAGTTCACGCATGTCATTTTATAAACAACCATGTAAGGGTTTTAAGAAACAGCTGTCAAATTTTGGAGATTCAGTTTGTTTTAAAATGGCAGTAACCCTCTTTAGACTTGGCTATTTTGGGGGGGGGGGGGGGGGGGAAACCCAGGAATAATTTATATATAGAAAAAAATCACCAAATGTTGAAAAACGTCTTTTTTTTGTGGGTTTTGGAAATAAATTGCATTGATTTAAAGTTACAAGTAGCATATTCAGAAGGGCTGAAGAGCTACACGTGGCCTAGAATTAAGTTATACCCAGGTTGAGTCCTAAATGATTAAACTCTGTTTCAGGTGAAGAAAATGATTTTAACTTTTGACCGAAACATTCTGTAAAAGCTGAAAAATCCCCTCAATAGTCAAAACGACCCTTTGTTGCAGGAACACTCTGCAATCAAAAATAAGTTAAATGTGTGTTTTTCCGAGTATAATAAGCGTATCTAAAACACTTCAAGCTAATCCTGCCAAATAAAACTCCCATGAAATATTAACACAAAGAGTGATGATGCCTCTGAAGTTGAATGTTCACAGAGAGCCTGATGGCCTCGTCTGCATTTGGTGATCAAAGCTGAGCTTGGAGGCCGATGCAGAGATACGTCATGTGGAAAGTAATATGGAGGAGTTACCTTGTCATATAATGCGCTGCAGGTTCTAAGGCTGACAGGAGGCCCAGAAGACAGCAGTCGGTTCTGAATGTGAAGGTTGAAAATGGGAGGATTTACTCAAAACAAACCCACACAAGTGTGTAAGACTAAATTTCAGAGGAGGGGGGAAGAGGGAGCAAGGAGGGGGGTAGCAGTTAAGGGGGAGGACTTCATGTCCATACATCGTGTTGTCCTAACACACAGAATGAGCAAAGGACAGGACTGTCCACGAGAAGCCTTCAACAACATTCATTAAGAGAATTTAGATGTTTGTCCTGAAGCCTGCAGACAATAAGGCTTAATTTCACTCCACAGTCCAAACGGAACATATTAGCGTAATTAGATGAAATCTCCATTATTGTATCTCCTCCTGCAGTCCTCGTTTCGCTGCTTGATGAAGAACTTCATTCACATTTTGTTGTGCAGCTGAGATTTGTTAGGCAACTTTGGTCACCTTCATAACAGGATGCGAAGTTATATCATCCTGGAGAATTCTAACTGACTTCTGTATCATTTATGACTGCTTGGATTACTTAATTATGGCCAAATCCCCAAAAATGGTTCAAACACAGATTTCAAGTAGATGATTCCCTATGAAAAACCTGAAAATCACAATGGTGAGAATTCTTCTTTCAAATAGGATCAACTTGTTTACCTCCATATTTCAACTTTATGGTTTTGAGCTCAAACCATTGGCCAAAAGAAGAGGAAACACTAAATAAACAAGATCGATTGTGTGCTGTTGTGATCTACTGGGCAGTGAAAAGCCTCCTAAACATGACTAAGCAAAAATGAAACTGTTACTAAAGAGCTCTGTGGTGACGTGTTAGAACTGGTGAAGAGAATAAATGATTCAAGTCCGTTGGCTTCTTCCATAGCAGAGTCTGCAGAGAAATCCAGAGAACTTCCTTTAACCCTTCACAATAAAGGTCTGAAACATGGACTCGTACTTCTAAACATGTGAAGCGCATTAGATTAGTTCTCTAACTATTTGATAAACTTCATTTGTTTAGAGGTAAATGCAAATGGCTGGGACTCTTATTATGAAGGATTAAAGGAAGTTATTTAAGTTCCTCCATGGGTGGTGCTGTGTAAGGAGCCAAACCTGCACCAAACAGTGAAAAAGTGATAGATTTTTATAGTTTACAAACTAAAACACACCCAGAACCATCTTTTACAACAATAATCAACAACAACAGCAGCAGCAATACTGCTAAGTATAATAATAATAGAAACAACAAATCCGGTTAGGTTCAGCAGCACAACATGGCTTACTTCCCAGGACCATTTTCTCAGCATTTTGAACTCTACCACAAGTTGATGCACCAAGCATGATGGGCTCTTCATGAAGTTTGTATTGTATGCTGGAAACATGGGAGTGATGGAGTTTCCAGTCAGGTGAGACCCACTCACTGTCTGACAGTTACTGTTGCTACATGGTTAAATAAAAACTTACCAAAGGAAAAACAGGATAAACGATAAAAACCACAACATTAAAGCATCAAAACATCCTTCATCAGAAACAGGCATTTAAATTAAAGGAATAGCAATCGATGATTTTCTTCCGGGTGGATCACGTCAACCATTGGTCCGCAAAAATGTCAATTTCTGGTGAAGCCAATCCTGGGTTAGTTTTCACTTCCTGCACATGCGTACTCTGTGCAGCCCCGTGATCTCATGGAAATCAGGAAGGGGTTAATGCGGTCCAGTCCGCTCCCCACAGACGCCGCTGTTGCCGGTTTTCTGCTCGAGAGGTAAGCTAAAGTTTTGCATGCTATTTTTAGAGCCTCTTATTATACATTACAGCCAGCAACTACTTGTAAACAGGCGCTGGGAAAGTGTTGCGCAACGTGGAGAGGGCGGTTCTTTTTTGAAATTGAGAAACATCGATTGCTATACCTTTAAGCCTTTCATTTCACATTTACAAAATAAATTAATTCCTTCAATCGATAAATATTCATTTATAGAGCACCTTTCACTGTATCTGTGGAAGCCCAAGGTGCTGAACATAACAGATTAAAATAAAATAGAGTTATGAAAAGTCCACATACAAGCATAAACACAGGATAGAATATATATACATATATATACAAATATATATACATTAATATACATATATATATACATTAATATACATATATATATATATATATATATATATATATATATATATATATATATATATGCACATATGCACATACATACATACATAATAGAAGGATAAGACACATAAAACCAAGTCACAAAAATGCCAAACGATTAAAATTACTCTTCAAGCGACTCTTGAAGACATGGAGTGAGGGTGACTGTTTTTAATGCTGAGTGGCAGCTCACTCCAGAGGGATGGAGCCAAGACCAAGGAAGCCCAATCTCCTCTAGATCTGTATCGGGAGTGAGGAACAGCTCAGCCAAGCATAGAGATCGTGAAGGGGCGTGACGTGTTAATAATGCTGCCATGTATGGTGGAGCACCACCATATTAAGACCGGAAGACAAAGCAAAGGACCTTTAATTTCGCCTGAAAGACCACAGGAAGCCAGTGTAACAGTGACAGCACAGGAGTAATATGTGCTGATTCCCTCGTCCCTGTCAGAAACCTGGCTGCCGAGTTCAAAACCAAATGGAGACGATTTATAACTGCCTGGCTCAACCCAACATATAGAGTATTACAATAGTCGAGCCTTACGACGCATGGATGGTCATCCCTTTTCCTAGAGAATGTGTAGCTTTACAACTTAAACCAATTTAAACATTCACCTGCTACGTTGTGGTTTAACTCTCTGGAGGCAGGCGTCGCAGATTTACAACGCTAAAACCTACCTACCTGGGGCCTTATTTATCAAGCTTGCTTACACACAAAACAGGGTCGGAAAACTGCGTAAGCAACTTTCCACGCAAACTTTGGGATTTTTGAAAGAAAACTTAGCGAAAAAATGTGCGCACCTTTAAGTTGACTAAGGACCTGGCTTACGCACATTTTGGACATGGAGAGCACCTGCAGTGCTGCTGCTGAGAAGATACAATTATGAAATCCAGCAGCATTATCACTTGTACTGCTTCGTTTTCACACAGAACAAGACCCCCCACACACACATACATGCGCGCGCACACACAGCCTGAAGTGCAGAATACGGAATGCAGAATATCAGCAGGGGGACAGATTGAGACAGAATGTCATGTGTCTGTGACAGTGTGTGTCCTGTCACTGTGACCCAATTGATCATGTGCCCTGGCTTCTTGAATAAGGGAGATCTCTGTTTGGCTGACTGGTTAGCACGCATGACTTACACCCAAGAGTCTGGGGATCGAATCGCGATTGGACCATTTTTTAATATCTGCCACAGATCTCTCTGAAGAATTCACAACATTGACGGCTTCAGCAAATGTGCCACTCCGTGGATTTTCTCTTATTTGTTTTGGAAAAGCACTTCCTTTCATTTCCCCACCTCACCCACAGGTACCTCAATTTCTGCTTCTGTGAAATAGCGCTTCCTTGATCTGTCTTGACATACAGTCGCCATCGTCACTGGCGGAGCGCTGCAACAGCCAGCTTATGTATGTGCATGAGATCCATAAGGCACTTTGCATTGACTATATATGGCAGTAAGTGGGCGTGGTGAGGGCGGGATGTGACTAAAATGCAGCTGAGAAACATTCTCGTTAATCTCCGATTTATGAAGCGGATATTGCGTGCAGCTGTGCGTACTCCATGTTTGATAGATCACAAACCTACTTGGCGTAAGTACTTTTTTTTGCTGAGCTTAAGTACGGTTTTAGTAAGGATTCTACGCAACGTTTGATAAATGAGACCCCTGGTTACTCCACATACATATTTCATGAGCATTTTTTAACTCAGAAGTACCCCTGAAGTACGATTAGAACAATCTGTCAGAGCTCATCAAGTGAGGTGATTGTGTCCTCAGAAAACAGACGGTTTTCTTCTTCAGATCAGTTCTTGGCAGCTCTTCTGTTAGCTCAGGATATCAGCAGCATGGAAGCCAACAGCTGAGTCACCTCTGCAGGAGACTGATCATGGTGACAAGACTGAGATTCCTCTAAATGTCTCTGCTGGACTAGCACCAAGTGACCACCACACCCTTTTACCCCTCACTTCCCATCACGCCATGTGTCTGCATGAGGACATCCCAGCAGAGCTTCCCTTAGGCAGTAAATCTAACTCCTCCTCACAGAGAGAGACATTCAAAGCATAAAAAGAGGTCAGACCAGGAGGAGTCTTTCTATATGCAGTGAGGGGAAGCTTTATGTGCATTTTAAAATCTGGTGGGTGAAAATAATAATAACAGTAACAGGCAGCAATAACTCGTTCAGTTGCCACCAGTTTTGTGAATGAGCTGCAAAACATCCTGACATGTGTGCAAAATTCAGATTGGATCCTCTTATGATGGTAGCAAACCTCTAGGGAGGAAAACAGATGCACTTGTGGTAAAAAGAAAGACCACTGCCTCTCAGCTGTAGATTTTTGTGAATCAGAACGTAATAAAAATGATCCAATCTTTACCGGTGTAAAAACATAATTATTCTAATCTAAACTCAACTGTATGAAAACAAATCGATTCCACCCTGTTGTTTGGTGTTAATTAGAGACAAAGGGGTTGGGGTTAGGGTTAAGATCACTCTAGTCATGCTGAGGTCTGAACTTTGACTGATCACCTAGCTGCTGTTTTCTAATCCAGTTTCACAGATGGTTTCACATCAAGATGCCCATACCATCAGCCCTCCACCACCGTGCTGACTGCTGGTGTCAGATACATCGTTACGTTGTGTTTGGTTTTCATCAAAGCTGTGCATTATGGTAAACGTCTCCACAGTGGAAGAATAAGATGAGAGGACAGAAGATATTAATTAACCAGTCGATCTACGTCCCTACCCTTATCTATGGTCACAAGCGTTGGTTAGCGACTGAAAGAATGAGATGGCAGATACAAGCGGCTGAGTTTTCTCTGCAGGGTGTCTGGGCTCTCCCTTATGGTTCATACTATGGTCAGCTCGGTCTGGCCCTGGTAGGGTCAGCGCACTTATATCAGCGCTGTCCATGTGGAGCAAATCCCGGTTTTGGCTCTGCTTCCCTGTGGTTCGTTTCGTGCTGAGCTGATCCCACACACCCACCTATGAACTCATTGGCCAGCTTAAGTTATGTCACTCATGCCTACCTACGCAGCAGGAGCCACTGGTTGGCCTGGCGGTGTGCATGTGATGTCAATATGCCCGACCAAACAGAAATTTTAGACAAAGAAATTTTTACATTTAAATCACACCCTGACTATGCTCAGGTAGACTCCACCAGCAGTGGCTTCCTGCATACACAATTCACTGGAAATCTGAATGCAGCATCCCTGACTGCAACTCGGACCGGGAACAGCTGCAGTGCAAGGACTGACCGTCTGCTGTGAGTGTTCATGGGTCGGAAAGGAGCCCACAGCAGCACCACTGCTCAGTGAAATGAGCAGGAAGCTGTGTGCTTAATGTTACAGTCTCCAAAAGAAACACGCTAGCTTTTGTTGACTAACTTGTGGCGCTTAGGAAGGACTCCACGGACTTGTCCGCACCAGTCTAGGGGAGCCCGCCCGTGTCCTTGACCACGTCTGCGTGCCCAAGAAGGTCATGTAAACGCAACCGGGCCGCGCAGGCTGTACCCAGCCAGCCCAGCCAGAGGTGACCCCAGTGTAAATGAGCCATTAGAGATGAGGTGAGAAGCTGGGCCATTCAAGAGGGGCTCAGAGTAGATCTGCTGTGTCTCCACACTCAAAAGGAGCGAGTTGAGGTGGCTCGGGCATCTGGTCAAGGATGCCTCCTAGATGCCTCCTTGGTGAAGTTTTCCGGGCACATCCAACCAGGAGGAAACCTAAAAACCCATGACATGCTGGAGGGACTATTTTCAACGCTGGTCAGGGAACGCCTTGGGATTCCCCAGAGAAGCTGGTCCAAGTCCCTGGGGAGAGGAACGCCTGGATCCCTCTGCCTAAGTTGCTGCCCCCATGACCCGACCCCAGGTAAGAGAATGGGTGGATGGACCCTCACATTAGTCTCATCTTTCTGGTCTTATGGTTTATTCAGAGGCAAGAAACCTAAGCCATGCGGTCATTTTCCTTTTAGAGAAAATAGGATTTCTCCTCAGAGCCCTTGAGTTGGTTGCTACTTTTTGATCAGACCTTGGGCTGGCCTTACTGGGACTTCTGGGAACACAGACAGCTGCCTTAAACCATTTTAACCAGTGAATAATCTTTTTGCAGTAGAATGATAGACACCAATTTGTTAGGAGATGACCTTTAACCTTTCTCAGCTTGACCTGCAAACTGCCCAAACTCATGCTTTAATAGAAGAGCATAAACTGATGATCAGTTAATATTTGATTATTCCCCCAACACACACACACACACACACACACACACACACACACACACACACACACACACACACACACACACACACACACACACACACACACACACACACACACACACACACACACACACACACACACACACACACACACTTTTTCATTTTGGCTTCTTTTCTGGTGGAATCTGTTCTGTTTTTTTACATTTGAGGTTAAATTTGAATCAAATCCAAAATGGATCATTTTCACATAATATTTCAACTTACCTACAAAATGAAAAGCTTTCACCAGTTTTAGTTAAATAGATGACTAACATTTAAAAAAATCATGATTTTGGCAAAGGGTTAGGTAAAACGTCAAGAAAACATAATAATAATAATAAAAATAATAAATACAGAAATAATAACAAAGATTTTACAGCCAACATTCATCAAAGTGGGTTTAGGGTCATAAAAACTCACCAGAGAGTTTGCTGCTATGTATCCATGTGCTGTCTTGTCTGAAATAAAAACAAATAATTTGCATTAAACACATAATTGATTTTTACGATTAATTTATAAATATTTGTAAAATAAAAATTCTTGTTTGAGCTTACCTCCTGAGGTGAAGCTCATGTATTTCTGATTGTTGACGGTCTCTTTGGAGTCGTAGAACTTCAGCACGTCCAACACGGCCTGCGGGTTCTTCTTCTGCTCCAGCTTAGTGATGTTCGAGGTCTGCAGGAGCCGTGCCCATTGCTCCGGGATTCCCTGAACACACACACACAGGTTACATTCGAACAGGAACATGTAAATGGAGTTTTAGAATAGAATAGAATAGAATAGAATTTGTTGATCCCACAGTGGGGAAATTCACTTGTTATAGCAGCACCAACACTTAAGAGAATAATTTGAGGAAAAATAATAACAAAGACATAGGCAGTAATCTAGTATTAAAACATTCAACCACTAAAAACCATAAATAAAAAATGAAAAACCAAAACTACGCAGCATACTGTAAGGGACACAGACATGCAATGTAAATCTGGTATTGCACAAGTATTGAACACATACTGAGTATTGCATTGGTGGTGTTGTGTACCAGGATAATGCCGGTACCAGTTAAGCTGGGGAGTTCTACACTCTTACTGCAGGGGGGATGAATGACCTACGGTAGTGTTCTGTTTTACTTCTGGGATGTCTCAGTCTGCTTCTGAAGGAGCGGTCCATGGTCTCCACAGTGGAACACAGCGGATGGGAGGGTTTTTTAAGATGGAGGTCTTCTTCCCAGCATCCTCCTTTCACACGTCTCCTCAACTGTATACAGTGAGCAGCTAAGAACTGAGCTAGCTTTGTGAAGTAGCTTGTTCAGTCTCTTCCTGCCTCGGTCAGAGCTGCCTGCACCCCAACAGACCACAGCAGAGTGGATAACAAAGCCAACCACAGAGTGAAAAAACGATTTTAGCAGTTGGGAATGAACTCCGAAGGACCTCAGCCTCCTCAGGAGGTGGAGGCGGCTTTGGGCCTTCTTATTCAGAGCATCTGTGTTGTTGGACCAGTTCAGTTTGCTGTTGAGGTGAACACCCAGGTACTTAAAGGTATCCATCACCTCAGTGTCTGCTCTCTGGATGTTTACCGGTGAGTGAGGAGTGTTTCTCTGGAAGTCATTCACCATTTCCTTTGTCTTACTGGTGTTCAAGAGAAGGTGGTTACGCTCACACCTGTCCACAAAGTATATGATGACTGACCTGTACTTCTGGTCATTCCCCTCAGACACACAACTAACAATGGTCGAGTCATCAGAGAACTTCTGGAGGTGACAGCTGCTGGTGTTGCAGGTGAAGTCAGAGGTGAAGAAGGTGAAGAGAAAGAGTGAAAGCACCATACCCTGTGGAGCTCCATTACTGCACACAACCACCTCAGATGTACAGTTGTGCAGCCTCAAATACTGTGGCCTGTTGGTGAGGTAGTTGATGGTTCATGCAGTCAGATGTTCGTCCACTCCTGCACCCCCCCATCTCCTGCTGCAAACACGGCTGGATGGTGTTGAAGGCACTTGAGAAGTTTTTCTTGGTGGACAAGTGTTGAGTTCCCATGACAGATGTAAACATGCATCCTTGTGCCATTGGTGGCAATGTTGCCTCGCAGCAAGATGGTTGCAGGTTCGAATCCCAGCTAAAGCCATACTGCGTGGTTTTAAAATGTTCTTCCCATGCATGTGTGGGCTTTCTGGGAACTGTGGTTTCTTCCCACAGATCAACCATGCATGCCAGGCTGATTCAATCCACTGGTATTTCAAAAAATGTAAGTTGCTTTGGATAAAAATTAACTGGCAACGATGGTAGGAGAGTTAACCAGAGGGTTGCAGGATCGAGCCTCGCTCAGTCTGTCACAGTTGTCATGTCCTTGGTCAAGAAACTTACCTGCCTTTCCTGCTGGTGGTGGTCAGAGGGAATGATGGTGCCTGTGTTCAGCAGCGTCACTTCTGTCAGTGAGCCCCAGGGCAGCTGTGGCTGCAATGTAGCTCATCACCAGTGTGTGAATGTGTGTGCGTGGTTGAATGATTGTTTGTGCTGTAAAGAGCCTGGGGGGTTGCTATATAATTACAGGTCATTTGCCATTTTTAACCATAAATCAGTTTTTGGGGCAACACAGATTCCCTTACGTACAGACTTCACACTCACTAGAAATCTAGAGATGACTCATACGCCTGAGTTTTTGTCTTTCTAAATGATCAATGATTGTTTAATGCTGGTTTTCTTTCATCGCTCTTCTCACTTTTACAAATCTACAAAAATCTTCCCCTGAAAATATAAAATAAGCAAAATCTAAATGCTCTTTTTAAACTGTGTTAAAACCAGGCTTTGTTTGCAGCAAACGATCAAGGTACAACTGTCACTAAAGTCATTGTGGGCCAAGAACAAACATTTGAAAGTCAAATTAAGCTTGGCACATCATCCCTAGTGCCAAGGTGGTTTTATATGAGATCCATTGAGCCTAAATAAGGATGTTGAGTGACTTCTGGAGATGAGATTTCTGCCATAGATGGACTGATTCCTACCGTGAACTCTCCCGTTATAGCATCAAAGCCAACATGGATGGTGTGTTCAAAGTCTGAGGGTAGAGATATCTCTGGACGTTCCTTCTCCTTCTTTTTGTTTGCTGCAGAGAAGAAAAAATAAAATATTAAAGCCCTAATTTCTGATGTTTATCCATAAAGAAGTTAGAGTAGGTCTGAATCGATCCAGGGGTGGAGAAGGAGAGGGGGGCTCACTTTTATCTCCTCCAGGGAAGATGGAGCGCAGGCGAGCTTTCTTGTTCTTCTCTTCAGGAGCCATTGGAAGTGGTTTGGTTGCGTGATTCACTGACGAAGAGTCTCGGGAACTACTGTTCATTCTCAAGGGGGGGGCTGGCGGTTTCTCTTCAATTTCGACACTATCAGACATGTTTAGTAGCACTTACAATGTCCTGGGTGGAAAAAGACAAGAGACACATACAGGAGATAAATGCATGTTTAGATGTGAGGTATTAAAGGAGTTTAATGAGCTTGTTATTGTCCCCAGCCATTTTAGGTTTCTCGATATATAGATAGAGGTTCTCGGCTCAATAGCACAAATCACGACAAAATAAATGATTCATGCTTGGGATGCTCTGATATTAAAAACCAAACTTCTTACTTTTATTATTAAGTGCAAACTCTCTGGTAAATAATGAAGACAAAGCAGGACAACAGTCATGTTTGTAACGTTGGAAAAAGCTGATAACGGCCCATATCACCATAGAGAGCTCGAGTCACACCCATCTACATGACCATGGGTGGCCAACTGCCCAAAAAATGAACAGGAACTTATGAATGGACTAAAGTTATTTTCTTATTCGGTTTGATTTGTGCCATTGATTTCACATATCCGTGAATTTTCAAGACACATTTTGATGACAAGAAAGCACTTATTTTCAAAAGTTTTTTTAGGTTTTGTGTGAAAACACGTAATGAACTACAAATGCTCGTCTCACCACATTTACGTCATCGAACCAGACACAGAGAAGAGGGGGGAAAAAGGCCTGTGAGTTTAGCGAGCTGTGAATCCTTCTTCCAGGACAAAAGAAAGATCATTAATCTAAGAGGAAATCACATTAACCACTATAAATCAGGCCATTTGGTAAGTAGCAGCTACGCTGGGGGAAAGGAGATTCTGAGATGACGTCATATATGCAACGTCTGATTTGTAGTCTTTTTAATTCTGCATTTTAATAAGCTATTATATCTCAAAGTATGTGACAGGCATGGTCGAAGCACACAAATACTTTTCATTTAAACTGAAGTACAACATATGTGTGATTCAGGGCGCAAGGCAAAGCAGATTAGAATACAGCTTTTATTGCCTCTTCACTTCGCATTCATTTGTCTTTTTTGTTCCAGGAACCCATGAGCCGACCGGAAGGGGAGGAGACTTAGGCTTCCTATATGAATACCCTAAAGGAATATATTTGGCCTTAAAGGCACATGAAGTAAAAATCATACCCTGTGGTCAAATGTGGGAACTGCAGTCCGTGTTTTAAAACAAACAAGTGACCTCCTCCCTCCTGGTTGAGTTTCTTATTGTACCTTCACATTAATCCCAGTTACCCTAAAGACCTACACCAAACACACAGTGCTGCCATAATCATGTGACAGAACATTTAGGTTTGGTACAGTCAGTCTGTTCATAAAATTTAAGGATAAATTTAATTAGTAAAGCAATGAAATAATGAACAGTTTTAACAATTCTGCAATAATTATGTTCTACTCTTAGTTGTTGCAAGAGAGCTTTTCAAGACTGATTTGTAAGTGTTGATAATAGGGATGTGTATGGGTGAAATTATGGCGATACGATACGTATCACGATACAGGGGAGATGATATGATATATCACGATATTTTGCAAAACATTCAGCCAGACGTTATTAGCGATTTTTTTTTTCAGAAGAACAGTCCAAACTGATACTTAACATGTTTAACATGAGGTATCTGAACCATAATAGAGGGATTTACATTTCAATGGTGGAAACAAAACCCATTGCACATCACTGCCATCTAGCGGTCGGCGTTTGAATTGCACTAAAAGAAAAGAAAATACGCAACTGTTTGCATGTAAATTCTTCCAAAGATTAGATACACAGCTTTTGAATATCGATATAATATCGCTGGGAAAAAAACATGATATACTGCCATATCGATATTTTCCTTCATGCCCTATGAGTGAGCGTGTGTGTGTGTGCGTGTGAGTGAGTGAGTGAGTGAGTGAGTGAGTGGTTTCCGGATGTGATGTCCAGTGGATCTGTTCAGCCATGAAAACAGGACCTTGGATACGACTCTAAGAGAACCTGGCATGAGGAAAGCCTTCTATCCTCCTTCCTCCACTGTCTCACCCTCAGGCCAAGCCCATCGTGAGATGTGCAGCACAGGCTTCACCAGAAAGAGGACATCCAGGCTGCTCCCATTAATGGAGACCTACATTGGCAAACAGACTCACTCCTTGCCTCTAAAACAGCACTTCCTACTTAAGGATATAGAGCTATCTCCTGCAGAAGACAGAAATCTGATCGTCACATGTTCAAATACCCTTACTCTGATGCATGTCTGACCAAACACAAATAATAAAAAGGTGTAAATCCTATAATTCACCCATCGTTTTACTGCTGTGGTTTCTACCACTTTAGGTGATTTCCAGGTGAGAGTCTAGACAACAGCGGAGAGAACCGGTTCTCTCGGGGAGTTTGGGCGTGTCAAAACCAACAAAACTATCTCACAATGTTGACACACTACAACAACAATCAACAACCAGTTCAGACAATAAGGACACAAAGAGATATGCTATCTCACATCTACAAGACAAAAAGAAAACATTTTTGTAAATTCTCTCTTTTTTTGTGTCACAAACTTTCTGTATCATCCTGTTTTAATACGCAAATAAAGTTATATGGTGTCATTTTTGTTTTATAATTTACATACATTTCCAGAAAGAGATCGGAATGCTGGATAACGTCGCCTTCTAGTTTCCAACTTTGTTTTGGTGGCACGCGGCAGTCAAAGTTTATACAAATGAATAGGAAACAGGGAAAGAAAACAGATAAAACTGTCTTTTTAACATGTACAAGCAGTGTTTCCCTCCTGTGTAAAACCTGCATGTTATAAATAAATAAAAGTCTGAGGAGCAGAAAATGAACTTTTTAGTTCCAAGATTAATAAAAATGTCTACAAAACATCTGAAACTTTGTTCTATTAGTTAAAACATATCAGGTTCTCTGTTGAGCAGGTAAAAGTAAAAAGAAAGAAAAACTTAATTAAACTTTGTGATTTTCTTTGATGTTGCAAAATATTAGGAGGCCACAGACCTAGAAAGAAAAATTGTGGCTACGTTTTTTTAAACTTTGAACTTCCCTATGTAAATAATTTCATACAAAATGCATGAGAATGTTTAGAAAATCGTATCAGAATTCCTTAAAGGTGGGGTATGATGTTTTTTTCTGAAGCGTTTTTTTTCTCTTCATATACTGATGGCAACCAACAAATTTAAAGTTTTGCCCCAAAAATGATTTCCATCCCATCTGAACTGTAAAATCTTGGAAAACGTCCTGTTCTTCTTGATCGGATCATAACCAATCCACTAAAACGCTGAGGTGAATGTCCCTCCCCTCTCTGTGCATACACATCCTTGTGCAGGAATAGCGTGTTCTAAGCTGGAGCAGCTGAACAGGAAGCGAAACCAGAGCTGGGCTAGCTAATGTAATGGATTGTAATTCCCTTTCTATATGCAAACTTAACTGAAGGGGTTGTTATATATTTTGTTCATAATCTGGTTGTGTTTTTGTTGAGAAAAGTTTAGCTGATGGACCGGTTGTCTGTGAAAGCAGAAAAAGTCACACAATATTAGCTAGCATTCTAAACTCTCATACAGTTATGTAGGTGTGTTATGTTACAAATGATGACAGAAAAGGATAAATAATATTGTGTTTATATGGTTCTTTCTAGTGTTCTACCATTTTCTGCAAGCATCAGATCCTGTGACTCAAGACGGGAGCCTGAAAATAGGAGGTTGGACCTCAGAATTGGTATTTTTTGTTAGTTTCTTTTGTTTTTTTGTGAAAAGGTAGCTTGCTTGAAGAAACCCACATGGCAGCAAAAAAGGATATCCCCATTTAAGCAGACCACAATCTACCTCTGCTCAGACTAGCCGTTAGCCCATTAAGCCCTGTCATAACTAACCTACGTTTTTAGACACAGGTTGTTTAATCTTACAAGTAAACTTTTATATCATCAGTAAACGAGTATGATTTATTAAAGGTGCATTATCAATCAATCAATCAATCAAAGCTTTATTTATAAAGCGCCTTCCGCAACCCTGTCAGGAAGCCCAAGGCGCTGAACATTATGTAGAAATGACATAAAAATTGCATCCTGTCGTAATATTTGGTTACTGCAACCCCTTTAAACAGCTCTGGCGCTTTTTGCCGTCCGTCGTCAAATTACAATTGTCAGCGCTGCAGTATTAGTTTGCAGGAGACACCACACCCCCACACACTGATGGTAAACAGTAGTGATGTCTCTCCTTCCTTTGTTTTAAAAGGAGAAAACCTGACAATCCTGCAGCCAGCTGGATAAGAAATATGACTCACCTTCATTCCACAATGACTGAAACATTAGACTCTTTTGGGATTTTCTCACTGTAAAAATCTCACTATATTCTTACATACTGCACCTTTAATGTAACACAAACAAAAGAAATAGGGAGCATTTCTGCTAACTGAGTCATTAGCATCTTGATGACATTTTTTAATCAGGCAGCAGGTGAGAACCACGATAATAAAAACTCAAGTCTTAGCGGCTGTAAGGCTAATCGCCTACTTGCTGAAGCCACTCGTCTGTGCGCTCCAACAGCTAAAAGTGGTGGATTCACTAAAGCCCAGACGTGACTGATTCTTCACTCACTCACATAAAAACACTGACCTATTTACTGTGCAGGCAGGCGAGCAGTCAGTCCCTGAAACAAGCAGCTTCTCTCTCGGAATCACTCGTACATCGACTCGTCTCTCAGCATTCAACATCAACTGCATGCCTGACTTGTGTCTGAATCCCAGAACATCGGCAGGAAACCATGTCTGAGTTCCACTTCATTTAAACACTGTTGAACAGCATTTACAGCTGACGTTACACAAAGCTGACCCACACTATGTTCATTTACTAAACTGACACCCCTAAAATCGACTTGGCATGCTTCAGCAACAAAAAGAGAACCTGAAAGTGTCTGAAGATGGACAAACCCACCATCGACACCCCAGCTCAGCTCAAATGTTGCATCAAATATTAAAAGTTTCCATGAGAAGCAGCGTTTCCTTGGCTCTTTCAAACATTAATGCTGAATCTGAATGGCTAAAACAGAAAAGGCTCTAATCTAAAACCCTTGGCTGCCCAGTAATGGCCCCCGTGATGGTGGGGTGGGGGTGCTCAGCTTGGCGCTACACGCCCCTGATTAGGACACACTCTCTTGGCTTTAGCTTTGGCTGCTTCTCTCAAGGGTGCTGATTACTTGGATGGGATGGACATTTTGAGGACATCTGAAGCAAGGAGGAGGGAGGATCACTGTTTTTACAACTGTTACCTTATTCAACTTAAGTTCAGACGACTTTACACACACTGCTGAGGCTTTTATAAACAGGGTGAGGTCTATTTATGATGATCACACTCCTAAAAACGTCTAAGACATTCAAACAGACTGGAGCAATGTCACGCAGACGCCAACATGGTGATCACATGTTTGGTCTCTCAAGGTCAGAATAAAACCCCCGGAGTTCCCGTGCAGACGCCATGCAACCTCATTTAATTTTAACCACGGCTGTGGGGGGAGGAGGCCCTCTTATCAGAGGGGAGGGGCACTTTTAAAGGGAAATGACATCGAACCTTCCTATAGGCAAATACAATTTTCTCATAGTCTGTCAGAAACAGAATCAAACAGGGCAGCATCTTAACAAAATGTCTAAATGTTTTTATTAAATTCCATTTACTGCTTTATTAATGCATGACCAGCCAGTTTTTAGCTATTTAATTACATGTTTAATTGTCAAAAAAGTTTTTATAAAGTTGTCAGAGTAATAAAGGAGGAAATGTCATAAATAACGTAAAAATAAAGTTTGTTTTATAACCGTCAGATTTTATTCAATAACGGCATTTTCTTTTATTACAAATAATGTAAAGTTATGGCATTCAACGATGATCAGTAATCTATTTGTAAGTGGATTTATAAGTCATTTTTGTAGCCTCCTGAATGACTTCGGTTGGGAGAAATAGTTTCTGACAGCAGCCCGTGTGAACATAATTTTATACAGCTGTCAATTTTCCATCACACTCCTGATAGACACGACCCCTCCCTTTATGCTGCTGCTTTTTACTCCTGTGGTGAAAAATTCAGTCACGTAAAAGCACTGTGATGTTTTGGACACCAACTTTAGCTGATGGTGAAACTGAGAAAAGTAAGTCTGAAATTCACACTAGATTAGTTTGATGCCCTCCAAGAAAAACTTAAAAAAATGGTTTCATTACAGGGAGTGCAGAATTATTAGGCAAATTAGTATTTTGTCCACATCATCCTCTTCACGCATGTTGTCTTACTCCAAGCTGTATAGGCTCGAAAGCCTACTACCAATTAAGCGTATTAGGTGATGTGCATCTCTGTAATGAGAAGGGGTGTGGTCTAATGACATCAACACCCTATATCAGGTGTGCATAATTATTAGGCAACTTCCTTTCCTTTGGCAAAATGGGTCAAAAGAAGAACTTGACAGGCTCAGAAAAGTCAAAAATGGTGAGATATCTTGCAGAGGGAT
Organism: Nothobranchius furzeri; assembly: GCF_043380555.1. NCBI lineage: Eukaryota > Metazoa > Chordata > Actinopteri > Cyprinodontiformes > Nothobranchiidae > Nothobranchius > Nothobranchius furzeri. Next base: position 46,773,329 of record NC_091750.1, on the reverse strand, counting down.
GCAGTAGTCTTAAAATAGCAAAGCTTCTGCAGCGTGATCATCGAACAATCAAGCGTTTCATTCAAAATAGTCAACAGGGTCACAAGAAGCGTGTGGAAAAACCAAGGCGCAAAATAACTGCCCATGAAATGAGAAAAGTCAAGCGTGCAGCTGACAAGATGCCACTTGCCACCAGTTTGGCCATATTTCAGAGCTGCAACATCACTGGAGTGCCCAAAAGCACAAGGTGTGCAATACTCAGAGACATGGCCAAGGTAAGAAAGGCTGAAAGACGACCAACACTGAACAAGACACACAAGCTGAAACGTCAAGACTGGGCCAAGAAATATCTCAAGACTGATTTTTCTAAGGTTTTATGGACTGATGAAATGAGAGTGAGTCTTGATGGGCCAGATGGATGGGCCCGTGGCTGGATTGGTAAAGGCCAGAGAGCTCCAGTCCGACTCAGACGCCAGCAAGGTGGAGGTGGAGTACTGGTTTGAGCTGGTATCATCAAAGATGAGCTTGTGGGGCCTTTTCGGGTTGAGGATGGAGTCAAGCTGAACTCCCAGTCCTACTGCCAGTTTCTGGAAGACACCATCTTCAAGCAGTGGTACAGGAAGAAGTCTGCAACCTTCAAGAAAAACATGATTTTCATGCAGGACAACGCTCCATCACACGCGTCCAAGTACTCCACAGCGTGGCTGGCAAGAAAGGGTATAAAAGAAGAAAAACTAATGACATGGCCTCCTTGTTCAGCTGATCTGAACCCCATTGAGAACCTGTGGTCCATCATCAAATGTGAGATTTACAAGGAGGGAAAACAGTACACCTCTCTGAACAGTGTCTGGGAGGCTGTGGTTACTGCTGCACGCAATGTTGATGGTGAACAGATCAAAACACTGACCGAATCCATGGATGGCAGGCTTTTGGGTGTCCTTGCAAAGAAAGGTGGCTATATTGGTCGCTGATTTGTTTTTGTATTGTTTTTGAATGTCCGAAATGTATATTTGTGAATGTGGAGATGTTATATTGGTTTCACTGGTAAAAATAAATAATTGAAATGGGTATATATTTATTTTTGGTTAAGTTGCCTAATAATTATGCACAGTAATGGTCACCTGCACACACAGATATCCCCCTAAAATAGCTAAAACTTAAAACAAACTAAAAACTACTTCCAAAAACATTCAGCTTTGATATTAATGAGTTTTTTGGGTTAATTGAGAACATGGTTGTTGTTCAATAATAAAATTATTCCTCAAAAATACAACTTGCCTAATAATTCTGCACTCCCTGTATAAATTCATGTGAAAATTTCCTGTTTAGCCTCAAAGTGCATTAATTAACTCATTCACTTTGAGCATCGGAACGAGCCCCCGCGCCGAGAGAACAAACATCTCAGCTCCGAAGCCGATCTTCACCTGCATACGTCACACGTCACATGATCAGGAAGCAGACAATGCTGTGTTAGGAGATCGTTTTGGGCCGCTACTGTAAAAAAAAAGTGAGGCGCGAACCGGAAAAGCGTCTGCCGATCACAATTCGACAACGGATTATGAAAGAACGGATAACGCTCGAAACACACGGATTCTTCCTGATGTAAGAGGTGAGTCTCAGCTTTGTTTTGGTAGTTTTGGCGTCAACATCATCCTAGCGCGCAACGTTCTGTGACTCTTAAAAAACAGTAAAAACGGTGAGAAACGCTGGCAGCGAAGGCCTTTAGCGATCAGGAAATGGCTGGCAGTGAATGAGTTAAAGAGGCCATAGTTTAGAAAATCTATTTTTGAAGCTTTTTAGCATGTTACATTATTTCCTCATGAAAAAAAATACAACCCTGTTTTTGGCAGCATTCATCCATTTACTAGTCTCAGATGCATATTTTGAGTTTTACTTTGAAAATCCTGTAAAGCCTCAATGGAAACGAATCTCCTCATCAGGCCTTGCTCCTCTCCTGGAAGTTAGTCTCTGGTCTGAAGCCTGTTTCCTTTGGCCAGCACAGGATCTGTGGCTTAAGCCTGATTCATGCGTCTGCATCAGTGTGGAGACACGCAACGCCATTATCCGTCCTTGTGGGCCTGTCGAACACCTCCACCATGTTCGTGCCGTCCTGACCCGGCTCCTGAACAATAACCTATACTGCAAGCCCGAGAAATGCTCTTTCCACCAGCGGACCGTCTCATTCCTGGGCTTCATGATTTCGGATCAGGGCATAACCATGGACCCTCAGAAGGTCCAGGTGGTCACTGACTGGCTCCTTCCTACGAGCCTAAAACAGCTACAGAGTTTTCTGGGCTTCTGCAACTTTTACCGCCGTTTTATTAAGAACTTCAGCACCATTGTGGTGCCGCTCACCTCCCTCACCCGATCAAGCCCACCCGGCCAACCGTTCTGTCTAACTCCAGACGCCATTCGGGCCTTCCGCCACCTGGTCACCCGGTTCACGTCGGCCCCCATCCTCCGCCATCCAGAGACTACGGAGCCCTTTGTGGTCGAAGTCGATGCCTCGGACGTCGGTGCCGGTGCCATCCTGTCCCAAGGCGGGCCCGACAACAGACTCCATCCCTGCTCCTACTTCTCTAGGAAGTTTTCCGCCACCCAGCAGAAGTATGGCGTGGGTGATCGTGAACTGCTGGCCATAAAATGGGCGCTGGAGGAGTGGAGACAGTGGCTTCTAGGCACCACCCAGCCTTTCACTATCTGGACAGACCACCAGAACCTGACTCACATCCGATCCGCCAAGCAGGTCAATCCTCGCCAGGCCCGCTGGACCCTCTTCTTCGAGCCCTATGAGTTCCATCTTGTCTACCGCCCTGGAACTAAGAACCAGAAGGCTGATGCCCTCTCCCGCCAGTTCGCACACTCCACCTCCACGTCCGAGCCTGCACCAATTCTCCCAGAGCACCGTTTCCTGGCCCACCTAAGGTGGCCGTTGGAGGAGGCTATCCTGAACGCCCTCCGGGACGACCCCACACCTCCAGAGACTCCCGCGGGTCGTCTCTATGTCCCTACATCCTGTTGCAGCGAGGCGCTCTCCTGGGCCCACTCGTCACGCCTGTCTGGCCTAAGATGCTGTTGTTGACACGTTTTGTCATAGCGGGCGTGGGTGGAGTTTCACTGAAACAAACCGTTTTATTTCCGAGTATAAATTCTCGTAACTTGTATTTCTTAAGATAAATGACATCTCAACAGGGCCAACGGTAATATTTTATCATATACTGTGCCTCCCTCTGCTCGGTCCTCTCAGCCTTCGGCCCTTTGATAAGACTTATTCACGTATTACGAACATTTCCCCAGTGAGTGACATCACTGATCACGATAAATGGCCCGCATTTGTATAGAGCCTTTCTGAGTCCAAAGCACTTTACAGTACAGTGTATCCATGCACACACACATTCACACCCTGGAGGTGATGAGCTATATTGTAGCCACAGCTGCCCTGGGGGTACACTGATCAGTGCCAGCAGGCGTCGCCAGACATTAATAACATTAAAGGTTTAATTTCACCAACGTACAACGTAATTTAATCCGATCAGCACACAAGGAGAATGACTGTGTGATGTCTAAAGTGAGATTCAATGACCAGAAGAAATGCAGCACTCGTTAGGGATCACAAAGCTGCATACATTACAGCCTTGAGGTGATATTTATGCAGCAGTTTTCCACCTTGGGAGTTTAGAAATGGCTCGTGTTGCATTCCTTCATTGTGGGGGGATGGGAGGTGTGCTCAGTTGGAATATTGGTTTTTCAACGTGAGAAATTGGAGGAATGGTGTGAGAGTGCGTGAAGACAGTCAAACACGCTTTTCTCACATTCATTGCATGAGAGTTGGCAACCCGACTTTAACCCCCATTGGCTGCGCTTGCTGCAAAAAGGAAATAGACAGGAAAACGGCCGAGTCACCAAAAGCCAGTCTGCTCTACTGCACAGGAAAAATTTGCATTTATGGCCACGCCCACTTTGGCACGCAACCACAGAAGGCTGTGCTGATTTAGTGGTCAGGCGAGGGCAGAGCATGCCGCAGCTAGTAAAAGCTAACCATTAGAAATAAGTCCACAACATGGCGGAACAGGTTCAGCTTGTGTTATTTTTGGAGAAAAAGCATCAACGTTGCATTTTTTACCCAAGAAAGAAGAGCGAAGGAAGGCCGAGGACGAGTTGAATTGTTGTTATCCAGTTAGAGGTGAGATGTTTGCATATCATAAATATTAATGACCAAGACTTGTATTTCCATCATTTTCTGCAGATCCACTCCCCCGAAAACCTTCTACCCCCTAAAACAGGAGCGCCAGAGCTTTTTTGCCCCTTCTCGCAAGACATCCATTCTTACTAGAAGCAACAGCAACTTGTTGAAAAATTATTAAGCGAGACCTTTAAAACTAAATTAAGGACATTTTGAGACAAAATTGTAAAATTTGCAGAACTATCACCCCTAACCGAAACCTAAACACCCCGCATGACCTGGGTGTTTATAAAACCTCTGGCAAAAGTATTCAATTCCCAGTGGGCGAGTGTAGCTTAGGTCGACAGAGTCCCGCAGAGGCAAAACACTACTATAGGTGTTTCAGTAGTTAGATCTCAGAATCATCAGATTATACTGTAATAAAATACTGAATTTCCTCTTTATTCTGTAATATATAACATTTTAAAGCTGCTTCCAGGCTGCTGCGTGTATCATAAAGCAATGTGACAGAAACCTGATTCGCTCTATATGAGCTCTTCTGTCGATAGATTTTATGAAACAAGCTTAATAATCATAAAGCAAATAAACCACGTCATCAAAAACAGCAGTTTGTTAATAAATCTGCATACATAATTTTAGTTTTCCTCCTCTTTGATGATCCTTTCTGTGGCCTCACCAATGAGAATCCTATACTTCATTCATGGTAACTATAACCCAGCCAAGTCAGAACGCCACTTCCTGAATCTGTGTTGGAGGAGCTCCGAGCGCCTTGGGGGACGTCCTTTAATCGAGCTGGTCTAAAAGCCTCAGACCCTTTAATAACATGCCAACTGGAGCATGATTACACAATATCAAAGCTCTTCCATTTCAAATGTCCATTCACACACACACACACACACACACACACACACACACACACACACACACACACACACACACACACACACACACACACACACACACACACACACCAAGGCTCCGATGCCAAGCTTGTATACAAGCATTATTTTGTCTACTCATTGGGATTCTCATGACCTTTTATTTTTCACTCACACACCTCGTTACAAACATCTGTAGAGACCAATCGGTGATCTAATCGTATTCATCAGCAGGATGTCTGTGTCAGATCTTGTTTCATGGTCATTTTTGTCACTAATTAGCTTTACATGCATCTATTTCTGTGCCATCTGATAACAAATACAACAAAACAAGACATCATGTGATACAAGATGGTATCAGGACTCAACAACACATTACTAAATATGTTTTCATCATTAAAAACTGAGTAAAGCTTTAACTATAATTAGTTTACTTATGATGATTTTTTAATTGATCTAATTAATTAGAACAACACTAATAGGATCATCCAAGCCAGATCTGCATTAACGTCTGATGAAGTAACTGCTATGTCAAATTCAAACTGTACGTTTCTCTTGAAGCACAGTGATAGGCTTCTGTCAGATAAACCTCTAACAGGCTGCTGGTTGCAAGGTTCCAGATTTTGAAATCAAGCAAAAAAAAAAGCAACTTAGTCCTCACTTAGAACCCGTTTAATCCTCACAGCTTTTCCTCCACAGCGACTCCTTTTACCAGCATATCCGCTCCTAAAGCCCCCTGCTGAGCAGGCTGAAGAGCTTCCTCTGTCATTTAATATTTAGCTCTGGAAAACCTGCTGCAGTGCTTCTCCCTTGCGCGTGCACACACACACACACACACACACACACACACACACACACACACACACACACACACACACACACACACACACACACACACACACACACACACACTTCTTCATATTTTAATATGAATGTGCAAAGATTTAAAGGCCATGTGAGGTGGCTGACATTAAATACTGGTCGGAGCTTTAGATACCAGTGGAGGGAAAGTATTTTGCATGTTCTTCATTTTTTTTTTTCATCTTCTTGAATAAAACCTTTAATTATGATCGACTACCAAAAGGGATAAATGTGAAAAGATAAAATGCAAAACCTCTTGTTTTTTTAATCAACCTGATTTGATTCAAATCACACATCTATATCAGGGAGTTTTCCACACTTTAAAAAAAACATAATTCATCATTAGTTTTTCATTTCATTTTCATAAGATATTTAGAACATTCATTCCAAAATATTCTAATTCTCTTCCAATAAAAAGATAAAATGATACAACTTGTTTGTAGTTTTTGAAAAATTGTTCATTTTAAATATTCAGCCTCTAAAGAAAGTCTATAGCAGGGGTAGGTAATCCTGGTCCTTGAGTCCTAGTCCTAGTCTGGCAAGCCATCCTTTGTGAATATATAGTCTTAGCACGACCCATAGACAGATGTTAGTTGTGGGGTGGATTCTATGGTTGTCTTCTTTCTGTCTCAGCATGCTGATGGACAACAAAGTACATGATGTACTCACCACTACGAATGTCGGTCAACAGGGCAGTCCACCATACACAGTCAAATAAGATGCAAATATATCATTTTTTAATGCTGCGTTCCAGTTGTGTTCGGAACTCAGAATTAACAAGCAGGAAATGGCGTAACGGGCTTGTTTTGCATTCCAGCTTCCAACTCGGAAATAATGGATGCCACCAGTGTGAGTACTAAAAATACCAAAATAACTAACCAAGTATTCTCTGCACCTAAATATTAGTCAAACACTCGCCCATCGACAGTTGCCACATACAATCAGAAAAACATTACGCATCAAATGTAAAAATATAAATGCCAGGAAAAGTAAAAACTATAAACACCGGTCAATTTTGGCAGCAATGTTGAATTTTTCAACAACGTAACTATTGATAATAAAAATAAACAACTACTCAGTGTTGTTTAGTAGTAAAAAGAAAGAAAACAGAACATATAAATGAGAAAAAAATAATGACAATAACTACTTCCTTATCTCGGACAAATTAGTTCCGAGGACAACTGGAATGCACTATAAATAAAGGATTCAAAGTCTCTTTCCGGAGTATTGCTCGTTTTTAATAGCACCATCTAGTGGCTGACAAACATATCACACAAATAGTTTCTTCTTGTGTTTTTAAGATGGTGACTTCACAGTTTATGTTTATAAATGTGCTTCTGTAGCCGACAAACAGAGCTAAAACACGTTTTACAAGTATTCTCACGGCATGCTGTGTTCTCATATATTTTTATTCTAGAGACTTTCTTGTCTGTGAAAAGTTGATCAACTCTGCATCAGTCGAGGTATTACCTAAATTTGAAGCAAGTAAGCGGTAGTCTAATGCTATTGGTTAGTTCTGGTCGGCGCTCTGTTTCCTATTGCACGGAGCTCTGCGGGCAGGGGGCGTGCTTAGCAAAAATAGACAGATTGTTTACATTATATCAAAATACATCATAAGATAATCACTTTCACAGATTTCTGAAAAATCATACATAATTTCTGAAAGGGGAAAACTCTGGAAAGATACTTTAAGTACCTCTATCTGCTGTTGACTCAAGTCTAAATTGTCCAAAGTTGACATCGAAGCTGCTCCAGAGAAGCTGCCACTATCTTTGTTTAGCTCAGTCATTGTAACATCCTGCCAACTACATCAATACAGTGCTGCAATAGGCCCACCAAACCAGTAAAGCTCTGTGATTGTCCCACCAAACCAAAAGAGGGCTGTGATTGGCAGGACACAAGACTGTCTGGGCCTGCTGAGGTTCCAGTGGTACGTAGACTGACCAGCAGAGCAAAATCCTTTAGCCTTCCGTTACCGTCTGTTTATTTAAGGCTACCGCTATCCAGCGTGCTGTAGTTCTTTCCCTGTTCCAACTCACCTGATTTTAATCAGTAGGTGATTAACAGGCTTCTGTAGCGCTTGATAACCTGGTGAGCAGGTGATTCAATAACAGAATAAGGTGTGTTGGAGAAGGGAAACAACTAAAACATGCCAGAGAGCGAGACTCGAGGACCAGGATTGCCTACCCCTGTTCTATAGTTATTTTCCATTCATACCGTTTCTAATATTCTTTCTCAAATATAAAAGTGAGACCAGTCTAGCTGCTGTAGTTTAAATAAACGTACATTTTGAGATGATGGATTGTAACCAACTTGTAGACAGAGGTTCAAAATGCAAACAAGATAAACATTTTAACTCAAGCAGGCTGTTAATCAGCTGATCTGAGGTCATCCATATACTTAAGTCTAAACCTGCCCACAAATCTGGCTTTTATGTCCTTTTCTGACAAACTGCTTTGATCCCCTAAATGTGGCGGGAGCACTGAGCTGCTGCACAAGCAAAGACCTTCAGACCATCACATTTTAGATTTCTTAAAACATCCCGGGGGGGTTGGGACACAAGAAGTCTTGTAGTTTACATCTGGGTGATAGTGGACATCCACGCAGCGCTGGAGGGCAAAAGGTCTCTACCCAGACCTGTGTCTCCGCAATTTAAGATTCAAGCTAACAAAATAAAACCTAGGGATTTAGATATTACGATTGTAGATCACACCGTTACACAGTTCATTTTTGGGGACAATTAGATTCTCCGTTGATTATGACAAACTCAGTAAACAAAAACACAAAACGAACAACATTAGAGGCTGGGCAGATCTCAGTAAGGACAAATAATTCATAAATGCATAAATAAAAAACTTTTTTAGATTTGGCATAGCTGATGAGCTCTGCAAACACAAAACCAATTACATTAAAGGCTGCCCACTCCAATTACAGTACACATTTGGTGTAATTACTTAAAAAACTAAACCCGGTAGCAAAGGCATTAGATGGAATTTGTTCGTGTCTCGACATGTGGGTCAGATATTTGACTTTTTAATTATGTCATGAGACTTTGGCTCCGACAAACTCTATTCGCGGCTGGAAACCAGGCTTGGGCGGTATTACGGTATACAGCTGGTGTTGAAAAATAGCAATGGTGTCAGTTCCAATACCATCGTGAAAAGAACATTACACGTAGGAGACAAGGATTAAAAAATAAAAGCAAAAAATTTTATTACAAAAAAAGAGAAATAAAAGTCATTTAATGCAAAAAACAGAAGTGTGGTTAAATTTTCAGTTTTACTTAAACAGTTTAAAATTTTGGAGACTTTCCATAGAGTTTTCGAACGTGTGACATCATCACGTGAGTGCGGAGGATGGTGCGGCGAGAGAATAATGGCAGCTCGCGCACCAGCTGACTTGGCATCTAAAAACAACAGAACTTCTGCAGTTTGGTTGTATTTCTGGTTTGAAGCAATCTTAAAAGGAGAGCCAGTAAACACTGATGAGGTAACAAAAGATGACAGCGAAAGACGCACGTCCCGTCGCAACCGCTGAGAAGCAAACCGTAGCTGAAAAATCACCCGTCTGTCTGGAGCCTGTTATTAAGAAACAACAACGCACTGTTATGGTTAAAAATAAGCTGCCAGCCTTCCCCGGATGTTGTGACTAGCACCAAAGCACCTGTATGTTGGTGCCACAGGCTCATCTAAGTAGGTTTCCTGCAGTCGGAGGTTGACGCCACAAAAGGTAAACATGCTGGTTTTTCAGGTGAAAAAATCTTTTTATAAACTGCATTTTAAAATGTTGTTAATATTATGTGTGTTATGTTATTATTGTTGTTTAAATTAGTCCCGGTAATATCGTACGCCTTGGCTAAATGTGGAGGAAGCTAGACGGTATAAAAACTTGGATACCGCCCATGCCTACCGGAAATCTGTAAAATGTATGTTTCTGCCCTTCTTTCATCTGCTTGTGCAGCCAACAGCTCTGCATGCGTTAACCATGCTGATATATTTTATTTCTCCACTGTTAAGCTCAATTTATTCACAACTGACTGATAATAACAGCAGTCAACAGGGAGGCAGTGCCTTTTTGCTCCCCAGCCAGAAGCTGGGGGTGGGATCTTGAGCGCATGACGTCACACGTCAAGGGGTCTATAGCAAAATATTTCGCTTCGGCAACTGCCGATGGTAGACCCACAAAATATCTAAGCAGGACCAGAGGATCTGTGATGACACAGGCTGATCGTTGGTACCGCCTATAGCCCAATAAGACTGCATCTATAAGAAAAGGCCTTAGAAAATCCAAAAACATCTTCAAACGCCACATCTCCGAAGGCGATGTACGCTGGGCAACTCAGGCCCTGTCCACACGTAGCCGGGGATCTGCCAAAACGTAGATATTTTTCTACGTTTTGGCCTGTCATCCACACGAAAACGGAGTTTTTTCACACGAAAACGGATCTTTTTAAAAACTCCGGCCAAAGTGAAGATCTGCGTTCTCTCCGTTTTGGGTGTCTGTGTGTGGACAGACAAAACCGGAGTTTTAAGGTCCGCAACGTCACTTTCCGCGACAAAAAAATGCTGACATCACGTGTGCGACCTGTGTTTACACTAGCCGACAGCATGGATGCCCTCAGAGCTGCGCTCGCTTTATCAATTGTCCAAGCGCTTTTTGCTTGTTTGTTTTTGCAAGCGGAATTACTGCTCCTTGCGGAAGACCACAGACGAAGGACGAGGTTAAGAACGGGGGAAGTACTGCCGCCTACAGGTCTGGCATGTCCTTAACAACGTATTTATCCAGGTACGTGTGGACAGAGTTTTTTTTTTAAAGGAGGTGGTGTGGATACGTTTTTGGAGGGGCGGATATTTGTTTTTAAAAAAACCCGGCTACGTGTGGACTAGGCCTCAAAGCAACATAATCAACACAGATCCTCTGTCCAGTTTGGGTCAACAGTGTCTAATTATTATCTCGATAAGGTTCAGCTGCCAATCATGACATCATGTGAAAGGCATCCCAGCTGGAGAGCAGGAACATACAGGCACAAACCTAAATATATTTGTGTAATCACAAAATTCAATTCAATTCAATTCATATAGCGCCAAATCACGACAAGACTCATCTCAAGGCACTTCACATAATCAACATTCCAATCCAGGTCAGTTCAAAAATGTTTCCTATATACAAAACAAAAACTTTAATAAGAAAATTATTGTTTTACTTATATCAAAGCCTATTTTACTCCAAATTTGTACAATTGTAACTTTTCAAAGTCTTTTTTTTCATGTTGTGGACATCAAAGGTCTCGAGGCTTTTTTTCCCTTAAAGGCTCAAGAATACAGTTAAATCTACCAGCAGACACATCAACGTGTCAATATTTAGTTGTTGTTCTTTTATTCCTGAAGTGGTGGTAAGTGTCATGTTGGGTAAACAGTGCCATATTCTCTCATTTTTTGATTAATGTGGCATGGGTGGGCATGTTCGAGAGCCAGCTGGAGACAGTTAGGGGAGTGGATTTCCTCTTGCCACGCCAGCTGGTGCACCTGCTCATAGTCCAGTTGAAAAGGTTTAAAACATCGCAATGGATCACAGGATGAATGCAAACAGCTTTCAGATCTTGTAGAATACATTTAGATTTTTGCAACATGTGATGCATCACAACACTACTGCACCCCATGCACTAAATAACCTAGTGGTCCGTTGCTACAGGACATAAGTACTATTATTGGTCAAATCTGAGCCAAACTTGATGCATCCAGCTGGAATTAAACTAATGGAGAAGAGGAAATGCTCTAACCTTGAGATGTGCAACAGATAGAGAAGAGAGGAAATAAAACAGGCTAAATGTGTTTGAATGTGAATTTATGACAAAGAAGCATTTATTCAGGTGTATTCTAAACAAACACGTTGTGAAAAATATCTGTTTTCATTTCCTGACCTTCAGCATTTTCCATCCTTCTGCACCTTTGTGAAAACTCCTGACCAAGAAAAACTCTTTCATCTCTGAACCCACCTCCTCCTCTGCAACATGTCATCCTTTATTCCACTTGTCTAATTTTATCTATCCAAAGGCCTAAACACCTCATTCTGTAGCCATCTCTGACTCTTTGTAGGAAATGCCTGTAAATATTCTGATGTCCAACACTCCGGAGACAGTAGGAGTCCAAAGATATCTGCAGCTGGGAGACATTTCCATGTAAAACACACATGCGTGTAAACTGCCTGTAAGTAGCAACGGCATCAAACGGGGAGATTACCGGGGGAGTTGTGTCAATGTGTCAGTGTGTAAGTGTTTCCTCTGTCTCTTTTCATCCATCTCTCTTGCTTTACCCCCCCCCCCCCCCCTATCTGAGACAAAATGGCCAGATGGCTTCCAATCCTACATGCTAATCCACGCCACACAGACCAGAGCTTTGAAGCAACTACCGCAAGACTGGCGTGACCTTAAGCACACGAGCATGCCACATATGGGGGGCCACTGTGCATAAACTGTCAATAAAAGAGTCCAAAGCAACCTAACTCCACCCAACCACAGCAGCAGAGCTCACGCGGACCGAGTCCTGAACAGATGGGAGGTTTCCTTGGAAGTGTTTTGTGTGTCCAACGATCAGGTTTCAGACAGGCCGGTTAGCAGGCTACGGGCCAGGATCAGGCTCTGTGTCTACTGCTTTTGTTAGCTGAGGTGAGGTAAGAGAAGCTGCATGTCTTGGGTTTCACCAACTGGTGGAAAACATAGGAAGGCCCAGAACAGAACACACTAATACTCGAGGTGACGGGCAGACTGGCTCTTAAAAAGAAAGATTTTATGGCGTCATGGTGTAAAAAGCATCCTACTAGATATTAAAGTTTAGATAAGAACATCAAACTAGTCTTAGCCCTCTGAACAGCCCAAGTTTGGATTACTTCTGATCTGATTGATGAGCTAAAGGTTAGTCATAGTAAGTCCAAAACCAAGGCGAAAATACCTCTAAACTAAAATGTAACAGTTCAAAAGAAAGCTAGCTTACAGATACATATGGTTGCAGCTGAGTTCTGTGGCCTTTTGCAGCAAAAGCTTAGCTAGCTATGTTTAGCACCTCTGGAAATACTTTTATAACATTTCTACCAGAATAATCAGGTAATCCAAAACAGATAGCAATGTAAAGACTTACACAGTGAGAGCATTAAAGGGATACTAGGCAACTTCTTTGTATTTTTAAACCATTTTCTTGAGCCAGTATGTGCTAAAATGATCTTTTACAGGGTAGATGAAAGTCACTCAGACCCCCACCACCCCCGTAAACAGAATACCGCACTTGCAACTTCAGTGTGGCGGGCCGGCCACTGTTAGACTTTTAGCTGACATACCTGGCGCTGCAATCTGCTTCCAGCACATTTCCTGCATATTTTAAATCCTGAACACAGCTGATTTGTTAAATTTAGTGATGAATCATTCCTGTAGATGCTAATGGAGGCTGAGGAGACATTTCAGCTGTTAGATTAAGGTGTATAAAAAAAATAACTCACAGCAAAGAGATAAGTTTCATTTTCCGTTTAACCACAGATAATTAATAACGGACACTAGGTGGTGCTAAAAGCAAGCAAAACTGCTACATGTGCCTTTAAACACTGGAAAATGTTCCATTTTTATTATTTCAAAGTTGCAGGAATGAATTGTGTAACTGGTTTACTCCCAAATATTAATGCACATACTAGGAATATTTGGAGTCATTTTTCTGTAATTTACTCATTTATTTTCTCTTCATGAAACTGTTTGGTTCCAACCCCATTACACATTATTTGATGACATCATATGACTTTGTAACAGAATTTGCATGAGAAGCCATGCCCCAATGAGCTGCCTGCACACTGCTTGTTTACACAACATGCACTATGCTGGCTATTGCCTATTTACATGACATGGGTTTACATTTTGACCTAAAACACCAGTGCTCTGTGCTCCTTCGGTGCATCTATGAGAAGTGTGTTTAGTCCACACAATAAGGTAAACAATATTATTCAGGGATGCTAGGTGAATTCTGTGGGTAAAAGTGTGATGAATACATGATGCAAGTGGCATATGGAGTAAGCATGAAGCTAATCAGGAGGAGAGGCTGATTATCCAGCCTCAGTTTCACAGATCCACGGAGCAGCAGGAAGCTTAAACTCATCGGTTCTCGTGATGTATCACAACTTCTCAGACCAATTGTCTATTAGCCATCTGATTGTGACACTGCATTAAATTATCCTGGTAGCCATGGATTACTTCCTGTTGAACTTGCTGCACTAAAACAAAATGTTGAATGCACTGACTAAATGTTAATGTTAAAAAAGGATGTTGGATTGAAGGGATTAAACACACTGGCTTCCATCTACATCAGAGGGAGTAGCACCTTCAGGAACCCATCCCCCAATTCCTCTTCAACATCATCTCACCCGCCCTCAATCACTGACATGACTCCCTAGCATCTCTTCTTCACGGCAGACAACAGGTCTCCCATCAGGCCCTGCTTCTCCCAGGATTCATCCAGAATGACTACGCTTCCCAGGGGAGAATTCTCCCACTCCCTCCCCAATATGCTGAGCCTTGATTTTCAGCCTGCGCCGCAGTCACATCCTCCATCCTCTACTGATGACGGCTGTGGAAGAATTCGAGACACAGATCGGCTTGGCTTTCACTGAAGCGGCCCCCGCCCCCACTCTGATCCCCAATGAAGTCAGGTGACCAGATGTTGTATATCTCCCCATCATTCCAGCCGCCATGGAGCTGCTACTCTCTGCTGTGTTGAAGCCACAGTCATTTCTAACCCCAAACCCCATTTTGGAGAGTCCATATGTGAGGCAGTGCAGAGACAACAAAAGAACATCCATCAGCATACTAAACATCCATCACCCACCCACCTACCCTCCCACCACCACAACCACCTCCAGCCACCCTCCCACCTCTCATCCACAGCATATGATCCACCCAGCAGCTCGACAGCCCCAAAATAGGATTGCCTCGTTTTCTGTTGCAGTTTTACCTCTGCAGCTGCTGCATTTCTCCACCACACACACACACACACACACACACACACACACACACACACACACACACACACACACACACACACACACACACACACATTCAAAGCATACAAATGCCACCATTGATCCAAACAGCTACCCATCAATAAGGATGCTATTTGTGAGGCACAAGGGAGTGTATACAGAGATGATGTGATGCAGAGGAGGGTAATGGTGATGAAGAACACGTCCAGCACATCTGGTGCAGGCATCTATTCCCATCTCAGCCTGAGAGGTGAGACAGCCTGCTGATGGAGGAGCGGCCTCGGAGTGCAGGAGGAGAGAGCCGGCTACAAAGCACCCCTACATACACAGGCTCTCCCCTCCTCCTCTCCTCTTCTCTGCCTCCCCCTTATTTACCCCATCCCTTATTGCCTTACACAGAGAGGGATTTACCTGAAATATGTCTTCACATTCTCCTGCTCGGTGCTTCGCCGTTGGGCCCGGAGTCCCGACAGATTCATCGTCAGCCGAACGAGTCCTAGTGACGGTTTAAAGGCAGGACTGCCATTCTCTCGTCAGACCAGTTCCTGACCCTAAAAACAAGCTCGTTCGGCAGGCTGGATGCTTCACTGGCTGCTCACTGTTCCCTAGCCCATGATGTCATCCGCCCTGCTCCGCTGATTGGCTGAGAGGATGAATATTAATTCAGACAGCAGGTCTGGGGGCGGAGCCAGCCAACGGGCAGTGGTGGTTGGTTTTGTGTTTCACAGACCAAACCAACAGAGTGGAATAACAGGGAGAGGCTTTAGAAAAGCTAAAATCTGAATAATTTAACAAGAAGAGTTTTTGTAAAATTGCTAAAATCAACAGGAATGTTTATATTAATAAATTGTTCAAATATATCCACTTTAAACAAATATGAGCTTTATTGGACATGGGGGTTTATTTATTTACCTTTACAATGAAAACAAATGCTTATTCGTATGTGATAGTGATTTTAAAGGGGACATAGAGTGATTTTTTTTCTTTTGCTTTTAATCTGTGTGACGCACTTTGTGATTCTCTATGAGCGCTACATAAATAAAATTTACTTACTTACATACTTTTTCCTCAGGTTATAATAGTTTTATAATCTATGCAACATTCGTTGCATAAAATCCCTCTCACATGAAGCTCTTTCAGCAGTTTAGTTCTTGACAGTTTCAGTACCTTTCAGAATGAGCCATGTCAGGGCTCTGTCACTTTAAGAGAACAAGCTGTTGCTAGACACATCGCCACTCCCACCCCTGTTTTTATGCTGCTTTATACTGAGAAGCTCCAGTCTCCAGGAGGGGCTCGGAGTAGAGCAACTGCTCTTCCAGCAGTAGCTCTCTCCATTATGTGAGAGGTGGTTCTAATCTAATTTCCCATATTGTGACATCACAAACAAGGACTTATTGTAATGGCTTGTTTTAAGGCATATAATTGCTAAAACCAAACACCGACAGAAACCTGATGTTTTTCGGATTTTGGAGTGTTCATAGACGAATTAAAGACCCACGTGGTTGCATACAATTGTGCAAAAGGTTTTACATAACATGTCTCCTTTAATATTTTCCTATAACCTGGGGTTTGATAAGCTAGTCATCAGTAAAGATCAAATACAACGTTTTGGAGAAACCGCAAACATAAAGTATCAAAGCTCTAATGTTCATTGAGGAAATGCATATCACCACCCCTCCCACCAGAGTTTTAAACGAACTGCCTCCTTATGTAAAGTAAAATAAGTAATGTTTGCAAGATCTAGCACAAATGTTAGCTATTTGTTTTGAATGATGCTTTGCTTAAAATTTGAGCTAAAGTCAGCCAAGTTAGAGCCATTTTTGTGTTAGTTATGGATCAGCTGAGGTGAATCAGACTGAATTTAAAATGAGATATTTTGCTTAAGAGACTGGCAAACAGACTAGGTCAAAAATATTATCACCCACCTTTCAGTAAAAAGCAATAAAACAAAAGGTAAAGTCTTCTATACGTAGAAAGCCTGCATACAAAATCAGCTAGTAATACAGTCACTCCAAGCTTAAAAGGGTAAAAGCGCACTTGCAAAATATCAAATTTCAAACGTTTTCCAGTTGCTTCACATGTGACAAAGAGTTTAAGCAGCAGGGAAACCTTGAATTTCTTGTCCTTTCATTTATTTTTGCATTTATTTTAAAGCATTAATTGTGTCTGGATTCACAAGCAGGCGTAGACAACAAACAGAATCTTCTGTGCATTTGTCCTCATTTGCCTATGATGTCATCTTTTTCCTCTGCCTCACCTGTGATTGGCTGATGGTAGCAGCATCTGCTTGGTCTCATGGCTAAGGCATCTAGCCCAAGGTGGAGGCCTATCTGAGGCTCCCTGAATCATGGCTGGTTGCCCTGACAACCCCTGTAATGTCGATTCCTTGCTGGAGAGTAATATGGCTCTTCTGTGACACACAGGCTGCTGATTAAATAATTACAATAATTCTTGTTGCCCTGTTTTTATTTTTATACATTTTTATTCATAAAGGTGGCTGCTTTTATCAGATTTTCTTAGCATAAAACAATATTTTAGAAGGAAACTCTGTACCAATTTGCTTTTAAAGGCCCTAAAACAAATGAACGGTCAAGAACATGCATTTTTTCTGCATTGTGTGTTTTATTCAGCTTTGCAGACAGGCAACATTAAAA
Source organism: Nothobranchius furzeri (assembly GCF_043380555.1). Classification (NCBI taxonomy): domain Eukaryota; kingdom Metazoa; phylum Chordata; class Actinopteri; order Cyprinodontiformes; family Nothobranchiidae; genus Nothobranchius; species Nothobranchius furzeri. The sequence goes on along the minus strand of NC_091750.1, from coordinate 46,755,762 downwards.
TAGAGCACATTTACAGAATCGCTGTAAACTCACCCAGAACCAGAAAGGCAGGGTGCGTTTAAAACTCTAAAAGGTACTTTAAAAAAATATAATATTTAGATACCATTGAATAGATTGAATGTTTTCATCATGAACATTTCTCTCCCATACTCTTCCTAAAAGCTTCAGCCAGTGTGCAATTTAATTTATTTGCCATGACTCTCTTTAGAGTCTGATGCTAAATAACATTTCTGAACCTGTTTGGCATGAATTGGAGTGGAAGTTTTTGTAGGACCTAAATGCAGCAAATCCAGCAGGCAGCCAGTTAAAACAGTTAAAAATCCTTTAAAGGAGAAGCAGGAGGACCACAAGGAGCACAGTGAAAACAAGGGATGGACAATATATCGGCATCAATGTTGGTATCGACCGATGTTAGTCACTTTTTAACATATCGGTATCGGCCCGATAAAAAAAAAACGGGTCGATATTATCAACCGATATTTTTCCATCTCATCTCCATTTGTTTGCCTGCTTCAAAGGGTGAGACGGGTGGTGTGTAATTGATTAGTCATGTGAACAGTGATTGATAAATGAGGCCCCAGACCGTTGTCAATATTTTACTCTGTTATATTGCAGCCATTTGCTAAAATCAATTAAATTCATTTTTTACCTCATTAATGTACACACACCACCCCATATTGAAAGAGAAACACAGAATTTTAGAAATTTCTGCAGATTTATTAAAAAAGAAAAACTGAAATATCACATGTTCCTATGTATTCAGACCCTTTGCTGTGACACTCATATATTTAACTCAGTGCTTTCCATTTCTTCTGATCATCCTTGAGATGGTCCTACACCTTCACTGGAGTCCAGCTGTGTTTGATTGGACCTGATTAGGAAAGACACACACCTGTCTATATAAGACCTTACAGCTTACAATGCATGTCAGAACCAGGCGACTGTTGCGGCAGTAGCTTGGATACCTCTGTAGAAAGCCGGGCTTTAGGCTGTGCTGTTTGGCAGTGTTTGTGCATGGTGAGTGCTGGTGTTAAGCTCGGTTTGGATTGGCCTGGAGGATTATTCGGGATATCGGCCGATGGCCTGTACGGGCCCAGTACGACGGTGTCATGGCTCTGGTCCAGGCCCTCCCTGTTCCAGGGTAGGTATGGGAAGGAAGGCTGTAGGGAGTACAGGTTTGGTGGCGTCTTCTCTAGTGGTGGAGGGTGGTGGAACATCTAAGAGGGATCGGCGAGATCGGAGCACCTCATCGCCGGAAGGTCTGGGAGTGAAAGGTGCGGTAAAGCAGAGGAGGTCGGATGGAACTGGTATGGTGGACCTGGCAGTCCGAATTTATGCTGTGTCAGGTGGGCGGCTTCTCGTTGCCTCGAGCCTGCTCAAAATGTCAAGGGAGCTGAATGAGAAGGTAGGCGAGGTGGTGAATGCGACTGTTCTGCCTGGGGTGGGGGGGTGGGGGTGGGGGGGTGGGGGGGGCAGTGGTGTGCCATTCGAAAGCTCAGCTGACCAAAGCGCTGAAACTTAAACAGTTTCTGGGGGTTGAAGTTATGGTGACTGTACAGCTAGAAGTCTGCAGTAATGGGGGTTGTGTATAATGTCCCAAATAATGTGGCGGTGGAGGATTTGTTGCAGGATTTGAGAGGGGGCAAAGTGACGGCCTTTAACGAGTGAGGTTCGACCCCCTTGCTGTTGACGTTTGGAGAGGGTGAGTTGCCGGCTCGAGTTATGTTGGGATATGTGAGTTATCCAGTCAGGGCATTTGAGAGGGCTCCCCTATGATGCTTTCGTTGCCAGCGGTTTGGGCATGTGGCGAGGGCGTGTGTGGAGTGAGAGAAGTGTAAAAGATGCAGAGGAGGGCACGATGGTCGGGAGTGTGAGGAGGCTCTCAGTTGCCCTAATTGTGGGGGAGGACATCAGGCGACGTTCCATGGCTGTGTGTCGTATAGAGAGGCAGTGGCGGTGGAGGAGTTTCGGGTGGGGAAGTAAATGTCCTAAAGATACTAGTGAGAGGCCATGTTTGTATCCCTTCTGGCCGGCACTCGGCGCGCAGTAGATGTCACTAACGCGACCACCCTATTCTGCGGGGGGGCCTCCCACAGTCGCTCCAAAGGGATTGGCGGGGCTGACACGAGTTTAGCCGTCAGAGGCGAGGGGCTCATGCGGCAATATTATTACGAGGCTATGCTGCCTCTTTTTTACGGCTTTATTTATTTATTTTTTTACATTGTCGCTACGTCTGTCATGTTTGCGGTGTTTTACCATAGTTTCTACATCCATCACGCCCCAGAGAAGGTTAAACCAATATCAAACCCAACGTTTGGAGCTTGTAAGCTCCACACACCTCTCGTGCAGCACCAGCTGTTTGATGCTGCAGCAGCGTCAATCGTCCCGGCTGGATGAGTGAATTTCTTCATCAGAGTCAATATTCTGCTTCATAATCAGAGTCAGTCATTACCAGACAAAGTAATCAGTCAGCAAAGACCAGACCTGCCAGCAATTATACGTTTTATATTCGCTCTCTTCATGCTGCCCGCATCTCCTCCTCTCCCCGACTGGGGGCCTCACGGCGGGACACATTTTTCAAACTCTAAAAACTCCCAAACTTTGCTCAGCCTGAAGGTTACACATCTCCACTATCTTCTGGTGTAAAGTAGTAACTTCATGAGGGATCATATTTGTAGATGAGACTTGTTAAAGTCAGCAATGAGGCTTTAGCACTTATAACAAGTAAGTCCCAACACTGACAACAATGCACTGAAACTATAACCAACATGCATAAACAAACAGATCGGTCCCGCCTACTTACACTGTTGGTCTTTTTTTAATACGCAGTAATCATTGTGTAACCGAGCCTTCCAGAAAGAGATGGGAGAAGATATAGGATTGTGGTTGCTCAAGAAAAGGTTGATAACCGTGAACTCTCAGGGTCGCTTTATTTTAAATAACACCATTAACAACTCCGCTCCAACTTCTCTTGTTTTTCTCTCTTTTCAAACATCACATCCTGTCAGCAGCACCTTCAACATGAAAGTCCCATAAAGTGGGTTACATGTCTCCCCCCACACAAAATAAAACGTCCACGTTTTCAAACAACAACAAAAAAAAAAACATGAAAAGAGAGAGGAGAGGAGAGAAAAAAATATTAACAATAATAATAAGTCAAAACAACATCATAAACAACAACCCCATCAACTGCAATAAAGAATAACAACTCACACCAAAACGTCATACACAAATCCCCCAACAAGGGCCCATCACCAGAAGAAAAAAAAAACTACCTCAGAACCCAAAGTTTCTTTTTTTGTTTTCTTCTACAACAGTCAGTAATAAGAGACAAAGTTATTAAACCAACCCGGTGGTCGAACAGCCCTTCCCGCATGTGAAACAGTCCGAGATGACCCAGCCTCCATCACCTCGGTCACCTCGTCCCCGAGCCGCGAGGATGCGTCCAACGTGGGACACCGACGGACCCCTGAGGGTGGGACAGGAATCAAACCCAAGGTGTATGGTTTCAACCGATCGTAATGAACCACTTGGGGGGTGCTCCATCACTGAGGAGGTCACCGATGCGGTACACATGACCCGTTACCCCTTCTGAGTCCAACACTTGAAGGGACCCCTCCAATGGGGAGCCAGTTTCTTCCTATCCTCCCGAGGGTTATGAAGCCACACGAGATCCCCCGTCGAGTATGGCTGATGGCGGGTACTGGTGTCGTGATAAAGTTATTGTTTCTCATGAGCCACTGCTGCATTTTGCCTCGTGTTGGCAAAGGCCACCTCCAACCGATCCCTCATAGCCGACACAAAGTCCGCATGTGACAGGGGAAGATCAGAGGGCACTGCCTGCTTCGGAACCAGCACATCCACTGGAACACGAGCCTCCCTGCCGTGGATCAGATAGTAAGGAGTGTACCCCGTGCTAGCATGCATGGTCGTGTTGTATGCAAAAGCTACTTGCTTCAAATAATTGTCCCACTCACCCCCACAGGACAACAGTGACTTAGCCAGCTGATCAGTGAGCGTATGGTTAAACCGTTCTACCATACCATCTGACTTGGGATTTTATGGCGCAATGTCCAATAGTATACACAGTCGTTGTATAATCTCCACTTCAAACTGTCGACCCTGGTCACTGTGAACAGTTTCAGGGATGCCATGCAACAGTATATAGTCTTCAAACAAACACTGAGCCACGGAGTGAGCAGTTTGGTCCAACAGAGCATACAGGTTGACAAATTTAGAGAAATAATCCTCTGTCACCAGCACGAATCTGCTCCCCTTCAATGTCACTAGGAGTTCCAGAATGTCCATAGCAACCCTCTGAAAAGGGCGAACAGACTCCAAACCTCCCATCGGGGCATGATGTTTCGGCACAGGACTCCTGCGAGTCTGACACGGAACACACTGCTCACACCACTGGCGAATGTCCTTGAACATAGATGGCCAGTAACAGAGGCCTCTAGCCCGCTCCCACACTTTTTCAGCAGAAAAATGTGCCGCTACTGGACTGCCGTGCAACTGATATAAAATGTCAGGGACCAGGAATGCAGGTACGACCACCTGATACAGTGCTTTCCCTACCGGAGAAGAGTTCATAGTTCGGCACAACAATCCATTCACCAATGACAACCTCTGGAACTCAGTCCACAGCTTTCGGAGCCACTGGGAGCCACCCCTCACTTGTCCCCGGGCTGGACGAGAGCCTCCCTTTTCCAACCAGTTTAGCACCACCCTGATATCGGGGTCATTCCGCTGTTGCACTGTTAAGGCCCCCGTGTCACTCAGTAACCCTGTCAGTTGCGGGCCTTCATCCTTAGACTCAGCGTGTCTGGGGACCGAGCCTGGTGGACCCGAGACATGGGACTGGAAAGGTGTGTCCACCACATTCACCACTGCAGTAGCACTGTCCACATCCCGATTGGGGCGCCTTGAGAGCGCGTCCGCATTTGTGTGTTGTTGGCCCTGTTTGTGCTGCAACACCCAGTTGTAAGGATCCAACTCCAGGATCCATCGAGCTCTCTTCCCCGATGGATCTTTATCAATGGCCAAACCTCGAAGCCCCAATAGCGGTTTGTGGTCCGTTATTATGGTGAAGGTGGCGGACCCGAGGTAGTGTCTGAACTGTCGAATGGCCCATACCACCGCCCACAGCTCTTTGTCAAACGTGAACCAGCGTTTCTGGGTGCTAGTCAACGACTGGCTAGCATACACCACTACTCTTTCAAGCCCACCATGATCCTGAGCCAACACCGCTCCTACAGCATCCATAGAGGCGTCCGTGTACACTTTAAAAGGAACAGTAAAGTCCAGCATGGCCACCACTGGGGCCGACGAGAGCACTGTCTTTAAATACTCAAAGGCCACATCACAGTCCTCTTTCCACTCAAATGAAACACCTTTACATGTTAAATGACGCAGTGGAGCAGCACGATGAGCAAAGTCTTTGACAAATCGCCGATAGTAAGAGCATAAACCGAGAAAAGCCCTCACCTCAGTGGGCGACTGTGGCGTGGGCCAGGTTTTCACCTTGTCCGTGTTTCTGGGGTCTGGCTGTAGACCGTGACAGGAGACTAAATGGCCCAAGAATACCACATGATCTCTGGCCAAATGGCATTTACGAGGGTTAAGCCTCAGACCTGCAGCTCGGATTCGAGAGAACACCTCTCGCAACCTGGCTACATGCTCTTCGAACGTAGGGCTAAATATCAACACATCATCTAAATACACCATACACATGTGCCACGGGAGCCCTCGCAGAACAAGCTCCATCATGCGCTGGAAGGTGGCAGGTGCGTTAGTGAAACCCATAGACATAGACTTCCACTGGTACAGGCCCCACCCAGTAGTGAAAGCAGTTTTTGGGCGGTCCTCCTCGGCCACATCAATCTGCCAGTAACCATTGGAAAAGTCCAAAGTACTAAACCAACGGGACCCGGTCAAAGCATCTAGCGTATCATCCACCCGAGGCAACGGATGGCAATCTTTTACAGTGACACTGTTCAACCGTCGATTGTTGATACAGAATCTCCAGTCACCATTTTTTTTCCACCAAAACAACCAGAGAGGCCCAGGGGCTACAACTCTCTTCAATCACCCCATCCGCCAGCAGGGTCGTTACCTGTCTGTCTTATTTCCTCCCTCTTGTCAGGCGAGGTCCGGTAAACCCGCTGTTTCAGGGGGGGATGGTCACCGGTGTTAATGCTGTGTTTAATAAGGGTGCACTTCCCTGTCACTGCTCTAGATTGGCTAAAAATATCTCCATATTCAGTTAGCAGTGCTTTCAGCTGTCCCATTTGTAACAGGCTGGCAGCAGAATCCATCAGCGACACGGGGGGGGGGGGGGGGGGGGCTCTGTCAGTACCGCGGAAGGCACCGTTTCTCTAAGGGGGGTCACTACATCCCACTCCTCTACAGAAAATAACTCGCCAAGATGTGTACCTTCTCGTAGCATCATGTCTTGGCTGGTAGGATTAAGCAGTCGAGCCGTAGTAACGCCTTTGTCTACCGAAGCAAGAGTATGAGCCACCACACACTCACTCTTACTTTGAGGATTGGGATCTAGGTACCCGACAAATGTGGGGAGTTGTCCAACCGGCCCCGCAGGAGAGACATGTACTGGGACCAGCATCTCACTAAATGGCGATAATGTTAGGGGGGACGTAAGAGACACATTGCAGCAGGTTGGAATCAAATCCTCCTGTTTCAGCAACTTCACATCCATACCCCACAACTGCAATCTACCGTGGCCAAAATCCACCAGTGCGTGATGAAATGTCAGAAAATCCAGACCCAACAGAGCTGTCTGGGGGGACTTACGGAGCACATGAAAAACATGTTGCCACGACTGAGAGCCCAACCGTAAGGTAGCAGTAACCGTCCCTAATGTATCCAGTAACTCCCCATTTACAGCCTTGGCCACGATAATATTCATTCTGAGCGGTCGTTGGCGGAGAGCTGGAATAGACTGGCGAAAATCTGCACTGATAAACGATTCCGTGGAACCCGAGTCAATCAGGATGTTCAGTTCAGTACCTGCAATGCTCCCTCGCACATAGGATGAACATGGTTCCCCCGCCAGGGAACAATTCACCGTGTGCTCCCGGTGTGGTAGATCAACATCTTCTTCCCAAGACCCTGTAGGTATCGTAGCTGGTGTCCGGGCCATGACAACAGCTACATCCCGTTTCCCCACTGCTGCACAGGCTCCTCTCACCCTGGAGAGAGGAATCTCAGCTAGAATAGGCTAAAATGGTTTGGTCTAACCTGACAAACAAACGTGGTTTACTGTTCATTTTAATGCTGATAAATATGTTTATTCTAGGCAAAGACCTGTCTGAAACTAGCAACTATTTATGGATCACAGCAGGTTTAAAAAGTGGAACTAATGACAGTCAAACACATCCTTCCACATTAAATATAATTTATATTGAGGTAATTCTGTATTTTATTATTGTAATGAATCAGTTACTTCATTTGAAATGCTAGTAAAACATTATGCAAGCACACACACAGCACCACGAAGCTTAGAGCAGATAGAGGCATGTCTTTCCTCATAAATAAATAAATAGAGACAATAGAGATGAACAGAAAATATTTATATAATTAGATCTATAAAAAATTCTCAGGAGAAAAAAATCACTATTGCTCACCTTAATGTTTCATCACAGAAACCCATTTCCATGTTTAGAGTTTTTATTTGGAAAACAATCATCAGCAGCATCATTGTAACATTTTGTCAACACTTTCTTGCTGCGTTCTCTTTTTTCAGGTCATGAAAAATATACGGCTCTGCAATCTGGTGAGAGGAAAGTGGAGATGATGGGTTCTTTGGTGTAGAATCAAATAATCACAGCACGGGTCAATCACCAGTGTAAACATATCGAATTATGGGCCTGATGATCACATTATGGTGGAGCTCAGTGTGCCTTGGGAGCAGAGGTACAAGGGAATATATTCAAGCCTCACAGGAAAGGATACATGAGAAGAGGTGAAGTATGTGAAGGCAAATCCCACTGAACAGAACCTTGCTTTCTGCTTTGGGCAGTAATAACATCTCCCAGACCTGAAAACACATCTTGTACAAAAACATATGTGTTTGTTTTTGTCGCTACAGCACTGGAGGCAGACAGTTCTGCTGAGCAATGAACACTCAAGTTTGTATTTTAACCATTTTAGGAATGAAAATCAAAAATGTCTGGAGTCATCAGACCCATTCAGATTTCAAAATACATCTACTTAAAGAGACAATGTGTACATTTTACCATTGATCTCTGGAAATATCCATCGTAATGTTGTTGAAAATGAATTAAATGATGTCCAGTTGTTGAAAAATATTGGTGGCTTCGTAACATATAACCATAACAATCAGGTCTAAAATACATGTGAACAGGTCTAAGGGCATTTCTCAATGTCAAGGAACCTTGCCTTGATGTCTTGGTCCCGCCCCGGTTGCCTAGGAGAGACATCATCGGGAACCGCCAAGGTGTCTTTGAATGTTCACGTTCTACCGAGGCATCTGTTCTCATTGTTAGCCATTAAGCTAGCTGAGCAAGGATACACGGGAGGTGCCTTGTAGCCTGGCCTTGGTCAAAAACTTTCCCAGAATACACCGCGGTACTTTCAAAAGGATGGTGGAGCAGGAGCCGGCAGCTACTTCGGGGGCAAATGTCCAGTTTAAATGTAAGTTAAATAGTTGTAGCTATTAGGCTGATATCTAAAAATGTTTTAATCCAAAGCAGATATCTATAATTGGTTAGCTGCTTAATAGTTTTGTGGCTAGGAGGTAGTAACTTGCTTACATGTTTAATTTAACCACTATACGTGTATACAATTTTAAAATGAAAAGGCTCGTAATACATTTATATTGAAACTTACACGTATAAAATATTATGTTGACTTGAGAAACACCCTAAGTCTCTGGGTGATGCCATATCATACGCCATGTTTCCTTTACGGGAGCCCGTGAGGACAAAATGCATTTACTGATTTTTAACAAAAGGTTACAAAACTTTCAACATTCAAAGGGAGTCTGATGTGTTTGTCATTTTGCTGGAGGTTCCACTCCCAGGGATGTTTTTAATGAGTTAGCGTTAGCTCTTTTCCACCTCATGTTTTGATTTATTTGTCTAGACGTGTCATTACAAAGGTGCCTGGCTTTCCAACGCAATGTCTTGCGAGGCCAGGCACCTTAGTCACTGTCCTTCCTTGGTCAAAGAAAACGATTAAATGGAACAGACTTGCATCACGTGACCACAGCTGGTCACATCATGTCACGCAACACGAGAGATCATTATATTTTATATGTGTAGGTTTCAATATAAATGTATAACGAGACTTTAACTTTTTAAATTGTGTATATATTTGCTAAATTACTACCTGCTAGCCACTGAAGCTTTAACTGCTAAGCTAACTAACCAACCATAGATAACTTCTTTGGATCTAAAAAGGACATTTGAGATATCAGCCCAATAGTAACAATTAGTTGACTCACATTTAAACTTGAAATTTGTCCCCGAAGAAGCTGCCAGCTTCTGATCTGCCATCCTTTTGAAAATACTGCGGTGTATTCTGGGAAATTTTTGACCAAGGCTAGGCTACAAGACACCTCTCGTGTATCGTTGCTCTGCTAGCTAAATGGCTAACAAATGGAGAACAGACGCCTCGGCAGTTCTTGATGACAACCTAGTTCCTAGACAACCGGAACGGGATCAAGACATCAAGGTGAGGTTCCTTGGCATTGAGAAACACCCCCAGACTCCAGCAGTTACTTAGGGAGCCGGACAGGACCAGCAGGACCGGTATCTGCTTCTTTGTGTGAAGAGGAAGAGGCTGAGCCCTGCCAGAATCAACAGCAACCTACTGTTGTGAAGTTTGTGACAAATCATTAGAAACAGAATTTATTGCTGGTGCAGTGGGTCCTGGGATTCTCCTGCTGCATGATGATGCTTAACCTGGTGAGATTATGAAGGCAGTTCCAGGAGGATGAAAGAGTTGATACCATTGACTCGCCTCCACGCTCACCTGATAGTCTCTGGGACAACAAGTTCAGATCCTTCGGACAACACCAGGTTGCATATCGGACTGTCCAGGGGCCTCATTTATCAAGCTTGCTTATGCTCAAAATGGGGTCGAAAAACTGCGTAAGCTACTTTCCACGCAAACTTTGGGATTTATGGAAAAAAAACTTTGCAGAAAAATGTGCGCAACTTTAAGTTGACTAAGGACCTGGCTTACGCACATGTTGGACATGGAGAGCACCTGCAGTGCTGCTGCTGAGAAGGATAAAATTATGAAATCCTGCAGCATTATCACTTGCACTGATTCGTTTTCACACAGAACAAGACCCCCCACACGTACACACATTCTCACACCCAAAGCGTCAAAATATGACGCGTGTGACCAAGCCTCAATATATGACGATTCGGGACGCCCCAGCGCATCAGGAGATGACGATCAGGGACACGTGGCACCGTTGGTGTCCGTATTTGACGCCCGCGGTCACACGGACATTATTCAACTATTTAACCTTCCCCTCACCCCAATCATAACCTTAAGGTCAGTAACTGTGACCTTAAGGTTATGATTGGGGTGAGGGGAAGGTTAATTAGTTCACAAGTCATTCTAATGTCCATCTAACCGCCGGCGTCGGATACCGACGCTCTGGAACGGAGCGTCCTCCGTGTGTCCCTGATCGTCATCTCCCGACACGCTGGGGCGTCCCGAATCGTCATATACTGAGGCTTGGTCACACCCGTCATATTTTGACGCTTTGGGTGTGAGAATGTGCTGCACATGCACACACACGTGCGCACACACACACACACACACACACACACACATGTGCGCACACTCACACACACATGCGCGTGCACACACACACACACACACAGCCTGAAGCGCAGAATACAGAATGCAGAATACCAGCAGGGGGGCAGATTGAGACAGAATGTCATGCGTCTGTGACAGTGTGTGTCCTGTCACTGTGACCCGATTGATCATGCGCCCTGGCTTCTTGTACAGGGGAGATTTCTGTTTGGGTGACTGGTCAGCATGTGTGACTTTCACCTTGGAGTCTGGGGATTGAATCCCAATTGGACCTTTTTTTTTATATCCACCACACATCTCTCTGAAGAATTCACAACATTGACGGCTTCAGCAAATATGCCACTCCGTGGATTTTCTCTTATATGTTTTGCAAAAGCACTTCATTTCATTTCTCCACCTCATCCACAAGTACCTCAATTTCTGCTTCTGTGAAATAGCGCTTCCTTGATCTGCCTTGATCTACAGTCGCCATGTCATTGGCGGAGCGCTGCAACAGCCGGCTTATGTATATGCATGAGATCCACAAGGCACCTTGCATTGACTCTTTATGGCAGTAAGTGGGCGTGGTGAGGGCGGGATGCGACTAAAATGCAGCTGAGAAACATTCTCGTTAGTCTCTGATTTATGAAGCGGAGATTGTGTGCAGCTGTGCGTACTCCATGTTTGATAGATCACAAACCTACTTGGCGTAAGTACTTTTTTTTTTTGCTGAGCTTAAGTACGGTTTTAGTAAGGATTCTACGCAATGTTTGATAAATGAGACCCCAGGAGCTTAGTGGTGCCCTGCAGGATCTGGGAGAAGATTCCCCAAGAATGCCCATGGGCAGAATTATTCAGTGTCGTCAGGCATGCGTGTGTGTGTGTGTGTGTGTGTGTGTGTGTGTGTGTGTGTGTGTGTGTGTGTGTGTGTGTGTGTGGTAATATCCTTTTGTTCATCTGATTTGACCAGAATGGAGATCATGCAGGATTCTTTCTCAGTCGAGGTCTGATGTTTTTTCCAAGTGTTCTTTTAATTATTTGTAGGAAGCGGAGAGTATAACTCAAAACCTGACCACATTAATGGTGATGATTTGTTTTCTGCCACACTTCATGGCTGCTTCTCTCTCCCTCTAAAGCGAAATACATTTTGGCAGATAATTGGCCAAGTTTGAAAACTCAGCACACCACAACTTTGGGGTTGCAACACAGTCCCATAAATCTGTTCTTAAGGAGGATTTAAAGACTTTACTGTGTGGCGATGGAATCGGTAGGAAAACAAATTCAACTTATTTGGTGATGGACTTAAAAACAAGGCAGGTCCAGATAACTGTGTTGATGTAATTGTCTTAAAAATGAAAAATGTGTAGTACTACTTTATTTTGGGCAGCATTTTATCAGTGCTGTTGAATAATTAAAATAGGGTGCTTATGGGCATTCTTATTTAATGCATACTGTTGAACACATGAGCTTAAATTAAGATTGTGTTTATAGTCCCCTTATCTTTGGAACTTTGTCAATAACATTATAAGACTAGTGTTTATCTTGAGCAAAGCTGTGTGAAATCACACATTAATCATTTAAAACCCTCAGCGAGAATATCATCTCGGATGCTGCCAAGAAGATGCTCAGACACACCTATGAATGTAAAACAGGTGTTGGAAGGCAAACCAGTGACCTCTGGGAATTAGAGAGAGAGAGAGAGGGAGAGAGGCTTGTGTGTGCACGCTTATAAAAACAAATAAATAGTCAGGAATTGGACGACTTTTGCAGAAAGTGTAAAAGAGCAGCAAATGAACCTAATTACAATCCAAATCTGACACATTTTAACAAGATCAAACACATTTAGTATTTAATTACATTGATATTGTTTTATTAGTGGAAAACATAGATTTACCTATTTTCTCTTATAATTATACATCAGCACATGGATCATTTGTATGCTGTGTCCACTCATGGATATTCACAAACCACAGAGCATCCATATTTACCTCACCTCTACTGCCCTTTTGGTGTTGAACAAATCCTTGTGCACGCTTTAACGCTGCACACTCACTAGTGATCAAACAAGCCTTGTGTCAATGATAATCAGTGAAAGAAAGCGTCGCACAGGAGAACCTATCAGCTCTCAAAGGCCAACAAAAAAGCGCTTCCCATGACAGGGCTGGTCTGGACAAGCCCCGCCCACTGACAGCTGGCTCATTGTGTGCTGTGGCTCTGAGGCGGCCTTGTTCCCCTTCGCTTGGGCAGTTCAATAACTAATCTCAATGCAGCCAGCAGCATGGAGCTTTAGCAACGGGGAGGGCAAACTCAATAGAAAGTCAGAGACTGCTAGTTGGTGTTCTGTCAGGTCACTAATAGGTTTTAATGAGGGAACACACCTTCGCTGCACCAAATAAATGATCAAATGTTTCCAAAGAATTAGCAGCATCATTACCAAATCTGTCTATGGGAAGTGCATCTGTCCAAGTTTCACATCCATGCAATCGTCCTGCATATTTTTTTTGTTGAAATTTAATTTCTAAGTCTTAGTTTGTTCTCAGTTTACCCTCGTTTTGTTAGCAATTTGGTCACCACCACCAGATTAGTCTCCCATTTATCACATTTCTAACTAAACTGAGAAAAAAATGTTCAAAACGGGTTCCTGGCCTGTGCAATAACTTCACTTCTTTTCTGAGAAAAAAAATCTTGTGGTTTGTGTAATCTTTCAGATTAAAGACCAAAACAAGCACAAGAATCTTGCCCCAAGGCTTGTTTTTTCTTTAAAGATCCATATAAATGTTTTATTATCATAACTACAATATACAGAAACAGAAAAAATATATTAATACTGACTATTATACAAATCTTAGCGTCAAGTTTATTAGGCCTAGGTCACAGGTCGATGATAGATTTTGTAGTCGTATCATCTGACCTGCGGCCGTATGTTTTGGACACCCGAGTGAAGAGAGGGGCGGAGCTGTCAACTGATCACCACCTGGTGGTGAGTTGGATCAGATGGCAAGGGAACATGCCGCGTAGACCTGGCAGACCCAAACGCATAGTGAGGGTCTGCTGGGAACGCCTGGCAGAAGAACCTGTCAAGACGGTCTTCAACTCCCACCTCCGGCAGAGCTTTGACCACATCCCGAGAGCAGTGGGGGACATTGAGTCCGAGTGGGCCTTGTTCCACTCTGCGATTGTCGAGGCGGCTGTTGCTAGCTGTGGTCGTAAGGTGGCCGGTGCCAGTCGTGGTGGCAACCCCCGTACCCGCTGGTGGACACCAGAGGTTCGGGGAGCCGTCAGGCTGAAGAAGGAGGCCTACAGGGCGTGGCTGGTCTGTGGGTCTCCGGAGGCAGCAGACAGGTACCGGATAGCCAAGCGGGGTGCAGCAGTGGCAGTTGCCGAGGCAAAATCTCGGGCGTGGGAGGAGTTTGGTGAGGCCATGGAGAAAGACTATCGATCGGCTCCAAAGAGGTTCTGGCAAACTGTCCGGCGCCTCGGGAGAGGAAGGCAGCAACTCGCTCACACTGTTTACAGTGGGGATGGGGAGCTGCTGACGTCAACTGAGGCTATAGTCGGACGGTGGAAGGAATACTTTGAGGAGCTCCTCAATCCCACCAATGCGCATTCCGAGGAGGAACCAGAGCTGGGAGGCCTGGGGATGGACTGTCCGATCTCGGGGGCAGAAGTTGCTGAGGTAGTCAAACAACTACACAGCGGCGGAGCCCCGGGGGCGGATGAGGTTCGTCCTGGGTATCTCAAGGCTATGGATGTTGTAGGGCTGTCATGGTTGACACGTCTCTACAACATTGCGTGGTCATCGGGGGCAGTTCCTAGGGAGTGGCAGACCGGGGTGGTGGTCCCCATCTTTAAGAAGGGTGACCTGAGGGTGTGTTCCAACTATAGGGGGATCACACTCCTCAGCCTCCCTGGAAAGGTCTACGCCAAGGTACTGGAGAGGAGGGTCCGATCGATAGTTGAATCTCAGATAGAGGAGGAGCAATGTGGTTTTCGTCCTGGCCGTGGAACTGTGGACCAGCTCTATACCCTTGCAAGGGTGATGGAGGGGGCATGGGAGTTTGCCCAACCAATCCACAAGTGCTTTGTGGATTTGGAGAAGACTTATGACCGTGTCCCCAGGGGCACCCTGTGGGGGACGCTCCAGGAGTATGGGGTGGGTGGCTTTCTGTTAAGGGCCATTCAGTCCCTTTACCAGAGGAGCGTGAGTTTGGTCCGCATAGCCGGTAGTAAGTCGGACCTGTTCCCAGTGAGGGTTGGACTCCGCCAGGGCTGCCCTTTGTCACCGGTTCTGTTCATCACTTTTATGGACAGAATTTCTAGACGCAGCCATGGTGTGGAGTGTGTCGAGTTTGGTGGCAGGAGAATCTCGTCTCTGCTTTTTGCGGATGATGTGGTCCTCCTAGCTTCATCCAGCTCTGACCTTCAGCTCTTGCTGGGTAGGTTTGCGGCCGAATGTGAAGCGGCTGGGATGAGGATCAGCACCTCCAAATCTGAGACCATGGTTCTCGACCGGAAAAGGGTGGCTTGCCACCTCCGGGTCGGGGGAGAGGTCCTACCTCAAGTGGAGGAGTTTAAGTATCTCGGGGTCTTGTTCACGAGTGAGGGTAGGAGGGATCGGGTAATCGACAGGCGGATTGGTTCGGCGTCTGCAGTGATGCGGACGCTGAGCCGATCTGTCGTGGGGAAGAGGGAGCTGAGCCAGAAAGCCAGGCTCTCGATTTACCGGTCGATCTACGTCCCAATCCTCACCTATGGTCATGAGCTTTGGGTAATGACCGAAAGAACGAGATCGCGGATACAAGCGGCCGAAATGAGTTTCCTCCGTAGGGTGGCCGGGCTCAGCCTTAGAGATAGGGTGAGGAGCTCGGACATTCGGGAGGGACTCGGAGTAGAACCGCTGCTCCTCCAGATCGAAAGGAGCCAGTTGAGGTGGTTTGGGCATCTGGTCAGGATGCCTCCTGGACGCCTCCCCGGGGAGGTGTTTCGGGCATGTCCTGCCGGCAGAAGGCCCCCGGGTCGACCCAGGACACGTTGGAGAGGTTACATCTCCAATCTGGTCCGGGAACGCCTTGGGGTCCTGCCGGAGGAGCTGGTGGACAAGGCCGGGGAGAGGACGGTCTGGAGCTCCCTAATTGGGATGCTGCCCCCGCGACCCGGACCCGGATAAGCGGAGGAAGACGACGACGACGAACGAAGTTTATTAGTCTAGCTTAGCATTTATATGCTCACACTGTGTACATTTTATTAACTAAGTAACTTTAGCACACCCAAACATTCCCTAAACAAATCGATACTTACAGAGACAAATGCTCTCCAAGGCACAAAAGGTGTAAAGCAAAATCAGCGTGATCTGTTTATTCTCTTGTATTTGCCTAAATGTAAGATGTAAACACCAGGAGCGGAGACTAACTCTGCTAATGATAATTCTGAGTTGAGAGCGCTCACTATGTCACGTTTTGCAAAGACAGCATAACAAAAATTGTTTTGTAAAAGTGATGTCTCACTTTGAATCTTTTTTAATTCTGAAACATTTTTGTCATTTATTAACTTGTACTAATTATTAACTTATTCATCAAACTTCTTCCGATCATGAACTTAATAACGATCTTTGGCCTAAAGGCGTCACAGATCATTAGTCAGGATTATCTCAAGGAAAATGTTATTCAGTTGCTGCTGGGAGACAACTTAAACAGGTTTTTTTTCTATTACTAACTTCAATTGAAGTAGTTGCAATTTTGCACAGATAATGTTTTAAGCTTAAGCATGTATCATAGGAGATATGTGATGTTAGCAACTTGGATTTTTTCTTTTCATTAGGAGGGACCTCGCATATACTGGTATCAGTTTATATTGGTATCGGAAATTAAAAGTTACGCTACATTTATTTCTCCAGCTCTCCACCACTGAATAGTGAGGAAACCTTGATAAATTATGCATAAAGTTCAGCTTTAAAAGGTCAGTGTTAAGATAATCAGTCTTAATATTTCCGGTATCTGATTATGAAGGAGACACTTTCAGTAGCACGTTGACCTGTCGAGTGATCCTTCAGCCAACGGTCGCCGATGACGTCCCACATAAAACGTTAACTTCCAAAACAAACAGTGGATCACATTGATGTTTGTGCACACAGGGCACGCGAGTGGCCTCCTTTCCCCCTGTCACACAGGGGCTAATGAGCAGCGGGCTCGTGCTCTTGACGGACAAGCCCATTGGGCCATAGGGCCGTGTGTACTCATCGCTTTCTGCTTGGACACACTCAGACAATTGGACACGTCTGGAGAGCTTGGGGCCCAAACCCTGAGGATGGGCAGATGGTGCCCAGGATTGAGGACCGCACCCACATTAACATGAGAAAGGTCGGAGACAGAGGCGGGGGGGACAGGTACCCTCGCTTTTATTTATTTAGAGATTAAAGTGAGGGGGGATGGCTGATTTAGTCCAGCATAGACTGATTTGAAACCAAATTAGGAACAACTCAACAGCAGAGTTTAAGTGTTCTGTCCTACGGCTACACAAATCATAAATAGGAAAATTCCAGATCATTGTTGCAGTTCTTACATTAGCTCATATAGTTTCACACTCAATGTTGATGTTAGCGCAGAATTTTAGCTGAAAACAAAACAAATTAAATCAATTAAACATCAAATGCAGGTGGAGAGTGGAGACAATATTGCAACTTACATCTGTTTAGACTAAACATTAATAAACTATATATTTTAACATGTATTTGTCTAACATGCTGGGTTTTCACAGAGCTAGATAAAATCTGCAGGTGTCCATGGCAACCAAGGGCTGCTCCACGATTCACACTTTCTAATAAAAGTGCACGGATTCTACATATGAACCTTGAAATATTCTCTGCGTTAGACTTTGTTTTCCTTCTTTTACTTCCACCAAAGCTTTAATTTACCTAATTTACCTTCCTGTTTCTGTAGAGCTTCCTGCGGGGGGCTTTCTGAGGGAGGGATGAGGCTTTTGATCATTAATCACAATGCTGGTCCAATACTAGCACGCTCCATATGAACAAATAACTGTTTATACCAAACTGATCTGATTATAAAGCTAAAGAAATGTACGGTTCTGTTTGCTCCTATTCAACAATAGCCAGCGTACAGCAGCTAGAACTGAGTAGAAGGTTTTACTGAGAAGGAGAAAAAGGTGAAATAAGGCTGGATATTTCCACCTGTTAGAACACAGAATGACAGGAAGTGGAAGGTGTCCTCCTTGTGGCTATTTAGGGAAATTCTGTAATTCTAGTACTGCAGCACCATCTTCAGCTCAGAATACACACTTACCAAGAGGTTGGAAAATATTTATATAATACACATGCTAGATATTAAGTTACTTAAGAGAGGGAGGTATTTTTACTCAGCTATTTGTAAAACCATCCAACATTTTTGTATTTGAAATGAGTGAGTCACACTTTTGCAGCCGCTGGAATTTTAAGAGGCAGTAAATATCTCAGATTTGAACTTTTGAGAACAACTTGCTACAAATATCTGTTGTATTTACTAAAAAGTTTTAGATATGTTGGCCATTGGCTGATGGGAATGCTTCTATTCCCCTGATTTTCTTGATGCATATGAGGTCTTTGTTAGTACATAGAAGGTGTCACATTAGAAATTTTGGAAAGGTACTTTTACCAGACACCACCAAAAAACATGTTATGGATTTGTGCATATCTGTTAGAATGGTCAGAGAAAAGGAGGGGAGAGTTCTCTTCGACCAGAGAATGCTGCTGTTGTATCCTTGGGCAAGACACTTAACCCGCCTTGCCTGCTGGTGGTGGTCTGAGTGACCGGTGGCACTGGCGCCAGTGTTCGGCAGCTCTGTCAGCGCGCCCCAGCGCAGCTGTGGCTACACCGTAGCTCATCATCACCAGCGTGTGAATGTGTGTGTGAATGAGTGGATGACTGATTGTGTTGTAAAATGTCTTGGGGGGTTGTAGAACCCTAAGAGGGCACCATACAAGTACAGGACATTTACTCTCAGCTACAACAGAAGGTACATTTTTCTGTGTTTAAGTTCAAACTCACACTCATCTTCGTCTTATCCAGATTTGGGTCGGAGGGGCAGCAGCCCGAGCAGGAAGGCCCAGACTGTCCTCTCCCCCCAGTCAACACACATAGGTGGGCCCCACATGGAATACATTTGGGGAAGTCGTATGGGTCCCACCAGGGTTTGTCTGCGTTTTCCACGGTGGCCCCACTGAGGTTTACCCACAAAGATTTTATTGGGTTGGTATATGAGTCAAAACCTCTGAAAATCCATGTGGGGCCTTTTAAAATCTATGTGTGCAAAAATCTCTTTTGGCAAACCCATGTGTGGCCACCATGGGGCCCACCTATGTGTGCTCACTGGAGCACCCAGCCACTTTCACCAGCTCTTCTGGATGGACCCTAATCTGTTCTCAGGCCAGCTCAGAGATGTAATACTTCATGGATGCACTCAGATGATCCTACCTAAAGCACATTCCCATGGAGGCATCCAAGACACCAAATGCCAAAACCACCTACTGCTTCCTCTTGCTGTGACAGAGCAGCAGCTATAATACAAATTGATCACATGGGCCAAGATTCTCAACTTTTCTTAAAGGCTGGCTATCTTATGGGGTTATCAAGGTCTACCCTTGGAAACCTGATGGCCAGGCTCTAGGCCATAGAGTTATTTAAGTGCATATAGCTATGGACCCGCCACCTGCAGGAGCATGAAGAGTCCAATACAATGTGGATTGGTTACAGTATGAAGGTGGCAGCTGCTCGCTGAGAGGATATAGCATTTTCAGCTCCTAAGTAGCTCTTGACTGTTTTATGTTGCTTTCAAAATTCAGTTTTTTCTTTAGCTCAGGCTCAGAGTGGTTGGTGCCTGTTGTAGAAACCATCAAACCCGCTGGTGCACACCAGCAGCGAGGATGCTGTCAAGCTGCAGAAGGTTGACAGTTACGTTCAAAACAAGCACACCATTGTTTTTCTTGTGAAATTCCCAATAAGGTTGGTGTGTCACATGTCCCTCTTCCTATTGAAAAAACAAAAGTTGGATCCAAGATGGCCAACTTCAAAACGGCCACCATGGTCACCACCCATCTTGAAAAGTTTGCCCCCTCACATATACTAATGTGCCACAAACAGGACGTTAATACCACCAACCATTCCCATTTTATTAAGGTGTGTCCATATACATATAAATGGCCCACCCTGTACATCAGACACTGCCATGGTAGAAACATCAAAGTTAACAGGGACTCTTTTCACACAGGAAATTGTCTGTTTCAGCTGCTGAACTCAGAAAAACAATTCTGCAGCCAGAACTGAGAGACTCAGATGGAGTTTTTACCCTGAAAATATTTGAATCCTCAGTCAGTACATGCACCACCACTACAACTAAAAGTAGCACTGGTTACTTCACCTGCTGCATTACACATATTATGGTTCATACAAACACAACATCACTGTCAACTGCCATCTTTTTATTCCTCAAGCAGATAACATGTTATGTAATCCCCATGCACCTTATCTCCTATACCAGGGGTCTTCAACTAAATTTGTTCAAGGGAGATTTTTCCACGAGCCACAGTGAGAGCCAGAAGCTCTTCTAAAATAATGTTCAAGTTTTATTGAATCTTATTTTACTAATATTTAAAATGCCTTTTTTTCTATTTAAACTGTTTTGATTGTAGTTTTAGTTGTTTGGAGAACGTAAACAATTACTGATATTTGGGACATGAATTATGTAATACAATCTAGAGGCCCTTTTATGCAATGTCAGGAATGCAGAGCTGTCAAGTACACAGGTGGCAGGAACGGCCAATCACACATTAGCAAGTATCAGCAGAGCCAATAGATGAGCTTATGGATGGTTTTAATGGGAAAATGGCTACAACACAATTGGTTGTTTTCCATTTGGTCGTAGTGCTCAACTAGTGTCTATTTGATATCACATAATACTGTTTTGAGACGGTAAAAAGTGTAGGGGACTTAAAACTACGTCCATAGTTAGGGCCCAAAGGATTGGGGGGTTGGGTGAAATGGTCTGGCGGGCCGGATGTGGCCCGCGGGCTGCCAATTGAGGTTCACTGTTCTACACATTAGTTTCTACATAAACTTGTCCTATTTTTGTTTTACTTTTAGTTTATACGTATCTTCCTGATACAAAAGTTTTATTTAATTTTATTATACATTTGCTTCTCCATCACTGTTTGTATATTTATTCAAGATATGTTGGATTATTCAATTTTATTGTTGCTCTTACTTGTGTTGAATATTGAGGTCTTTGAGGCAGGTCAGGGTCTCAGCTCCCTGCAGCTTGTACTTGTATAACTGAGCATGTGACAACGCTATCTTTTTGTATCTTTTGATTTTACCAGTCGATCTACTTTCCAATCCTGTTCAGGAGCTTTGGTTAGTGACCGAGAAAATGAGATTGGACATACATGCAGCCAAAATTATCTTTCTCCGCAGGGTGACTGGTCTCTCCCTTAGAGATAGCGTGAGAGGCTCAGCCATTCGGAAGCGACTGAGAGCAGACCCGCTTCTCCTCCACATGGAGAGGAATCAGTTGAGGTGGCACAGGCATCTGGTCAGGATCCCTCCTGGTGAGGTGTTTTGGGCATGTCCAACAAGGACGAGACCTAAATGAAGACCCAGGACACCCTGGTGGCACTATATTTCTCTACAGGCCTAGGAATGTCTTCAGGATTCCCACAGAAGGGCTGCTCCAAGTGGCTGGGGTTGTGGGAAGTCTGGGCCAACTGCTGCCCCTGAATAACAGGAGGAAAAAGATGGATGGATGGTCTGTTTCTTCTTGCTCCTGAAAAGCACAAAAAAAGCCATAAAGTTCAATTTATTTATTGAATACGTTTTTCAAAACTTAATGTAATACTGTCAGTGAATTAAATTACTAGTACACAAAATGATTATGTCAAATTATTATTATTTATAAGATGGTTTATACTCCAAATGGATCAACATTATACAAAGAATAAAATTAAAAATTATAACTAACAAAGGACAAAATTCACGTGTTGACACTTTGATTTGAAGTTATGAATAGGTTGACAACATAAAGATGCTGTGACTGATATGTTTAAGGACTTCACTTTGAGTGGAGGATGGCTGAGATAATCTACAGATATCAAATTAAACTGAAAATTACTGTAAGGTTTTGTTTTATGTCCCAGGAAATAAAAATAAACATAACTGCTGTAACACCTTCTGGGGAGAGAGCCATAAAGTTCGTAATGTAGTGGATGTTTGTTTAAAAACATATTTCCCTCTACTAAACCATCTTGCACTTGCCACCTGGTTAACTGGCAGCCAGGACTCAGGAGTAAGAAGCTTGCAGAAGAGCTCAGTAGTCTGGGATCTCTCCACCCCAGTCACATTGAGCCTCAGCTCGGAGCCCGGATGCGCCGCCATGCCGACTCTATTAGCAATTATAATCATTTATTCGCCTTATTAACCTGTCTGATACAGACCTACTTGAGTTGACTAGAGAGACACTGAGGGACTAAGAAGTCCTGATCTTGTAAAGAGAAAGACCCCCTCGCGCAGCGCGTTGTGTTTGTGTTCAGAGATTTGTGCGCGAGCTATGCTAAGCTAGCGCTAGCTCGCGCGGCGCAGTGACAGTGAGGAGGCGGGGAGAGCCGAGCTGCGGGGCGAGACTGTTATTTTGATGGTGACTACACTGTTGACTGCACGCTGGTAGGTAGGCAGCCATCTGGGAGAAAGTATCACTTCCACATCCACGACTGGGGCTTTAACCAGGATTCAGACAACAACACACCGAGGTAGGCGCTTAGCTGATCATCTGACGCCGCTATTTGGCTGCAGAGTAGCCGAGTGTTTTATTCGACGTCTCGGTGCTCTGGCCCGCGGTAGAAGCTAAGAGCTAGTGTGCTAACACGATTGCTGTCCAACACGGACTCCCAAACTTTTACCCTTCAGGAGACACGCTGAGAGCGGCAGGGCTTCATCCTGAGAGGGGTGTAGTCCTCCAGAACAACTGCCTGTGGGGGACAGCACTTATTGCTTTAAAAATAAAACTGCTACTATAGGACTCTAGAAAGTTAAGAGCTAATTTTTTACACAATCTGGTCTAACTAGTAAATGTTTGACCACAAAGAAAACGCAGCTTTGTGCAGATGCCTGGAGATGTCTTTTATTAGTTGGAAGGTTTTGAGCCAGATTGCTGTAAATATATATTTATTAGCATTTTATGTGTAATGCAATTGAAAAAAATCAAGAAATAACTTAAAAAAAATTAAATCTCCTTTTAAATATATAAAGCACTTTACTGAATCAACAGTAATATTTTAGTGTTAGACATTATATTTCTTGGGGGAAAAAATATTTGTTCTTTGTTTTTTTTACCATATTTTAAATTAGGGATGCTCGATATTGGTTACTTTTTACCGATATCCGATATACCGATATTGTCTGAGTCTTAATTTCCAATACCGATATAAACAGATATTGATATATGCTGTGGCTCTCATCTCGATTAAAGAAAAACTAAAACATTTTAGGTTACTAACATCACATTTCTCCTACCAGGCATGCTTACATTTGAAACATTTTCTGTGCAAAATGAAAACTATATCAGTAATATGAAAAGTGCCTTGTTTATTTTGTAGCTGCAGCTAAATCTCATTCTCCCTGAGCGTGACGCTAAGATGTTTAATTAGAAGTGTTTATTAAGATGTGGTTATTAATTAATAATTTTTTTTTTTCTTATTTTACATATTGCAGCTGTGGTGATGAAAGGTAAATAAAGACCTTCAGATAAGAAAGGCAACCCTTGGGTGAAGATTCTTGTTTTAGTCATTTGTTCGCTGTCTAGCTACACGCACCTGCACGCTGAGGACAGCCTACATTCACCACACTTGGTAAATTTCTACTTCACAAGTTGTGCCAAAAAAGCTAAATTTTCTCTAAAACTTTCTCAGATCTGTCATATTTTGGCATTTTGACTTGCGAGGGAAAAGTAGCTGTAGAGTTTGATGTAGAATATGTTATGTAAAAGTTGTCAGACTGAAAAACGAAAACAGCATTTTCCGATATTATATATTAATGCAGATATTAATGGTAGACCGATAATATTGAACATCACTATTTTAAAGTTCTACATAAACACAACATATTCAAATATGTTAATTTTGTTGATTATTTGGTCTTTTTAAAATATCTCCTTATTGCATGATATATATTCTTAGATATAGACATATGAAGTTTTGTTCATTTAAAATAATTGTTTCATTATTTCTTTTAGTAGTGTTTGCTGGTTTGATTTTCAGTTTAAACATTTTCACAATTTTATTCATTCTGTTGTTTGGGGGTTTATGTTTAAGCACTTCAGTCATCTGGTTGTTGTAAATGTTCTCTGTGAAGCTTATTTGATATGTTTTTGTATAATCTGAAGTTATTCCTAATTCTAAATCATTTACTGGTCTGTGCAGCTGGGATGGACTTGATTTAATCAAAGTTTGTTTACCCTTTTAAAAAAACAAAGATCAGATGGTTGTTTTGTGCGTTTTTGTTACAGCATGTTTGTGCTTTTGCTTTCAGACCCAGGAAACTCTTCAATGTAAAGCAAATGTCTGTTGATGAGAAGATTGAAAAAGCTGGCAGTCCACAGGCCAGCTCAGCTTCACCTCTGCAGCTCTCGGAGTGTTCTGGAGGTTACAGTAGCGTGTCCGTGACCATGGAGGAAGCTGCAGCCACCCCTGACTGTACAGCTGCTTGTCCTGTCCCAGGCACCGCTGCCTCACCAAAACACACCAGCACGGACAGCGCTGGACAGAAAACCAAAGGGAACGACAACGGCATCAATCGCAGGAACAGCTTCCAACATGTTAAACAGCAGCAGCAGCAGCAAACTAAGCTAACAAAGCGACGCTACACGGCAAGCTCTGGTTTCAAACATCCATCATCTGGGAAGAGAAGACGAAGGGCCGTCTCAGAAAGTGACTCAGTCCTGCCGACAAAATTCCTCCTGGGAGGCAACATTTTTGACCCACTAAATCTCAACAGCCTGATGGATGAGGAGGTCAACAGGGCACTTAATGCAGAGACGCCAAAATCCTCCCCGCTGCCTGCGAAGAGTCGAGACCCGGTTGAGATTCTTATCCCCAGGGACATCACTGATCCGCTGAACCTGAACAGCGGTATAGCGGACAGCATCTTGTTGGCGTCTCCCTTTAAAGGCAGTGGAAGGAAAAGGCACCGGAACAGACATCACGGAGGAGGGGCTGGGAGTGGGATTTCAAACAATCAAACGAACGCCTCAGAGTCAGAAAAGGGTGAGGTCAAAAGCAGCACCTCTGCACAGCTTCCAGGCATGCCCGATTCATGTTCTGCACAAGATGCCTCCAAAGAGCCCAACAGTTTCTCGAGTGTCCCCGGAGATTCCCGTGAACCCACGGCTGACAACACTGCCAGCTCTGTGGAGGAGGCGGCTTCTGTGGCTGTGGAAAATCCTGCTCTTCTGTCGGTGGGATCAAATCAGCCTGCAAGCAGACGCAAACGGAGGCGCAACTCAGGAAAAATGGAGCACCCTGTCACCCACTCTACCCCCGTTAGCAAATCAGGATCTGGAGACGGGAGTTGTGGCACAGGTGGGCAGAAAAGCACCTTCCACACGCCAAGAAGTGGTCCCAAAGTTGTCCTGGGACCTCGCCAGCACCAGTATCACCACAGTCACACAAAGGAACACCAGAAGAAGTTCCAGTTTGGGAACTACAACAAGTATTATGGGTATCGCAACCCAGGAAATGGCGAAGACCAGCGGATATTTGTGCTTCGCCAAGAGTGGTTTGAAGGTAAAGATGTGCTGGACTTGGGGTGCAACTCGGGCCACCTGACCCTCTATATTGCTAAAATGTTCCGGCCTGCACGCATTTTGGGTCTGGATATTGACAGCGGTCTGATACGTGTCGCTCGTAAGAACATTAGACATTATCTGTCTGAGCTGCAGACCCAAGAGGCCAGGCATGCAGTGCAGGAGAAAAAGACTACTACCCAGGAGAAGAATGAGAATGAGTGCCTGGCAGGCACAGAGAAGGAGCATGGTGAAAATAGGAAAGCAGCAGCAGGACAAGGTGGCCCAGCAGGGAACTCTTGTCTACCAGTTGAGACGGGGACCCAGGAGCAGGACAGTAAAACGGATGAAATGGAGCAAAAAGAGTGTGATGCTCTGCCTGCTAATACCCCTGTGAGCTGCTCTTTCCCAGTGTCTCTGCGGATCTCCAGGGGTCCCATCGCTGCACCCCCAATAACAGAAACGTGCACCGCTCAGCCTGGGGAGTTCCCATCTAATGTGTCCTTCATCACGGTAAGCTAGCTCCTCACCTGTGATTACCTGGCTGTGTGAAAGAGCTCCAAAACATTCTGATGATCCACCTCAAATGAGATTTTGGTTTAATTAGGCCATCCACATCCTCTTCCTTGGTCCTGATGATGATTATGATGATGATGATGATGATCTTGTCATAGCGCACAGTGATACACAGGCTGTCAAATAGGAAGTGAAGGCTATAAAATCAGCTAGGATGTAAATACCAGCTACCAACTAAATCGGTGCAGAGCAAAAACATTTACCTCTAATAAAAACATGAATCATTGTTTCCTGAGTTAACTCAAAACCAGAAGAGCATCAGTTTAAATGAAAAGCACAAACACTGAGCCCTCACTGAGACGATCTAGTTATTTTACACTTCTTTTATTTTTTTTATTCTCTCAGCAGAGGTTCTCGCACTTGATACTCAAAGGTCCAAATCTGATTTCTAAATAAGATCAAAGGTCATGAGTGATAAGTGATAAATGCTGTTTTTATTGAATTAGTTTCAACTTCTAACCAAAATATACCAAACTGTTTCCTTACATTTGTTTGCTTGTTCGCCCCAGCTGTTCTTTCTGACAGTGAAATACGATGTGCACTCTAATAGGCAGCCTAAGTTATGCCCATCTACTTCTGGACCATGGGTCCCTGGAAGAATGAAAAAATGAATGCAAGTCAATGGGGTTAAAACACTATTTTCTAATCTCGTTTGTTTTGTGCCATGGATTTCACATATGATGTCCGGGAATTTAAAATCTGCATTCTAATGCAAAGAATGTGCTCATTTTCCAGGGTATCTGCGGAGTCTTGAAAAGTATTAAAAGTTGATAAATTAATTTTGGAAAAATTAAGACCCTTAAAAAGTATTTAAAAGTCTTATCACGGCTTTGTAAAGTCTTAAATTTAGAGATTTTTTTATAGCCAACAGTTTATTTTTAGTTTTTTTTTTTTTAACGAACCAAGGGAGCATAAAAAGATAAAAAAAATATATACTACGCTGTTTTGGGTGCGTTAGTAATTTTTCTCTCAGAGCACCAGGGCGGACGGGGTGGAAGCTCAAAAGTGCAAAGAACGCTCTGGTGTTCCCGGTGCATATTACGAAAGCACCTAAATGTTAAGATGGAAGAGAATGTTGGTGAACGCACAACGAGATGGGAAAGTGCAGGTTTGCAGCGTCCTGGCTGGATATGCCAAATTTCAAAGAATGGCTGCAGCCAGTCGAGGGGAACGTGAGGGAGGCATACTGTTTGCTATGCAAGAAGAAAATAAGTATTGCGTCAATGGGCATAAACTCTTTATTTCAAACTGGGGCAAAAGGTTTTTTAGGTTTTGTGTGAAAATACATCCAGGAATACAAATGCGCATTACCGAATTGATGTAATTGAACCAGACTTGGAGAAAAGCAGAGGGGAAAATAGCTGTAAGTTCAGCGAACTTTGAATCCTTCCTTCAGGAGGAAAGAACCACCATAAATCTGACCACGAGGTAAGGAGCAGCTACGCTAGGGGGGGAGGAGATTCTGTGGTGACGTCTGGTTTGTAGTCATGCTAATTACGAACTTTTACAAGTTGATGAATCTTAAAGTACGTGACTGGCGTGGTCGAAACATCCATCATTACTTTTCATTTAAATGGAAGTACAACATATGTGTGATTCAGGGCGTAAGGCAAAGCGGTTTGGAAAATAGCTCCGTTAGTCGCCTTGGCTTGCATTCATTTTTTTGTTCTTCTGGGGACCCGTGAGCCAACCAGAAATGGAGGAGACTTAGGCTCGCTATTGTGTTTGAAATTCAATCTTACATTTTGATTTGCTCGTCTTGCCTGAGCAAATAGTGATTCCATACTAGAATAAGATTAAAGGTTAAGTTCGCTGAGAAACATAACGTTGGCTCTTTTTGAAATATGATCAGTCACTCGAGTGTCTTCTACCCCTATTTCCTGCATTAGCTGCTGATAGAAAATAGATGGAGAAATGCTCGGATTAGAAAAGGCCCAGAGATCTACGTCCTGCTGAACATTTACCTTCATAGACTCGCCCTTCTTGACCCACGACGGGAAAGGCTGTTGTTGATTTAGCGTCCAGGAGAGAGCAGAGCGCATCTCGGCTAGTAGGAGCTAAGTGTTAGCATTAGGAACTTCACAACACAGCAGAACTCCTTCAGGCTCGTGTTATTTGTGGAGACAAATCATCAACGTTGCAAATCAGACGGAGGCAGTTGAAGAGTCACGTTGCGGTTAGCCAATCAGAGGAGAGGTCATTATACTGGAAACCACAGCCAATGTTTAGGGAAAAAAAACGTGTAGGCCATCATCTGAAATGATAAATGACCCATACTTGTGTAGCGCATTTCAAAGTCAGAGGACTCTAAAGCGCTTTACATTACAATGTATCATTCGCACCCTGTTGATGATGAGCTACGATGTAGCCACAACTGCCCTGGGGCACACTGACAGAGGCGAGGCTGCCTTCACCCACCACTAGCAGACAGGTTGGGTGGTGTGTCTTGCCCAAAGGACACAGCATCAGAATTCTCAACTGAGAACCGGGATCGGTTCTACAACCCTCTGATTGCTGGACAACCTGCTCTACTTCCTGAGCTACCGCTGCCCCAGACAGATCATTGGAGGTAAAAGTGCTGGGTGGGAGGGGTCTTCTTGCTCATTGGTTGGCATAGGGAAGTGAGAGCTGGATGAGTCGTAGCCATTTTCACCACTCTTTGTAGAGTTTCCCTTTCACTTCCTGTGTGAAGCTTCACCAGGTGCTCGTGATCAGAGGATAGTGAAGAAAGGGAGAATTGTCTCTGCCTTAAGTCTCCAGAGGAAGTGAACCATCTGCTCAGACTCCAGGGAAGATCCTCAGTGATCAGTCTGATCTCTAAAATGAGTTTTATTTTAGTTTTGTTGACTATAAAAAGCAGATTTTCCTTACATGACCTTTAGGCATTGTCTGTTGGATCACCTTTTGTTCAGCGTTTCAACACAGCTCAGCCATTCTGGCCAAGATGTTGTAGAGTTTCTGTGGGCTTTTGTTTGTTGCTTCTGTCATAGGTGCTACTCTATAATGTCTTCAGAGCAGGGGTGTTGTGGTTAAAAGGTTTTATGTTGAAGGAACATGAATTCAGAGAAAGTGCTTCCAAATGAAATCAATAGCTGCCTGTTACACCTCTGTGAGTGGTTAGAATAATGGCAGCACCACTAGAGCATGTTCTGTAAAGCTCTGTCAGTCTGCCCCACACAAGCTCGGTTTCAGAAGAAACAACTGAATGTTGAGTGTTTGTCAAACAAAGGCAGAGTCCATGTGTTCTATAAATATTTAAAGGTTTTTAGGCTCTTATAGTCAACAGCGCTGCAGGAAGCTGCTATTAGAGCAAAGCTTCCAATGGAAACCTTTATAATATGCCTATACGATAGTGTTGTTTTAAGATGGTAAAAACCCATTATTTGCACATTCATGGTAATTTAAAAACAATCTAAGTTTCCTGCTTCTCCCCCTTTTCGTAAACAGCCCTACTGCAGCCAGGTGTAGCTAGTGCTAACAAAGAGCTAACACATGTCAACTGACACTGAACCCTAAGTTCATTCTGTATTAGCTGTTAGCTTCACGTCCGAAGACACTACTCTCTTATTTTTACTTCCAGGCTTTTCCACGATGCCAACAAAATAGCAAAATTCTTCTTTTTTGGACATCATTCATTCTGTGTTGATTTTCTAATTCTATTGTTTTCGGTTTTTTTCTACACTCATCTAAAGAATTATTAGGAACACCTGTTCAATTTCTCCTTAATGCAATTATCTAATCAACCAATCACATGGCAGTTGATTCAATGCATTTAGGGGTGTGGTTCTGGTCCAGACAATCTCCTGAACTCCAAAGTGAATGTCAGAACGGGAAAGAAAGGCGATTTAAGCAGTTTTGAGCGTGGCATGGTTGTTGGTGCCAGACGGGCCAGTCTGAGTATTTCACAATCTGCTCAGTTACTGGGATTTTCACCCACAACCATTTCTAGGGTTTACAAAGAATGGTGTGAAAAGGGAAAAACACCCAGTATGCGGCAGTCCTGTGGGTGAAATGCCTTGTTGATGCTAGAGGTCAGAGGAGAATGGGCCGACTGATTCAAGCTGGTAGAAGAGCAACTTTGACTGAAATAACCACTCGTTACAACCGAGGAATGCAGCAAAGCATTTGTGACGCCACAACACGCACAACATTGAGGCGGATGGGCTACAACAGCAGAAGACCCCACCGGGTACCACTCATCTCCACTACAAATAGGAAAAATAGGCTACAATTTGCACCAGCTCACCAAAACTGGACAGTTGAAGACTGGAAAAATTGTCTGGTCTGATGAGTCTCGATTTCTGTTCAGACATTCAAATGGTAGAGTCAGAATTTGGCGTAAACAGAATGAAAACATGGATCCATCATGCCTTGTTACCACTGTGCTGGCTGGTGGTGGTGGTGTAATGGTGTGGGGGATGTTTTCTCGGCACACTTTAGGCCCCTTAGTGCCAGCTCGGCATGGTTTAAATGACACGAGCTACCTGAGCATTGTTTCTGACCATATCCATCCCTTCATGACCACCATGTACCCATCCTCTGATGGCTACTTCCAGCAGGATAATGCGCCATGTCATAAAGCTTCAATCATTTCAAACTGGTTTCTTGAATGAGTTGACTGTACTACAACGGCCCCCACAGTCACCAGATCTCAACCCGATAGAGCATCTTTGGGATGTGGTGGAACGGGAGCTTCGTGCCCTGGATGTGCATCCCACAAATCTCCATCAACTGCAAGGTGCTATTCCTGTACACGGTGGCTCTGAATGTTTCCACTCCAGACTCAGTCCACTGCTTTCGCAGGTCCCCCAAGGTCTGGAATCAGTCCTTCTCCACAATCTTCCTCAGGGTCCGGTCACCTCTTCTCGTTGTGCAGCGTTTTCTTTTCTGCCACACTTTTTCCTTCCCACAGACTTCCCACTGAGGTGCCTTGATACAGCTCTCTGGGAACAGCCTATTCGTTCAGAAATTTCTTTCTGTGTCTTACCCTCTTGCTTGAGGGTGTCAATGATGGCCTTCTGGACAGCAGTCAGGTCGGCAGTCTTACCCATGATTGAGGTTTTGAGTAATGAACCAGGCTGAGAGTTTTTAAAAGCCTCAGGAATCTCTTGCAGGTGTTTAAGAGTTAATTAGTTTATTCAGATGATTAGGTTAATAGCTCGTTTAGAGAACCTTTGCATGATATGCTAATTTTTTGAAATAGGAATTTTGGGTTTTCATGAGCTGTATGCTGAAATCATCAATATTAGAAACAAAAGGCTTGAAATCCTTCAGTTGTGTGTAATGAATCTAATATATTTGAAAGTCTAATGTTTATCAGTACATTACAGAAAATAATGAACTTTATCACAGTATGCTAATTTTTTTAGAAGGACCTGTATACAGAGTAGCAAAGCTTGTTTTTACCTTTTTGCTAACAGTTTTGACTCCTGCTGTTGCCTTTGTCAGAGCGTCACCAGTTTGTGATGTCACTTCCGTCACTGTTTATCTTTTTCTTATGATTTTTATTGATGGTCGGCAAACAGAAAAAAACTGATAGCCTTTATATTAACTATCGGCTAAAGCAGGTAGTGAGCTCCCCCTAGTGTTCCTGCTTGAACCACAAAACTGTTAAGTGCAGTTTCTGGTCAGCAGAGGACAGCAGAGTGCTGTCCAATGTAGAGTTGCTCATGTATATGGCTAGCCTAGTGAACTAGACCAAATTCTTGCTTTGCAAAGAATGGTCTAGGCATGCTCCATTGGAACCTCAGCAGCTCCTACCAGGACTCTGGCTGGCCAATCACAGCTCTCTAGAGGGGTTTCAAACACATAAAGAGCTGTGATTGGTCCATAATGGTGGGCCAATCATAGTGCTCTATCTGCTTAGTGAACAAATCACAGAGCTTTATCCGCTTTGTGGGCCAATCAGGGCACTCTATATGCCTGGTGGGTGGGATGATGCAACAGAGTGAAACAGGAGTATGTCACATTCATTGTCCAGTGGAATGCAGAGATCATTTAAAAGACAACGGTAGAACCCGCCCCACAACCGAGAGCTGTCAATGGAGCATGTATATGGCTCAAGAACCACTGAAACCAGTTTGAAAGCAGCAGTTTAAAGCGTTAAAACTCTATTATGTTGCTTTAAATATATTTTTATTTTCTGATAATCAAATTTCTTCAACATTATTATTTTCTCTGCTTTTACTCAAACATCCATTTTGTAATCATGCAACATCTCTAATCTTAAGAATTTTTTGTTTCTCTGCAACCAAGTCTAGAGGGTTTACGTTAGGGGTGTCCCGATACAACTTTTTTACTCCCGATACGATACCAATATTGCAGCCTTCAGTATTGTCCGATACCGATATCAATCTGATGTGATATCAGCACAAATCATACATACTTGTACCTATTTCATAGTCTAGAATGTATGAAAGGCTTGATCAAGTGATATTACTCAATTGGAGAACAAGAGCCAATAACAGGGTATCTATCTGCGGGTCCTTAAAAAGTCTTAAAAAGTCTTAAATTAGCTTTTCCAAATTTAAGGTCTTAAAAATCCATAAAAATCACTAATAATCCTTAAATAGAGTTTTTAAAGGTCTTAAATTACCAAAGACCCAATAAACAAGATTGTTTTATTTCTATAAAATTTTCGTGAATTTGTTGTTAGTGTTCAGCATTTTTTGTGTACAATGTTGGTGTAAGCGGAACCGTACACATTCGGTTGGTTGTGAAAGGGGGCTATTTTTAGATGAGCACATTAGCTGGTTAAGCTAGTGGGAGCTTGCGCCATGGAGAAGTGCAAGTTTAATGGTAACTGGATGGCTAATCCTACATTCGCGACGTGGTTAGCACCGGTTCCAGGCAATAGCTGGAAATTATAGCTTAAATTTAAAAATTGCTTAAATTTGGTCAAAGTGGCCTTAAAAAAGGTCTTAAAAAGTCTTAAATTTGGCTCCCTTAAACCTGCAGATACCCTGCAATAAATGCAAGCATGAAAAAAATAACAATTTTTTTTAACCATTGGTTGCAAAAATGTGAACCTTAACGGACCGCTTATATCTGAGATTATTATG
Source organism: Nothobranchius furzeri (assembly GCF_043380555.1). Lineage (NCBI taxonomy): Eukaryota > Metazoa > Chordata > Actinopteri > Cyprinodontiformes > Nothobranchiidae > Nothobranchius > Nothobranchius furzeri. The sequence continues at coordinate 46,722,511 of NC_091750.1, read as the reverse complement.
CAGTCCGATATAATCCGATAGTGTTTTTGGGCCAATATCGAATTACTTCCGATATCGATATCTGAATGGGAAATTACGTTGTAGGTTTCGGTCGAGTTAAAGCCGTTTTTGCTTGCAAATTTGTTCAGATTTATTTTTTGTAGATCTAAAAAGATTTGGTATGTTTATTTGATTCTTACACCATATTTGAGTTAAATGGTTCGTCTGTACAGCAAAGACTTGTGGGTTTTTCTCCTTGAGCTTGGTTGCAGAACCTGGACGTCACCCTGTACCACAGAACGTGTTTAGTTTGGAATGATGGGGTCTTTTACTTACTCATCTTACATCTTGTTCTGCAGTGCTGTAAACACCAAACTTTTGGCTTTATTCTATTGCAGCCATGCAGAAATGGTGATCTAATCAGGTCTGTTTTTCAATTTTTTCAGGCCAACTATGTCTTGCAGAACGATAATCTTCTTTTGACCCAGTGCCCAGAATATGATGTGATCCTGTGCCTCAGTGTTACCAAGTGGGTCCACCTAAACTGGGGGGACAGTGGCCTAAAGCGCTTCTTCAGGAGAGCCTACAAACATCTCCGTCCAGGAGGCATGTTCATCCTGGAGCCGCAGCCCTGGGAGTCCTACGTGAGAAGGAAGAAGCTGTCGGTAAGAGTGATAGACAGCAGTGATGAAGACGGTCTGGTTGTTTGGTTAAAGGGTGTCCCTTTATTTTTCACCCAACAGGAAAACATCAGCAGGAATTTCCACAGCATCCGGCTCAAACCTGACCAGTTTTCATCATATCTCACTAGTGAAGTTGGCTTCACCAGTTTTGAGCACCTCGGTTCTCCAAAGTGTTCAGTTAAAGGTAACCATCAGAACACGTAGGGCCGGGCTGTCCAAGCAAAACGAGTGCCACGGGTTAGGGTTGAGGTAACCCTAACTCTAACCCTGACTCAGGAGCTAAAACAGACTCGTGGCTTTTCCTACTCTTCATCATTCGCAGCACAGATACTTAGTATTTGTCTGACGTTAAAGGTAAAGCTGAGGGTCTTTTTCTTCCGGGTGGATCATCTTCACCAAGCTCTACCAGAACAGGGGCTTTCTTTTCGATTTTCAAGAAACTCCTGAAGACCCTGCTCTTCAGAGAGCATCTTCTAAACTAGCACCCTCCCTGCACCCGTCCCCCCTCTCTACTGTCCTCTCCTTGTTCCTTACTCTCCATGATTCATCATGCTGCCTCACTGCCACCTACGACTGACTGGGAATTGGTTGTTGTTATTGTTGTTGTTAGCCTCAAGGGCAACATGCCGATTATCACTTGTAAGTCGCTTTGGACAAAAGCGTCTGCTAAATACATAAACATAAACATCTGAGCCATTGGTCCACATAACTGTAAATCATTCTGGTGAACCATTCACTCAAGGCCGGTGTAGAACGTGCTCATTGCTCGGTAGTTTTCACTTCCCGTGCATGTACAAAGCGAAGGTTGGGCTCCCCACAGATGCCTCTGTCGCTGTTTTTCTGCTTGACAGGTAAGCTAAAGTTTGGCATGCTATTTGGAGAAATGAATTTCGCATTACTGGTTCAAGAAGTCCTGCAAGATCAGCAGCTACTTGTAAACGGAGCCTGCACGAGGATACCTGGGTGTTCTCATGCACATTTTTTTCTAAACGTAGAGGGCGGTTCTTTCCTGAAATTCAGAAACATCCTCCGTCATACCTTTAACTAGCCAAAATGCGTGCCCTACATCTTTTCTACCTGCAGTAAGAGTAAGCTACACAAACATTAGCCTTTAGCTGCATGTCTGGCTGCCGTGTGGCTCTACTCTATTTTTATGTAAATGGACAAAAAAACAAACGTAAGCCCCACCCCTGCTGAAGACCCAGCCCACGTGCATCGAGTGCAGGGCCGTATGGTTTCCATGATGTGGAAACCTCCGACCAATTAGCAGACAACTGCAGAATGTGTTCATATCCTATTTGACATACAAACCCTGAGCTTTTTACAATAATCTTTGTTTTGTTTCACAAATGTTACTGATGATAAAGAGTAAGAGGCTGGCAGCAGTCTGTGAGGTGACAGAGGTGAGCTGAGGCCAGAAGCAGTGACTCTCTTTATCAGGATGAATATAAAAAGTAATGTTTGTTGTTTTCTATAGTTAAATCCAATCTTTTCCACTTGGTTCCGATTTGTTGAAAATCACGTGATCGGATCGGAGCGTCCTGTTTTTACCTGTCATTAAAGCTGAATCTGAGTCCGTTTCTGAGTTTAACTGTTAAATCTTAACTTTGTGCACTGCTCAGTGTTAAAGCTAGACACCTAAATAAAGTAAATGTAGAGTATTTATTATGCAGATGTTATTAGTGAACAGAAAAATAGACATCTGCAGCAACACCAGGCTGCCTGACTTTTAAATCAGCTTAATGAAAATAAAATATCGTTGGATGCCGATGTATAAAAAGCTGTAAATATAGGCGAATCGGAGCCTTTTAGTCATCTCAGAGGCACAAGCGAAGCATAGCTGCTTATTCACGCTATTTTCAGTTTTCTCCCAGAAATCCATTTCCTGTTTGTCTTTTTCCCACTCTGCAGGTTTTCAGAGGCCAATCTATGTTTTTCACAAATGACCGCGTCAGCCTTGAACACAGAAGAATGCGAGAAGCTCCAACCACCAACATTCATCCAGACCAGTCGGCTGCACTGGACCGGTCATCGATGACCATTAACTTTTTGATGCCGAAGGACAAGAAGAACCGGGACCAAAGATTAAAATCAGTTTGGACTATAAAAATTCTGGATGTGACTCTGGGACGTATGACTGGAGACAAAAACCATAAATCAGAGTTTATGCAGATTGTAGCTGATGCTCTCGTCAGATTGTCATGGTAGTGATCCCAGACTGCTGCATGGAATTGTTTTGGGCGTATGTCATTACATTCACAGCACTGGTGTCAGCCACATGGCCTAACTCCCTGAGTTGACACTGCTGGTGAACGTTCATAACATCAGCTGGTAGCTGGTGCACCACTCAATTATACAATTATTAAAAGGATCATATCTGAAAATCCACGCTCAAACGAAGCCACTGGCTAAGCCGTCCTAAAACGTTGTTTCAACATGGAGTCAGTATTCTAGTCTAGGTGGCTACATCTGACAGGCTGAGCAGTTTTAAAGCTACGACGTTTAACAAAAAATTGGTTTTCTTTTAAATTTTTCAGATCCTGAACTGATTTGTCACCAGATCAAATGATAAATATGCCGTCTGACACACTGCCAAAATGTTTCAGAGCTATCAGAAGAGATGCGGCGACACGGTCTGGGTCTTTGACCCGGTGGGGACTGGAATCAGCTTGTCCGCTTTTCTTTATTTTGTGATTTTATGGTTACTTTGTGCACTGAGCACCTCTCAACTCCAGATGTTCATTTTTGGTGATGCGGGGCGGAAAATCTTTAATTTTGTAGCGGGTCTTTCATGAGTTGTTGGCTGGCGTGGACGATGTGTTTCTCTCTCGCTTCTGCATAAATATGGATCTTATTTTGTTGCTGTTGATTAATTTGTATTTACTTGATGTCTTCGGTTTCATTTGTTTTACTTGTTTTCAAATGTTTGATGCCAATCTGAGAAAAGATTTCCAGTTTTTCTGTCTTTTAAACAGATAATTCTGCTTTGTATTTACAAATGAATGTGTACATTCTTCTGTTTTCTCTGTGTTCTGTCCTGGTTAGCACATTGAATGTTAGATTAGTGCTTAATTTTGTTTTTTTGTTTTGTTTTTTTGATAAATTGTTTAAAATGAGCGTTTGTGTCAGCGCGCTCTCATCTCCCTTAATTTGGACTTTTCTCAACAGCTGTGATTGTTTTAACTACAGCACAAGAATGAACCAGGTGGCGTCGCTGGGCAGCCACTTTAATGCTCCAACACACCGATCATCCATCTTCAGATCCTGGATCTGATAAATGTTTCAAAATTAGGAGATGATTAAAACATTTGAATCTGGGTTTTTTTAGTTTCTGAAACTGTTTAATTTGTTTTCAGCCATCTAGAAATTTCCTTCCGATAAGAAGAAATAAACAGAAACAATGAAAGCACACAATCAGACGGTGGTGCACAATTGATGTGCTTTGCAGTCGTGACTGGTGCATTGTGAGGTTGTCTGCCTGTTGCCGGTCTCGCTGTCCAGACAACGGTGAAATGACACAAACACAGACAAGAGGCATAACACTTCATTCACAAAAGCTGTGCTCCATCACAGCCATGTGGGTCAGTCACTTGACCCTCATTGTCTGGTGTTGCTAAAGCACGCCCGACTGAACTGGGACCGCTTTTCACTCTGCTGTTTCACCCCAAATTGTTTTATTTGAGTTGTTTTAACCCAACAGCCACATGTGAGCTACGATTTGTGCTCATTTTAGTCGTTCACAAGATAAAACTGAATGAAAAACCAAAATATATATTTAGTTTAATGCGTTTATTGGATGCAAAGCCATAGTTTCACTCCAGAGAGAACAGCTGCTACTCTAATGGGTGAAAATAAACTTTTTAACTATACTGTATGAACTCCACTTCAAAAGCTCTGTCTGATGTGGTTTATCCACACAAAACTAGGATCCAGCTCTGGAGATGTCATCACTCAGGTTCTGACGTGTTTCATGAAACAAGCCGAGTGCTAAGAACGCACGGCACAGCACCTGGAAAAGAGCAGAGTCCAGCATCAGTTCATCTGATGAATCATCCTCTTTTTGGTCTTCATTCTTGAAAATCTGAGTTCATTCTACAAGTGATTTTTTATTTTTTTAATGAATGACAGATTTTTGTCTTTTGAGGGGGTTCTTTAGAGATCCTTTTGGGTTGGGTCTACCTGTATCTCCGAGGGCAACCGTGATGACCAACGATGTACTCTTGAGCATAGCAGAACCGTCTGCAGAGTCCTCTATACCCACAGGTCCAGTACTGCACTGCTGGATCCTTATCTGTAGGTTAGATTTGAAAAGAAAATCCATTTTCCAATGACTGATAAATAAGAACTGGGGGTTAATTAAAAGTTCTACTGAAAAAATTGAAAAGGTGACGAACGTTTGGTCACATTATTACAGAATGTACATTGTCATCCTTAAAAAGGTCAAATATAACCTCCATGTCATCTGAAAATGTTATGGTATTAAAGACAGATGCATCCATCACTTACCCTCCCCGGATGCGAGCATCAGGAGAAGCACAAGGAGGACCAAGCTCAGTCTCTTCATGTTTGGGTACCAATTAGCTATCAGACACTGCTGCTGACGCACGGATGCTGCATTTATACAGCATTTCAAACACGGGAGGGGGGGAGCTGACCAGGCTCTGTTCAAATCAGAAAAAGTGGGTGTCTGAGGGGTGGAGGTCAGGACTTCATCAGTCACAATGTTTAGGAAAGTTATTGGCAGTTTGCTCCTTAACAACAGAGTAAATGACAAAAGACGTCTAGTACTTACATCCACCTCTACAGCTGGACAGGGGAGCAAAAGCAGACCTCAGTGGACTCGGTCGAAGAAAAAGTCCTGTAAAAGTCACAATCCCAGAGGAAGTAGGGTTTGTTTACTAGAATGGTTGCTGTGTTTTCAGGCCGGCCTTCTGCTCATCCACATCAGAACATGGCAGTAGTGCTGGTGTTATTGCTGATGCTGAGAAACTACACACTGTACAAAACACACAGCCCCAGTGACGCAGGGAAGGATTGTTAACAAAACAATAAAAAGGTATGAACACACAAATACACATGCACTTGTATGCCCCCTGGTGCTTACATAAAGATATTGCTTTCTGTGAGTAAATCTGGGCTGGAAATCGGTGGGAAAGCAACCAAAACGCAAAGAAAACCTGGGAAAGTGTTGCTCAAGACCAGGGGCGTAGGAACGAGTTTAATACTGGGGGGGACACATTTTGGAAATCTAACAAATCTGATATAGGTCAATATATAGGTCAACCTCACTGAAAAAAATGTATTTAATGATTATTTCTGATTCTAATGGGTCACTGTATGAGCAGATGAGCGAGGAGACCCATCCAACATGGCGGCAACGCTGTTACTCTCTCCAGCACCCAACGGGGCATCGACGTATTCATGTCTATGATTTGCGCAGCACACTCATATAGACCATCGACATAAATATAGATACAGACAAGTGTTGTGTTTGACGTGTTTTTATTCCTTAAAAACTCACCTCACACCGCCCAGAGTTTCTTCTTTAAAACTTATATTAAATAACGAGCATCCTCCGCGCCGTATTTTTGTTGTAAGATGAAAACTTTACATCAGTTGTCACAGAATAAAAGTTCAGCAGACATGTTTGTTTACAGTTTGTGTTACAGTCACACAATAGATATTTACATGTACTAGGTGTTCTATATTTTGTGTCAACGTGTGTGTGTGTGTGTGTGTGTGTGTGTGTGTGTGTGTGTGTGTGTGTGTGTGTGTGTGTGTGTGTGGTGTAATCAAGGGAACAAGTTTAATATGGGGGGGGGGGCACAATTTGGAAATCTAACAAATCTGTTGGTCAATATATAGGTCAACCTCACTGAGAAAAATGTAATTTAATGATTATTTCTGATCCTAATGTGTCACTGAGTTTTTCATGCAGGCTGAACATGAAAATAGTCTCCTACAGCTATCTCCTGCATTAGCTTCTGATAGAAAATAGACGGTGAAACTCTAGGATATGAAAAGTCTGACAGATGTGACTCAGGGCGTAAGGCAAAGCCCAGAAAGACTAGAAAATAACTTTTATAGCCTAGTTCACTAACATTCTGTTTGTTTGTTTTTTGATCGGGGACCCATGAGCCAGCCAGAAGGGGAGGACACTTAGGTTTCCAAATGTCACCTACACCTTTTCCGTTTTTTCTATTTTCAAACAATTCTTGTTTCTTCGTGGAAATTCAAACAAACCTGAATGAATGGAGTGTTGTTTCAACCCGATGGTTTCAACTGGACTTTCAATACAACGTTCTGACACATGGTGGCGATAGAGCTTTTCAGAGCAAGTTTAAAAACACATAGAAGAAAACCCAACCCCCACTGCGCAGGCGCATACAAGTCCCTTTCTATTGTTCCAAGATGGCAGACCTCCTGGGCTCAATCTTAAACTCGATGGAGAAACCTCCTACAGTCGGCGACCAAGAAAGCCGACGAAAGGCTCGAGGTACAAAACATCATGTGAATAAAAGGCTTGTTGTCCGCTAGCCTGAGACTGCTCACGCGAACGCTGCTCTAGATTCAAACATAAGCTGACTTTAAAAGGATAGGCGGACAGAACCGTTCATTGGTCAGTTTAGCTTTCAAGTACGAGTTTGGCACCGCCTCAAAAACACACGTCCCAGCATAAAGGCTGACCCCGAATCAGATCCAGAACCTGTAAACAGAGTCTTATTTAACTGTTTTTTTTTCTTTCTGTTTCTGTCCTGATAGGGAAGTGGTATTTTAGAGAACTACTATAATACTTTTGTACTGTTGTCGTTACAGTAGAATGTCTTAGGTTAGACTTTACCTTACATTGCTTTATTCTAAGCAAATTGAGAATTGTCCATCTCGTTTGTCATTTTTATTGTTGATAGCTGGAGTAAAACAAGACAACTTAGATCCGTCAGGACCAAAGTGATGTCTTTAATACTTGGCTGTTGTTTAATTGTCTCATGTTTGATGATGAGCAGCCAAAATCCATAGAAAATCATTTAAATACGTTCAGAGCGTGTGGATAATCCTAGATGGCCTTGTTCAGATGGATGAAAGAAGCAAACAGGCATTCTCAGATTTCTTCTTCATTGGGGTAATAGTAAGGTTAAAACCATTAGTAATCCGTTTATCTGTCTTCAGTTCCAGTTGGATCTGGGGATAACCTAGAACCTAAAAAATGATAAAGATATCCAATTATTTGTAAAGTTAATTTAAGGAAGACATTAAATGGAAATTATTTCAGAAGAATTTCAAAAGACCAGCTGGATTTTTCTCGTCTAACCGAACAAAACACTCCTCCTGCCAGCTGACATGACTTTGTACAGCAGTGTAATAATCATGCTGTGCTGCACCAGGTGCAGACTGTCAAGTTTCATGAAGCTGACGCTGCCTGTGAGGCTTTTTTTTTACTTTGTCTTAAGATCTGAGAAATTAATCCACAAACACCAAACATTTTTAACAGTAAACATCGCTCTTAAAACAGAGATTTTGATTGTTTCTGAACACAAACTCACATCACGGCTGTAATAAAACTAGAGGCCATGTCTGTATCAATGTAAAAGAAAAGCCAGCAGCATATTAGAGCCTGTAAACCTGGTTCAGGATTATGGAATGCTTGTTTTTATTTCTTTTATTGTGACTGAACTTGTTTAAGAAAAGTAGGTCAATAGACACATGGAATCATTTGAATTTAATCTGAAATAAACTCCATTCTGTTTCCTAAAGAGCAAGCTGCCAGGCTGAAGAAGATGGAGGAGGAGGAGAAAAGAAAGAAAGCAGAGTTTAGGAAGAAGGTGAGACGTCAAATGCCATCAAACACACCAGCCTTCTGTGCATCTTTCTTTACTCTGTTATTTCCAGATGGAGAAAGAAGTGTCCGATTTCATCCAAGACAGCTCACAGCAGAAAAGAAAATACAACCCTATGGGCAAAATAGAAAGGAGTATATTGTAAGTAGTCCAAACAGTATTTAGTGAGTGAGCTGAGCCTTTCGTGGACAGTCCGGTTTGTTTTACAGGCACGATGTTGCAGAAGTGGCTGGTCTGACCTCTTTTTCCTTTGGGGAGGATGAGGAGAGCCGCTATGTCATGTTATTTAAAAAGGTATCAAAACTTTATTTCTAGTTTTCTGAAATTAAAACAAGCTTCTGTGAGTCGTCTCGGCTAGTGACGCCTTGATTGTGTGTGCTCTTTTGGCAGGAGTTTGCTCCGTCTGATGAAGAGCTGGAAGCTTATCGGAAAGGAGAGGAGTGGGATCCCAAGCTAGCGGAACAGAGACGCAGGCTAAAAGTAACTCCTCGTGTCTGATGGTGTTCGATCAGCTGATATTAGGGACCTTCACACACCGTTGTCGCTCATGTCTCTAGATATACTCTAAATATTTACAGCTTTAAGCTTTTTCAAACTAGATCGAAGTCAGGAAGCTGCAGGAGAAACGGACGGAGTTCTCCAAACAGCTGATAACGAGCCAAATCCTTAATGAAGATGTGGGCCGGGATCAAACAGAAACCGTTTTAGTCTCTCAGTGTTTCACGAGGAATATCAGATCTCCATAAACGTCTGAGAGTGGAGCGCTGACACGGACACAGTAGGAATGTTAGCGTTTCAGCGATTTACGAGGCACCGCTGCAGGAAGGTGACTGCGATTCTACCCACCGTCACTCACTAAGATCTGGAAATATTAGTTATTTTCAAATGTTACCTGAACTGTAGGCAGTTTTCTCTGGATCAGGTTAAAAAAACAAACAAACAAGAAAATGGTTTAAATTGTTTAAGATTTCTGTACCTAATAGCTAATACGGGTGACAGAATTGTGGTGTGTATTTATAAATGTGTAGTTCTCCAGACTTCATTTCACCGTCTCTGATTTTTCCTGCAGGAACAGGCTGCCCTGGAAGAAGCAGCTTCAGCTCAGACGGAAAAGACACAGGCATGTCCCAATTCCAACTACAGAGACAAATACAGCCACCTGATCGGCACCTCGGCAGCTAAAGACGCAGCACACACACTGGAGGCCAACAGGGCATATGGCTGTGGTGAGTGTACAAAAGAGAAACAGCTGAAAGAGTTCCCCTGAGGTCATCCTCATCCACTCTGCTGGTTGTTGTCTGTCCTCAGTGCCCGTGGCCAATAAGAGAGACACTCGCTCCATAGAGGAAGCCATGAATGCAATCAGAGCCAAGAAACGGCAGAAACGGGAGAACGACACGGGCGCACACAGCAGCAGCAGCAGCTCATGAGTACATTTTGTTTCATGACGTTAGTTTGTCTCATCCATCCTTCCTGTGGTTTAACTTACAGGCTTTTAACCTCTTAACTGATCTGGAATCTGCTCAGGTGTGTCAGATCCTGTAACCATCAGGTCTGTCTCACTTTAAAGCCACGTACAGACACTTTATGTCACCGCGGCCGTTCACACACCTGAACCATTACTGCTAAAGTCGTGTTTTATTCTGATCCTTGGCTATGCAGGTTTTAACGTCCAGCTTTAGGGAGCTCCAGCTGAAAGCTCGTACGGATTTTTCATAGACCGAAGCAACACCTTGAACTTTTTGTTGTTGACCAGGATTTTCCTGTAAGGCTCCTCCAGTTTTGCACCTTTAACACAAAAACATGTTCATTAGAGGATGTTTAAACAACATATTTGGTTTTTAAATCTATATTTAAGTCTGTGATTATATCTTTGTTGGCTAAACATCTGCACTGACTTTGAGTTTCATGTCTTTTTATTGTAAAAGCCACGTGAGCTGAATGTGTAAAAGACTCGTTTTAGTCCTGTTGTTTTTCTCAGACGAGCATTCAGCTAACAAACCGTTTCTTGGACTGTTTTATTGTGTTTACCCTGTTTTATTTCCATGTGTGTGAATAAAGATTGGTGTTATCTCTCTTTGTCTCCTCTTTACACATGACTTCTTTCTCTCAGACTATAGGGATTTATTTAGTTACGACTAAAAGTTCGACTAATCACAGCCGCTTCACTTTTTAGACTTTGAGTTTTCTCCTCGTCTCAAAAATAGAGGATTAAATCTTCTATGTGACCTAGGGAATAAACTTTTCTTTTGATGTTTAACTGAAACAATAAAAAATGTAATTTAACTGATTTCTGCTCCGTCACTGTCTGAAAATCACTTTATATCTGGAATTGTTAGTTTTATTACAATACTTACAACAATTAAAGGCTGTATAGTGAATAAAAAACATAAATGGAAAAAATGAGGACACATTAAACTAAGACTTCAAGATGTGCAAACAAAATAGTACTTGCTTAATATTCAGTTTTATTGTTAACCCCAAGATGAACTACTGTGAAAATGAAGTTATAGTAACTGTAATCTAAAAAAGGAAAAGACTCTTATACCAGTGTTTAAACATCATTGACTGGTACTGCACAGACACAGGTACTGGTTATATTAAAAATAATCACATTGTATGGTCAGTATAGTTTTCTTTTATTTGAATGGCCCCTTGCCTGTTATCCGGGACCTGCAATTTATCTACATGAAGAAAAAACCTTAAAAAAAAAAAAGAAAATGACCCAGGTACTGACTAAAAGTGTAGTTTGGTAAACTATAAACTGAGCTAATGGTACGTTAGCCCCAAACGAAAGAACAAAAAAGCTTGGGTGGACCATACCAATTTGAGCAATAGGATAGGGGGTTTATCATTTTTCAATGATTAAAAACACGTTACGTGGGTTAACGTGTGTGTGTGTGTGTGTGTGTGTGTGTGTTCTGAAGAACCTGCACCTTTATTATAGCTTCAGGTTTTACTAACTTGAGTATCAGAATAGTTCCTTTATGAGAAGATATTGCTTCATTTATTTATAACCCAAAAGTAGAAGAAATCTTAAAAGAACCAGAGCTGTGGTTGTCTGTATTGCCTAATGATTAGTCTACCTGAATTTGTACTGAAGTCTAGATTCTGTAATGAAGCAAGGTTACTCAAAGCCTCTAAGATGATTTTTATTTAAATCATTCTGTCAGCTGGACATCATGCTGGAGTCTGTCAGAGAGTGGCTGCAGGAGAGAAGGAACTACTCCCTCTTCATCCTGCACCCCAACAGCCGGCAAGTGACACACACACACACACACACACACACACACACACACACACACACACACACACACACACACACACACACACACACACACACACACACACACACACACACACACACACTTTGTCTACTAACCTCTTTTGCTTGACAGATCCGATGGAAGCTGGATGTGGCCAGCTTGATCATCACCATCTTCTTTGTCCTTGAGATCCTGGTCAAGGTGAAGTCACTTTAGTTTGAACGCTAACCCTTTAGGAGGACTCTACAAATCATTTGCAAATGTTTCCTCTTCAACGTCTGCAGGTCATTGGAGATGGGTTATTTTGTGGAGCCATGCCCTACCTTCAGTCCCCTTGGAACATCTTTAACGTCTTCCTGGTGGTGGTCTCCCTGGTGGATATTGCGTGTATGATGACATTTCCATACAGGCTGAGAATCCTGACGACGTTAAAGATTCTCCAGCTGTTCCGGGGGCTGAGGTCCGTTATTTAACAGTGATTTATTCTCTGGTTCTGTGAGTTTGTAGCTGCAGGTTTAACTTAGACGTTTGCTTCTTGTGTATAACTCAGGATGATGACTGAGTCCATCATGATGAACACAGTGTTAGAGCCCCTGGTAGATGCTGTTTCTGGCTCCATCACAGCTGTGGGCACTCTGACGATCATCATCATGTTTTTGTACAGCCTCCTGGGCATTCAGGTTAGTTGATCTGAGGCAACATTTTCATGATATAGTTTGTTTTTAATGCTGTTGATGCTTTCTCCAACAAGCCTGTCTTTTTCCAATAACTGCAGCTGTTTAGAGGGTCCTTCTACTATTGTGAAGGAAGCAATTTGGTTAACATCAGGACCAAGGCCGACTGCCTGAACGCTGGCTGCCAGTGGCTCAGAAAGCCGTACGACTTCAACAGCGTGCCATTTGTAAGTACTGTGTCCCTGATCAAAAAGGGGGCCTATTTCTTTTTTCGTCCATCTGAGAAGGACTTTTTCATTCAACCAAACACAAAATGGTTGAGAACTAAAACTCTCTGTTGGTCTTTTAGGGAATGCTGACCATGTCGATCATGTTCACAAAGGATGGATGGTCAGACATCATGTACAACGGCATAAATTCTGTTGGAGTTGATCAACAGGTACTTCTCAGCTATTTCATTCATGTTTAATGCCTGAAATGGTTATTTGCTGATGTTCTCTGGTCAAACCCAGACTTTACCATCGCAAGTGGCTCAGTGGGTCTAACAGACATTTTAGATGTCTTTGGGACAGCTGCGTAATAACAAACTCTTTTTCAGCCGGTGCTCAACAACAAGCCCTGGGCAGCCATCGTTTTTGTCAGCTTCATGTGGCTGAGCTTCTTTCTGATGGCCATGTTCATCGGAGCGGCTTCAGAGGGTCAACAGTACTTCTTGATTCGTCGGAGGGAGCAGCTGTGGTCCCTGCCCAGAATCGGTAAACGAGTGGCGGTCTATTCCACCTGTGCTAATCTCTGTCATCACAGCAGCCTGAAGGTGTTTAGTGTTTCCACTAGTGGGTGAATGTAGTTTTCACTTGTGTGTTTTAGAGACACGCCGGATGAGGTACACGCTGCTGCAGATGAGGGCACAAGCAATTCTGTTTGACCCTCGCTACAAAGCTGCGATAAACCTGTCCGTCTTCTTCAGCGTGGTGCTGATGGGTGTGGATATGAGGCATCAGACCACGGTAACACACACACACACACACACACACACACACACACACACACACACACACACACACACACACACACACACACACAGGCTGCAGATGTAGTAACATCCTTGATCTCATGTGTGTTGACCAGAATGCCCTGAGGACTACCCCTGCATCGGCCTGAACCGCTACGCTAATTTTAAAGACTTTGGACATGCGTTTCTGACGTCATCAGGATATTCACAGGCGACAACTGGAGTGACCTCTGGATCATACGTCTAAACTCACACATGCATTTCACCACGTTGACTCTGGCCGCTCACGCCTGCCCGCCAGAGAGTGAACGACATTGTCTCTCATGTAATGCAGGTCGCCAGCAGACCATGCAGACCCGGAGATGACTCCTGCGTTGGCAGAGACAAATGGATCCCAATGATCTATTTTGTTTCATTCGTCATCATCTCCCAGATCATCCTCTGGAACACGCTTCTAGCATTCATCATGGAGGCCGTGGAGCAGAACATCAGGGTAATACACAGAACACTAAAACACAACATCTACTCACGATGCAGCTAAGAACATCCATGTTTAGTGGAATCATCATCTGACATGAAATCACGTCAAAGCCCCAGAGTTTGAGCACATTATTACCACAAAGTCAAGCTTGTTCCCAGAGCGGGTTGAACTCTGCTAGGACGTTCGTTGGTCTCCGATCTTGTTGGTAGAACCTGTGGAAAAGAGAACCTGTGGTTTGGGAATCCTGGGATCTCATCTCTGCCTCCTGCAGATGATGTGGTTGTTCTTTGGCGTGCACTGGGGCTGCAGATGCTGGGATGGGAGACCGCTCCTTTAGATCTGAGGCCACAAGAAGTTTAGCAGGATTTTTCTGAGACACTTTTACTATTGAAACAAAAATGTTCATTTATGTTTTTAGGTGAAAATATTCACTGATCCATCATTACTGATCCTGGGAGAAAAGGGTGTTGGAATGTTATGAATGTTGTTTATTGAGAAACGGGTGAAAAACCAGTGTTGGTAGATCCAGCTCTTTAACCTTGTGATGTCTTTTTTTCCAGATAAGACAAGAGGAAGAGCTGAAGGAGGATGAGCGGGAGCGGGAGCTGGAGGACTGGCAGAGGGGAGTTGCAGCAGGAATAGCAGCAGCAGGGAGCTGCAGCAGGAACAGCAGTGGGAGCAGCAGCAGCAGGAACAGTATTGGCAGCAGCAGGAACAGTATTAGAAGCAGCAGGAGCAGCAGCGGGAGCTGCAGCAGGAGAAGCAGCAGCAGGAGTAGCAGCAGCGGGGAGTTGGAGCAGGAGGAGCAGCAGCGAGAGCTGCAGCAGGTGCAGGAGGAGCAGGAGTCTGGATAAACGGACAGCAGTACTCCTCCAACAAAAACGTTCAAGTTTTCAGGACTACCTCTTTCCTCCAGGCATCATCTTCTCCCTGACAGATAAGTTCACCTCCTCCACCATGAGGATTGATGCTCTCTCCTTCTTTAACGTCCTCCTCCTCTCACACCCTCCACAAACCTCTCAGCGGCTGTTACGATCCCTGGTTTCATTACTCTAGAAAAGTTGCTGTACTTAGTTTTGTTTTGTTTTATCTGAGTGTACAGCCCAGCTCTCAATATTCTTCAGCCTTTACCCCTTCGCTTGTTTTAATTAAGACATCACTCGGAAATTAGGAAAAATAATGTGATGGTCTTTCGTGGTTTTTGTATTAATTGGGTTAATATGAGAGTTTAGTTGTTAATCGTTTTGCGTTGCTGCTGATGTTTCTTGTTAATCTGTGTTTTGAGTTTATATTTATGTAAATAAATGTTGGTTTGTTACTTTTACCATGAGAACATGCGTCCTCATTGTTACCCCAGGCCCCCTAGACAGCCTGGAGCGTAACAGCGGCACATGCAGGTTCTTCTCAGTGGTTCCCTTTAGAACACTGTTACGGCCGCTGCCGTTTTGGAGCCCAGTGGTGTGTTGCACTCCCATTTTCATGTTCAGCAGTTCAGCAGCGCAGCACCTTGGACAGCTGCTCCTTGGGAAGCTGTCTTTACTTCAGGACCATGGACAGTGCCAGAGCAGCCGTCACGTCCAGCTGGGACTTTTCAGCTCATCAGCCGGCCCCTCAAAAGCGGCCAGCTGAAGCTCATCAGGGGAGAGAAATGTTTGTAGGTTGCAACAGCAACGTGTGTTCGCTCCCCTTTGTGGTTATCTTGGTCTTGTGGTTAAAACCAGGTTGTTTGGCTTACTTTTGAGAAAAGTAATCTTAGGAATTTTGATGTTTTGAGATATTCTTAGTTAACCGGTAATTTTTGGTTTGGTGAGTCTCTTAGACTACCTTTGGTAAATTACCAGGTGGGGTTTTTCCTCTTTTGGAGTCTCTGTTTCCCGTTTTAAATATAGCAAAGCTATTTAGTAGTTTTGGTGTTTTGACAAATTAAGTTACTTTAGTACCTTTTTGTTTGGTTTGTCTTTTAGACAAACCTTTTAACTACTTGGTGGGGATTTTGCCCACAGTTCCAGTCCGTTTTAATAAAGGAGATTAATTTTAGGATTTATAGTGGTTGGTCCTCTGGACATTTTCAGTTAATTAATTTTAACTTGGTTAATTTTGTGGTAAGGGTTTTGGCCCCTTCTTTTGGTTTCCTTTCTTTTTAATAAAACCTTTGTAAAGACAAGGACACTTTGATTTTGGTTTTTGCTTGGTCAAGCCTTTTTCTCCTCCGTTAGGATTACTTTGCGTTAAACTTGTCCTTTTTATGTTTATGCCCCTCTCCTTCCTAGCAGAGCCCACAGAGGGGTGTAACAAACGCATTAAAACTGAATCTTCGTATAATAAAAGCCTAGTTAGAGGCCACTGAAGACCAAACTTCTGATTGGGTGTCATGCTGTTGCGTCTCCAGCAGGTTCTGCTCCCTGCTGTCCTGGTGTGTGTGGAGGACAGCTTTTATGAGATCACATCTGAGGCCCTGCTGGTCACTCAGCAGCTGATAAAACTGAGGAGACCTCAGGAACCGACAGCCGTGTCTGCAGCGTTTGACCTAAAGCCGTATGTCAAAGAAGGGCGTTGGCCCCGGCCGAGGAAGTTTTCTGCAGAAGTTTAAAATTAATTCTCTTTGACAATTCTTGATTATGTTACCAGGAAACTGCTTTGCTTCACCTTATTGCTTTAATGTGTGTTGGTTTCATAAACGGGTTTGCCAGAACCTGTGAGACGAGAAGGAGACGGTTTCCTTCAGAAAATCAATTAAAGCATGAAGAAATGTTTTGTTCTTGCAGACTTTGTTTTATTCTTGTTTTCATCCTTCCATGTGTTCGCTTTGGATCAGCTGTTGGTTGAGTCCAGATGTGTTTTATTTGGTCACCTGTTCTCCATAAAACTCTTCCTGAAGGTGTTTTTGTAATGGTGAAGAGGCTCAAAGCAGCAGACATCAACCAGGAAGTGAAGGAAAGAGGCATTTCCTGCATAGATCACCTGGTGTGTCTCCTTGGAGACCACCTGGGATCGGAGCTTCAGGGGGTCCTGGCCATCTTTCTGGAGAGATTATAAAAGGAGATAACAAAGCTAACTGCCGTTAGAACCAGCCCCCTCATTTCTGCTTCCCTGTTAAGTAAAGTAAGTAAGTAAAAGTTTATTTATAGAGCGCCTTTCACAGATATAAATCACAAAGCGCTGCACAACATGAGTAAGATCAGGGCAAATACCTCTAACCAATAAAAATATCAGAAAAACAATAGCAGTGATAAAATAGTAAATAAAATCACGAGTAAAAACAAAGTGAAGGTGTGAACCCGAACAAAGCCATCTTTTAGAACTTTTAGGGAGGGAACGTCTAGATGAAAAGGTGAGTTTTTAGATGATTTTTAAAGACCTCTACAGTGTTAGAGAGACAGAGATTTGAAGGTAGACTGTTCCAAAGTCTGGGGGCAATAGTCTGAAAGGCCCTGTCCCCTTTGGTTTTCAGTCTGGTTCGAGGAACAGTCGGGAGGTTTTCAGATGTGGATCTGAGGTTCCGTGAGGTGATCTGTGGGGATAAAAGGTTAGTTAAAGGTTCAGCACACATATTTGTCAACAAAAGACAAACTAGAGATGTGAAAAAAAACCTTCCCTTCCTCTTCAGGCTGACCTGTCCCATCCTGCCAGAGGCTCTGTCTCTGTTGGGCTCCTTCCTGAGGAAGAACCAGCGGGCTCTGAAGCTCAGCGTGCTGACGTGTCTGATGGCGATCATCGTCCATCGCTGCCAGCATCAAGCCGGCAGCTCTGGAGCCCATCCTGAATGAGAAGAAAGTGACATGCACGTATCACAGGCACTCACACTTGAATCATACTTGTAATCATAGATCTGCTAGTGGCAGCTATCTAACAGCAGCTGGCTGCAGCACCATACATGCTTCATGTCAGAGTCAGTTTCTTTAATTGTCCTTATTTTGGTCCATTTAGGTAAATTAGATTTTATCCAAATAAACATTTTGGTTAAAAGTGTTCAATGTTTATGGGGACTTAAGCCGGGTGGACACTGCAACTTTTTCAAGAAAGAAAGAAGAAGGCAGAAAAAAACTCACAATTTAAGCTTGCAGACCTGCAAACTCAGATTTTGTCTCATGCAACTGATAAATTACTTTGTGCTATCATGTTTTTATATGTGATTGGAGGCTTTTGTTGTTGTTGTTTCAGATAAAAACAGCAGCTTCCTGCGCTTTGATGACAGAGATAAAGTTACATTTTTTATCACGTTTCTAATTTAGGGAACTGATGCAACAAATGTCAGCTCCTTAAAATGACTCCATCATTTTCTTTTACGTTTTGTTTTTAAACCTGAGAAAGAGCTAAAATAATTATCACAATTAAGCATTCAAACATCGTGATCTTACGTTTGAACGTCATATGTAAGATTTCTATGTTGTAAACAACAAAGTGATTAAAAGTCTTACGCTTGTAGACGATGTTTGTTGCTGTGATAATAACCAGAAGCAGCACCAACTGGATTCCACAGACCATTACGTTTGTTTCTTTACTTTGAGTCGCCTGCAAAACAACATTAAATAATCACCAGTCATTCTTAAAAATGGTGGAAATTCATGACAATAACAATAATAATAATAATAATCTCCTACCAGTTTTAGTTGGACTTTTAGAAGTTACAGGAGATGCGACTGCTGGTCCTGAAGGAAAACAAAAACTAAACTCTCCAGATGTGTCTCATCCAGCTACCATCCTCTCTGATGTGTGAAAAATGTGAGCTCGGCATTAATCAGAGTAACTCCACAAACCGGACGTGGGTCAGATTAAAACATCACAACTCGCCAACATTTAAGGACATTCTGTGGGTGAATATTTAGCTGCGTTGTTCGTCGGTGTTTTCAGCTCCACACCAGTAGCACCCAGAATCAGCTGTTACGTCTCTGATTGTTATGGCGAATTTGTTTGTTTCAGCTTCTTTCATTAAAAATCTGTGGTCCATATTTAGTTTTGTTGTGTTTAAAAGAAGCTGACATGTAGTAGGATCTTCTCCCTTACAGATGAACGTTGTAAGATGTTTTAAATCGTCATTAGGCATGTTTCCATTACCAGATCTCCAGGGTAGTTCCTGGGATGGCAGGGGCGTATCCAGGGAGTGGCCTGGGGTAGTACATGCCACCCTTGGAATATGATTGGCCACCCCAGGTGCCACCACACTAATTTATCTTTAAATAGGCTTTTCATTGTCCACAAAAGGCTTGGGGGTGAAACAAAAAAAGCATAACCATTGGTGCTACCCATGCACAAAGTTGTGCCTCACCTGGGCCACCCCATTTTAAAAGATCTGGACACGCCACTGTGGGATGGGGAATTGAACCAGGAGATAGGATGTCCCAATCCTCTCAGCTGTTGTGTCTCATTCAAATCCAGCCCTTTCAGAACTTGCACAGATGTCAGCGTATCACGGCTGCTTTGACAGTGAGTGATGTCACTGATCAGCCCCAATAAAGTAACATTATTAATATTAAAAGCATTTATTTTATAGAAGTATATCATAATTTAATCCATTCAGAGGACAAGAGCAGCTCTGAGTTTTGCGAGACAAGCTCCATTAATTAAGTCTGTGGGGGAGTTTCCCCGTTTCTTCCAACAGCTGTGGTGGAATTCCACCGAGTTTTGGGAGTTATTTTCTAAATGTGATCGCTGCTTTTTTTCCTTTTTTACTTCCATTCTGCTTCACCGGCTACTCTTCTAATTTTATTGCTGCCGATTGTTTTGGACGTCTGCTGATGTCATTTCCTACCAAGTTACAACCAATCATGAGTTAGCCGGAGGTTCTGCTCAGCTACTCCACGGGGCCGTTCTGAGTACCTACTCCAGAGCAGGTACTCAGAAGGTTCCTGAAAACGGCCGTTGGGACGGCCTGGTCAGGTGGAGACACGCGCCATGGCGGGAGGTTCCAGTAAATCTACCCTGAAGTTCTTGTAGTGGAAACAAAGGTTTTCTCCAGCAGCTGGTGACTTTCTGAAGGCCTTTATGTCTGTGGAAAAGTAGAGTTTAAGTCTTTTTTCATGTTAGATCAAAACCCAAAGACTGATCATGTTAATTTCTCACCTTTGACCTTTAGTTTTGTGAGTCCAGCTCGGGAACTTCCATCCTTTTCTTTCTCTCCACACCAGTAAGCACCATCATCATGTGGAGACTCTTTACTGCTGAAGCCTGCTGGTGTTTGTAAGGGTAAACGCTCCTCTTAGAGGATGATGTTGATAATATTTCATCACAGATTCAATTATTTTCCTTGCAGATGAACTTGATCATGTGAATAACACGATTTTGAAGAAAATTGGGAGGTGGCCACCACCGCCATTTTGACCGTGTCACAGGTTCCGTCAAGCCCAGACAATTCCACAAAAGGGAAGAGAGGTGGAGCTGAGGGTGGGGCTGTAAGGCTGGGATCAACTGATGACACCGGTCGAACTAGCTACAAGCTAACCTGAAGCTAACCCAAAGCTAACGCGGAGGTGGGAGCTAAGCTAACGGAGGTAGCAACCTAGCTACAACCGGAGTTAACTGTGCACAACACCAGAGCTTCTGAGTCAGAGATACGCCGGGCTGACCGCTGGGGAAAACCGGGTGGAACACAGAGGTCTCCCGAGAGCTGCACAAGCCGGCAGCCGCACAGCAAACAAGCGCCACTGCGATCTGAGATGCACAGAACAACCGCTGGGGAGAACTGGGTGGAAAGGTTTCCATCCAGAGCTCCACAGGCCGGCAGCCCGCGCAGCAGACAGGAGCCGCGATCAGACAGAGCTGCGCTGAGCTGCGGGGAGGGGAGAACCGGGTGGAAAACAGAGGTCTCCCGAGAGCTCCACGAGCCAATAGTGGGAACCCAGCTCCACCAACATGTTTTATTTCAACCCATTTTCTAAAGTGCAGCATTATGTTAAACGCACTGGGTTTTACCCTATTACATTTAAATTTCATGGTTAAACAGTACATGTTCAAATCTAAGCTCAGCTCGGCAGTGACCTAAAATACATAAATACAATTTTACTTACCGAAAAAAATGAAGTGGAGACTCCTTGGGCGCTCTATTAGTGCAATTAATGCCACTGCAAGTCATTTTGTCCAACAATTGCACAAATAATATCCAAAAAAGAATACACAAACACTGAGACTCAAAATCCCAGAACAGTTTCCAAGCCAGACCGAGGCTCTACTGGGTCTGATGCTCATTAATTATACAGAATTTTAGGCTTTTAATACACTTAAACATAATAGTGAGAAAAAATTCACCCCCCTCAGAGTTGTCATGAGTGTAAACTAGATCATTTAAACCAAAAACATGTTTTGGTACCAGGCTGTAAACATGTTTATTTCTGCTGTGAAATTGGTATTTTTAACATGGGAGTCAATGAGGATTTGCTCGCTTCTGACACCAGCCCCCAGCGGATGAGGGTGGAACTGCAATTTTTGTCACTTCCGCATTGGCCTCAATTTTTCACCCGCATTGTGGGGGCTTGGTGAAGATTCAAATCATCAAAAGCTTTGGCAGTATCAAAGGAGCAGAGTGCTGCTGCCTTGGAGGGTAAAATTCCTAAAGCACACACAGTTATCTGTTCACCTCAGCTGGATCTGAGTCTTTACCCTCCCAGCATAATCTCATGTTCAGAAGTAGAAAATTTTGTGTTTGTTTTTGTCCTCCTCTAGTGGCCACCTAGTGACATTACATCACAAAGGAAATGGAAAATAATTGACTTTCACAACACTCTTTTACTAAAATCATTTTAATACAGATTGTGTGAATGGATGTATTATTTTATTTTCTTTCTACTACTTAAAGAAAACATTGGGATTTTTCTAATCAGCATCATAAATCGGCCCGTGTCTGTAGGAACTCTGGAGAGAAGCATGTCCTGTCTAGTCTTTGGGGTTCTGACTGCGATTGCAATAATGCAGCAAGCATCTTTTAGTTTCCTGTTCCTCACAAATCACAATAGATTACATTCTTTTCAAAACAAGACAACAAAAAACACCAAATCACTTCTTTTACAGGTTTTCTGGGTTGCCTGTAAGGATCTGAAAACTGTGGGCTTTTGTTAATAAAGAGCATCCGGTTTTAGATACAGGAAGATCTGACAGCATCAATAATCTCAGAGCCACTTGTCATGTGGATCTCTCTACTCCAACTTTCCCAGATCAACCCACAACAAACAGGTTGTACTGCAGGCTCAGAAACCACGTGACACTAGGTTTTCTAAAGTTCAGATGTCATCGTAAACTATAAAGGACACAACTATGTTTGAATTTTTTCATTTGCAACAGGATGACTCACTAACCGTCTTTCTCATTATTTTGCAAAAAAGCGGTTGAAAGCCTATTTATGTAACTAAACACAATGTTACCAGTGGAATGATGGAATAAGTTACAAAGCTTCTTGGTTCACACGCGTCAAAATGTTAAAAACCCAGTTGTCCAAAAAGTTCACCAGTAAAAAAGGAACCAACAGGAGGAAGCTTACTTTTAGTGAGAGACTAATGTTTTGTTTGGCACAAGATGAGATGAGAGGAGCCAAAGATTGTTCTGCAGCTTTACTGTAAGATGTGAAAAATGACTCCAGTAAAAGAAACATTTGTAAAAAAGGCTTCTGAAAAACTGAGAAAGTGTTTGAATACAACAGCTGATTTAGTTTGATCCACTTGTTTAATCAGATGAATTAAACTTTTAAGTATAATACAGCATACTATAATTATGTGGTTTAAAGGGCAACATTGAAAATAAAGTAAATTTGATAACTACAATTGAAAAAAGCAAATGAGGATAGAGGTAGCTCTTTTCCAAATGTGCTCTTATTAACAGTAAAGCTATAGAAACCTTCCAGGTACGTAATGCACATTTGTTAGAGCAGTCCAACATACATACTGATAGTATAAAACTAAACGTGATTTTATTAAATTATATTTTCAGGTAAGAATTGGCCTGTAAGCCTACTAATTTACTAATGAGACATAATGAGACATAACTGTTCTGTAATGAAAATAGATTGTTTTTACCAGTTTTATCCATGTTTTATGTTTTCCCCCACCCTTGCATCATTCCTGTCCCACTGCCTCTCTGATCCTGTTGAGCAGGAAGCGACACCGTAGCTGTGACCACAGATGTCATGTATTAACTAGATCCCTCGCCCGCGCTGTTCGTCAAGGGACCCTGACGTCCGTACGTGGCGGCCATCTTACTTCGGACAGCTGCCCCCCTCTAACTGGTGTTTAGTGGTGCATGCACTATTTAAACAACTCTTAACTTTCTCAATTTTCAACCGGTTTTCATACGGTTTGATTTTTTAGAAACATTAGAGACGCGGCTATGAAATATATCAGTTTTGGCAGGAAACTCCCCTTATTTCACTCCACTTTCCAGCCGTTTTCCCCTATCCTGTCAATTTCCCATAGACTTACCGTTTTAATGTCAACAAGATCTGCTTCTGAAAGCTGTAGTTTGTAAACTGAGGTCAACTTATATTTATAAGTTTTAAGATACCTTAACTTACCATCAACTTATAAATAAAAAGTCAAATACCTGATTTGATTTACAGAAAATAGTAAAACAAACAAAAAAAGATATATATACACAGAAGCATGAAACAAACTTTAAAGTAAAAACACCCAGTCCAAAAAACAAAACAACTCTAGAACCTCAACGACTGAGAAAATATTTTATGAAAAGACAAATGAAGATATACAGAACATATTTTATTTACTTTGACTTTAATATTTGCAAGTAATATGAACCTAATATGTACTTGCTTTGGCAAGTTATTATTTCCACCTTCAGCCTGCAACCCATTTTAAAGGAAAGTTTGAAAAGAGAAAACTGGGATAATTGTGAGTTAAAGGGCTAAATAAACACTTCAAAATCTTAAGAGTAAATGAATGACAGACTGACAGTTATGAAAAACTTGTTTATTACAGATTATACATGTTTTTGATTATAAAAATAACAGATCTACAGACAGATGATAGCACATTGTGGTTTCCTACTGACCTTTGAAAAGGACAGCTTTTGTGAGCTTCTGTCTCACTCTGTCACACTGAAAGCTAAGAGTTGCTAATCTTTCAATGTGGTGCATCGTCAGCTTAAAGAACAGGGAGACAACTGATGTCAGCAGTGTATGGGAGAGAGACTCAATTCCATACTGTGTCTCACTGATGTGCTCCCCAAGCAAAAAGGCATCTTCTGACCCGATCCTCTTGTGCACAATGTAGATGACCTCCAGTGGTTTGGGCTGTGATCGTCTGCCCACTGATGCCTGGCGAATTGCCCACTCTGCTGCTCTGATGACCCTCACAGTACCTTCAGATGGGACCACAAGACCCCCGTTGTTCTTCAGAGTCAGCAAATGGTAGCTCTGGTCATCACAGGCAGATGCAGCATCCATCACCAGGCTGGCATGGCAGACATCACAGGACAGCTTGGTCATGGCTCGCCGCACAATAAATCATAAAATTACAATTACCAATGTAACTGGACAGTGTGGTTGCCTTTATACTTTACATAGGCCTATAGAACAACATGATGTCAGGTGAGAAATCAGACAAGAACTATAGTTTGACTACCTAAAGGCAAACAAGTAATTATGATTAGTAAGTGTGGAATTTATTTATTGTATTTAGTTATCAGGGGGATTTGTAGGGGATTTATTTAGTCTGGCCACGCTCCATTGATGGCTCTCGGTTGTGGGGCGGGTTCTACCGTTGTCTTTCAAATGATCTCCACATTCCACTGGACAAAGAATGTGACATACTCTTGTTTCACTCTGTTGCATCATCCCACCCACCAGGCATATAATAATAATAATAATGCATTGAACTTATATAGCGCTTTTCTAGACACCCAAAGACGCTTTCACACACTCTTACATTCACACACTGCTAGTGATGGTAAGCTACTTGTAGCCACAGCTGCCCTGGGGAGGTCTGACAGAGGTGAGGCTGCCATTTGGCGCCGTCGACCCCTCTGACCACCACTAACACAGGCAAGTTGGGTGAGGTGTCTTGCCCAAGGACACAACAGCAGGATACCCCTGGCGGGTGCTGGAATCGAACCCATGACCCTCCGATCATGAGGCAATCCGCTCTACCACCTGAGCTACTGCTGCCCCAAATATAGAGTGCCCTGATTGGCCCACAAAGCCGATAAAGCTCTGTGATTTGTTCACTAAGCAGATAGAGCACTATGATTGGCCCACCATTATGGACCAATCACAGCTCTGTATGTGTTTGAAAACCCTCTAGAGAGCTGTGATTGGCTAGCCAGAGTCCTGGTAGGAGCTGCGGAGGTTCCAATGGAGCATGCCTAGACCAAACTTTGCAAAGCAAGAATTTGGTCTAGTTCACTAGGCTAGGGGATTTGATAAGGCAGCAGTTTTTCCCTTTCTTGGTACAGAGTTTTCTCTGAGAGGGCACCATCTAGAGGTGAACAAAGCACATTGCACCTTTATTCCCCCTTTCCACGTTCCACCAGACCTGTACAGTCTATGCACCAGATGCAAAAGCGTTGCCAAACGTACTTTAAGGCACTTAGCGCCGTTACAGTGGACGGGTTCCTTTCCACCAGCTGTAGAGTGTCACCAATTTGGACGTGTCCCAGAAGCGTAAGGACATGCTGCTTACGTTTCAAGTCTAGTTTTTGGACTCTATGCTTCTAGAACACGTCAAACTCCACAGTTCAGATCGGGACAGACAGGAAGTCTTAAATGAAAGCAGCGTAGAAAAAAGTCATGTGCTTCAACTTTCAAACAAACAATAAAGCAATTATTTGAAATAAATTTTACTTCATTGCTGCTTGAAACTTGAAGCCTGAGGAGACATTTCAGCTGTTAGAATAAACTTGACCAACCCTTATATGTCCTAAGTGCATTTTGTTTTGCGCAGACAGGTGTATTGTTGTGGATAATTTTGGCTATGATATGGCAATGTATCTTTTTTTGGGGGAAATATCAATAATAACTAAAAAAATTCCACAACATTTAATGTAACACTGAAATCAATTTGTAGCGTTACTGCCCTTAGTGCATTTTTTGTGCTATTGACTCCCATGTAAATCTTTTTTTTTCTAGTAAGCCTAAATATTAGCATGTAAATATATATTTTATTATTCTGTCTGAGTTCTCAGGGCAGTTGCAGACTCAATTTAGAGCTTTTTATGTTTTCCACTAGATTGCGCATTTTCTTATGTATACCAGGGAAATAACTAATACTGCATTCAAATAAAAAAATATTGAAAATATTTTTATGACCATTTATGACACTCCAATGTGTTAAAAATTCACCCACAAATCATCTGAACACATCATTTTTAAAAAATATATTTTTCATTTGGTTACATGGTTATGATCATGCACCTGACAATAAAGGGGAAAATAAATGGGTTAAATCTCAGGAACGCACAAATATTTTATTATATTTTGTGAGGACTGAAGCCAAGGACAAAATTCATGTAAAAATTGGGAGTTATGAAATATTATGAGGAGGTGTTGTGGCAGCATTTTTTTTGTGCACCAAAAAATCGTGACTTTTTTTTTTAGAAAATATGAAATTACACCAAAACTATAAAGTGAGCAAAAAATATATTTATGTCTATTTGTGACACTCCAAGGCATTGACATTTTAACCCCCCCTCCCCCCCAAAAAAGTCATCTGAACATAAAAAACAAAACAATAGATTTTATTTTTTTTCTTCATATTTTCACAATTCTTGTATTGATCATAAACCTGGCAATAAAGGGGTTAAATCTCAGAAACACATTTCTTATTATCTTTTCTTAGGGCTGACGAGATGGATAAAATTCGTGTAAAAAATTGGGACAAATGAAATATTGTATAATATTTCTATAGGAAGTTTTGTATGTGCATTTTTTGTGCTCAAACAAACGTTAGAAAATTAAAAGAGAATAAACTGTTATGTTGTAAAATGAGTGGAGATGTTTCCTTGGGATTTGACAACGATTTGAAGGTCTGCCATGTGTCCTGGAGCACCACTGTCTGCCCACACTTCCTGTCAACACTATTTCTCACCTGAAGAAGGCGCCATAGATTAACTGAGACAAATATTCCCGTTTTCATCTTGTCCTGTATTTTTTTTTTCTTTTTGCCTGCAGAAGCGCATATTTCATTGCGCATGGAAGACTCAGTCACGCACATGTAAAAAATGAAGCCTGTGATTTTGCTGTTTTTCATCATTTGGTCTGGATGTGTGGAGCTGAAACCCCGGAGAGGTAAGAGGAGACGGTTGATGCTTGTTTCATCCGGATTTAAACACGCAGAGGAGAATAGCGGAGAAAGCGCGTCTGACTCGGAATCTGCCGCAACTTTGGCGCATGTCTCAAGATCAAAATCCCCAGTTTGGCTATTTTTATTGTGTAGTTTTATTTTCCAACATGCAGTCAGAGCAACATCGTGAAACTTTGCTGTTTTTAACTCTTGACAGCTAAAAGGGAAACGCGGATTTTGTGCAGCTTTTCCCGCTGGTTATGCGGAAACTGTCTAGTAGTAAATTTCTTTATTTTGCTCCTCAGGAGGTGGGGTGGTTTGTACTTTTAAAGACAAAACCTATAGCCCAGGAGACAGCTGGCACCCCTATCTGGAGCCGTTTGGATTCATGTTCTGCATGCGCTGCGTGTGCGCAGAGGTACCCGAAAGCATTTCCCGAAAGTCCAGCCCTTAAATTATAAAAGCTCCGATGTTTTCCTCTGTTAGACAGGTCATGTAAGATGCATCACCATCAAGTGTCCGGCACTGTCGTGTGAAAACCCAGTGACCGATCCTCAGCGATGCTGTCCAAGATGCGCAGGTAAACGGTTTGATCCCGAACACCTCTGCGCCCCAGGAGACGCGTGTCACGGCCTCTCTCCTGTCTGTCCTCCTCAGATGAGTCCCGGATCCCCGCAGGGCTGAGGGCCTCCGTCAAGTCATGCAGGCATAACGGGAGTATTTATCAGCCCGGGCAGACTTTCACCAAGCACGACCTCTTCCCCTCCAAGCACAGCGACCAGTGCGCCATGTGCACATGTTCTGTAAGCTTTACGTCTTTCGTTTATGAGTCTTTTTCATTGTAAAATAGTCAAAGTTGGAATTAAATAAAGAAGAAAACAGCAGGGGAAGATTTTCCAGAATTTTTTTTAGCGATTACATTTTTTTTTTTTTCAAAAATAAAAACTGAAACTAATAATAAGCAAATGATTAAAAATAATTTGGGGGAACAAATGTCAAATAATTATTAAATAATTATGGAAGTATTACAGGGGATTAAAGTGTTTAAATGTTTGACATGCTTAGGTGTTTGTAATCAGTGCTAAACTTATGGGTTAATAATAAGGTTCCTCATTTAGTCTCTTAAATATTTAAAGGAGGCTAAGCTCTTTGCTGCTTTATTTGTAAATTTGCAGCTTACACATATACATGTGTATCCATCCATCCATTTTCATCCGCTTATCCGGAGTCGGGTCGTGGGGGCAGTAGCCTAAGGCAAGAGGCCCAGACTTCCCTGTCCCCAGCCACTTGGGCCAGCTCCTCCGGGGGAATCCCAAGGCGTTCCCTGGCCAGGTGAGAGACATAGTCCCTCCACCGTGTCCTGGGTCTACCTTTAAGTCTCCTCCCTGTTGGACGTGCCCGGAAAACCTCACCATCCTGACCAGATGCCCGAGCTACCTCAACTGGCTCCTCTCGATGTGGAGGAGCAGCGGGTCTACTCCGAGCCCCTCCAGAATGACCGAGCTTCTCACCCTATGTCTAAGGGAGAGCCCAGCCACTCTTCGGAGAAAACTTATTTTGGCCGCTTGCAGGGCCGTTGCTAGCTATTTTGGTGCCCTAAGCACAAAGGCTTCGTGCCCCCCCCCCCCCCCCAGCAGAAAAAAAACCCACAATAACACAGTATGTGCAAGCGCTTCGCCTTAAAGTCTCTTTAATTCTCTTGTATGCACAAACTGCTTATTATTTCCAAAAAGTAGGATTGATATTTACATAACATAACATACTCAACACAGGAACTCCATATTGTTATTATTTAGAACTATGTAACGGATCCACACAACACAAGCACCGGTTGTGGCACATGTGTTTCTCCAATGTAATTTTCAGATGCTTTTTCGGACCCAGGACTCACTCTGCCTTCAGAAGTGCTGGCTGTGGGCTGTGCTCGGTCTGATCCTGGTCAGGGCTGGGTGATGTTGTAGAAGGTTCAGACTTGATGGCTGACAACTGATCTTGAGCTCTTGAACTGCTGGTGGAGGGCTGATCTGAACTTTTGGCTTGAGCTCCTCCTTGAATGTACTTTTTCATTGAGCCTGCATTCAAACACAAAACGATTATTTGTCATATTCATTCTATAATAAGATAAAAGTTTTAAACCATGGTAAAAAATACTGCAATAGATTATTTATAGGTTTATATTGGCTTATAAATCACTGGCATGTGACATGACTAAATTCAAAACTATTTAACTTTTATTAAGAACTAGAGAGGCACAATACACACATTTTATACACAACTAGAAAATTCTGAATATGAAGGGAGGAGGTTAGCAAAATGGACTTTTTTCTTCAAATTATACCATCAGCAGCTGATGTTCCCCTTGGCCCGTAAATGTTTATGAAATATAAATATCAACATAGAGCAAATACCTAATTTGAATATAGGTTTGTCTAATTTTTCATTTTAAATCTCAGTTACATAGCCTATAGGCCACATAGGCTATTTAATAATGATATAAATCATGTCCATAGTTAACTCATGATTAATCACAAACAGCCGCTTATTTTAAAATAAAATTTCTTACTTTACCTCGACGGTGTTTTTGTCCTTCCTGTTTTTGTGATATTTAAGTATTTGGGTGGACAAATATGATTCATTTGTTTATTTCTGTTTCAAAACAGCACAGATGGGCCTATCTGACCTCACAGAGGAAACTTTATTTTACTTGAGAAAGATGTTTTAAGATGAACTTATTAAAACAAAAAAATATTCAAACTCTTCCAGATCTATTTTTTTAGATGAACAACCTTTAACACTGTTCAGACTTATTTTTTGATACAAGTCACATGAACAGGCTGAATAAAAGGATATTTCCCTTTGTTGCATTTAACTATTTCTTCTTTAAAGAAGTGCCGATTCAGAAGAGAATAACTGCATTTAGGAGGATGATGACTTGCTACGTTTTTTTTCTCCAGCAGTAAAACAGCTCTAAAGCTTCTCTGAGTTTCTCTCCCTCTCAGCCTCTCTCACTCAGCTACTGATGAATGCCCGGTAGGTGGACTCTGTTGGGACAGAGTGGCGCATTATACTTTTAACAGACTGGAGAAGCAGAGAACGAAATCTGCCCAAACCACGCAGATAAGAGTCAAAATGTTAAATGTACGGAAGCAGAGTGCGAAAAACACCAAATAAAAGTCCTGAAAAGCAGCATGCTTACCAAACTTGGCAAAATTTGACCAAAAACAGATTAATTAACAGCAGTAACAAGTCCGAATTTAAGCTAGGTCAAACGACCCTCTGAACTTGACCACACTTGTTTAGAATTAGAAATAGATAAAAAATTAAGAATTTCCATTAAAATACTTGTCTTACCTGCAATCGAAGCAACAGCATCATCCCGTTGTTTTTTCTTTTGTCTCTTTACTGCCCCGGACTCCTGCAGCCTTTTCGGAGCCATGACTGTGCCCACTGCATCCGCTGCAGGTGTACGGGGGTGGTGGGTGGGGGGTGGGTGGTGGGGGGCACACACACGGTGCGACAGGATCCATCTCCTTTCCTTTTTGTTTGTTTTCTCTCTGTAAACATGCTGTTAACTGGCTTTGCACATCTTCTAATTGAAATCTGTCTTTATTATATACATATTATTTTCATAAAGGTTGTGAACAGAATCAGTGACAAAGGGCAGCCTTGGTGGAGTCCAACTCTCACTGGTAACGAGCCCGACTTACTGCCGGCAATGCGGACCATTCTCTGACACCGGTCATGCAGGGACCTAACAGCCCGTATCAGAGGTCCTGGTACCCCATACTCCCAGAGTACCTCCCACTGAGCCCCTCGAGGGATGCGGTCAAACACCTTCTCCAAAACCACAAAACACATGTAGACTGGTTTGGCAAATTCCCACGCACCCTCCAGGATCCCCCTAAGGGTATAGAGCTGGTCCAGTGTTCCACGGCCAGGAAGAAAACCACATTGCTCCTCCTGAATCTGAGGTTCAACAATCCGATGGACCCTCCTCTCCAGAACCCCTGAATAGACCTTACCAGGAAGGCTCAGGATTGTGACCCCCTGTAGTTGGAACACACCCTGCAGTCCCCCTTTTTAAATAAGGGGACCACCACCCCGGTCTGCCAGTCCAGTGGGACTGCCCCAAATGTCCACGCGATATTGCAGAGCCACGTCAGCCAACACAGCCCCACAACATCCAGAGCGGATCTCATCCACTCCTGGAGCCTTGCCACAGAGGAACTTTTTAACCACCTCAGTGACCTCAGCACCAGAGATTTGAGAGGCCAACCCAAAGTCCCCAGACTCCGCTTCCTCACTGGAAGACGTGTTGGTGGGATTGAGGAGGTCTTCGAAGCATTCTGCCCACCGATCCACAATGTCCTGAGTAGAGGTCAGCAGCACACCATCCCCACTATAGATAGTGTTGGTAGCGCACTGCTTTCCCCCCTGAGGCACTGGATGGTGGACCAGAATCTCCTCAAAGCCGTATGGAAGTCTTGCTCCATGGTCTCACCAAACTCCTCCCATGCCCGGGTTTTTGCCTTGGCGACCACCCGAGCCACATTCCGCTTGGACATCCGGTGCCCGTCAGCTGCCTCCGGAGTCCCACAGGCCAAAAATACCTGATAGGTCTCTTTCTTCAGCTTGACAGCATCTCTAACCACCGGTGTCCACCAGCGGGTTCGGGGGTTGCCACAACGACAGGCACAGGCGATCCTGCAACCACAGCTCTGGTCAGACGCCTCAACAATGGAGGCACGGAACAGGGTCCATTTAGACTCCCCCGGAACATTTTGGAAGTTCTGTCGGAGGTGGGAATTGAAGCTCCTTCTGACAGGAGACTCTGCCAGACGTTCCCAGCAGAACCTCACGATACGTTTGGGCCTGCCTGGTCTGACCGGCATCCTCCCCCACCATCTGAGCCGACTCACCACCAGGTAGTGGTCAGTTGACAGCTCTGCCCCTCTCTTCAACCGAGTGTTCAAGACATGCGGCCACAGGTCAGATGAAACAACAAAGTCGATCATCGAGCTGCGGCCTAAGGTGTCCTGGTGCCAAGAGCACATATGGACACCTTTATGTCTGAACACAATCCATGACTGCAACAGAAGTCCAATAACAAAACACCACTTGAATTCAGATCAGGGGGGGCCGTTCCTCCCAACTACACCTCTCCAGGTCTCACTGTTGTTGCCTACGTGAGCGTTAAAGTCCCCCAGCAGAACGAGGGGGTCACCGGAAGGAGCGCTTTACAACACCCCCTCCAAGGTCTCCAAAAAGGGTGGGTGGTCTGAACTGTAGTTTGGTGCATAAGCACAGACCACAGTTATAACCCGTCCCCCCACACGTAGGCGGAGGGAGGCTACCCTCTCATTCACTGGGGTAAACCCCAACATACAGGCACCAAGATGGGGGGGCAACTAGTATGCCCACCCCTGCTTGGCGCCTCTCAGTGGGAGCAACTCCAGAGTGGTAGAACCCCTCTCAAGGAAACTGGTTCCAGATCCAGAGCCATGGGTTGAGGTGAGTCCGACTATATCTAGTCGGAACCTCTCAACCTCACACACCAACTCAGGCTCCTTCCCCACCAGAGAGGTGACATTCCATGTGCCAAGAGCCAGCTTCTGTAGCCGAGGACCAGACCGCCAAGGTCCCGCCCTCGACTCCCACCCGTCACCCACTGCACCCGACCCCTTTGGCCCCTCCCACGAGTGGTGAGCCCATGGGAAGGGGGACCCACGTTTCCTCTTCGCGCTTTGCCCGGCTGGGCTCCATGGGTGAAAGCCCGGCCACCAGGCGCTCGCCAACGTGCCCCACCTCCAGACCTGGCTCCAGAGGGGGGCCCCGGTGACCCACGTCCGGCCGAGGGAACGCGGTTTCCATTTATATAATTCATCATAAGAGGTCTTCGTGCAACTCTTTGTCTGATCCCTCACCTAGGACCTGTTTGCCATGGGTGACCCTACCAGAGGCAGAAAGCCTCAGACAACTTAGCTCCTAGGATCATTGAGACACTCAAACCCCTCCACCACGGTAAGGTGGCAGCCCAGGGAGATGTATATGCATGTGTAGTGCTGCTAAAATCTTGTTTTTAAGAGTGATGAAAACATCTACCTCACCTAAATGGAGTGGACAACGACTAATTACAGAAGAATAAATAACAAAGATAATGCATCTACTTTTTATGTTTTAGACTCATTTATGAGTTTAGAAATCTACTTGTTGTATTTTACAGTCTTTGAAGCACTTCACATCAAAATAAAACCAAATCACGCTCTTGCTTTTTCTTTTAGGGTGGAAACATCTTCTGTGCTCTGAAAACATGCCAACCCATCACCTGTTCCTCACCCGTTCCAGTCCCAGGCACCTGCTGTTTGGTGTGTAAAGGTAGTCGGACTCCTCCAGTAGAGTATGCCACAAACATGTTGAATGTTCACCAAGTAACGAAATACAAAATTGGACTTCATTTTATGGGGGGAAAACAATGGAGACATAGAATGGTACAAAAATACATGAAAACAAAAATACTAAACTGAAGTTGCATTAAATTAAAATATGTTAAATCCAACTAGACATTGTGAGTGAATGTCACTGTCCTGGTTTCTCCCAGATCAGGGCACCAGCGGGTCCTCGTCAGCAGAGGACGGAAACCAACAGCTGAACAGAGGAGTCGTATGTTCTTTCTGATCTATGGAAACTTAAATGTTGTAAAAACTTAGAAGTCTTGTTTTCAGTTGCTTCTTAACTGGGCTCAAATCTCACTGAAGAGGCCAGGCTGAGTGAATAAATAGTTTACCATCAGGATTCTTTAGGTTATCTCACTTTTTTATGTTTCTGTGATCTTTTATGGTTTGTGTGAAAAAGGCAGCTAATAACAGGAGTGGATGAGTGAGTGTCTTTATTAAATGTGTGTTTGCGCCAGAGGCACTCGATGGACCGGTGTTCTGCAGAGCAGAGCCAGCTGCGGTCGGACCGCACCACTCCACACCGAACCAAGACCTCCTCCAGGAGCCTGAGCCTCAGCAGACTCAACCTCCAAGGGGCTTCAGAGACCACTGTGAAGTTTCTGTTGCAGAGGAAACACCAAAGAGGTGAGACTTGCACAGCACAGAGATCTTTCACAGGTATTTAATTTTATGGGGCACGT
This sequence comes from Nothobranchius furzeri, assembly GCF_043380555.1. Lineage (NCBI taxonomy): Eukaryota > Metazoa > Chordata > Actinopteri > Cyprinodontiformes > Nothobranchiidae > Nothobranchius > Nothobranchius furzeri. The sequence continues at coordinate 46,688,232 of NC_091750.1, read as the reverse complement.
TCCTCGCACGTCTATGATTGTTTCCGTATGGAGAGCAACGCTCAGATGTTTCTCATTTCTCCCAGTGTGTTTATACAATGGCAAGACATATTCTCATGGAGACACATGGCATCCAGTGTTGGGGAAGGTCCTGGAATGCATCCTCTGCACTTGTACTGATGGCCTCCAGGACTGCAGACGCATCACATGTCCCGACCAGTACCCATGCAAACATCCCATCAAATTACCAGGAAAATGCTGCAAGATGTGTCCAGGTAGCCAAGTGTGACCTGCACAGGACAGGAGCTGGTTGTACTGATGTGATACTGATGGGATGAAAACATTATTATCTCACTCCATCTGTTTCTGTTTCCAGAGAGTAAAGCAGACACTAATCAGACCCAGTGCTATTCTGGGTATAAAAATGACCTCCTGGTGTATAAAGTGGAGTCATCTCTGAAAGCCGACTCATCAAACACAATTCGGATCATTGCTGTTGAAAGGCAAAGTACGTCTGAGGTTGAAGTGCAAGTATGGAACATTGTAGAAGGTAAGGAGACCAATTCTCAGTGATATCCTATAAAAAAAACATCTGCACAGTTGAAACCAGATGTTCATATATAACAGATAAACACACACAGCCATTTCTCCTTTCTGTCTGACATTAAATCAGACTAAACCTGTCAGGTTTTTGGTCAGTTAGGGTTATTTGATAGATGTCTGACTGTGTGTGTGTGTGTGTGTGTGGGGGGGGGGGGGGGGGGGGGGGGAGAGAGAGAGAGAGAGAGAGAGAGAGAGAGAGAGAGAGAGAAGAAAATATCATTTCTATAGCGCCTCTCAGGATAAAAATCACGAGGCGCTTCACAAAAACAAAAAATATAAAAATAATTTAGAAAATGTTTAAAAATATATTTAAAATGAGCAAAAATAGACAAATTGTGATTAAAAAATGTTAAGAAAGAGAGAGAGTGAACAAGAAAGAGGGAAATCAGTGGATCCTGAGGAAGGTGGAATAGGTGGGGAGAGCCGAATAAAGAGAGAGTGGTGAAGAAGGTCATACAAAAGCCAGCTTGAACAAGTGAGTCTTCAGCTGCTTTTTAAAGGAGACCACTGAGTCCACTGATCTCAGGCTCAGGGGGAGAGAGTTCCAGAGTCTGGGGGCCACAGCAGCAAATGATCTGTCACCTTTGGTCTTTAGCCTAGTGCTGCACAACCAGTAGGCTTTGATCACTGGACCTCAGGGACCTGCTGGGGGTGTAGGGACTAAGAAGATCACCAATGTAAGATGGTGCTTGTCCATGTAAGGCCCTATAGACCAGAACCAGGATCTTGAAATGAACCCTGAAGTTGACTGGCAGCCAGTGAAGCTGGAGGAGAAGCGGGGTGATGTGGGTGTGTTTGGAGGACTTGGTCAGAAGCTGAGCACAGGCATTCTGAACCACCTGTAGACGGTTCAGGGAGGTTCTGCTCACACACGTAAAAAGAGAGTTACAGTAGTCTAAGCGTGAGGAGATGAAGGTGTGGAGAACTGTCTCAAGTTCAGAGCGGGACAGAATGGAACTCAGCTTAGCAATGTTCCTGAGATGGAAGAAGGAAGAGCGAACAAGAGAACTGACATGAGAATCCAGGGTGAGAGCTGGGTCAAAAGTCACACCAAGATTCCTGACAGAAGATTTGGTGTGGGAAGCAAGCTGACCAAGAGAGTCTCTGACTTTGGGAACCAGCATGTCTGGGGCACAGATGAGGATCTCAGTCTTATCTTCATTCAGCTGAAGAAAGCTCCCAGCCATCCAGGCTTTGGTAGAGTCTAAGCAGGTGTGTAACAGCTGCAGCTTAGACATCTCATGGGGCTTAAAGGAGATGTACAGTTGGATGTCATCTGCATAAAGATGGTAGGAGATTCCTTTGAAGGAGCTCAGGATGTGCTGAAGAGGAAGCAGATAGAGGAGGAAGAGCAGAGGCCCCAGCACAGAACCTTGTGGGACACCCTGGGTAAGAGAGGTGGTGGAGGACCTAAACTTGGAGATGGCCACAGAAAAGGAGCGCTCAGAGAGATAAGAGGAGAACCACTCCAGAGCAGATCCTGATAGACCTACCCAGTCTCTGAGTCTCTCCAGTAGCAGGTGATGGTCAACAGTGTCAAAGGCTGCAGTCAGGTCCAGCAGGACCAGAACAGAACAGTCCCCTGCATCACTGTGAGTCAGAAGGTCATTAGAGACCCTAAGAAGAGCTGTTTCAGTAGAATGAGCTCTACAAAAACCTGACTGGAAGCAATCATAGATGTTATGTTCATCAAGAGCAGCTGAGAGTTGTTTAGCCACAACCTTTTCCAAGATCTTGGAGATGAACGGAAGTTTAGAGATGGGTCTGAAGCTGCAATGGAGAGAGGGGTAGAGACTCGGTTTTTTAAGAAGTGGGTGGATTACATCATTCTTAAAGTAAGCAGTAAACCAGGGAGTAGGGTTCACTGCAGGAACTGATCTGGTTCTGACAGGACAGATGTTGTCCAGAATAGAGAGGCAGTGCTTGTTAATTTGATAAGTTAAGTAATCTGTGTCGTTATCAGAAGAACAGGGTGGATCAAAAGCAGCAGAAAAATTGCTAGCTGTGCTCTCATTAAGAAAACGAGAACTAACCATACGGCGAGCAGGAGGTGGGGACGCAGAAACTGACAAGGTAAAGAAAATGCAATGGTGATCTGAAATATAAACGTCCTCAGGACAAACATTGTCAGCATTTAGACCCAGGGTAAAAACAAGGTCTAGAGTGTGCCCCCTGGTGTGTGTGGGGCCAGAAACATGCTGGGTAAAGCCGAAGGAGTCCATAAGGCTGGAGAAATTCATGGCAAAGTGATCAGAGGGATCATCAACGTGGATGTTAAAGTCACCAACAATCACCAGTCTGGACAGCTTCACAGTGGAGGATAGAAAGTCACTAAACTCCTGAAGGAAATAACTATTTGGACCAGGTGGACGATAAACCACTGCACAGTAGAACGGGTCCTTACACCCGACTTTAATCAGCTGCAGTTCAAAGGAAGCAAAGTCACCAGAGGTTGTAGAGCTACATGGAAGATGGTCTCTGAAAACAACAGCTAGGCCTCCACCACGACCAGAACCCAGAGGCTGGCTAAGAAAAGAATAACCACTCGGGCAGAGTTCAATCAGACCAGAATAATCAGATGTTTGCTGCCAAACTTCAGACAGAAACAGAAAATCCAGGTTTTTAGAGAGAATTAGATCAGAGAGAGAGGGAGAGAGAGAGAGAGAGAGAGAGAGAGGAGGGAGGGGGAAGAGAGAGAGAGAGAGAGAGAGAGAGAGAGGAGGGAGGGGGAAGAGAGAGAGACAGAGAGAGAGAGAGAGGAGGGAGGGGGAAGAGAGAGAGAGAGAGAGAGAGAGAGAGAGAGAGAGAGAGAGAGAGAGAGAGAGAGAGAGAGAGAGAGATTAAAACAAATATTTTACTGTTCTCTATAAAGTCACAAGTTTCAGGAATTTGTACTGTCAGTGAATCAGAAACAACAAAACAGACACAGTCGTATTCAGTGCAAAGGAAAACAAGACTGAACAGCTGTGGCTATAGTACTACTGCAGCCTACACCACCCCAGCTTTTTGTCGACAAGTACAATTATTGAACACAAACCAAATAAATACATACCATCATTAAATAGGTGTTGTTGGAAGCTTAAGTTATCAGGTTTGGTTTCCATCTAACAAAGCTGTCTGCCTTTTACTTACAAACTGCTGTTAGAGCATCTGGATGAGTAGCTAACAGAACCTGAAAAGTGTTTTCTTGAACCAAATCAAGGTTCTGAGCTATTTGTCTCTGAATAGGTGTTTTACAGATAATGGACATTGGTGACGTTCAAAGGAAAGACATCACAGATCATCCTGAAAATTACAAACTTCTTACGACACTCAGTGAAGGTTTGGCTTTTTCATTTTCTCGTGACTGCATTTAAATTCAGATGGGTGACTTATAATAGATAAATACTACAATATCAGGACACGTTGTGTCATAAATATTTAAAAAGCGATGTGACATTGTGATGCCATCAACTCTGGGTCAGACCACAAAGTCCTTGGCTGTCACCAAGCCCTCATAATTCTGCAGTCAAATAGACGCCAACACGAAATTGGCAAAAACTGCAGTTCCACCCTCATCCACTAGGGGCTGGCACCAGAAGTGAGCAAATCCTCATTGACCCCCATGTTAAAAATGCCAAATTCACAGCAGAAATAAACATGTTTACAGCCTGATTAAAAAACCCATCTTAGGTTTAATAGATCTAGTTTATAGTCATGACAACTCGGGGGGGTTTGTAACTCTTTTGTTAATGAGTCTCCTGTTAGCGCTACTCCATACAAGATGTCTTGCTACCTTGTTGTTGAGGCCATCATAAAGGTTTCTGAATCTCTTTTAGCTCATCATCCGGGACCAGTTTACCATTAGAGGCACCGAAAGAGGTGATTAAGGCAGCTGAAATTAGCTTCCTCTGCAGAACGGTCTGACTAAAGGGCAGGATGAGAGGGTCTATTCCATACAGCCTCAGAGTAGAGTCGCTGCTCCGCCACATCAAAAAGAGCTGGTTGAGGTGGTTTTGACATTTTGGTAAGGATGCAAGATGTTTGACCAGGAGGATGGATTGTCACTTTTGGACTGGTGGATCTGACCTAAGACCTGCTGGAGGGACTATACTCCTGGGATGCCCCACTAAAGCCCTGTTTAGACTATTAGAACTTTCAGGCTATTTTAACGGACCTTCACAGCATGAATGACTTAGAAAAATGAACTCCCATTTTTTTCTCTTATGATAAACTAAATAACCCAGAATACTGCTGTTAAGGTATGACTGACTTTACACATGACACCCCATCCTATTTCTGGTCACTGAACGTCACTTTTTACATGAAACAGATGGCGTACATTGACAGAATGAAACTTTTTCAGTGGTATTATCATCCGTGGGTGCCTTTTGGTGCTGATCACTGATGCCAGTTACTGCCAAAAATGGTTGCATAATGCTGACGTCTTAGCAAAGTCCTATAATGGAAACACGGCTCTAGAGCGGCTCCCCAGAGAGGTGAAAGGGGCGTACTAACTTGCAAACATAAATTGTGAAGATTCAGAGTTTGGTTTTCATTTGCCACCCATCACCATTTAAATTCTTGTTTTTAGCTTATTTAACTTGTATGTGTGTGCATCAGACTGACATTATTTTTTTTCCAGACCTGTGGAGAAACTTTAAAGAGAGTGAAAGTCTAAGTAAAGTCCCTCAGACGACGGTGTGTGAAGATGGCATTCAGGAGATTGTGACATTCCTAAATCCCAAACAAACGGAGAGGCTGTGTTCACCCTAGTCACCACTCCTAATGTCGGTATATAAAACAGTCATTCTCCGTTCAAATATGTTGCACTTGCTTTTTGTGTATGCAAGTGGAAATTCTTATTTACATTGTTTATTTGATGTATCATCATGTTTTTAATCCTCACACCATTATTCTCATAAGTTATTGTGTTGTAACTCTTGGTTATTAACTGTTCTTGGAACAATTAAAGTCGTTTGTTGAAACTTTTGGAAACTAAAACAAATGAAGATGTAGAGAGGAGTCCACGGGTGTAAAACAGGATCTTTGTACTGGTGACAAATAGAACAAAACAGAAAGTTCATGTTCTCTTCCTGAAGGTCCTTCTCTGAGAAACAATTTTCACTTATTATTTTTGAAAATGATCAGTCCCTCTGACTTCGTCATGCAGGCTGGAGATGAAAATAGTCTCCTACACCTATCTCCTGCATTAGCTGAAACTCTTGGTTTAGAAACGCCTGACAGATCTACTTCACACTGTTACTTAACATTCATGGACTCACCCATCTTGACTCACTACGGGGAAGACTGTTGTTGGTTTAGCGTCCAGGAAACAGCAGAGAACGTCTCAACTAGTAGAGGCTAACCATTAGCATTAGCAGCTCCACCACATGGCGGAACTCCTCCAGGCTTGTGTTATTTGAGGAGATAAAACATCCACGTTGCAGAGCAAATGGAATTAGTGGTAAAGTTGTGTTGTTGCTATCCAATGAGAGGAGAGATGTCCAAATATTAGAAAATAAGACTTAAAACCCTGTCATCCGAAGCTACTTTCTTCATCAGCTGAATTCTCCGTACTAAAACAGGTGCACCAGAGGATGACACCCCCACCCCAAGTATGTCTTACAAGTCATTTTTTTCCCACTTTATTTTCATTTATTGACATTAAAGTAAAAATACAAAACTAAATTGCTAAAAGCCAAAATGAAAAAGGGGACAGAAAGAAAAAATACTTATGTTATCTGCCCCTTTTAACTAAAATAACATTAATACAAATGAAACAATCATACGATTCTTAAAAATTTTTTGAACAATAACCCATGAACCGAAAAAAAGAGAGAAAACAAGTTACACAGAAAGAAGCACAAAGCTATACACATATATACCTACACATATACACATATGCATACACAGACCCGTTCCCCCTTTCCCCCTTTTTTTTAAATTTATTTTTTCATTCATTCCTACTATAGACTATTACTCCGACTGTATGATCATCATGCTGGAAAACGGAACATGACGGTCTGAGGGGTGTGTGCTGGCATACTGGCAAAACTAGTTACAGTAAAAAGGTTTTTAAAACATTCAGAACTAAAAATCAGGCCTGGAAGAAATGTTGAAGGTCTATAGGGTAATTCTCCACATCTAAATCCAACAGGATGTGTTAGACAACCAGATCCAAGGATCTGCAGACATCTAACAGACTCCATGCAGTGCGACCAGGACAAGACTGCTCGAATGAGAAACAGGTGACACACTAAGCAGGTTAGATCTGACAGGTGTGTGTGTGTGATGGGTGAGAGGGAGCTTGTACTGTTAGATTATGGGGATTAACCCTCTGGAGGCAAACGTTGCAGATTAGCAATGTTAAAACCTACCTACCTGGCTACTTCACATATGTATTTCATGAGCATTTTCTAACTCAGAAGTACCCCTGAAGGACTTAAGTTGTTCGTCCTTTTATCAAAACTTATTTTGAGCCTGAGAGGGTTAAAATGTGATGAATAACAGGATAACAACCCCCCCAGGACAGAGTGGGGGAGGAGGATGTGATGTTCATCGACTTAATGTAAATATACGTGTCAACTTATATAAAATATACTGGATCTTGTATGTTTGATATGTAAAAACATGAGAGGTGGAAATATTTCTCCACAAAATCACATCGGTTGCTTAAGTGAAGTGTGTTAAACTTGTTTTTAGGTTAAGTATAGGCACGGTGTTGCTGCATTTCTGCAGCTGCATTATTTCAGTTATTTCATATCTTGAGTTTTGTTTGATTGTACGGCTGAATACACCTCTGCTCACAGGGAAGAAAAACTGCGTCCTCGTGATTACAATAAAAATAATATTTGACTCAAATGTTTTCTGTGCATTTATTGCCTCTTTACCTAACAAGAGGATATATTTTAGTCAGAAATAAACTTCGTACTCCACCGACATTGACAAGGACTTGCTGATTACTTGCTGATGCATGGGATAAACTTCCACTGTTATGCTGACGATACTCAGTTATATCTATCCATTAACCCTGATTAACCTAATCGGTTAGTTGATTACAGGCTTGTCTTGAAGACATAAAAATTGGATGACTCTAAACTTTCTGCTTTTAAATCAAGACAAAACTGAAGTTCTCAACTTTGGACCCGAAATTCAGAAAAGGAAATTGCTTAAATCACCTGACCTGAACAGCATTAAATTAAAGTAAGGAACCTTGGTGTTCTCTTTGACCAGGACATGTCATTCCCACGTTAAACAGGTTTGTAGGATTCCCTTTTTCCACCTTTAGAATATTGCTAAGATTAGAAGCACCCTTTCCAGAAGTGATGCTGAAAAACTAGTTCATGGATTTATTACATCAAAACTGGATTACTGTAATTCATTACTCTCAGGAAGTCCACAGAATGAAAGAACGAGATCGTCGTGGATACAAGCGGCCGAAATGAGTTTTCTCCGAAGAGTGGCTGGGCTCTCCCTTAGAGATAGGGTGAGAAGCTCTGTCATTCGGGAGGGGCTCGGGGTAGGCCCGCTGCTCCTCCACATTGAGAGGAGCCAGTTGAGGTGGCTCGGGCATCTGGTCAGGATGCCTCCTGGACGCCTCCCTGGTGATGTTTTCCGGGCACGTCCAACCGGGAGGAGACCTAAAGGTAGACCCAGGACACGGTGGAGGGACTATGTCTCTCACCTGGCCAGGGAACGCCTTGGGATTCCCCCGGAGGAGCTGGCCCAAGTGGCTGGGGAGAGGGAAGTCTGGGCCTCTCGCCTTAGGCTACTGCCGGCATAAAAATGCATGCACACACGTGCTCCAAGTTTTCCTTTTTCTTTGAAGGATTTTGATAAATGTGTTAGAAATCCCTACGTTTAATTTTTAAAACATGATTAACCTCTGCATGTCTAGGAGTGTCAGTGCTCCATTTTGTGAAGAGTTGCGCTCGTGCGCGCACGCACACCCACGCTCAAACAGAGCAGCGGTTGCTCCGTGAATCTGCTTTCCTTGTCTCCTAATGATGTCTCCTAATAATGCAGCAGTAACACATTATAGGCGCTCTGCAGAGCTGTTTGAAGAGTTTCCAATTTTCTCATGGTGTGAACAAATTTAATAAGCCTAATTCAGCCCGCTCGTGGAGATGGAATGATTTCAGCGTTTCACTGCCGCAAGGGAAATGCAAGTCATTCAAAGTGATTTATTTTAGATTGCAAGGGAGCAGGTCCAGGCATTTGGTGCTTTGTTTTTTATTGATCAGAGTCATTTGGTCAGGTCTCCGTTCCTGCAGAAAGCTGCACGGGTTGAGCTCTGCACATCAGTTCTGTGCATAAGTAAAATAAATACTGCATCTCTCTCTCTCTCTCTCTCTCTCTCTCTCTCTCTCTCTCTCACTCTCTCTCACACACACACACACTAACAATGGCAATGAGATAAAAAAACAAGCATATTGCCTTTGTGCAGGAGAGATTGGTGTGTGTGTGTGTGTGTGTGTGTGTGTGTATGCGTGTGTGTGTGTGTGTGTGTGTGTGTGTGTGTGTGTGTGTGTGTGTGTGTGTGTGTGTGTGTGTGTTTATGTTGGTTTGCTAACAACATGTGTATATCTATTTACAGAAGCAGGTGTCTTTGGGGCTGTACGCCTTTCAATGGAGGCTTCAGTTGTGCTTTGTCATAAAGTAGTGAGTAGTCCCAAGTATAAAATGGCTGGTGTGCTTTCTTTATGTTACTTATTATTTTCACTTACAGTCAGTCTGATTATTTAGGTCACCAAGCAGAACTGGCATAACTACCGAGTGATTTTAAAGACGTTTTTATTCACAATGCTAGTTGGATCCATTCACTTGCTGTGTTTTAAGCTAAAGCTAAAGGAGTACAGCCGGGCCAGCAGAATGACTGGGCTGGATAAAATAGTTTATTCCCACTTATCTAATTCTAGGAAATATGTCAGCAGACAAATGTTGAATTTTAGGTGGAATATCCCTTTAAGTCAAGTTTTTTCTAGTAACAGATGTTTGACGGTGATTGATAAATATATTAAAAATCTCTGCAACTCTCTGGACCACCCAGCTCTTTAGCACAAGGTGAAACGTTCACGCTGCATACCTATTCATATCCTCCATAAAGAGTGACGGATTATGGGTATTGAGCTATATCTGTGTGCTGATTGGTTGAAGTTTGAAAAAAAAGAACAAAGCAAAGCTGAAGAGCCAACACTAGCAACGCAGCCCACACCTGAGAGTCTAGCTTTCTTTCTGATCCCTGGCTGCAGAAAGATGTTAGACACCTGATAACGTTTCTCTCTGCAAGTTTGTCTGTCTGCTGGTTAAAACTCTGATTAAATGGAGCAGCATTTTGCCAAGTGAAGCAGATCTACAGTTTGAGCTCCATGATATGTGCCATGGATGTTGTTCGTGAACTTTAAAGACACATTTTGATGTCAAAAACATGCTTTTTCGCCAGACGGCAAAAGTTAATTTAGGTTTTGTATGAAAAGACATACAGACTGGAAATGTTCGTCTCATCAAATTGAAGTCATCAAACCTGATGCAGAGAAGAAGGGGAAGGAAAATTGCTGTGAGTTTAGCTAGCTTTGAATTCTTCAACCAGAAAGATAGCAGGAGCATTATTTGTGGAGAAAACCACCATAAATTTGGACATGTAGTAAGTTGCATCTATGCTGGGGGAGAAGAGGTTATGCAGTGATGTCATATATGTGATGTCTGATTTTTTGCAAACGAATAAATCTCAAACTACATTTGAAACACACAAAACTATTTATCAGTTAAATTGAAGTACAACATATGTGTGACTCAGGGCGTAAGGCAAAGCGGAAAAGAAAATAGATCGCCATAACTTTTAGAAATTATTAAAGGTGCATGAAGTAAGAATGGCATTCTGTGGTCAAATCTGGGTACTGTAGTCCATGTTTCAAAACAAACAAGTCCACTGTCAGTTGATCCCCCCACCACCACCATGGTTTTCATGCTGGTTGCCAGTTAGGGATCAGCGGCAGAAAATTCTCGCTACCAAATAAAGACGAGTCATACACAGTAAGTTGATGAGTAGATAAATACAACTATTTTTTCTAATTCACTTTTAGCATTGTTAGCTCAACGTTAGCCTCTATGCTTCTTCACCTGATATCAGAGTAAAACAAAAACATGCCGTGGCTTCTTAGAATTACAGCTTCTTTTTACAGGCCAGTGTTGAATCGTAAATGCTAGCGCAGACTTGGCAACCTCACAGGCTCAAATATGATAGGCTCTGGAACCAGAAAGGTTGTCAACAATGACTGTGTCCCTCTTTGGCCTTTTAAAAAGGAGATAAACCGACAACCCTTCAGCCGGAAATAGGAAATCTGTTTGAAGGTAACCTTAATTCCAACATGACTGAGATATTAAATTGTTTTGTTTTTATTTCACAATGATATTCTTACTTAATGAAGCTTTAAATTTAGCATGCTTATTGAGTTTTGCTCAGTCAGTCTTGCAAATAGATGGATGTACTAAAATATTCTCTACCAAGTGGCTGGGTTAAAAGTCAAAGTTCAAAAGTAATACACACCTAAAGCAGCAAACATTCATGAGTTTTTGAAGTTATTTGGATCAGTGTGACTGCAGATGACAGTAGCAAAACTCCCACTGGACCCGTTCTGCAGCAGCAGCAGTGTGTTGGTTCTGCATAGCTATGTGCAGCTGTCCTGCAGGACCGCCTCGGCTAACAGGTGTCAAATTATAACTGCTTCCCATGACTCAGCATGCAGCCATGGGTTGGCTCCACCAAGTGGACTCTTCAGAATATTGTTACTTTTATCCTCTTCTCTCTCTCTCTCTCTCTCTCTCTCTCTCTCTCTCTCTCTCTCTCTCTCTCTCTCTCTCTCTCTCTCTCTCTCTCTCTCTCTCTCTCTCTGTCCTCACCCTTCAGACAATGACCCATTGTGTTTGTTTCACACTTTGCTCCAGACAGCTCTGTCCAGTCTCTCACCAAAGGCTTGAACCAATATTTTTTTAAATGACGCACTTCCTTTTCATGTTTTCATAACTTTTCACAAAAAAGGTCACGCGTTTTTGTGTTTGCTGTTGGACGTGTGTGTCTCTTCCAGTTAAAAGTGTGAGGAAATGAGATTTCTGTCTTAATACCACCAACAAAAATTGACAGCACTGAGTTTAAATGTTAACTTTCCCATTAAGGTCATTAAAACTGAGCAAAGTTCTTGTTTTGATGTCTTTATCTATTGTTTTTGTTGCAATTCTCATCAATAAAGTATTTAGCGGATGTTTGAATGTCCTGTTTCAGCTACAGTATGCATGATCAGTCTTGGCTCTGGTAATTGTAACAGCTGGGGGCAGTCACTGGGTATAAATCACTCCGTAGGTCAGATTTCTGTGTATTTATACTCCTTCCTGCTGCCCAGATTTAGTGAGAAGTCAAGAAATAGTTTGAGCTGAGAGTGTCTATATTGGTTTTTTTTATTCTAGAACAACTGCAGCAGAATCCCAGCTTGAGAAGACATTTTTTCCAGATTTGTTGTTTATGTTTTTACATTATTCACAATCGTGCAAAAGCATGCAGCCAAGTTAAAATGAAAAATGTTTCTAAAGTTGCTGGAGCAAGTTGTTTCCTGCAGACTTCATGCACGGTTTGTGAGGAACTGAGGCTTTTGGATTCAAAGAGAATCCTGTTGAGTTAAGTTAATTAAATCTGATGGATGTGTTTGATTTCATAACCGATAAAGATGCTCTGCACAACCCCTGAGTTTATACTTCATCAGAATACTTCCCAAATCTATCAAGAGCTCTGTTTCCATGCACCCTTATCCTCTCATTAGTTAAGATCATTTTAGCTGATAGTGGGACACATGTCAGAGACACTTTCATCCTCTCAGATCAGCAGAATAAGGGAGCCCGTAATGACTGTAAACTCTAACAGACAGCTCACAGTGAGAGGTTAGTTTTTTTCTTTGCACAAGATGAACAACTTCACAGTTTTGGGCTGTAATTACTAACAAACTCCTTTCAGCTGTGTGCCAGAGCATCTGAAGCCATTCCAGAAATTACATGATAAGTAAGCTACAGTTTAATTGTCCATCAAGAGAAATAATGAATAGGTTCAGTCTGCAGTGAACTCATTTGGCACTTTGGTAATGAGGAGGGTTGATGAGGCCGTTCCCTCAGAGCCAAATCGAGTGTCTGAGTCTCCACAGGGTGATTCTCAAAGCCTAGCTTCTGCGCCTTCAGTTTCTTAAAGTCAAACAATTCTCAGTCCTGAAAGCTCGGATTGTCGCTCCAGATGTGAAATAAATATAAAAGAAGAAGATCAATCCTCCTTAAACCAGAACAACTGAGCTCTTTCTTCCTTGGGTTCTTTGTTTTTTTTTTTTTCTTGGACAGTTTCCTGGTCTCTCTGCCAGATTTAGTTCACCAAGAGTGTGGATAAAAATGTGTTTTTAGTTTATCACTTTTTCTTGGTGAGGAGATTAAATGAGACAAAGTACGAGAGAGAGAGAGAGAGCGAGAGAGAGAGAGAGAGAGAGAGAGAGAGAGAGAGAGAGAGAGAGAGAGAGAGAGAGAGAGAGAGTTGGTGTTGATGGGAGGAAGCATCCAATGACTAAACAGGACTGGTTTTCCTCAGGCTTGGATCTACAAACTTTAAAACTAAAGTTAATGCTCATTAAAGTGAACAACCTTATAAATAAATTACAATCATGTGTGGAAAGCAGCATTTGATCGAGCCTTGAAATAATTTTTAGTCTTGGGAGACTCTTGCGTGTGCTCTTGATGCCAGCAGGAGTACATCTCCAGAACACAGATTAAAATGAAGAATCAGCTTTTTCTCAGGTTTGTTCATTAACTTCAGTTTATTGGTTAAAATAAACGACTTAATGAGTGTTCTGTTCAAATCCCAAGGCATTAAAATGACCCTGGTAATAAATCCATGCTTTAGGAGTTTAAGGGAAACTGCCTGTTTCATAAACTGAATTAAAGCATTTAAAAACACAGCAGATAACTATAACGCCATTTATTCAGGTTTTTCTGCAGCTCAGCTGGGATTGAAAGTCAGTTCCTGCTCTTACTTGTGGATTTAAATGATTTTATCATGTTTACTGAAAATTACATGAACTTTGTAAAATAAAATAAAATAAAATAAAGTCAATATTTACAGTGTTGGTCCTTGTATAGACCTTGAATTCGCCCTGACATCATCTTCTGGTCCTGATCCGGACTGATTAGCTCATACTTCATCATCTTTGTTTGGAGTTTGTCAGAATTTGTAAAATCCAATTTTATCCATCTGAATCTTGAGGATTGACCACCGTTTCAGAGGAAATAGTGTCTGCGGAGTTTCCTGGTAATATACCCAACGTGTAAAAATGTTGTTTCCTGCTAAGTTCTGATTTTAGCCTCCATTAAACTGGAAAAAGCATTTTTCTATACCAACCAGTTCAGGAATGGTTAGGAGTTCCTCAGGGTACCATCTTCCTAATTCCTTGAAAAGCAACTCAAAACATGAACGTTTGTCTCCAGTCAAACACAAAAGAGAAACATTTATATAGCTAATTAACTGGAGGAAAATGGCCTCCTAAATGTACTTTCACTACTTTATTAATTCCATTAACATGACCATGCAGGTTTCAAGATTTTTGGGGTTTAAAATAATCTGTTAATGCTGAAGCTGTGCAGGAACAATCATGACTCCAAACTGTGGAAAACTGTGTTATTTCAACTTCTTGCACAACATCAGGCATCTTTTTTCCTTTCTTGCATCAAAGAATTCCATCATGAAAACCGTCTCTTGCGCAACTCTTAAAGCATAAAGTGTGTATCGTTTTCACGTCTTAATGACTTGGCAACAACATTCCTGTCAGACAGAATCATACCAGAACTCCCCTGGAGAGCAGGAGTCATGAGTTGTCTTCAGGTTTGGGTAAAAACACGAACAATTACTGATTCGATTCATGTTTTGGCATCAGGGTTTTTGTGTGCCTATAGTGTGTAACTGTTGTGTTGCACCACAAGCAAGGTCTGTTAGGCAGAGCTGAGCTGTAGCAGACTGGAAACGACTTTCTGTAGCAGAGTGTCTGCAATTTGGCACCGTCTCCTCGTCGCCATTAAATATACCGCTGAAGATGGAGCGATTTCAACCAGACCCCCAGACTAAAGGCCAGGACTTAAAGGACTTGAATTCTAAATACATGAAAATCAAAATGACATGGGAAATGTTGTCAGAAATGTTAGGCTGTTTAGTAGAGATCTACAGATCTAATCCTGAATCAAAAACAAACGTCTGGTTTTTTAGGGTTTCTGTGTTTTTGGTTTAACTTTGAAGGTCCATTAAAACATGTTTCCAGGGAGAAATCATGAAAAAATATTTAACTGTCTGTCAAATATTTGGATATAAACCTGCTCCAATTTTCCATGAATCCAAATGTTAAAAAGATGTAGTATTTTGTTTTTATTTGTTGTATAAAGTCAAGTTTGCTTGCAGTCTCAGAAACACAGGAGCAGACCCAGTGAACCACTTAGTGCTGCTTCACGGAGAGACTGGATTATATTGTTTTATGTTTCTAAATATTAAAGAGCAAGTCACCCCCTACCAGATTCTTACTCAACTCCCACTTCCTGTTTGAAAAATGCAACAAATGTTGTTGCCTAGCAGACCGAGAGGGCGGAACCACTAACAAATACACACACACACACACACACACACACACACACACACACACACACACACACACACACACACACACACACACACACACACACACAGGCTCACAACGACATTGTGACATAATATGGTACCAGCTAATGTTCTAGGGTACCTCTTAGCCAATAGCAATGGCAGATTTAAATTCAAATGCAGTGCAGAGTTTTTACCTGACAACGACACGACACTGACAGTTTTAGGCAGAAAATTAAAATTTTAACTAAATGCACTAAAGTGCTAAACTGTTGACTACACATATCTGCAGCACGATTAGACATGCATTTGTACAGTTTGTCAGAATAAAAAGTTGATTTGGGGGTGACTTGCTCTTTAAATTATCAAGTGAAGGGTGTTCCACAGGGGTGTGTTCTTGGTCCCATTGCATTTGTTCTTTATTTTTTTCCTTTTAAGATTATTTACTAGTGTCTTTTATCACTTTCTCCTGGTTTTGTGCTACAGTATCTCTGAGGTGTACATCTAGTTTTTCTCCTGCTGTTATGTCCATAGTTCAGCTGCTTAACCTTTGGCTGTGTCCATCATCTCTCTGTACTGACTTCCTGTCTGGCTCTGGTCAGGATTTAGAGGTTTGTGTCACCAACAGGATCCCGAGTTTGACTGATCAGGGCTAAGTTCCCTAGAAACTAAAACAGACAAGAGTTTTAGCTCCGTATGCTCAAGAACTCTGTGTTTGTGGTCTTGTTTTAGATTCACATTTAGATTTAATTTGGTTGTACTTCAGCAAATTATATATTATTTTTACGTGACATTTTTAATTGTTGTGTTTTTTATATTATTTTATTGTGTAGAACATTATTTCATTTTCATTTGAAAGGCACTAATATAAATACTTGTATTAAAAACTTTAAGGTGTGCATTCCATTAATCACTATTTATTCATTACAAACAGAAGCAGAGAAATCTCCTGATACAAATGTAACCATGTTAAATCCCTGCGTGAAACATTTTCATACATTCATGATGGATTTATCCCTCTGAGGCTCTGTGTGCATTCCACATCTCCAAGCCGCTCTGGAGACAAATAATGGAAATCATATGAGCGGCAGCGCTGTGAAATCCGGCGGGGAACGTACGGAAAACAAAACATAATTAGTAAAGGGCGATCACTACAATATGTCAAATGACTCATTGGAAGAGGTTAATTTCCAGAACCCAAACTGGAATGATTCTGTTAACGTGGACCATAAATCATTCTGAGCTGTGGAGATCTGTTCAAAGAAGCAGACGTCCACAACTCCATGTTCATGCCTGCAAGAAAGGCCTTTTAATGAAAGGAAAACAGTGTTTTAGGTGAATTCCTGTTTCACAAAGATCCACATTCGTTTTTCGATTCATTTCTGGTACTTTAAGTTTGTTTTTGAGTTAGAACTGTACAAACTCTATCAACAGGACTTGTTTTATTTTTCTTTTAGGTGAGAAGGTAGAACGTGAAAAAGATTAAATATAGAAAGCTTAGTTTAAATGTTTTGCCAAAGATGTTTTGTTAATGGAGCAGCTGCTCTAAACCGGCACTTCGAGCCAGAGACAGAAATATAGTTTGCTGCATCAGCTCTGGCCTCAGGAACACAGCAGGATGGGACCCACGTCCCAGAGTTTTAACCCAACAGGTTGCGAGACGGTGGAGTATCATGACCAGTTAGTGCTCAGAGTCTTTAATACAGAAGATCTCTTACATCCGACTTTAGCTCAATGTCTGTCAAATAGCCTGCTTTAATGTCCTTTTTGTTGCTAATGCTAATTAGCCATGACAGCCATCTTGCATTACCTTTTGAGTCAATCTTAAAAATTAAAGTTCTCTGCTGGCTACAATAAATCAGTTGTTGTTAAACAGCGAGTTCACTGAGAAACAGTTTTTACTTGTTTCTTTTTGAAATATGATTGGTTACTCTGAGTTTAACATGCAGGTTGAACATGAAAATGGTCTTCTACCCCTACTTCCTGCATTAATCGCCGAAACATTTAAGAAACCCTCGAATTAGCATTCATCAACTCACCCACCTTGGCTCAAGGCGGGGAAGACTGTGTCGACTTTTTGAGCCAGAAGAGAGCAGAGCGTGCCTCATCTAATAGAAGCTAACCATTATTATTAGCAACTCCGCAACATGGCGAAAGTCACTCAGGTGTTATTTGTAGAAAAAAAAAACATGGACATTGCAGAGCAAAAGGTGGCAGCAGAAGAGTTGTATTTCTGTTAGCCAATCAGAGGAAAGATATCTGAATATCATGAATACTAACAACTCTAAAACATTTACTGAAACAGGAGCGCCAGAGCTTTTGTTCCACAGAGAATGATTCACAAGGCAGTCATTTATACTAGAGCCCTGCGCAAATGTATCAAACTAATGAGTGAATGAAAGCTTTAAGTTGATCTTTACACAGATTTAAATACTTTATTGACTCCACCACCCCATCATCTTCCTAATTAAAACTCCTGCTGAGGAGGACGATCAGTTGCATTAGGGTAATTATGTTCAAAGGCCTTCTCGTGGACCATCTTGTGTTTTACCATCAAGTCCCTCAGCAGGGACTGAGCCTCCTTATAATCTGCCCGGTAACCATCTTTGCTGCGCAGAGCTCTTCCTGTGCAGAAAACAAACGATAACGTGAGGTTGGAATCAGTTCATTTTGATTCCAGGTGGGACTCGGGCCCGTACCCAAGGGGACCACTTTTATGGTTTTACTCTCCTTCATTTCCTTCATCAACTCGTCAACCCTTGGACCCGGGCGCTTTAACGGCCTCAAAGGCGGCAGCTCCTTTATCTGCACCCAGGAAAAACAGGAAGGTGAAAACACGGCGTGATTTATCGGAGCCTGAAAGAAGAAATGTGCGTGCAAAAACCATTTTGTGTGGCAAAATATCAAACCCTTTTTCCGCTCTGTCTGTACGGTGTCTGGATGCTATCAAGTCTTGGTCTGGAGTCTCTGTAGACATTAAGATTCCTCAGTGTGTGCTCTAACATCTGAACAGCTGTCTGAATCCCTGTTCAAAGACAAGAAAAACATCTCTGGTCCCCCGAGGGTAAACGTATAGCCAAACCTTTGCATGTCCAACGCACTAAACAGCTGCAGGGAGTATCTCCTCACCAACAGGCTTATTCAGCACATCAGGGTTTGTTTCTGTGTCCAGAATCCTTCTGTAGCATTCTTCTGAAATGCTTCTACTTCGGCGTCTGCTCTCCGCCGTTTCTTTTGCTTCAGATGAAAAAACAAAGTCAGACTTGGGTTCTTCCTCCGCCTGATAAAAACAAACAAGAATCAGAGATCATCAGGATTATTTCAGATGTGGATCCCCCTCCCCCAGCCCGACACACATACCTGAGTAATAAAGAAGCTTTGAGTGTTTTTATGGACTTTGCTGGTGTTCTTGTCTTTAGGTCTTGCTGATATCTGGTCAGTCGATTCCTGAATTTTTTTCTGACAAATGTCGTCTTTCAAAAATGGACTTTTTGTCACCTTTGGGATGTGTTTCCTCTCCTGTCACGCAAACAAATATCAGAACAGATGGTAATTGTGGAATATTTTATTAAAGAGTAAGTCACCCCCAAATAAACATTTTTTCTTTTGCTGATGAACTATATATCGTATCGACCCGAAGAAAAGACAAGGTCTTTTTCATGGACAATAATATTTAAATGTGGGGTTGTCTTAAATCGGGGTCTAAGCATTTACACATGCTGATATTTGTCTGGGGTCATTACACACCCGTAACAGCAGAGGGCGCCAGGCAGTGTGTTCTCAACAGGAGAAAAAAATGGAGACAAGAGGTCTGGAGCAGAGTGGACCGAAAGTGGGGCGAGTTAACAAGCTATAAGGCAGAGTTATGCAAATGTTAAGATGATGGTGGTCGCTTCAGCAGAGGCGTCAAACATCGCATGCATGGACGCATTAGATGGCAGTGAGGATGACGTTCTGGGAGGAGTCAGCGGGTGTAGCGATCTGACGGTACACCGGGACCGCAGCAGCATGAGTGAGAATGAGAGTGAGTGAGTACAGCGAGACAGAGGACGTCTGAATAAAAGCCTCATTTGACTTTTGATTTCACATGTCAGCAAAGTTCTGATGCATTAAAATAGTATTTTTGCTCAGTATTTGTTCTTAAATTTTCAATAAAATTATTTAATTTAAAAAGTGATTTTTTTTTGTCTTTTCCTGAAGATTAGTCTTGGGAAGGGGGGTCGTCTTATAATCTGAGTCAGCCTATATTCGGGTCAAATGAGTGTCTAATTGTGCTGTAGACAATTGTAGTGAATAATTTTGCACTTTAGTGCATCTTACTTAAAATTTTAATACTCTGCCTAAAACTGTCAGTGTTGTACGTTTTCAGGTAAAACTCTGCACTGCATTAGGATTTAAATCCGCCACAGCTATTGGCTAAAAGGTACACTATGACTTTAGCTGGTACCATATGATGTCACAATGTTATTGTGAGCTTGTGTGTGTGTGTGTGTGTGTGTGTATTTATTAGCAGCTCCACCCTCTCGGTCTGCCAGACAACAGCATTTGTTGCATTTTTCTAACGGGAAGTGGGAGAGGAGTAAGACTCTGGTAGGCGGTGACTTGCTCTTTAAATGATTTCAGACCTTCTTTTTAGAGTCCGTGGACACCTTTAGGTGGATCCTCTCCACTCCCTGTGTTTTCCTTTCCTTTATCGTTATTCCAAGTCTCTTTTGGAGATAGATCAAGAAAGGCGAGCGTCCTGAGTTCAGACACATGGAAGTGATTAAAACCCACTTTAAAAACCATCTTTCAAAAGGAGAAATGTACCTGTTCTGTCTGTGACGAGAGGATTGGAGTGAATATCGAGCTCACAAAGCTTAAGGAAAAAAGCAGCACCAATCAGAGCTTCTTCTGCTGTAATCTGATTACAAAACACGGATGAGACAAGGCACACACACCTGTAAGAGTTCTTAAGTACTCAGCTGTACTGTTTTGTTTCTGACCTTGTTGTCGGCGAGGTTAAGATGCTGAAGTTCAGGAAGAGGCAGAGAGAATCCTTTAAGGTCCTTCTCCCAGCTGGATGTGTGGAAGGTCTTCAATATCTTCAAGCGTTCATGAATATCAGTACGTGACTCAGTGTGAGCTGAATCAGAGAGTAAAAATTACAATTCTGCAGCTTTATGAGAATGTTGAACATCAAACTTCAGAGTTTTTACCCTCATCCTCTCGCTCTGCAGCAGGAAGCTGCCCTGGCTCCGAGACGTCCCTCAGTTGTAGTTGAGGGATTTCAGAAATACGGTTCCCCTGCAGGTTTAAAGTCTTAAGCCTGTAAAGAAAATGTTTAATGATTCAATTCTATGTTGGATATCAGAGAACCTTAAACTACATAAAGACCTCTTGAGGTTCGTCAGACTGTAGAAGACTTCAGAGGAGAGTCTGTTATTGTCCAGCATCAGGACTTCAAGGACTTCAAACTGATGGGCTCCTTCCTCAGATGACCTACACACACACACACGTACACGCACGCACACACACACACACACACACACACACACACACACACACACACACCAGGAGGAGATTTGGAGCACTTGTGCGCCCTCTTCTGGTTAGTTTGAAAACTGCTGCAAAGTCTAAAACCTAAAAAAAACAGGCTTGTTTGTATTTAGGCCCGAGCAGTGAAGCTGCGAAGGCCTATTGTATCTGCTCCGTTTATTATTATTATTTATTATTATTATTATTTTTTTTTTTCTTCCGCGTCTTTGGGTGGCCTTTAGGGGGTCTTAGCATATCCAAAAACTCACCAAATTCTGGCCCAATATAGAAAGTGCGTGAAATTTACGTATTTCAGTGGCAATGTGAAAGTTCATAAAAAAGTGGCTGAACAGCGCCCTCTAGAAAGTGAAAAATACCCCTCTCCATTAAGCTTAATTTATCGTACAGTTATGAAATTTGGTTTACTTGTAGTACTCAACAGTCCGCACAGAAAAGTCTCTTGCAACCATGGTCAATATCAAACAGGAAGTCAGCCATTTTGGGTTGAAATGGCGATTTTTAGACGTTTTGGCCATTTCTAGGGTCTATATTTGGTTGAACAGTTTGGTCATTTTTCGCACGATCGTCTCAAAAATAGTGTGCTATCGAACAGAAGCGATGGACGATTAAAATGAGACAATAAAATTGACTTTTCGTAAATACTGAAGGGGCGGGGCCAGGCCTCAAAGTTCGAGCACTCGCCAAAAAAATTCAAATTGCTACAATTTCATAAATGAAAGAATTACAGTTAAAGTAACTTTCTATAGACAATCGGCATTGCCCCCCGAAGACAAATGAATGTTCGATTGATGATGTCACATAAGCCCCGCCCCCTCAGGACTTAAAAGGTCAAGTTTTACTGGGAAATTTTCAAAAAATCGCCCTTTCAAATAATCATCCCAAATTTGTAGCAGGTAACTGAAGACAAGTTGGGGTTTCTTGGCGTCACTTTATGGGAGTTTTCTGCAGAAGGCGGGGCTGTGGCGGCGCGGCGAAGTCAGGCGTACCGACGTGGCCTTACGTTTGCCTCCCATTTCGTCATTTCTAGAGATATCGCCACGACACTTCTTGGGAGTGATCCTAGTCCGGCCCCCAAAAGAATCTGATGTGAACATCTGGTGGGCGTGGCCTATTTTCTGAAATAGCGCCCCCTAGGACCATTAAAACTGTCAGCCCCAAGCCATGCTTTGACTGAGGAGTACGAGATTTGGTACACTAATGTGGTGTCTCAGGACCTACAAAAAAGTCTCTTGGAGCCAAGTGCAAAGTCGCACAGGAAGTCGGCCATTTTGGTCCAAGTACTCGATTTAGTGGTTTTCGCACACGTAGTTTGGAGAGTGATGCTCCATCACCCTTTTCACCAATCACCTTCAAACATCTGCTATACACTCTTAAGACATAGAAGAAAAAATTCAACCATCGGATTTTAAATAAGTATAAAGGTGTGGGCGTGGCTAAGCCTCAAACTTTGACTTGTCGCCACGCCACTCTTTTTTTCACAGCTCCCTATTGGACTCCTTTTACTCAATCACCAGCAATCACTGGCAAATAGCAGCAGACAAGTTGAGGTCACTTGGTCTATAGTACTGGCAGGTTTCGAATAAAGGCGGGGCTTTGGGAGTATGGCGAAGTTTGCCATCATGCCATGGAAATACGTTTGTCTCTCATTTCTTCAATCATTGTGACATCGCCACACAATTTCTGATGAGTGATCCTACTCTGACCCCTAATAGAAATGGACAGCTGAAGTTTGTGGGTGTGGCCTATTTTCTGAAATAACGCCCCCTAGGACCATTAAAACTGTCAGCCCCAAGCCATGCTTTCACTGAGGAACACGAAATTTGGCACACTAATGTGGTGTCTCAGGACCTACAAAAAAGTCTCTTGGAGCAAAGTGCAAAGTCGCACAGGAAGTCGGCCATTTTGGTCCAAGTACTCGATTTAGTGGTTTTCGCACTCGTTGTTTGGAGAGTGTTGCACCATCGCCCTTTTCACCAATCGCCTTCAAACTTCTGCTACATACTCTTAAGACAAAGGGGAAAAAATTCAACCATCGGATTTCAAATAAGTATAAAGGTGTGGGCGTGGCTAAGCCTCAAACTTTGACCTTTCGCCATTACATTCCTTGACTTAACAACTCCCATGTGCATGATCAGATCTATATCAAACTGTGTCTGTGTGATCATTGACCACATCTCAAGACAATGACAATGTGGACAGCTGACATCACCTAAGCCCCGCCCCCTGACTACAGGAAGTCGATTTTTTCATGGTGAAATGCCCATATTTGTCCCCTCTAATTTAGTGAACATGACACTAAGGTCATGCACTGTCTTCATGATGTTGTAATGACAATTCAGATCTGCTAGCTTTTCAGGAAGGGAGGGGATTTGATACAATGGCGAATTCTGGCGTGACGCTGTGACCTTACGTTTGACTGTAACTTCCACAAACAGCCTCCGATTTGCCCGAGACTGAACATCACATCACCAGTGTGGTAAAGATAGAGTATCTCCTAGTGGTGAGACGTGTAATGGTGGGCTCAGAGGGGATGCTGAGTCAGGGTGAGGTGTGGACGAGGAGGCCGTTCACGGTTTCTGGTGTCGGGGTGGTTGACTTTCTGTTCTGCCAGACGTGCCCTGGTGCCCCCGGCTGCCGGACAGGATGGAGAAGCGCGGAGCTGGGTTTGGAGAGGGTCGGGGATGGAGCGGAGGGGGTGCGGAAGGAGGGCGAGCAGCTTCGCTGCGAGGGCCGAACGACGCTGCTTGCAGCTTTAATTAATATTCTAATTATATGTTTGCCAAAGTCTTGATACATCAGTCACAGAAAACTTTAGAAAAAACAAGTTTTACGCTTTTAATAAAGGGGCTTTTATTTTGAAATAAATTAATTTTATAGATTTCATTTATATTCTAATGTTTACTTGGTGAGGGCTGTGTGTGTTAATACCAACTTTAAAGAATGATAATAAATTATCCTGCTTCTTTGATTCCCTCTAAATCAAAGTGAACAGGAAGTACTTACAGCTGGTCGGTGTGGGATGAACAGAAGGAAAGAGGAAGACCATGAAGCTGATTTCCTGTCAGGTGAAGAGTTTTAAGGCGCGGGAGCTGACCGAGGGAGGCCGCATCCTCAGCTGGGACACGATTATAGGACAGATCTAAAACCTGGAAGGGTTAAATCAGTTTATTAAAAGAAGACGTGTGCTTTTCCACAGAGCTATTGATTGATTGATGTTTTTACCCTCAAATGAGGGAAATCAGCACCGTCAAACGCCAGGCTGCAAATTCCATTTAAAGTAAGATTGAGTTCCCTCAAAGCCACAAAACAGCTGAAAGGTCCTGCAGAGAACAGTGGCGTTTTTCAGACAGAACAGCAGGCAGTCAGGAAATAAAAGTACGATATGAATGATCACCTAAGGACAAGGAGTTTAAGGACGCATTGACGTAAGCTACGTTTTTAAACTCTTTGAGGTCTTCTGGTTTGAGCTGTGTACACCAAGAAAAAAACATCTGGAATCAAATCTGTCCACAGATCAGATATTAAAGAAGAAAATAGTTTAATTCTTACAGAACCCAGTTTCTGCCCTCTGATGTCGACAAAGCAGAGAAGAGACGGTTCGTCAACACAATGCGACTCCAGCTATGAACATAAAAGCTAATCGTGACTCATTTTACAGTTTTTATGTCTTAGCAATAAATCTGATTGGTAAAAATGTTATTTCTTACTAAGAATGGTTTATCTAATGTTGTCCCGTCCAGTTTCCTGATGTTTTCCTGTCTTCTGTAGTCGAGCTGCCAGAGGCAGGTGCCTGCCACAAAAACACAACATGAGAAAACTCAGCAGCAAAACACTGATAACATTAAAGAGTTTTACTCACATTACAGATCACATATTGTTTCTATTACATTGGAAATAATTACATTTAAAGGTTTAACATCAGGTTTAACGGGTTGTAAATAACTGTTTTTATTTACCCTATAGGTGATCTGGATTAAAACTACAGTTAGAGGTAGATACTATAAATGTTGTGCTTGTTTTAGCAGCTAATAATTAGCTTTTCTTAGCCTCGTTAGCATAGGTATTAACTACATTCAGGTGCAGTCTTTAGCTCTTCCAGGTTCCTGTAAATACTTCATATTTTTTGCTTTGACCAACCCTCTTCCCTCCGACGCTGCGTCCTCCTGGCGGGTTGGAAAGCTCTGGCCATCTTCGAATGAGCTAAACTCTGATTTCATTTCGTTTCCAAGCTTTTTATTAGCGGCAAACGACTTTGCATGCAAGATGTCAATTGATAGAGACAGCTCACTGATGTGTGCTGTAACAGTGGTTGTTCGTATCCTAGCAACAGCGTGTAAGACGAGAGGTTGGGTTCTCCTCCTGTCCAGCAGGTGGCGGTGAAGATGTTGCGACAGACCGTAAAGTGTCACCAATCAAAGAGCTATTGCTAGAACAAGATGGTGAACCACCGCGCTAACCTCACGTATAACCTCGCGTACAAAGGCATTACTGCGTTAATTATCAACAATTAATTTATGTTAATTATCAACAATTAATTTTTTAGAGATTTGGTCGTAAACATGCGATAAAAATAGCTTTAGTCATTGTTTGCAGCAATCTGAAAACGTAATTCCGGTCATGTTAGCGGCCATTAAGACGAACGCGGAAGTGAGAGTGACCATCTCTCTTGTTTAGTTGCTGTCTTCGCTCGTGAAGAAGAACCTTCAGTGTCGTGAACGCCAGATGCCCCTGGTTTCTCATTCAAATAGACGCAGAGATGTCGAGGCTAGAGCAGGTCAGGAGTGACGTGTAAAGGTAAGAGCCGTGTTCCGCCCGTGATGGACACCGGCCGCTCGTCTGTTAGTGAGGAGCTACTGAAGCGTGAACTCTTTCTGTCAGTCTGAGCTCTAAGCGCGGTTCCTGCAGGATAATAATACGGCTGGTCATGTACGTGTGACATACAAGGAAGTCTCATCCACCATGGGAAGCAGAGCATCAAAGAGTGCCGCCGGAGAGGAACCAGCTAAAACAACTTTATTTGAGAGGGAGCCCAGTGGGATCACATACAGGATTCCTGCTCTCATCTACCTGAGGCACTGTCGCACCTTCCTCGCCTTTGCAGAGAAAAGAGCCTCCTCCTGTGACCACGATGCCAAAATCCTGGTGATGAGAAGAGGTCTGCAGAAAGAGGATGGATCTGTTCAGGTTGTCACTGCTGCAGCAAACACACCTGTGCCTAACTTTAAACCCTGCTCTTATTAAATGTTGTCTTTCGTCCCCAGTGGTCATCCAGTCAGGAGCTTTCTACTGCATGCCTACCAAACTACCGCACCATGAACCCCTGTCCGGTGTACGAAAAGAACAGCAAGAGGCTGTTTCTGTTTTTCATCTGCGTTTTGGGAAATACCACTGAGATAAAGCAGATCATCACAGGTAAGAACAAGACCCGTCTCTGTTGTGTTAGCAGCAGCAACGATGGACAAACCTGGAGCAACGCCACAGACTTGACAGAGAGCGTGATTGGGGAGGCTGTGCACAAATGGGCCACGTTTGGTGTAGGCCCAGGCCATGGCGTTCAGCTGGAGAACAACAGGCTGATCATCCCTGCCTACACCTATTATATCCCCTACAGGTGCTGCTCCTTTCCTGTGCCCTTCACAGTGTACCCACGCGCTCTCACCGTGTACAGCGAGGACTTTGGACAGACATGGCACATAGGTAAGAAGCTCCAAAAGAAGTCTTGTGAATGTGAGATGGCAGAGATTATAGACCACGAGGGTAGGAGTCACCTTTACTGCAACGCGCGTCACAGTGGGGGCCACAGATGCGAGGCCCTCAGTGAGAACAGCGGCGTTTACTTCGACAAGCCCCACACGGCGTCAGAGCTGGTGGAACAACCCTCTGGCTGCCAGGGCAGTGTCATTGGCTTTCCCGCGCCAGAGTTCATCCCCAACAACGACGCTGAGAGCAAAGCTTGTGGCACGTCCCTTTTGTCGCCAGACACACAAACCTGGCTCCTCTTCATGCACCCGACCAACAAGTCCAGCCGGCGGGACATGGGGGTGTATTTGAACCGGTCGCCCCTGCACTCGTCTGGATGGGACAAGCCCAGGATCATCCACAGGGGCCCCAGCGGCTACTCTGACCTGGCTTACAACGTGGACAAGGATCAGTTTTCCTGCCTGATGGAATGTGGGAAGGAGAGCGAGCTAGAGCAGATTGCGTTTACTACTTTTTCCCTCAATGATGTAATGCAGATAGGAGACAAGAAAGACAAGAAGATGCTCTGAGTTGAGGCAGTTTTAAAGCTCTAAATGATCCTGCACACCAAACGAAAAGACAAACAACTAGAAGCTACTAAAAGTGTGGTGCAGTGACGTTCGTCTGTGTTTATTATTGTTCTACACTCTGGAGATGTTAATGCATGCAGCTGTTGTGTGTTTTCTTGTCTCTTTGTTCACATGAGTAAATTAAGTCTTATTATTGTCATGCAAGTGTATGAAAAGCATTTTTTTAATAGAATAGTCATTTGATGTTAAGCATGCTGTGTTGGATTGTCATTTTTTTAAGCAGGCTTTGTGTTTGGCATGCTTGATTAGCTCCTCATAGGCGTTTCTGCGTCTTGTCAGTCTTTTCAGAGCAGAGGAGAGAATCAGCCTACCTCTTTGTGTTCAGACAATGATCATAAAGGCCTTTTAAAGTTGAATGCAGAGTTCCCCGTTTCACTGTTAGACTACTTTATTTCACATATGCCTTCTGCTGTGTTGTTTATGCTCAGGCTGTGCAGCGGCCTGCCCGTGAGTGCCATAAATCAGTCAGTTACACTGAAGAGAAAAGCTGATCAACATCTGTGAAATCATGGTTTAACATGTCAGAACCAGCATTCAGATCCCGATCCTGTGACTAAAGCACAGCACTGTAAGGTCATTATCAGATGTGATTTGATTCTAAAGGGGTTTTTATGTGAGGATAGAAGATTTAAAATCCCTTTTCTGAAATTTGTATGAGGCCATCGAAGAGAGGGTAAAACCTGAGAAATGGGCTACGTCTCCTACTGGTTCCTGCGAGACTTCTCAGTGCAGCATATTTAGATCTGTGATGCCCCTGAGATTAAGGTACAAGACTGTCTATAGATTATTTTATTGTAAAATATTTTGTTCAGAAGTAGCCCACAAATTAGCTGTATGGGTAGTGTGTATTTCTGAGCTGTGTAGGACCAAATGAGTATAACCTGAGTTTTGTCTGAATCCAGAGTTTCACATGCCTTTTGTGTCTTTTAGAAGAAGCTAGTATTGGGTTTCATCTGGCTCCGTAGATCTAGATATTTCTGGTTGATATCTGCATGCACACCCGTACAGATGCACACAGTGTTGCCTAAAACAGAGCATGTATATGGTAAAAATGATGTATCCTAGTATAGAACTTTGTGGAACTCCATTACTAAAGGACTGACCACATCAGGAGGAATCACTGCATCTTTTAATTTTTTATTTGTTCTGATGTGGATTGCAGAGGTGGCCTCAGCCAGATCTATATGAATGATTTTAGAGAAGATGAGTTTCTGTAATCATTAAGTTAAATAGATCATATTTAATTGTGTAATTTATTCATCTACATGTGTTTAAGGGGTCGATGTCAACCCAGTTTAAAATGGTTACCACAACTGACAATAACAAAAGAATTAGAGATGTACAATATTGGCTTTTTTTTAATCAATATCTGATGCACCAACGTAGACTAACTCAATTTTTACATACTGACATCATTCACTGCCGGCCGTTTCCTGATCAGTAAAGGCCTTCGCTGCCAGCATTTCTCACTGTTTTTACTGGTTTTTTAAGAGTCACAGAACGTTGCACGCTAGTTTGATGTCGACGCAAAAATAACCAAGACAAAGCAGAGACTCACCTCTTACATCAGGAAGAATCTGCACATTTCGAGCGTTATCCATTGTTCCATAATCCGTTGTTGAATTGTGATTGGCAGAAGCTTTTCCGGTTCGCACCTCTTTTTTTTTTTTTTTTTTTTTTTTTACAGCACCGGCCCAAAAACGATCTAACACATGGATTTTCTGCTTCCTGATCATGTGACGTGTAGCGTATGCGGATGAAGATCGGCTTTAGAGCTGAGATGTTTGTTCTCACGGTGCGGGGGCTCGTTCTGACGCCCACATAGGAAAAAAATGCAAATGACGAAAGTAAGTGAGTTAATACATGTCAGCTACTAACAAACAAAATAGGAAAACTTCTTCATTCTAAATTAGGCCAGTTGTGCCAAACAAACTCAAATATCTCAATAACTATTGACCAATTGCACGTGATGTCACGCTGTTCATGAAGCTGCCCCCTGTGTCATGATGGATGGCAGAGAAACTGTTTACACATGTCAAACCTCCTGTGAAGCTTGTCAAAAAGGACTTTGGTGCTTGTGAACATCATGTTCAGGAATAAAGATGTCCATATGTGCTCTTTGCACCAAGATTCCTTAGGCCACAGTTCAAAGATCGACTTAATTGTCTCATCTGATCTGCGGCTGCATGATGTGTAAAAGTTGTCGGAGTAAAAACTGATTCCAATAATTTCAGATATTATTTTTTAATGCCAATATCAGTCAGCAATAGGGCTGCAACAAAGGATTATTAGGATCATTGCTCCTGATCTTTAATCGGATGGGGTCTCTACTTGATTAATCGGAATAAACAGGAAAATGTAAAAACTACTGTGAAAACATTTTTTCTCCTTCTTTTACTTGAACAACATGATTAGAAAACAGTTCAATAGCGTGCAAAACAACACGCTATCACCTAAATATATCCATAAGTAAACAGTCAGTAAAATGTAATGTATTTCATTAACATGTAAGCTACTGGAAATGCTAATAACATTTAGTTTCTACTGCTAAAAATGGAATGGTGACATATCTATTATGTACGGGTTAGCAAAAAGTACATTTTAAATTATGTTCACAGTGGCTTGCCATATTCCTGCAGCAGAGCAGATGGAAGCAGCAACCTGACTGCAGACAGCTTAGTCAACAGGATGATGGGGACTTTTCTTCTGCTTGTAGAGTTTAGATGTTCTTAGTTTCACGACCACCATGTTTTTTTGGATACCACTTGATCGTGAGACTGCTACCGGCTAGCATTAGCTAACGTGCCTGTACTTTGGATCCCAAACGTTGGACCGTTTCTGCCTTTGTGTTTTTGCTGGTTTCTCTGTTTTCCTCCACAGCGCCTAGATTGGCACTGTGCGCCAGTAAAAAGCATCTTCCTCACAGTAACAGGCAACTTACCTTTGTTCAATAAAGTTCTGGGGAAAAGTGCTAGGACTAAAAGTAGTTAATCGCGTTGCCAATGCATTTCTTCATTGATGTTTTGCAATTGTATCGATTTGTTGTTGCAGCCCTAGTTGATAATATCTGACATCCCAAAAAAATGTCCAAAACTTGGTCAGTTTTTCAGATGTTGAGCAAGAATTTGGTTTAAACCATCTTTGTTCTTGTTGCGGGCGGTCTTTAACTTGGACGGTTGTAGAAAAGTCATTCCTGACAGGAAAACTCTGGAATTAAACATATTAATATGACTTCAGATTAAATGGAATTAAGATAAAATGGATTAAGTGGTGAGGCTGAAACTGATATTTAAAGTATTTTTGTGTGGACAGCAGAAACTGCTTCAGATACAGCGGGTACGGAAAGTCAAATTTTCACTCTTTGTTAAATTGCAGCCATTTGCTAAAATCAATTACATTCATTTTTCTCTTCATTAATGTACACACAGAACCCCATACTGACAAAAACAAAAAAACAAAACAAAAATAGAATAAAAAAAGTTCTGCAGATGAATTTCAAAATAAAAATTGAAACATTTCATGTTTCTAAATATTCAGACTTTGCTCAGCATTTAGTAGAAGCACTTTTGAGCTGAAACAGCCATGAGACTTCTTGGTAAAGATGCAACAGGTTTATTACACCTGGATGTGGGGATCTTCTGCCTTGCAGATCCTCTCCAGTTCTGTCAGGCTGGATGGTGAACGTTGGTGGACGGCCATTTTTAGGTTTCTCCAGAGATGCTCAGTTGGGTTTAAGTCTGGCTGGGCCATTCAAGAACAGTCACAGAGTTGCCATGAAGCCACTCCTTCATTATTTTAGCTGCTTAGGGTCATGTTGGCGGGTAAACCCTCAGCCCAGACTGAGGTTCTGTGCACTCTGGAGAAGGTTCTTGTCCAGGATATCCCTGTATTTGGCCGCATTCATCGTTCCCCCAACTGCAACCAGTCGTCCTGTCCCTGCAGCTGAAAAACACCCCCACAGCATGATGCTGCCACAACTATGCTTCACTGAGGGGACTGGACAATTAATGAACCAGGTCTGGTTTTCTAAACACATTCCGCTTCTCTCATCAGACCAGAGAATCTTATTTCTCACCATCTCGGGGGTCCTTCAGGTATCGTTTAGCAAACTCCACTCAGGCTTTCATGTATCTTGCACTGAGGAGAAGCTTCCGACGGGCCACTCTGCCATAAAGCCGAGGTTTGCAGTGATGGCTGACTTTCACCAACTTTCTCCATCTCCTGACTGCATCTGTCACCAAGGCTCTTCTCCCTCGGTAGCGCAGTTTGGCTGGATGGCCTGCTCCAAGGGTTCTGGTCGTCCCAAACATCTTCCATTTAAGGATCATGGAGGCCACTGTGCTCTTAGGAACCTAAAGTGCAGCAGATATTTAATTTTGTAACCTTGGCCAGATCTGCGCCTTGCCACAATTCTGTCGGACCTCTGTGATATTTCAGTTTGTCTTTAACAACTGCAGACGTTTATAAAATTCTGTGTTTATCTGTCAGTATGTGTACATAATTGAGGAAAAAATCAATTTAATTGATTTTAGCAAGTGACTGCAGTATAACAGAGTGAAAAATTGACTGGTCTGAAGACTTTCTGCACCCACTGTATGGGTGTGTTTGGATAAGCCATCGTTAATATGGTCTAAATTAACCCGATCCTAAAGCAGATGTATTCTGCTTTATAAACAGCCACTGTTGTGTTCATTTCCTAGCGTTCCATGTGAACATTAAGTCTCCCCTTCCAGTTAGCTAATGGGTCCCTGGAACAAAGAAAAAAATGAAAGCAAGGCCATAAAAGTCATTTTCTAATCCGCTTTTCCTTACTCCCTGACTCACATGTATGTTGTACTTCAATTTAAATGGAAAAATATAGCGTAGCGTAGCTGCTACGTACCACATGGCTAGATTTATAGTGGTTTTCTCCACGCTTGATGCTTCTTCTCACGTTCTGAAAGGAAGGATTTGAAGCTTGCTAAAGTCACAGCCATTTGTTTCTCTTCTTCTCTGTCTGGTTGGATGTCCTCAATTTGGTGAGACGAACATTTGTAGTTCGCTACGTCTTTTCACACAAAACCTAAAATAAATGTGGTCGCTTCTTGAAAATAAGCACTTTCTTGGCATCAAAATGTGTCTTTAAAATCCACGGACATCATATGTTAAATCATAGCACGTATCCAATGGGATCAGAAAATAACTCATCCGCTCATAGACTTGCATTCATTTTTTTGGGCAGTTGGAGACCCGTGGTCCAGAAGTAGATGGGCACGACTTATGCCCCTTATTAGTTTTGCATTGAATTGAATTGATGTGCTGCATTTATGTGCTGCTGGTGACATTTACACTTGTAAATAACCATATGATTCCATTTAAATAACCATGCTGTTTTAAAGGTTTGCAAAGTAATGCAGCGTGTATCTCTGACATTTTGCGGACAGGAGCTGTCTTAAGGTAGGAGCAATACACTTTGGTATTGGTAGCGCCCTAATAGCCATATGCTCATCGGTCTTGTTGGACACGATCTCTTTTTCTCTAAACCAAGGCTGTTCATGAGTTAATTTATAATTTAAATTTTTACACAGAAACAAACTTCAGAGTCCCTTTAATTAGGTAAAAATATATTTTCTTAATATTACAGATAACTTATTCAATGAGTTTTACTCTCCTCAGCATTGTTTTAAATTTAATTCCTAGTAGTTTGTGATTTTTTAAAATCTTTGCAGCATTTTTAGACACGTGAGGTACGATGAGCAGGTAAACTTCCTGCTGTATGAACACAGGTGTGCAGCCGCAGAAGAGGGTTCAAAGCCACCTGGAAGTTTCACTTAAACATAACTTGACGGACTTTAAACTCCTTTTTGCCTTTTTTTTTTTTGAAAAATGCCTCAAAGGTGGCCCTGCACTAGTTTAAATGTGTGGTTCCATTAATTGTTGTAGAAAGTGACACAATGTGCATGAAACGTATTTTAGTAAAAAATAAAGATTTTATGATTACATTACTGTTCCTCATTTCTTTCATTTGCAACATTTTACTCTGTGGAGGTATTGCACGCTAATTGCTTTGAGAAAAAATGAGAAAGATTAATAGTTCATTTTTGGTGAGAGGAAAACATTACATTCAGAGATGGGCGACACTTCTGCTGGAGGTGGGCGTTTCAATCCCTCGGTTCCCTGTGGAAGAGGCAGCCTGCTGCGTGTTTTGTGTTTTATGTTGAGGACTCGTACTGTAAAACCAGCCTGGGGATTTGAAAATGACTGAGCAGATGTGCAGGCTTTGGGGACGAATTAAAGACAGGAAGCAACAACAACAACATTTATGAATGGTGAAAGTTTTGTAACTGTTACAGATCAGTGAATGCATTTTGTCTTCACAGGCTCCCGTAGAAGAAAACATGGCGTCTCTCAGAAACACAGGCCCAATCTCAATACTCGCACTGCGCCCTGCGGTCTTCAGCAAAGTGCACTTGGAGAAAGTGCACAGTAGGGTTCGAGTGCGTAGTACACAAGTGTGCAGATAATTGCCGAATTGAGACAGGGAGCATTGCGTCATCGATCGTAACGCATGACGTGATGCTGGTCGCTGTGAAACTTTCAAAAACCTTTATTAACAACTTTCAAACAAACAATAAAGCAATTACTGCTTTGTCTAAAACATTCAGAGCATCAAATAATCTTCCTAAAATGAACTAATTTCATTAGAAAATACATATTTTCAGAAAACTAACTTCATCCATTTCTCCTGCAGCAATGACTTGTGGGTAATACCCTTGCCCAAGGTCCTCATCGCTGCGGACTTTGGTGAAGTGCAGATTAAGGGTGCAATGGGGGTGTGGTCAACTTCCACACTTGAGAATCGGGACACCCTACGCACTCGCACCCCTGGCCGGGAACGAGTTAAAAAGGGTGCGAGGGTGCAAGTGCGCCCTGCGGTCTTCAGCAAAGTGCATTTGGAGAAAGTGCGCAGCAGGGCTCCGAGTGCGTAGTGCACAAGTATGCAGATAATTGCCGAATTGGGACAGGGAGCATTGCGTATTTGACCGCAACGCATGCCGGAATGCTAGTTTCTGTGATATTATTTGTGATATACTTTCAAACAAACAACCAAACAGTTATTTGGAAAAAAAAATTACATTCATTGTTGCCTTTTCTAAGTTTCAGACCATCAAATAATAATCCTAAAATGAACTAATTTCATTAGAAATTCTCCCGCAGCAATGGATTGTGGGTAATACACTTCACCCAAGTCCGCATCGATGCAGACTTGGGTGAAGTTCCAGATAACGGTGAAAACTACACATTGTCTCTAATGTTCATTTTGGATGAATAAAACTACGGTGTCAAACTTCAGGCCAGTAGACATGTTAAAACTTTTTTTAAAGGAGGAAAAAAAATTCTTGAATTAATTTGCTGCAGATTGATGCATATTAGTGCTGTAAGATAAAACTGATTTTGGATATACATGGGTGCACTGCAGCTCACATAAGAACATCAGTAGCTGACCCAAGGTATAGTAATGACAATACTTCTATTAATAATACAACATAGAGTCATTGATAGAGCTGGATTTGAACTGCCAACCCTCCTGAGCAGCTGCTTCTCAACTGACTGGATGCATCTGCAGTTTTATCACCTCGTCCAACTGTTCTCTATGCAAATGGTGAATCATGATGAATCATGGAGCAAAGCCTGTTTTGGTGCAACATTGCAGGGCGGTGAGGCAGTCAACACTCCTCATCACATACGCTTCGTCTGCCTCTCCGATGGCACTTGGGAGTCCAGGAACAGAAAAGGCTGTGAGTGTTTGGCATCACAGATGTGTAAATGGTGAGCGTGTGTAGTGTCCCAGCGGGCATCGCTGCTGTTCACGAAGCATCGACAGGCGTGGATAATGTGATATTTTGTGGCGTCCTCCGTTTAAGTGACCCTTTAACCGTTTTAGAGGAGAATTTAGCATCTGATCTGAGGACGACCAGTGTTTCAGTGACTGCTGAGGTGAACGACATTTAAAGTGAAAACAGTGGAAAACGTAATGTAAGCCAGATGCATTCAAACATATTTAACTGAAAGAATAAGAAGGTGTATTAATAAAGGTTGCATTCCATTTCTACCGCGGTACATTCTTGCTGTTCTGTGAAATACAAGTGTAGCGACATATGAATGGAATGCAGTCTGTGTTAATAGAATCGTGCTTTTCTATTCTTTCGATTGAAAATGTCTGAAACTGTTGTTATTTAGTAGTGATGGGATTTATGTCTCTTTCATGGGAGCCGTTCATTAGTCGGTCGGGTGGGGTGGGGGGCCAAGAGTAACGTCTTCCTGCGGTGTCCGTGAGGGCACAAAGGGTTGGTTAGCATTTCTCCCAAGTTACGTATATAAACACGTGTTTCTATGGTTCCTTCTACGTCCTTCACAGCGGTGGGTGGGGTTTGAGCAGGTGAGTTTGACCGACTTCCGGGGAGGTTTGTTCAGATGAACGTCTCTCTACAGGGACTCGGCTCTCATCGTTCACTTTGAAAACCCGTTAAAAAGATTCGATTCGATCGTGAACGTCACATCACTATTATTTAGTTGAAGCTTTGCTTATTCCAGCAAGGCAGTGGCAACAAAAGCAATATAAAAACATTATGAATCATTTAAACTCATGTAGTTTTTCTGTAAATTGCTGATCTAAATTCAAACCGAACTCATAATTGTTCCATCCAGTATTTCTCAGATTAGCTGAATTCACAGCAGCAGGGTTGCAGAGCTACAGGTCTGTGTTACAGCGTGTAAATGCAGCATTTCCCCACCTTTATTTCATACTGCTGTTACAGTTTAGTCATTGAATAAGGGCCTTTGTTGCATTTACAGAGAGTAATCATGGAAACTAAAGCTGTTTGTCCACATCGTCATGTCCAAGAAAACAACTTCAATTTACCAGTGTGAGAAGCTTAAACAGTAAAGAGAGGAAGCAGCTCAGGTGAAAGCAGGACAGACATGTTTCAGCTCAAACATGCAGCAGATGAGACGAGGAGACAGTCTTGTGCTGTCTGTTCCTACTGGTGAACACGCTTTTGCACAAACAACAGAACAAGTGCAAACATGGAGAAACCCAACCTGATAATCCATGAAGGAATGCACGCTGCTCTGAATCTTATCAGCTTTCGGTTCATTCAGGCTGTAAAACCATAAAAGTTCAAACCTTTGACCACACGTGCTAAATGTTGAGCATCAACAAAAGAAAACCTCTAATCCTATCGTCTGTGTAAAAAGGCAGAGTGAAGAATTTTGAATATTTCAGTTTCAACAGTCTTACTTAACTTATCTTTAGCTGACTTCGCTTTAAAGGGTAAAATAAATATATAAATAAATAATTTTAGGAAGGTTTTATAACCCACAATGTATTTGTTTAGTTGCTAGCTAGCATCTTGTAGATTGTTTTACCGCAACGTATTCAAGCAACAATCCGGACTTTTCTCCCTATCAGGTGTAACTTCATTAGAAATCCGTAAAAGTGATACTTACAGGGATCTATACTGTGATGTAATGTGGGCAATATGTCATTTATTTCTTGCTAAGCCCGTCCCCCCATCTCGTAGAGCTCCATGTAATTTGTGCGAGCGTTTGAGCGCTTGCCTATACAGAGTTGGCAACATTTCTTATAGACGAGGTGTGTGTGTGTAAATTATTTATTTATATATTTATTTGCAGCTATCGTAAAACAATGTGCTTTTGCTCCATTGGCTGGCTACAGCTGTTGCTTCATGTCGTGATTACAGAAGTAGGGAGAAGGGCTCACCCTTGCTTTCTAACAGACACATGAGCGACGTGTAACGTAAAAAAAGTGCTTTACTGGTGAACTCCTGTCCATTTCAGACGCGAAATGGGTGTGCAAGCGTTCCACACAGCTGGTCCCGCGAGGTCACAAAATCACGGGATAATTGCAACACCACATGTGATTTCGGACGTTTTAAACGATAGCAAGCAAGGACGAAGACGGCTGCATGTATCCAAAAAAGATTTTTTATTTTCTGTTCCTTTTATCTCAGCTACAGAAAGCTAAGTACAGGTTTTACTGGTTTAACAACTGGAAATGTGCACATGACTTTTATTTAAGTTTCTGGATTTTTTTACGCTGCTTTCATTTAATTCAATTCAATTCAATTTTATTTTATTTACATAGAGCCAAATCACGACAAGAGACGTCTCAAGGCACTTCACATATTAAACATTCCAATTCAGGTCAGTTCATTAAGCCAATCAGA
The DNA here is from genome assembly GCF_043380555.1 of Nothobranchius furzeri. Classification (NCBI taxonomy): domain Eukaryota; kingdom Metazoa; phylum Chordata; class Actinopteri; order Cyprinodontiformes; family Nothobranchiidae; genus Nothobranchius; species Nothobranchius furzeri. The sequence continues at coordinate 46,650,913 of NC_091750.1, read as the reverse complement.
AATAATGTTTCCTATATAAGGAACCCAGCAAATTGCATCAAGTCACTGACTAGTGTCAGTGACTTTACAGCAATCCTCATACTAAGCAAGCATAAAGCGACAGTGGAGAGGAAAACAGGAAGAAACCTCCAGAAGATCCTGGCTCAATATAAGCAGCCATCTGCCATGACTCACTGGGGATGGAGAAGACAGAGCAGGCAGACACACACACAGACAAAGTAATGTGTCTATAGTTATATTGTGATTTCTTAGTAAATATTCTACTTGGTGAGAGATAAACTTTATTGTGTTTATCCTAGTGAATCTATAATTAAACGGGTAAACTAGTAGTAGCACGTCCAATGTCAAGGAAAGCAAAAAGTTATTATCAGGAGAGGGAGAATGTTTAAGTGGTTAGCAGCAGTGTGCTAGACGATAGCCCCCTCCATGAGGCCACCACAGCTCAGCAGAACATTATTGTAGCTTCTTCTGGGGAGAAAAACACTAAGAGAAAATAAAGTTAACAGCTGCAATTGCAGAAAATAATACAGTTAAAGAGCAGATTGTAGAAGAAAGTAGTAGAGTGTGAAAAGTGGTCAGTGTATCCTCCAGCAGTCTAAGCCTATAGCAGCATAACTACAGAGATAACTCTGGATAATCTATCTTATTTAAGACTTCCTGTCTGGCCCGATCTGAACTGTGGAGTTTGAAGTGTTCTAGAAGCATAGAGTCCAAAAACTAGACTTGAAACGTAAGCAGCATGTCCTTACGCTTCTGGGACACGTCCAAATTGGTGACACTCTATAGCTGGTGGAAAGGAACCCGTCCACTATAACGGCGCTAACTGCCACAAAGTACGTTTGGCAACGCTTTTGCGTCTGGTGGAAAGGAGGAGTAAAGGTGCAATGTGCTTTGTTCACCTCTAGATGGTGCCTTCTCAGAAAATACCCTGGATTTCTGCTTTAATGAATATCTCTGTACAAATACATAAACAACTGATTCCAAATATGGACTTGTCTGAGGTTGACCTATGATTTATCTATCCCAGATTTTATCTTCAGTACAAAGTCTTATCCAGCGTTCCGTGTTTGGTTCTGGGTAATTCCTGCCGACAATCTTTTGCACCAATTCTTAAAGTACATGTTTGCTGGAGTGTTCTGCAGATTTTAAATCATGTTCTGAGCATTCAGCAGCAGACATGTGTTCAATCATCAAACCTCTGTGTTTTTTTTTCCTTTGTTGCAAGACATTAAAATTTGCAGGCAGATTTACCACATTAAGGTTTTTTTATGCTTCTACATACATTGACAGGTCCTCTGAGTCCGGCTGGAGACAGTCACACCTCAGAATCCATATTTTCACCTAGTGTTGAATAAAACTGGTCATGAGTAAAAGCCATATTGTGTTTTCTTCATGGGAAGCTAATTTCCAACCATTGAGAATAAAAGCAACAAATCTGAGAAAAAAAGACTAAAAAGTCACGATCAATTAAACAAATAAGGCATAAGAGTCAATCAAAGAATAGTCGGATAAATGAGCAGAGAAGCTTTATATTTTTAAGTTTAACAAAAATAATAAAGACATTCTCTAAATCTCTGTCCAAGTGAATAATTGATCCCCACAGTGCATCCAAATCCCCTTCAGGCATCGCCCGTCTAGTTTCAGACGGCTGAGAGTCTTTAGAGTAACCGGTCCAGCTGCTGGACCACTTAGAAGAAAATAATAATATTAAAAAAAAGAAACAATGGCTTACAAGGGCACTGCAAATCTACATAAGCCATGCCACATTTACACCCTTTTAGGGCTTTTCTCTCTTAAAGGGACATGCGCACAGTTTACAAACAGGAGGCAAAAAGACTGCTGGGAGAGTCGCCGGGTTGGGAGATCCACCTTAAAAACCTCATCATAAAGTCTGGTTTTGATGAAACATTCTCTCGGAAAACAAAAGCTCTTGTTATATTTTAAACCAGCAGCTGTTATTTTTTAAAAAGAAGAATATTTGTTGCTTTTTTTTACCAGACAGACAGATCTTTTTCCTTTTTTAACAGTCGGAGTAATTTAAAAACTCTAAAAACACTCCAGTGTTCCCAACCCTGTAAAGCCGTGAGCGTAGCCGACCAGTCACATGCAAATTATGGGATAAGTTGGGCTAGACACTTGAGTGTTGACCTTTGACCCTTTGGCTGCAGAGTGCTAAGCATGGTAAAGAGTAACAGGCAGCTGCAACGGGAGGAGGCTCGCACGTCCAGTGAAAGCACCAGTAAAGTCCCATTTTAGCAAAGAGGTGGGGGTTCTATTCCCCACCAGAGTCTGACCTTCTTTAGCAAACATCAGCTCTCGCCTGCCTCCTGAACAACGGACAGTGAGCATTAAGTGATCTCCTCCTCATCCACAACTCTTTTTTTTTTTCTGTAAATACATGGTAATATTTGCGGCGCAGAATGGGTATGCGCACATACTGGAAGCGTAATGTTGCCGAGAACATGCAAGTTGAGTATACAGCAGAGCAAAAAGCGACGTTTGTTTCCCCCAAAGTTTTTTCCTCCTCCTCCTTGAAACTTCTTCGGTTGCTTTCAGGCGCGTGACTCTTTCTTGGCGTGTGGCTTGTTTCCCAGCAGGGCGTCGATCTCGGTGATGGTCTGAGGGTTCATTTGGGATAAAATCTGAAATGAAGACAAGAGGTCTGTTTGCCACTTTCCTCTCTGTGTGTAACACAAATCTCAAAACAAGCCAGGCTCTGTGTGACAGGACATATAGTTCAGATGTGTGAGCGCTTTACCTGGAGGGCACCCAGGTTCTCGATTAGCTGGTCTGCGGTAGAGACGCCCAGAAGGACTGAGCTGACTCCTTCACTCCGAAGACACCAGGCTGAGGAGAAAAATATCCAAATGAGGAAAACCCAGAAGGTCACGAGTTCCTCATGCGCTCCGGCTTTAGAGCAGAACTCTGTTTTCTAAACTGGCAAAATGATAAGAAATAAACTGGAAAATTACTAGAGGTGTGACCAAGTCACTGCTTTGCAAGTCACAAGTAAGTCACTAATCTTTCCAGTCAAGTCTCGAGTCAAGTCCAAGTGAAAGAATCAAGTCCAAGTCAAGTCCAAGTCCTTAATTTTGAATTTTCAAGTCATAATCAAGTCATCTGTCCAACTTCAATTTAATGACAATGATAATAAATAAATTCCAGAAATAAAGCTTCTTAAAGCTTCACCTATTTGCCCAAACAAGCAGGAAGAGCAACTGAAACTGATTATAAACAAAGTGCTGCTGCAGTTAGCAGAACAAGATCACACCCAGACTGGAGAACGATTCATGATTTTTGTCCATGTCGTGTCACTTTAGTGCAAAAATATCAAATATGCTCAAGTCATTATCAAGTCAACAGATGCAAGTCGATTCAAGTTGCAAGTCATTGGCGTTCAGGTCCGAGTCAAGTCGTAAGTCTTTACAGATTTTATCAAGTCAAGTCAGAAGTCATTAAAATAATGACTCGAGTCTGACTCGAGTCCAAGTCATGTAACTCGAATCCACACCTCTGATAATTACACTGACTGTGTTTGGATCTGATGGATTTTTTTAATGTAAGATAATGATTGAGGAATAAATAAATAATATATAACTAAATAAAATGTTTTAAATTAAACTAGAAGTAAAAATATTAGAGAAATAATAAAAAATTAACAAAAACATTATTTTTAATTTTTTAAATTATAATTCAGTGGATACTTCAATAAAACATGTTTATGTCACATGCAGCTGTCATCTTTAAAGAGCTAAATAAATAGTTATAGTGGTTTACATGATGATATTCTCACTTCTGTTATTCCTCTTATTTTTATCTTTCTTTTTTGCACCAAGTGCTGCAGCAATTTCCTGTTTTCCCACACATACGGCAACAAAACCTGATTCTGAATGTAACTTTTCTAAATCAAATTATACAAGTAACTATGCAAATTAATTAGAGATCATATCTAGTGAATGTAACATAATATTCAGAGGGATAGATGAGTGCAACAAGTTAACTTCATGCAGATCTGCATAAACGCATGACTGCCCAATCTTTCTGAAACAGCTAAATTATTGTAATTACCTAATTTTAGCCACATTTCTCCTGTACAGCATTTAGCACTTGCACTTTTTATTATGATTAAACAAATGTTGTTAAAAAAAAGCTCAAGTTACATTTTTTTGTTACCTTTTATTCAGCTAAAATATTTCAACTTGCATCTTTGAATTTTTGTTTTAATAGAAATCAGACAGTATATTTTATAACCAGAAAGTAACACTATTGATTACTAAAATAAGGACCTAAACAGATTGCCCTTTAGCCATGAAGCAGCAGTAAATGACTTGAATAATCCGCTCCAGTCACACGATGCTGACATGTAAAAAAAGTTGCATCATGGTTTACCTATGGCCAGCTGTGCAGCGGTGCAGCCCAGTCTGTCGGCCAGTAGATGGAGCTCCTTGATTTTAGCGAGCTGCCTACGACCCTCCTCACTGTTCACCCTTTCCTTCAGCCACTGGTATCCCTTCATCAGAGCCAAAGCAGAGGGAAAGAAATCAGAAAACAGTCCTGATTTCGGCAAGGCTGCTTTTGAGTCCCTGATGAGAGTCCGTTAAATCCAGCTGACCTTCATGGCTGCTCTGGAGCACTCAGGCACGCCATCGCTGTATTTCCCTGTGATTAATCCACAAGCAAGAGGAGACCAGGTCATAGCCCCCACCCCTGCGAGAGAAGCAAGAGTCAGTGAACCAGAAATATTAAACACATGAGAGTGGACAAAGCTGTGGGACTGTGGGGGTCTGACCGATCTTGTGGTAGAGTTCAGGAAGCTGCACCTCTACTTTATCCCTCTGGAAATAGTGATACTCTGCCTGCTCACACACGGGTGGTATCAGGTTGAACTGACGAGCCACTGAGTAAGCTTCCTGGTGGCAAAAAGAGAAACAAAACGACTTAACGTCACTTTACAGGTCACAGACTCAACAGCTGTGTGGTTGGGGTCTTCACCATGATCTCCATGGCGCTCCAGCGAGACGTTCCCCAGTACATAGCCATACCCTGGTTTATTACAAACGTCATGGCCCGAACGATCTCTGCAAAACCACAACAAATAACACTATGAATAAATGATAAACAATCATCGTTTTACCTGCTGTAGATAGCTCCTTGAACAACCTCAGTTTGGAGAAACAGAAATCAGTTCTCACTGCACAGATGAGCTAACAGCTAGTCCTCGTCTCCTGTTACAATGGTCTTCTTAAAACACCCCAATAGAGTAATAGAGGTCCAAATGAGCACTTGATTTAAAAAGCTTCTTTAGCTTGATCAGACATTCAGGCAGAAATGAGAAGAGTCCGATTGCTCGTCTGCTCATTTCTGCTACAAACATCCACACGTTCGTTCTCTTCCGCTCATCTGGGGTCGGGTCACGGGGGCTGCAGCCTAAGCAGGGAGGCCCAGAGTTCCCTCTACCCAGCCACTTGGGCCAGCTCCTACGCAGAAATCCCACGGTGTTCCCTGGCCAGCCGAGAGACGTAGTGCCTCCGGCGTGTCCTGGGTCTTCCTTTAGGTCTCCTCCCAGTTAGACGTGCCCAGAAAATCTCACCAGGGAGGCATACTAACCAGATGCCCAAGCCACCTCAACTGGCTCCTGCTACAAATAAATCATAATAAATCTATACAAGCAACAACAAAATGTCTAATGCCAAATTATTTAAATATGGCACTAATAAATCTGACACTTTTACATGACAGAGTTGGGGAGGCACAAACGCAGAGGCGCTGCGGCAGGGCAGGCAATTGATTGGGACCACCAGGCCACAAGGGGGCCCCAGAGAGTCAACAAACTGAACCTCAACAGTGGTGAGACTGAAAAGCACTCATTAGACACTGGCAACTCACTCACTCACTCACTCACTCACTCACTCACTCACTCACTCACTCACTCACTCACTCACTCACTCACTCACTCACCCCCAGACTCCAATGACAGCATTTAAAATATACATAACAGACCGACCTTCCATTGGACTGTTGACGTCATTCCTGTTGGCGAAAACTATATCCACATAATCTAGCTGGAGTCTTGATAAGGATCCTCGTAAACCTGTAGAGAACAGAGCTCTTTAAGTTTTAATAGTCACTGCTTTGTTGTTCCAAATGGTTAATATCACCAAGTCGCCAAGGAGGCGGACCTTAACCATTAGACATAATGGTTAAGGTCCGCCTCCTTGGCGACTTCTTGATCTATAAGATTTCATTCTGTTTATTGTTGTAGTTTAGATTTAATTTTTAAGAATTTATTTTAGCAACATGGTTTAAGCTTTTTACATGAAAAGTA